>NC_047095.1:94902786-95502786 GCF_902459505.1 Geotrypetes seraphini | reverse complement strand
CGGGCTCTACTCCGTATATTTTTTATAATAAAGTGCACCCAACAGTGCTAAGTGTGAAAAAAGATATACATAAATCAAAAAAACACACTTTACCATTCACTACGATTGTCTCTGCCCCTTGTCCAGGGGGCCAAAAACGTCCAAGTCCAGCCAAGCAAAAAACAACAGGAAGTACTTAGCTTCTCCGTGAAGACAAACAGCCAGCAAAGATATTCTTCGAAGAATATTTGCTTTGCATCCAGCCAAGGCCCGTGCCTTGGTGCCTCGCAGGTAAAGACTGAACAGAAGTAATCATTCAGTAGTTTGGCTTTATCGGAGTCAGTTTCCACATAATTCCCGTCTGGCGTTCTAAGGCGTACTATCCCGTTTGTGTTCTTTTTCCTGTCGCTAATGTATCTGAAGAAGGATTTGTCTCCTTTCTTGATGTTCTTCGCTAGAGTTTCTTCCATACGAAGTTTGGCCTCCCTGACTGCTGTTTTGACCGCTGCAGACTTTGTCCTGTATTCAATGTTTGCTTCTTTTTCCCCCATGTTCTCAGATGTTACCGCTTTCAACTAATACCAATGTGTATTTTGTCTTTTTGCAGAGGCGTCCCATCCTCTTTCTGCTGCTGATAGGGATGAAGGGGAGGAGGAGGAGGAGGAGGAAGAGGCCAGCCCATTGTGCACTGCCCCTCCTCCTCAAAACACTGAAATGCAACCTGCACCAGCGCCCCCCTTCATTCCCACGATGACAACAGGGCAGCAGAAGAGGGGGAAGAGTTGGAGGGGGAAGAAGAGGTGGGTGAGGTCAGAGCCCTGGGGGAGGTGGATTTCCATCAGGGTGATGAGCTGGAGGCCCCCCCTGATGAGCACGCCCGTCTATTAGTGGAGGTTGGGGACCACATCCACCATAGACAGGGCTTGCTCATTAGGGAGATGGCTGAGATAAAAGAATCCACACGTGTCCTCGCCAGGGAGGCCCAAAACATGAACCAGCACTTGGCCTCCCTGGTAGCAGAGCAGGCTGCGACATGAGCCGAGCAGGCTGCCACACGAGCCGAGCAGGCTGGGACGCGCCGTGCTCTGGAGGACGTGTGGCATTCTTAGATACCTTCTCCCCCAGCTCATCACCCAGACTGACTCCCCTGGGGATCCTGGAGCTCAAGCCACCTCCCAGACCTCCTCCAGCCAGGCCCCCACCAGGCAGGGTTCCCCCCGGCCACCCATGCCTGGTGTCGAGGCCATGGCTGGGGAAAGGGAAAAAGAAAGGGCCCCCATTAGGACCCACTATGTCCTCTGAACACTCCCAGGCCAGTCATGCCGCATGGACCCTGTGGCTCTGTTGGACCTCCTCTGCATGTACACGCCACAGCCTCTATATCACAGTTCAGTCACTGCAGATCTTTCATCCAGATAGCCTCCTGGCCTGAGTGCCAATCCTCATCAACTTCAACTCCCATCGAGGGCATCATAGTTGGATAATAAGGGGATGGAAAGCCTTTCATATGCTGAGAGATTGGAAAAACTGGGTCTCTTTTCCCTGGAGAAGAGAAGACTTAGAGAGGATATGATAGAGACCTACAAGATCATGAAGGGCATAGAGAGAGTAGAGAGGGACAGATTCTTCAAACTTTCAGAAAATAAAAAAACAAGAGGGCATTCGGAAAAGTTGAAAGGGGACAGATTCAAAACGAATGCTAGGAAGTTCTTCTTTACACAACGTGTGGTGGACACCTGGAATGCACTTCCAGAGGACGTTATAGGGCAGAGTACGGTACTGGGGTTTAAGAAAGGATTGGACAAATTCCTGCTGGAAAAGGGGATAGAGGGGTCTAGATAGAGGTTTACTGCACAGGTCCTGGACTTGTTGGGCCGCCGTGTGAGCGGACTGCTGGGCGCGATGGACCTCAGGTCTGACCCAGCGGAGGCATTTCTTATGTTCTTATAACTATTACAACCTTCCAAGGATCTGCAGCTCTCCAGGAGCCATGTTGCCACCTACATTCACCACTCCAATTGCAAGAAGTGCAACCTGTGCCATCTATTTGCACCCTGGACATTTGCCTCATTTCACCTAGGTGCAACCTGTGCCATCTATTTGCATCCTATATTATGCATTTTTCCATCTATTATGTACAACGGCAAGCCAATGGATTGATGTTTTACAATAAAATCAATCAAATAAATAAAACATATATAGCTGACAGTGTGTTTGTGTTTCTGTGTTTCTGCATATATTTTATTCTTTAGGTGCTTCACAGAGCTACATTGCTGTATCATATGGTTTACAGAGGTCTGTCCCAACTGTGTCATGAACGACCACTAGGCCAGTTAGGTTTTGAAGATACCCCTAATGTATATGCATGGTGGTAGATTTGATGCCTGACTCTTCCATTAGATGCTGGTCTCTCATGCATGCTCATTAGGGCTATCCCTTACAATCTTCTTATCCCACCTTTCACAACCTAGCTTCCTATGCATCAACATCTGTCCCTCTCTTTTCAGTTATTCTCCTTGATGCATACCAATGAGGGGGGGTGGGGGTTGGAACCTACATGGCATCTTTCCTTTCCACCTTAAAACCTAGCATTTCTCCCTAACCTCCTTCCATCCCCAGTGTCAACTTTTCACCCTTTCTGTTTGCAAATACCCTCCCATCCCTAATCTCTCCTTGCCTCCATGACATCCACCATCTCTTCCTTTTATCTTTTCTCATTTCAGACCACTGTCCAGCATATCTCTCAGTCTCTCTCCCTCCTCCCCCAAGTCTGGCCATTTCTAGACACCTCTCCTGCATTCAACTTAAGAAAATCATTATTATCTATCCCATTTGGTGCAGTAGCTGCCTTGGTCGGTGACATTTTTCCCATGACTAAACACAGGTTCCCATCCATTCCACTTGGAGTTAATTGAAAGCTGTAGGCCCCCTCTGCTCTTTCTTTTTGGTGTACTCTGCTGACATGGAAAATGGAAGTGGGGGCAGACCATGACATTATGAAAGCAGGGAGAGTGGTGGGAGTGGGCATCTGTGTCTAACCCGGCCTGGCCCCTTCTTTTCCCTAAAAATTGATTCCCCTCCACATTTAACGCAAAACCTAAGTCCTCAACAATCCCTCACACCAACACCCAGAAAAATCCATAGACAAAAGAAATACAGATAATGGGGGGTGGGGAGGAGTGGCAAAGGCAGAAGGGAGTACAAAGGACAACAGCGAACTCATAGCACAAAGTTTCATCATAGAGGAAACGGAAAGCCACAAGCACCAACTCACATGGGGGGTTTAAAAGGGAAAAATGGCTGTGCCAAAGCTTTCTATATACTAAGCACGCCTAATTAGCATCTGACGTCATAGGCACCGTTAGAACTTCCCGCCAAAATGATTCAAATGTGATTGGACATGCGTTGGATGTCTTTTTGCCAAATACAGCTGTAGTGACATTTTAATCATTTCCTTCACATCTCTAAGCTTTGACACGAAGCTCTATATTCTAAACAAAGTTCCCTCTATAGCTCTATGCCTTAAAGCACTGCTTTTTATCTTCCATACATCAGGGGTTCAAGTCTTGAGTAAGGTTAGGAAATAGTTTATATTCATTTTTCAACCAGGAAACCTGGTAACTCTTTAGCCATACCTTTACTTAAAAATATTTTGCTTCAGCTTTTATCATCTGCAGCCATTGTCTAATTTTTAATGCAACCTGTTCTCTCTCATGCTGAACACCCTCCCCCACCCCAACATCCCCCCCAAAACTGTCAAGCCAAACTGCATTTACCAATACTAAAGTGTGTAGGATCCATCTCACCACATGTATCATCTTTCAACACCTGTCCAAGCCCTCTGAGGTTTGATTTAACTCTTATAGCTGTTGGCCAATGCCTATATTGCATCAAAAGAAACACATTCCTACTAGAATGCGTTGTAGTTGGGAGCAAATGAAAGTATCTCATGCACCTGTGCCTGCAGATTGCTGATGAGAAACAGCAAATTCCACCACTTATGAGAGCTGTTAGGATGCTATGAAAAAAAGGGAATGTGAGGATGGAATTTGAACGAGGGTGCTTGAGAAGACACACAAGGCGCATTAACCTGGTGAGCCACTAATGGTTTATTTAAGACTTCTTTCAGACTCCCATTACAGCTTAGGGTATGTTAGCCATGGCGGGATGTAAATAAAAGTGATCGCTAATTGCAGACTGATGTTGGAAAACAGCAAAGTAGAGCATACATATATATATATGCTCCTATGAGAGCTAATAGGAAGCTTTTAGGATGCTGAGAGTAGGGTTTGACCCAGGGTGCTTGAGAAGACAGACAAGGTGCGTTAACCTCGTGTGCCACAAATGGCATCTTTCTGGCAAAGGAGAAGTTTCCTCCCATGACAGCTTAGGATATCCTAGCCATGGGACAGAGAAAATATATTTGTGGCTGGAAAAGGAAATGCACTCATAAAAATGCCATAGTCCCCCCCATCTAGAGAATGACACGGTGGCGGTTACCTCTGGCTAGCCGCGTTTAGCCGTGGGTAACCCGCCGAAACGGGGAAAGAAAAGTAGCAGTCGCTGCGGGGACGGGGACAAGGCCATTCACCGCCCTGTGGAGCGTTGAATGGTCTTGTCTCCGCAGTGAGGCATCAAGCATCGCACGGTTCCCGCAGCCCCTGCCCGCTCGATCAATCGTAGTGTTTAGCCAGCTCCATCCCTTCACCTCACCTTAGTTTGCAGGCTTTCCTTTTCGGCGACCTGCATGCTTTCAAAGAGCCGCGCACGCGCGGCTGCTCAGTGTTCAATCTTCTGCTCTGACACAACTGGAAACAGGAAGTTGCAGCAGAGCAGAAGATTGAACACTGAGCAGTTGGCGACAGGCAGGTTCTGGCCCGGGAGGCCGACGAGGTCAGGTCAAGCGCCCCGAGGAAAATGGCCTCATTGGTGTGAGAGTGACGTGCGACCCTCCCCCACGGATCTGCCGCCCCCTCCCCAGAAGAATGTCTATGCCCGGCTCGTGCAGCAGCATCACAGCCCCCACTTCAGGCTCGTCTTGAATCACATCGCCGACATAATGCACCTGCAAGAGGGCGCCCCGAAGGAGGAGCCGGACTTGGCCCCCAGCAAAGGCCGTGCGCTGGCCAAAAGGGGAGGAGAGGACGAGTCAAGAAAAGCCTGGCTGCTCATCGTCGTCGACGCTTCTGGCAGCAGAGTCGTGTTCAGTTGCGCAAACGAAGAGGAGGGTGGCAAAGTGCAACCGAGAAGAAAGAGCGTGGAAAAAGAGGGCAGGTTGGCCAAGGAGCAGCTTCGCCCTGCTTCCTTGTTCTCGAGTCCAATTCTAGGTGAGGCTTTTGGCCCCTTCCTTCTGTGTGACAAATCAAGGCATGAGAAATCAGTGCTAGGAAGTAGAGAGTGTGGGGAATGATGGGTTTTCAATGGGTGAAAACTCCGGAGGGAGCTCAAGAAGCTCCTTTGAGCTTGGGCTGGTGAAGGAAATGCTGGCACAGGAAGTAGAGGATCCCTTCTGCTTTCTGGGGCTCATTTGCAAGTAAACTTCCATAGACAATGGCATCCTAAGCCTTCGTTCACAACCACCCCGGGTGCTTTCTTCCTATCTACTCCTCATCAACTAGCCCTGGTCTTAGCTGTGGATGATATCTCCTTCAATTTATTTATCGCACTAATACCAAAGAAGGTTCAAGGTGAGGAAGGTAGATAGATAGGCCACGCGAGAGGAGCTGAAGGGTGGTAGAAAGGAACAGATGGTAAAGGAGGGAGGGAAGGGTGGTGGTGGAAAGGAATAGAACAGACATTGAAGGAGGGTGAAGGGAAATGTGGAAGACAGAGTGGGGAGAAGATGCTGGAAGGAAAGAAGACAGATGCCAGACTATGGGGGAATGGAGGGAAGAAGATGGGTGCTAGACCAATTGTGTGAGGGGGTGAAGGGAGAGGCACAGTAACAGCAAATGGAAGACGCAGAGAGAAGACACACAGTGGATGGAAGGAATTGAATGAGAAGATATGGAAAGCAGAAACCAGACAACAAAGGTAGAAAAAAAAATTATATTTATTTATTTATTTTTTGCTTTAGGATAAAGTAGTATATTAGTTGTGTTGATAAAAATTTATAAACACAGCCCTGCCAGTTGAACATCTCTTTCTCTAGTTCAGCAGCAGGAGCTTTGATTTATAAGAAAGGAATAAGCTAAATATTACAGTACTAAGGCTTATATAGATGCTGCGGGGATGGTGACGGGGCGATGAATGGGATGATGGTGACGATGATGGGGCGATGCAAAGGATGGTGGGCTGGGGACGGGGACAGATTTTTTCCCCGTGTCATTCTCTACCCCCATCTAGACCCTCTTATAACAGCTAATAGGAAGCTGTTAAAAATGAGTGAAGGTGGGATTTGAACCAGGGTGCTTGAGAAGACAGATAAGGTGCATTAACCTGGTGAGCCACTAATGCTTTCTTTAAAATAATTGTAATATCATTCCTAAGCATATGAAACATAAGCAGGTCAGTCAAATATGATTATGAAAAGGCAGGCAGTGAGATCCACCTGAGTAGAAGCTGATGTATCTCTATGAATTAAACTCTTGTCCTAATCATAGGGAGGTTGTGAGTTCAAATTTCAGCATATCTTTTAATTGTGGCATACTACCTTGAAGGTGCAGCTTGATGATCTCACAATGAGGTCGCTTTGAGAAAGTGAAGAGCTCCATTTTGCAATGAAGGAAAATGCATGTTAAGGTGTGTATCTGGTTTTTCTCTTTTTAAGCGGTGAGAGATGAAGTAATGTGTGCAATAAGGATGTATTTCTCATGTTCTTTCTTTGCTCTCAAGAAAGAGCTGATTTCAGGGCTGTTTGTTGAGAAAAAAAGGGGTTCTTTTTAAGCAGGAAAACCGGAGGTGGTATAATGAGCAAACTATATTACTGTTTGGGCAGAAAAGTGCTATGTTTCCCATGCAATATGTTTATATTTATGTGCTCTATTGATATGTTAGCTTATTACATCTATTAGGAGGGAGAAAAAAGAAGATAAAACACATATTCAACATCGCTATAAAAAATATTATGGATGCAGAACGGACGTCTAACTTGCGTCTAAACGAGTTGGCGGGACAAACGTTGAAACTGCGTTGCGATGAAGGAGATAGACCAGGTTTTCCTTCGCCTATATTTTAGACGCTAGTTAGATGCATTGAAGCATGTATCTAGCGTCTAAGCTGTGCCTGCCGGTAACCACACCCTGCTTACGCCCAGTTACGCCCATGTCTATAAGGTTGGATGCGTGTAGGTATTACCTCTGCGTCTAGCTTGGCACAGCGGGTTCTAGACGTCTTACCGATGCCTATGTCCCAATTAACGCTTGTTAAGACCATTAATTGGCTCATTATCTACTTAACTCTGACATCTAAACCACGCCCAAGTTTAGACACAGTATAGAGAATCTACTCCTTTGGGTCCTTTTATGAAGGTGCGCTGATTTAGTGCACGCTAAAGATTAGCACACGCTAAATGCTAGGGCATTCATAATATTCTATGGGCACCTTAGCATTTAGCACATGCTAATCTTTATTGTACGCTAAATTGGTTAGCATGCCTTAATAAAAGGACCCCCTAAATACTTAGGCATCAAGTTACAGAATAGAATATAAGTGCACAATGGCATCTAATGATGTTTCTGACTTATTTTGGCATCTAACATCTGATAGCACTAGAGGTCTGCACGGGGACATAGATTGCGGGAATACTGCAGATCCCATGGGACTCCAATAGTGATCTCCCCCAGGTCTAAGGGACTCTTGCAGGGATCCCTTCAGGATTACAGGATTCCCATGGGGATGGAACTGGGGTGCCCAAGGCTTGGAAAGACAATTAGAAGATAGACAAAAGCAGAAACTGGGACCAAGATAATGGAAAAACAAAATGTCCCACCAGCTACAGCAATGGAGATGTTCATTTTGAGGGGGGCTCAAAGTGGGGGGCCCAGCCACCAAGTGCCCAGCCACCAATTGCCACCAATTGTGTTTAATACAAAATGAAGTACTTGCTGAGTTTGCTTTGGGGTTCAGTTTTGGCACGTTCCAGTTCAGTTTTGGCACGTTTTTCTTATGCAACCATTGTCTTGAAAAGTGCCTCTCTCAATTCTGCTTTAAATGATTTTGATGCTGTATTGTGTGATTCTTTATTCATTGCTGCATTAAAAACCATTTGTGGATCTTGGAAGGACCTCTCACAAGTTACCTATGCCAGATGGTGGAACCAGATTTGCTTGCTCTACAGATATGAGCATTATATTACCAAAACATCCAACTCTTTTATTTCTTTTAACAAGAAATGGTCAACCCTACAGTCACATGACCTAATATCTATTCTAATTCTTTCTGGTGATGTATGCATCTCTTATTTCTGTTCACTGTTATTTCTTTATATTGTATTTTTTGTTGGTTTAAATAAACTAAGACAAAAAATCAAAACTGTCAGAAGTAATTGCTGCTTTTTTGGGGGAAAGGTAACTTTTATAGGGGGACGAGCGGGAACAGAGGAGATTCCTCACAGGGATTCTAGTGGGGACAGAGGGGATTCTGGCGGGGATGGGTGGGATTTCAGTCTCCGCGCACCTCTCTAGATAGCACCCATTGAAATATCAAATATCAATACAAACATCATATATGTACACTATATAGAATTCTTCCCATGCAGTATATTGGGCAGAGGGTGGAGTGAGGCAACTGTTGGGGAAAAGAGAAATAAGGAGTTGATGGTGATAATGATGAGCATGGGAAAGGAATATGTGTGTGTGAAATGGAGACAGGAGAATAGGACAAGGAGGGAGAGGACATGGGATAAAAAGAGCTGGAAAAGTGTGAAAGAATCATTGAGTGAAGGGTTTGTATACATAGCAGAGACATGAGATAATCTAAGAAGAAATACTGAGAGGTGTCATTGTGTGAGGGAGACATGGAAAATGAATAAAGGAAATGAAGAGAGTGAGGGAGAAAGGAGGAAAATGACAGAGCTCAAGTTCACGATGCAGGCAGTGGTGGACATAAAGAAGCAGCCTGAACTTTTCTATATTATGCTTTCCAAAACTTACAGGGGATAAATATTAATTCAGCTTGATTACTGGTTTAAGTTAAAGACCGCACTGAAGTTCAACCTTTTGCATGGAGTCAACACAATTATCCATAAAGGTATCAGCACTGAATCTCACTGACTATCTGCTTCATTTAGACCTGCTAAATAATGCCCTATGAATCAGATTCATTTCCTTTTTTGTTATTAAGCCTTAAGGTTGGAGGTTTTGAAGTTGGGCTACAGAATAATACAAAGGGTGTATTCGATGTGCTCTGTTATACAGGGTGATAGATTACCAAGAAAGGGGACACAATAGACTGTTCTGGAGACAGGGTAGGATTAATTCTTTGAGGGCCCCTAGGCACACAAGCACATTGGGCCCTCAGGCCTTGCCCCACCCCAGCCCAATTATCTGTTTTCTTATTTACTTCTTTATTTCTACTTGTATTTCTTTCTTTTTTTAATTCAAAACAAAGATTAGCATACCAGTACACAGTTTTTCTTCTATGCCACCCCAAAACATCTATGAACAAATTCCCCTTCCTTCCCTTCCCACCTACTTACCCAGGACTTTAACTCTTAATCCTTTCCATACAACTTACATTCCACAGACCAACACGACCTCCCTTACATGTGCCTATGTCAATATCAGATCTCTAGGACCCAAAACAGAAAACATAAAAAACTGGATAACAACAGAAAAACTTGACTGCTTATTCCTCACTGAAACCTGGCTAACCTCAGACACAGACCCTAGAATAAAAGAAGTATGCCCGCCGGGATACAAAATAACAGTAACCTGCAGAGAGAAAAAAAGAGGAGGAGGTCTAGCAATAATATTCAAGAACACCATAACTCTAAACATACTCGAGAAAGTATCCACTCCACAATTGGATTTCCTAGCGTGCCAACTCACAAACACAACACTAAAAAACTCTCTAAACTGCCTTCTCTGCTACATAACACCAGGAAACTGGACCACAGTGAAGCCCGAATTTGAAAACTTCATCTATCAAAACTCACTAACAGCTGACTACAACCTCATACTAGGAGACCTAAACCTACACCTAGAAGATCAAACCTCCACACCAGCAAACAACTGTCTATCCTTCCTCAATGCATTATCCTTCAAGATCCTAAACCCACAAACCACTCATGAAAAAGGTCATCAACTGGACATTGCAGCATTCATGACTCACCAACCAACCAATCAAGAAATCCAAACTCCTAACGGAACATGGTCCCCATCACTATGGTCAGACCACTACATCTTTAACTTCAACATCAACTGGACCAAAACCAAACACACACCTCAAACAAAAAAAACCACATATACCTCACGCAAACATATCGACCCAACCATCTTCTGGTCAAAGGTAGACGAAACCATCCAAGACTGCGACCCAAAAAATTTCATCTCCCACTGGAAAAATGTATCCGCCAACATACTTGATAATCTGGCACCCCTACATACCAAAACCAGAATCAGAAGGAAATCAGACCAATGGTTTGATAATGAATTACTCCAACTCAAAAGACAGT
Organism: Geotrypetes seraphini; assembly: GCF_902459505.1. NCBI lineage: Eukaryota > Metazoa > Chordata > Amphibia > Gymnophiona > Dermophiidae > Geotrypetes > Geotrypetes seraphini. The sequence goes on along the minus strand of NC_047095.1, from coordinate 95,492,192 downwards.
GTAGAAGATTAGAAAGAAAATGGAGAAAAAAGAATCAAGAACAAACAAAAACCGACTGGAAAAAAATCAACAAACAATACAAAAATCTACTAAAAGACAAGAGGAAAAGTTACTATACCAAGCTCATAGGCACAGAAACACAAGATTCCAAAAAAATCTTCCAAATACTAAAAGAATTAACAGACACCAAACCATACACTACCACCACCAACACACCTCCACCATCACCCACCATCTTAGCAGAACATTTCAAGAATAAAATCACCAACACCAGAGCCACACTCATACTCAACCCATCCAACCAAAATCCAATCACAATCCACCCCACAGGAAAAGAAGCAATCGCAGCAGACAGAACTTGGTCTCAATTCCCAAACATAAAATGGCCAGAATTTAACAAATTATACAAAAAATACAGCCATGCCTCCTGTGACCTCAACCATTGCCCCCCATATCTCCTTACCACCTCTAGTATAAAGTTCCGCACCATAATTCTACAATGGATCCAATTCACGCTCACAGAGGGCACATTCCCGGACAACCTCAGCGAAATTGTCATCACCCCAATCCAAAAAGACCCAAAGGCACCACAAAACCTCCCTTCCAACTATAGACCTATAGCCTCAATTCCGCTATATGTCAAAATAACAGAAGGCCTAGTAGCCAAACTCCTCACCAATTACATAGAGGACCACAACCTACTACACCCCATGCAATCAGGATTCAGAACAAATTTCAGCACAGAGACATTACTAGGCTCCCTCATGGATACCGTCAGACAACAACTTAGTATAGGGAAAAAAATGCTACTCATACAACTGGACCTATCGGCAGCATTCGACCTAGTAGACCACAACATCCTTCTACAGATACTAGATGCAATAGGCATCTCAGACAAAGTATACTCCTGGTTCAAAGGATTCCTAAAACTCAGAACCTACAGTGTAAAATCAAACAAAGAAAAATCAGAATCCTGGTCAAACCCATGCGGTGTACCACAAGGATCTCCACTGTCCCCCACCCTCTTCAATCTATACACTGCCTCTCTAGGAACCCATCTGGATAATCTAGGCATAACATCCTATAGCTATGCAGATGACATCACCATCCTCATCCCATACGATCATTCCAAACATACCATGACAGAGGAACTTCACCACACACTGGAAGCAGTCACAAACTGGATGGAAAATCACAAACTTAAACTCAACCAAGACAAAACCAAATTCATCCTCCTAGAAAACGACAGGATCCAAACCACAACCATCCTAGACATAAACGCAACCAAATATCCCATCCAAACAACCATAAAACTACTAGGCATGACCATAGACAGATGCTGCACAATGCAGCCACAAATAAACAAAACAACTCAAAAATCATTCGCAATCATGAGAAACCTGAGACAAGTCCGAAAATTCTTTGAAGGCACACAATTCCTACTAATAGTACAATCACTAGTACTAGGAATACTGGACTACTGTAACATTCTCTTCCTCCCATGTCCGGCGACTACGATAAGACAACTCCAAACAATCCAAAATACAGCCTTAAGACTCGTCTATTCATTGAAAAAATACGACCACATCACTGAAGCCTACATCAACTCACACTGGCTCCCAATCCAAGAAAGAATCCAATTTAAATTTTACTGCATATTATTTAAAACACTACACGGAGACAGCCCATCATACCTGAATAATCGCCTCATCCAAGCAACCAGCACCAGACACAGAAAAACGCACTCCCCATTCATACCCCCCCCATCCAAAGAAGTGAAAAGAACAAAACAACATGACGGCCTCCTAGCCACACAAGCTGCAAGACTGGATAACCAAATCTCCAACCTTCTGATGACCACCCCAGACTATAAGACGTTCAGAAAAGAAATAAAAACCACACTTTTCAAGAAATTCCTAAAACAGAAATAAAAACACGACCACTAAAAGCCCTCAAGTTCTTCATATTACCTCTCTAGCTATGCTCTACAATTCATATAATTCTGTCATTCTGTAACGCTGTAATTCTTTATTCATTGTAATTCTGTCCTTAAACTAACCTTTTGTAATCCGCCTTGAACCGCAAGGTAATGGCGGAATAGAAATCCCTGATGTAATGTAATGTAATGTAATATATAAAAGTGTTCAAATATATTGTAAAGCAGTAATACTATCCAAAATATAAGTCTATATTAATAATCAAGTTTAGAACACCTCTAAACTGCCTCACTCTATGTCAACCAACTATAACCCATATGTATGTATAAACAACCAAATCTGTAACTCCTCTAGTACGTTCCACGCCATGTATGTTAACTTGTAATGAAACAACCAGCCAAAGAATCCAACATGAAACAAAAGAAGATCGGCAGACAATAAGGAGATTCAAATCAGGTTTATTCAAGGTGCTCCCAAGAACCATGTCTGATGCATTTTGCCAAACAAGGCTAGTAAACGCTAACAGAAAGCCATGTCTTTCATATACACAGAACACATTTATACCTTCATCCAGTTTGGATTAAGTAATCACAAACTAAAAATAGAAATATGTAGATAAAGGTTAAATTGAACCACCAAGAGGCCAAACTGCATACAGTGAAACTCCATAGAAACAAGTTTCAAGATTCAAGCTTATTATAATTTTTGATTAATCACTTATTCCAAGTCTTAAGCGATGGACATATCATTAAAATAATAAAAATTGAGGGGATAACAAAACAGACAAAGAACTAAACCCTCCAAAACATATTGGAGACTGACTATACAAAACTAATAAAATACAAGGAAAGGGTGGGTAAGAAATACAATTTGAATGATAGAAAGGAAGATATTTATGGTAAAGAACAATAGGAAGGGAAAAAATTATGAACCTCCGAGAGAATATGGACTTGGAGTGAGCCTCCTTGTCAGGCTATCTAATTATTAAATGTGTCGTTAAAAAGAAAGCTTTTTAGTTTATTCTTAAATTTGTCCAAATTGTTTTCTTCCCTTAAGTAAATAGGGAAGGAATTCCATGTCTGAGGAGCAGTAACAGAAAAGATAAAGTGCCGCCGTGTATTAATAATTTTAAGTGAAGGAATAACTAGTAGATGCTGATCATTAGACCTCAGAAGTCTGGTTGAGGTATAGGGAATCAATAACCCCCTAATACTCTGCAAAATATAAATATAGCAGATGTAAATTTGAAGAAACTGACACATTTTGATCACCTTTGTTGTCTGGTGATTTCATGAGTCTGACTGTGCATCCTTTCTTTCTTTCTCCTGCATGCTTCCTCTCCTCCAGACCTCATCCCAACCATCTCTCTCTGTCCCTCCATGAGTCCAACTTTTTCTTCCTCTCTCCCTGCCATCTCCCCTTTCTTTTTTTTTTTCTTTCTTTCTTTCTCTCTCTCCCCTCTTCCCTTTATTTTTTTCTCTCCATGCCCCCTCTTTCTTTCTCTGTCTCCGATCCCCTTTCTTTCTTCCTGCCCCCTCCCCTTTCTTTCTTTCTCTCTCCACCCCACTGCTGCTGCTGATTTTGCCAAGCCACGCGACGGGCCCACAAGCCTTCCCACCAGACATCAATTCTGACATCAGAGAGGAAGTTCTGGGCCAGTCATTCGCTGCCTGGTTGTCCCGGATCTTCCTCTCCAATGTCAGAATTGATGTCAGGGCGGGGGGAGGAAGGCTTGTGGGCCTGCCGTGTTGGGGAAGCAGGGAGAAAGCAGATGACTATCGCGGCCCAAAACAGAAGGCAAAAGCCCAGGGCAGCTGCTCTCCTTGCTCCCCCCCTAACGCCGGCCCTACCTGCCAATATAGCTGAGAAAGGGGAAAGATGAAGAATTCCGGCCAGCAGGAAGGGAAAGCTGAACAGTATGGGGTAGAGACAAGGCAAGAGATTACTTCTCCCCTGTAGCCAAAATTGTCCTTTTCAGAGGGGCCCTGACATGGCAGCTGTTCTTACAAGTTGCTGGTGGCTGCCCCAAAGATTTCCCTCAGCCGAAACTTTCCGTTATTGGCAGGGCAGATCATGGCAGAGGGAAAGCTTCGAGGCAACCTGTGAGAACAGCTGCCATGTCGGGGTTGTGAGAACAGCTGCCATGTCGGGGTTCCTCTGAAAAGGACAATTTAGAAGTTTAACAAAAAAGTTTGGACCGCGGTCCCAGGGCAGCTGCCCTGTTTGCTCTCCCGAACATCAGCCCTTGGACCCCCCTGACAATTCCGGGCCCTAGGCACGTGCCTCCTGGGTCTACCTTTTAATCCTGCCCTGTCTGGAGAGATACTTTGTATCAATCACACTAATTGGAATCTCAGATGTATCCAAGACAGAATAGACACAATAAATGTGCAGAACAGACTTCTTCATCTTTTTGTTATCATAAACACTATTTCCTGCACAACTATTAAAATCAAATATTTGTCACATAAGAACATAAGAAATGCCATCACCGGATCAGACCCTGGGTCCATCCAGTCCGGCGATCCGTGCACGCGGAGGCCCAGCCAGGTATTCCCTGGCAAATACCTTAATTACTCAATGTGTTTTTCAAAAAGATATGCATCCAACTTGCCCTTAAATCCTGGAATGGTGGTTTCCTCCACAACCTCTTCCGGGAGAGCGTTCCAGGCATTCACCACTCGCTGTGTGAAGCAGAACTTTCTGACATTTGTCCTGGCCCTGTCTCCCCACAGCTTCAGTCCATGACCTCTTGTCCGAGTCACCTTCGACAATGTGAATAAAGGTATTTCCTGTTCTATTTTGTTGAATCCTTTCAGAATTTTAAAAGCCTCGATCAGATCCCCATGCAGTCTCCTCTTCTCGAGTGTGAAAAGTCCCAGTTTTCTGAGGCGCTCTTTGTAGCTCAAATTTTCCGTACCTTTTATTAGCTTCATCGCTCGCCTCTGGACCCTCTCCAGTAGTATTATATCCTTCTATAGATAGGGAGACCAATGTTGGACACAGTATTCCAAGTGTGGTTGCACCATCGCTCTGTATAACGGCATTATTACATCCTCAGATCTACTCATGATACCCTTCTTTATCATGCCCAACATCCTGTTTGCTTTTTTTGCCGCCACTGCACATTGAGTCGACGGCTTCAGGGTCCTGTCTATCATTACCCCCAGGTCCCTTTCTTGTTCGCTTTTGCCCAAAGTTGCATCAAATAAAGTATACTGGTGCTCCTTGTTTTTCCTACCAAGGTGCATCACTTTGCATTTTTCTACGTTAAACTTCATTTGCCACTTCTCTGCCCATTTCTCCAGTTGTCTCAAATCTTTCTGGAGTTCCTCGCAGTCCGTCTGTGACCTGATTGCCCGACTCAGTTTTGTGTCATCAGCAAACTTGATGATCTCACTTGTTGTTTCTTTTTCCAGGTCATTTATGTAAATATTGAACAAGATGGGCCCAAGAATTGAGCCCTGAGGCACTCCACTAGTCACTTTCTCCCAGTCCGAGAACTTTCCATTTACGCTCACCCTCTGTCTTCTCTCTTCCAGCCATTTTCCTATCCATCTTAGTATGTCCCCTTCTATTCCATGACTTTGAAGTTTTCTGAGAAGTCGCTCATGTGGAACTTTGTCAAACGCCTTTTGGAAGTCCAAGTATATTATATCCACTGATTCTCCGGTATCAATATGTTTGGTCACCGTCTCAAAAAACTGAAGTAAATTCATCAAACATGACCGCCCCTTCCTGAATCCATGTTGACTAGCTTTCATTAGGTCATGGGTATCCAGATGTTGGACTATGCTATCCTTGATCAATGCTTCAACCATCTTCCCAGGGACTGATGTAAGACTCACAGGTCTGTAGTTTCCTGGTTCTCCTCTAGATCCTTTTTTGAAGATTGGGATGACGTTTGCTATCCTCCAGTCTTCTGGTATCTTTCCGGTTCCAATTGACATGTTAGCGAGCGATTGCAGTAATTCTCCAATTTCTACCTTTAGCTCCTTTAAAACTCTCGGGTGAATTCCATCCAGGCCAGGGGATTTGTCGCTTTTTAGTTTGTCGATCTGATAGTAAATCTGGTCCAGATCCATATTTACTGTGTTGAGGCTCTCCTCCTTGAATGCTTTCACTGGCTTGGGTACTGATGTGGTGTCTTCATTGGTGAAGACCGACGCAAAGAAGGAATTTAATCTGTCTGCAATCTGTTTATCCTCCTTGATGTATCCTTTTCTTCCTTGATCGTCGAGAGGGCCCACTGCCTCCTTGGCCGGTTTCTTCCCTTTAACGTATCTAAAGAAAGGTTTGAAGTTTTTGACCTCCTGCGCTATCCTTTCCTCATAGTTCTTTTTGGCTTCACTCACTACCTTGTGACACTTCCTCTGGTCGATCTTGTGGCTATTCCAAGCCTCAATTGTTTTCTTGCATTTACATATTTTAAATGAGCTCTTTTTTTCCCTTATTGCATCTTTTACCTCTTTGGTTAGCCAAGCTGGTTCTCCTTTGCCTTTATGTTTCCTTCCCTTGGCTATCTGCGGAATGTATAAATTCTGAGCTTCGGTGATAGTATTTTTTAGTAGGGACCATGCCTGCTCTACCGTTTCTATTTCAGCTATCCTATTCTTGAGACGTTTTCTTACCATGTCCCTCATGTTGTCGTATCTTCCTTTTTTGAAGTAAAAGGCTGTGGATTGTGTCTTGATACGTTTTCCTTTCTCAATGCCCAGTTTAAAATTGATCATGCTGTGGTCACTCGTCCCCAGCGGGACCGTGACTACTACATCTCTTGTCTGCCCAGTTATGCCGTTCAGGATCAAATCCAATGTGGCCTTCCCTCTTGTTGGTTCCCCTACCATTTGCTCAAGGAAGCAGTCTCCTATCATTTCCAGGAACTTTGTTTCTTTGCCGCAGCTAGTGGTTTCTAGGTTCCAGTCTATCCCCGGGAAGTTGAAGTCTCCCATGATCGTTACATTGCCTGTCCTACATCCTTGCCTTATTTCTTCTGTCATTTCTACGTCTGTTTCCTCTGTCTGTCCTGGGGGTCTATAGTAGACGCCAATTTTTGTGTCCGCACCATTTTGTCTGGGAATCCGTACCCTAGAGTGACTCTAGTTTCTCTTTCCCCTCTGTGTTCTCTTCCCTGATCGCTACTACTCCTTCTTGGACGTAAAGGGCAATGCCTCCCCCTTTCTGCCCAATTCTGTCCCTTCTGAATAGCTTGTATCCCTGCAGTACCGTGTCCCAGTTATTTTCGTTGTTCCACCAATGCCAATAATATCTATTTTGTCGTGTCTTGCTAGTGCCTCTAACTCCCCCATTTTGTTTCCCAGGCTTCTGGCATTCGTATACATACATTTAAGCTCTCTTTGTGCTCTCATCTTGGATTTTCTGGGCTTCGCAGTCCTTGTTGTGTCTTTCACAGTATCTATTTGCGCTCCTTTTGTGTCTCCTTCATTTGATTCAAGTTCTTCCCCCTTATCGGGGCAGATGTCTGCAGTGTCCTCACTTGAACCTTCTGTTATCCGTGCCATCGACTGATTGTCGACTGCCGGCTCTCCCCTGTTCTTCAGTTTAAAGCCTTCTCAATGGCCTTCTTCATGTTTCCAGCCAGTATTCTCGCTCCTTCCTTGGTGAGGTGTATTCCATCCTTCTTATAGTACCTGCTATTTTAATAAAAGTACAAGATCCATAAGACTATATTTAAAAGAAACACTGCATCTTTCAAAATAAATACAGATGTCAGGAGCAGATATCCCTAAAGGTTGAGCAGCAGAGTCCAAAGGAGACAACATGGTATCCTCACAGGTGTTGGTCAGCTAATAAATAGGCTATCAGCTCAGTGTCACAGTCATTCCTCATTCACCTTCTGCATAAATACACAAGTCTTCTTCAGTCCAGTTTAATTCTTAATCATTTCTGAACATTATTCAAGTATTCAGTTCAATAGTACCATCAAGAACTATTAATCATTCTGTCTCAATGTTGAAGTGTAACAACTGGAGTAGCAAGAAAGAGCATTGTCACTGCTAAAACCGTTTCACGGCCTTAATGATGGAAGCTCACCTGGTTCTGATTTTACTGATGCTCTGTGACATCATATGGAAAACAGCTGAGTCTCAATGTATACTTAGAAACTACCCACCAGTACAGCCAGTACCAGGGTATCATAGGGATGGGAACATTATGATTGGGGGACTTGTAACTGTGACAAACTTTAATCCAGATGCCGGTCCATCCTTCACGACTCCTCAATCATTTAATGGACATAGCTTGTAAGTAGCATCATGGCTTAACTCCTTATCTGAGATAAGCTTTTAGATTTTATTTTGGATGGTTACGTCATAAGCTGCAGATTTAACTAACAGATTTTAGAAGGATCTTTACATTTGGAAGATCAGCTTGAAATATTACATTGCCTCCAACTAAATAATTTGAAAAACTGTTACGAATCACAACCTGAGAGTTCTAGGTTGACCGTGAAAGATGCAAAGAGGTTATTCTTTACAAAACTGCAATGTTAGAAAATGCTGTTTTTCTGTTGTTTACTGTGCCATGTGTTGGAAAATGTGAACCAATGAATCATTATTACAGAATGTAACTCTTTTTCCAAGTTTATACGAGTACACTTTGGTTCATGCATTATGTGGTGGTTCCACTATAGGGAATCTTGCATATCCTTTTGTCATTGCATCCATGATTATCAGTGAATGATAAAACATGGCATTTTGTGTTTTCCTCTGATCATTTTCCTTTGGTAATAACTTGTAATGACATAGGATAAGTTGTTGACACTTCCTCTACTGTCCCTGACCTGCCCACATTTAGGATGGCTGGTAAAGTCCAATATTTAGTTGCATTGCCCAGTTAAATGCTGTGGAATATTAGTGGATGTGTGGCACTACTTGAAATAACTGTGATGAGCCTCTTGTGCTCATTTAAATCACATTGAACATCAGCCCATAGAATTTTATCATGCAAATTGTGCTCAAATTCAGAGTTGGCAAATTTGGGAAAGTAAGGGGTCCTTTTACTAAGGCGTGCTAGCCCGTTTTAGTGCACGCTAAACACTAATGCATCCATAGAGTATAATGGACGCTTTAGCATTTAGCGCACGCTAATTTTTAGCCAAAGTAAAAGGACCCTGAAGTCTACTACTGAAAGAGCTACATTGGCTACCAGTAAAAAAATTAGTTATATTTAAGATCACTTGTATAGTCTATAGCAGGGATACTCAAGTCCGGTCCTCGAGATCTACTGGCAGGCCAGGTTTTCAGGATATCCACAATGAACATGCATGAGAGAGATTTGCATACCGAGAAGGCAGTGCAGGCAAATCTCTCTCATGCATAGTCATTCTCTCTCATGCATATCCTGAAAACTTGGCCTGCCAGTAATAATAATAATAATAATAATAATATTTTATTTTGTATACCGCCATACCCAGGGAGTTCAAGGCGGTTCACAACAGATAGATGAATTACATACAGTGCGATTAGAAAAAGAGGAAACATAACAAAGCAATCGTAGGGTCAAACTCGTTTACAATAACAAATTAGGTGAGGGAAGGGCCAAATACGGGTACATACAGAGTGTGCTGTAGTAGGATACAATTAAGTTTAAGAGAGGGGGGGAACCCAGCATATTCGCTGGGAAAAAAAGGGGGGGGCGGAAAAAAGAGGAAGAGGAGAGGGGGGGTGAGATGGGGGAAGGGGGCGTTAAGGGATAGGTCTGTTGCAAAGAAGGGTTTGATCTGTTTTCTAAGGTGGAGAAGGGGAAACGTTATGGCGGAAGAGGGGAGCGTTAGGGATTTGGTCCGTTAAAAAGTAGAGTTTTGAGCTTTTTTCTGAAGGGGGGGTATGAAGAGCAGTCAAGTATGATTTGGGCGAGCCATGAATTTAGTTTGGCCGCTTGAAAAGAGAAGGTTCGTTCGAAGAATCTTTTAAGATGGTACGATTTCAGTGAGGGAAAAGCGAACAAAGTTGATCTGCGGGAGCTCTTCTTATTATAGTTCAGGTTGAAGTGGGGGTAAAGATAGTCTGGTGACATACCAGATACGGTTTTGTAGCAGATGCAAGAAAACTTAAATAGAACTCTGGATTCGAATGGCAGCCAGTGCAACTTGTTGTAGAAAGGGGATATGTGTTCCCATTTCTTCAGGCCAAAGATAAGGCGGATGGCAGTATTTTGGACCAGTCTCAGTTTCCTGGTGATTTTCTTGAAGGCGCCTAGATAAATGATGTTACAGTAGTCTAGGACACCAAGAATGGAAGATTGGACCAGCAGACGAAAGGAGGTGTCATCAAAGTATTTTTTAATGGTGCGGAGTTTCCAGAGTACCGCGATGCTTTTTTTAAATACTAGGTCAGTGTGTTTCTCCAGAGTGAGATGCTTGTCTAAAGTGACTCCTAATATTTTTAATGATTGTTCAATACAGTAGTCAAGTCCATTGATGGTTATCGTAGTTTCCTTAATTTTGTCGTTTGGGGATACTAAGAGAAGTTTAGTTTTTTCTGGGTTTAGCTTTAGTCTAAATGCTGACATCCAAAGTTCGATCTGATTTAGGGTGAAGGATAGCGAGTTTAGAAACTCTGAGGTAAAGTAAGAGAGCGGAATGATTATTGTGATGTCGTCAGCGTAGATGAAAAATTTGAGCTTTAAGCTTTGTAGGAGATTTCCTAGGGAGACAAGGTAGATGTTAAATAGGGTGGGGGACAGGGGGGAGCCTTGTGGGACTCCACAAGGGTTGTCCCAGCTGTAGGAGGTAGTATCGTCCTTGAACACCTTGTAGGTTCTTGTTGTCAGGAATCCATGGAACCAATTGAGAACATGACCTGAGATTCCAATAGAAGTCAGACAGTCTAGTAGAGTGTCGTGGTCAACCAAGTCAAATGCGCTACTTAGATCGAGTTGCAATATTAGAGCACAAGAGCCTTGGCTGAATAGTTGATGAAGGTAGTCGAGCAGGGAAGCTAAAATTGTTTCGGTACTGTGACCTGACCGGAAGCCGGATTGATTGTCGTGCAAGATATTGTGTTTTTCTAAGTATGTGGTGAGTTCGGTGTTTACTATCCCTTCTGCTATTTTGGTAACCAGGGGGATATTGGCGATAGGTCTAAAGTTGGAAGCCATGTTAGAAGGCTCTTTAGTATTTTTCTTAATTGGTGTAATCATAATGTGCCCTTGTTCTACTGGGAACTTCCCCGAGGATAGTAGAGAGTTGATCCAAGTCAGCATTTTGGCCTTAAAATGGACTGGGGCCGATTTCATGACATTAGGGGGGCAGGTGTCCAGTCTGCAGTAGGAGTTGGCATACTTATTGTAGTGTTTATTAAAAGTTTGCCAGTCTATGGGTGAGAATGTGTTCCAGTACAGGTCAGCTCTGGAATCGCCTGAGTCTAGTAGAATGGGGTAACACCAGTGGGGCTTGGTTGGGTCGGTAAGAGAGGATCTTAGTTTTTGTATTTTGGAGGTGAAGAAATCCGCCAAGCTGTTTGCTGTTAGAGTGGGCTCTTCGGGTGTGTTGATAAATGTTTCTATATTGTATAGATCATTTACCAGCTTAAAAAGCTTGTTGCTGTTGGTTGAGATGTCGCCAATTTTGAGGGCATAGAAGTTTTTGCGTTTTTCTTTGGATCGATTTTTGTAGGTTTTTACTTTTAATCTCGAGTAGATCTCGAGGACCGGACTTGGGCAGCCCTAGTCTATAGTCTACAAAGCAATTTACAGAGAGAACTCTACTGGACTTGCATCAGCCATTAACATTACCCACTCCATCCTCAACACAAGAACCGCACAGAGCCTCAAAGTGACCTTTCCATCTCCATAACATGCATGTTCAAGGGGAAAAGAGGTTTGAGTCTACCTTCGAATTTCAAGGTCCCAAAGTCTGGAAGAGCCTATCCTTATTTCTATGTCAGCTCAACAATTACTACAGCTTCAAAAAATGCTAAAGAACTAACCTCCCTTTTACTAAACCACAATAGTGGTTATTAGTGTAGGGAGCCGATCTTAATGCTCCACGCTGCTTCCAGTGCTCATACAGTTCCTATGAGCATCGGGAGCAGCGTGCAGCATTCAGCTCAGCTCCCTGTGCTAAAAACTGCTATCGTGGTTTAGTAAAAATTGGAGGGGGTATGTTTTCAATGTGTAACTGAGAAGTTGCCTATCCATTTATGTCTTTTGTAATCCTAATGTATGCCAAAAATTACTCATTATCTTTATTGTAAACCACATTGAATCCTAGTTAAAAATTGAGGAATATAAAAAAACTATAAGGTATGACAGAAGAAAGTTATATTCAGGAGGACTTTTGCAAATGAGTTTAGGGCTGCCAATCTATTTCATTATGCTTCTTTCTCTATTATTCCCTTATCCCTTCTCTCCTTCCTGTACTTAGTTTTGTTCTCTTCTGAGTCCTCATCTTTTCACTCCTTTCTCCTTTGCTTTTTGCTTCTCTTTCTCCCTAAACTCTCCTCCCTCTCTTCACCTCCTCTTTGATTCCCTTTTACTTCCTTATCTTTTTAATCCCATTTCTTTCCACGCCGCCTTCTTTTCCTCCCTTTCTACTTTTCTGTCATCTTATTTTCTGAGAAACATCTTCATGTGTGGTGAATATGAACTTCCTCAAGCATTTCCAGCTGTTCCACCATGATCTGGTCTCATTTTTGTTGATGGCAGTGGCCAAACTCCACCGTTACTTACAAACTTCACTGGCTCCTACATAGTGAATGGTGGTTTGTTTCTGTATTAGTCAGATGCATATAGATAGGCAGAGAAATGGATAAACTACAGTAGAGTCCAGTGATTGAAGCTGTATGTCTATGGATAAGATATGATTTACCTCCTTTGGGATGAGAATATGGCAGGCATGGCCTGTAGAATAGAGAACCTGCCATTCGGCTGGTTTGCAATGACAAGTAATTAGTCTGAGGTCTTCTTCCCTCATGTTTCTACATTCCAGATATGATTTTTGGTAAAGATTAATAAAGACAATATCATTAGCAATTATTATAAAGTATTATTGTGCTCCTTCTGGATGTATTGATAAAGAAGAATTAAGAGCTAAGAATTTTTAAACTCTACTTTGATATTGATCTGAAGAATAGAGAAAACATGGAGAGAATGGAAAGAGATTAAAGAAACCCGAAGTGTACACTTTTCTATCTTATTATCAAACCAATATGTAAACCTTGTGACTAGCACCATTTCTAGCCCTTTTCCAAATACTATTTCCTTTTTCTCTATTATTAATGTCTATGTTTCTGTATCTTATGGTTTGATGCTAATGTCATATTATCTATCATTTATTGTCCTTGAAGTCCTATATCCTTGAACTATTACAACTTCCTGGCTTTTGTGTCTGCGGTGGAGGAGATCAACAACAGCTCAGAGCTCTTACCCAACCTCACACTGGGATTCCATATTGATGAACCTTACAACAATTTATTATTAACTTATAAAGCTGCTATAAATATATTTTCAGGAATGGAAACCGGGATCCCAAACTACAGCTGCAAAACATCTGGTTCGTTGGCTGCTGTCATTGAAGGGCTTCCAGCTGAGCAGTCGAGTGAGTTTTCCAGCTTGTCCAGGATATACTGGTACCCACAGGTCAGGGGACATCTCAATTTTACTCCATACCCTCTACAACCTCCCTTTCCTTCCTCAGCAGTGTGACTTGCTAAATAGTTATTTAGAGAAATCAATATTCAGCTACACCTAACCTATTTGTTAACTACTCGCACTTAACTATGACAAATTTGCTGTATTGAAATGATTACTCAGAAATAAAAGTAGTTTTATTGAAAAAGATGATATGAAGTAGTCTAATGCAGGAAAGACTACCTCCAAAGGTTATCTAACTCAGGACATGAAAAGTCTGAATATTGCTAAAATAAAGTTTGAACTTCACATTATGGCGAGAAATAAGAGCAAATGCAAAAACTGCAGTGGTGATGTGCAAGATGCAAGTCTTTAATGGACAGTCATAAGAAATAAAATCAATATAGTCATAAAACAGTTTGTATCCAAAAGGATGAAGAACCCAGACCTGACACAGTTTGTGTTTCTAAGAAAAACTCCTTCTTCAGGGGTCCTAAATAGTATCATGTACAAAATAACCTGATGGATAACAACTGGAATCAGTGGTAAACAGCTAACAAACTGTGAAAGCTGCTACGCAGTGCAGGACAAAAGCGGAAATAAGAGCAGTCATTTTGAATTTAAGAGGCTGTCTTGATATTAAAAATCTATCCACTACACTTTCTGAACACCCTTGCTACCCCTGTTCCCCACTCTGAGCTAGATGCCCACGTCAGCTTCGGTGCTTTTTCTGACATCACTTCTGGGAGGAAGTGATGTCAGAGAGAGTGCTGAAGTCAACACAGGCACCAAATTCATGGTTGCACCAAAATTAAAAATGTATGGGGAAAGGGCATGGGTACACAAACATGGCATGTGGGGTGGGGAGCATGGCAGGAGAGGGATGCCATCACTATGGGTGCCAGCCACCTTCACTATGCCACTGCCTAAGGTCCCTCCCTGGGAGGGGCTTTAGGTATCTGACCAGTCAGGGCCTTAGGCCCCCTGCTCATACATCCCAGGATGCAACAGGATGGGGAAGGCCTGGAATTTTATAGTGAGACTTAGCATTCCTCCTGCTGTGGTTCAGTTTGTGTGGTGAGAGATGGGGGCAGGGGTATGAGGCAGGAGGGAGTGGGCATCCATCCTGCTGATTTTTTTCTAAATATAGGGAGTAGTGAAAGGGAAGGGGGTCCTGGCATGAGGGTCAGTTCCGGAGGTTAAGTTCCATGGGGGGGGAATCCAGTAGCAGGAGGGAGACTACTACACCCAATTAACTAATTATCTTTATTCAAACTACCCACTGTCACATTGCCATGCTGAATTCCATCCTCAATGCACACCCTCCTCTGACACATCCTTTACTCTCTTCCCAGATTATGGCTCAATACTTTCATGACATCCAGTCTACTGACATTCCAGCTCTCACCATCCCTTCTTCCATCACACAAACAACTCAGGAGAAACCCCCTATATAAGCCATTCAAAAACCCATCTTAAAATGATTATTATATTATAACAGTTACTTAGCTTAATCTCTTCAGAGGGCACAAAAGCATAAAGACTTTAGTTTTGAATGATGTATATAGACTCAGCATGAATAATTCATCTGTATGACATAGAAGCCTTATTATTGTAGTGTATTATTATAGATGTCAAGTGGAATTAAGGAATTTAAACAAAGAAATATTGAAAATTGAATATGAATTATTATATATGTCATGTGGAGTTTTGGGGTGGGTTTTTTTTTTTTTTTACCTATGATGATATGGGCTCTTTCTGATTTACTATAAATCAAGGAGCCACACATATTGAGGTCTGATTTTCTCCACTGTATGTGGTCTATTGTCTTGGTATCCTGTATGAATGTATGTCCCAAGAAGACCTTAAAAATATTATGGGGCTCATAATCAAAACAGAAATACATCTAAAATCCTACCTAAATCGGCACTTGGACAGGTCGTCCAAGTGTCGATAATCGAAGCAGGTTTTAGAAGTATCTAAAAACATCTTAGGCCTTTTCAGTGCCGCTGTATTTCCAGAGCTGAAAGGGCCATTTTAGAAGGAGTGGTGAAGGTGGGATTTGGGAGGGATGTGGGCTGACCTAGATTTGGTCGTACTGCAAGTATAACCGAAAGTTTAATAAGGCTGCCTAGACGGAACTTATACATAATGGCTTAGGTGATTTAAAAACAGGTCTAAATGCCCAGAAGGTATCCAGAGTTACCAGATAACCACTGAAGACACAAAGTACAGACCCCCTCACACTCCCCCAGTGATCACTGACCCCCCACCGCTGTCATAAAAATCAGAATAAAAACATACATACCTGCCTCTAGAACATCAGCACCTGGCATAGGAAAGCCTAGTGGAGTTGCTTAAATAGTCTGGAGGGTGGGCTAGTGAGCCATAGAGAGGAGGACCCAGGTCCATAAGCCACTCTAACCACTGCATTCATGGTGAAACATGTGCACCCACCAACACCCCCCAAAATCCTATTGTACTGGCACCTGCAGCCAGAAGGGTTATTGGGGTGGTAGACAGGTGGGTCTAGTAGGTTTGGGGGTGTTTAGGGGGACTCTCCATGACCTATAAGAGAGTTGTGGTGAGATGTTTATGTGGTGCCCTTTTTGTGAAGTTTGCAGCAGTGCCCTGTAAGGTGCCCCACTACTCTGTTGCCATGTCTGGGTGGCTAGTCCATCACTTTGCTGGCCCCTCCCACATCCAAAAGGTCTTGTTCTAGGCATTTTTGATTTGGATGCATTTTTGGATGAGAATGGGGTATAAAGATAGATGACTTAGAGGTCTGGATGATCAAACGGCTGGGCGTATGAGTAAATGATTCTCAAAAAAAAAAAATATTTTGAATATATTTTTTTGAGAATGGAATTTGGGCATGTCCGACATGTCTGACTTAGACCCAAAATGGACTTAGACATATTTTTTTAATTATGCCCCTCATCTTTTATTAAGTTCTTTATTAACTGTTATTTAAAATGTCTCTGTCAAATATAATTTAGTTTGATATCCTGAACATATCCATTTCCACTGCAACTGTTTGACATAACAATTTTTAACATAACATAATTTTTTAACATAACATAATTATTTATTTTTATACCTCACATATGCCATTCGGTTCATGGCGGTGCACAAAAGAATGCAACAAGGAGAAAATTATTAATATTAAATTGGTTAAACCATGAAGAAGTATGGCACCCAGAAAACTTTCTATCTGTCCTAGATAGGGATCATAATCTGTGCTAAGGTGCCATAAAGGAGAGAGAATTAAGTTCAAATTTTTTTTTTAAAAAAAGAGATGCTGGATCCCACCTGCCCCTCCAACTATCATCCTGTTTCCCTTCTGCTCCTAACAAAGCTTCTTGAGCATACGCACATAAGAAAATAACAACATAGTGTGGCGGGGCCGGGGTTAAGCCTAGCGCAAGCAACCCAGCTCCCGCCCCAGGCGTAAGGACCAAGCGCTCCCAGGAGGACTTCCGCTGGGAAACAGTGGAATAATTAATGGAGGCTGCGTTAGTGGTAAAGTTCAGCTTTTCGTTTATTTCCCTCAGTTTACAGCACTAGGGTTCAAGCAGTCCCTCTGTGTTGAGGAGACTTAAACAAAACATATTTTCATACAGTCCAGCCTGATGTCCAGGCAGAAAAGCCAAAAATAAAACCAAAAACGTTTTCTCCTGATTTTGCTTTTTCTGTTTGAAAAATCATTAGGAAGCTTTAGCACTGTCCCACCTGAAGCCCAATGCCCCCACTACCCCAAGCTCTCAGGGTAGGGCTAGGGAACTTTATAACCCAACCGTTTCAGACTGCTGTTAGTCCCCTCCCAAAGTTCCTGCTTCAGGGTTAAACTATATCGGGACTCTAAGTTCCGTGCAAGCTTACTGAGGAGGTTAATTACAGGTTCTCACCTCCTTCCTTATCTTCACAGGCTTTCCTCTCGGGCTCTAAGTAATTTATTCATGCTAGTTCACAGTTAGACTAAGGGAGAAAGAACGCTACTTCCAAACATTCACTTTCATTCCCCTCCCCCATTCATACCTCGTTATCTGTGACTCTCCTGGAGCTCCCATGCTGCGAGATTGCATTCCATGTCACTGCTCTCAGATAACGCCCTTTCTAATTCCATTAGGGAATCACCATTCTCTGAGCTAGGGTAAGAACTCCCTTCAGGGCCAGCTAACGGACAGCCCTGTCCTGGAAGTCTTGCTACTTCCCTGCACTGCTGTTGAGGAGTTAGAAGTCTGGTCCCTCGGGAGGGTTGTAAGACCAGCTGTGCTTTAGCTAAGGTCTGGGACAGAGACCTCTTGGCAGGCTCTCTCCTGCTTAGTGCAGCCTGGCTCTTCCCTGCATTCCTCCTTCCAGTCTTCTCTCCCGTATTCTCCACAGTGTTCGTAATCTCCTCAGCCCTCCCCCTATTGTTTCCACCTGGGCTCATTTTATGCTGCAAGCCTAATCTCACTCTCTTTCTGGGTTCGTCCTGCTTGCTAGCCACACACCCCTCATTAACCATGCCTGTGCTGGTTTTCTTTCTCAGAGGTTTTGTCAGAGCTTTGCCCAAGGAATCATAAAAGGAATTATAGTGCCCCAAACTAGACGTTATGGTTTCTGTCCTTGCCTCTCTGCCTTGCCCTGCCTGTTGGCTCTTAGTGATAGGCACAGGGATACTAGACAGTTTCCTGGGCTTAGGAATAGGGACAGCCCTTTGCAAGGCAGGGTTTAAAACCGGGTTTAAACCGCTGACAGGCACTTCCCTGTCACATACCCCCCCCCCTCAAAACACTATCAGTCCTTTTATCCTTGGGCAGGGGTTCTATCCCTTCCTCCATACGTGACAGAATGTCCGCGTTCTTATGCAGGACCCCTGGTCTATGCACTACTGTATATTTATAAGGCTGTAGGGCCAGGTACCATCGGGTAAGCCGTGCATTGTCATTTTTCATTTGAGCTAACCAGGTTAGGGGCGCATGATCGGTCACCAAAGTAAAGGCCCTCCCCTCCAAATAGTACCAGGTTGCCTCCACCGCCCACTTTATAGCCAAACACTCCTTTTCAATGGTAGAATAAGCCTGCTCCCGTGGCAATAGCTTCCTACTAAGGTACATTACAGGATGCTCTTCCCCCTGGAATTCTTGAGAAAGAACCGCCCCCAGACCGACTTGAGACGCATCCGTCTGCAAAATAAAAGGTTGCGTGAAGTCTACCCCTTTTAGCACCGGCTCCCTGCACAAACACCTTTTCAACTGTGCGAATGCCCCTAATCCCTCAGGAGCCCACTGGTCCTGAGGCCAGTGAGATGCCCCAGCCACCCTTTCAAAAGCTAACAAAAAGTCTTCAATATCGTCCTCCGGTACTAGCTTATTCAGTCTAATAGGCTCCGCAAAGGAAGCTCCTACCGGGGCGCTGGTGGTTGGTTCAATCACTTGCCGCTGTGCCAGCTTATGCATAGCCTGCACTTGCTCCCCGAGCATATGTAGTAGCTCGGCATGACGAGTTTGTTGGGTGGACTGATCGGCTTTCCACAAGTCCATTTGGGTCCGTACCGACTCCCTCATCGCCTCTGCCAGCTGTCGCCGCTCGACCTCCCACGCTGCTGTAGGCTTGGCCGACTCCATCTGGAAGGCAAGGGAAACGAGAACACAAACCAAGTGTGGCTCTTAAACACCTTTCCCTCTCCCTTCCCGACAACAGGAAACCTTTTGACTCAGAATCCCTCACCAGCACCCTAAGGTACCCTTACCTCAGGCACTGATGAGTCTGCGCCTTTGGGTTTTTCCTCCCCAGGAATCGATCTCCTTTCCGCATACACTGCTCTCCGGTCGCCTTTCCACTCGAACGCTGCTGGGTGCACTCCGGTCCTCGTCCTCCGACCAGGATCTCCGGCCTCGTAGCCTCGCTCTCCCGCAATCTCCGTGAGATTTCACCAAAACTCCAAAGAAATGAGACGTTAATAATCACTGTCCCAAAATAAAAAAAAAACTGTAATCCACAGGCAATTCCAACTTTGTTTCAGTCTCTTTGTACTTGAGTAGCACCACAAACCTGCTCTCAAGCAGTATGCAATTTCTCAGTTCAAAAGTCAATTCTTCAAACAAAATTTGAAAAACCAAAAAAAAAAATTCACTGTTCCAGCATATTCCTGTGAGTGGCGCTAGAGATCCCACCACTGCCACCATATTCCCCTCTGTGGCGGGGCCGGGGTTAAGCCTAGCGCAAGCAACCCAGCTCCCGCCCCAGGCGTAAGGACCAAGCGCTCCCAGGAGGACTTCCGCTGGGAAACAGTGGAATAATTAATGGAGGCTGCGTTAGTGGTAAAGTTCAGCTTTTCGTTTATTTCCCTCAGTTTACAGCACTAGGGTTCAAGCAGTCCCTCTGTGTTGAGGAGACTTAAACAAAACATATTTTCATACAGTCCAGCCTGATGTCCAGGCAGAAAAGCCAAAAATAAAACCAAAAACGTTTTCTTCTGATTTTGCTTTTTCTGTTTGAAAAATCATTAGGAAGCTTTAGCACTGTCCCACCTGAAGCCCAATGCCCCCACTACCCCAAGCTCTCAGGGTAGGGCTAGGGAACTTTATAACCCAACCGTTTCAGACTGCTGTTAGTCCCCTCCCAAAGTTCCTGCTTCAGGGTTAAACTATATCAGGACTCTAAGTTCCGTGCAAGCTTACTGAGGAGGTTAATTACAGGTTCTCACCTCCTTCCTTATCTTCACAGGCTTTCCTCTCGGGCTCTAAGTAATTTATTCATGCTAGTTCACAGTTAGACTAAGGGAGAAAGAACGCTACTTCCAAACATTCACTTTCATTCCCCTCCCCCATTCATACCTCGTTATCTGTGACTCTCCTGGAGCTCCCATGCTGCGAGATTGCATTCCATGTCACTGCTCTCAGATAACGCCCTTTCTAATTCCATTAGGGAATCACCATTCTCTGAGCTAGGGTAAGAACTCCCTTCAGGGCCAGCTAACGGACAGCCCTGTCCTGGAAGTCTTGCTACTTCCCTGCACTGCTGTTGAGGAGTTAGAAGTCTGGTCCCTCGGGAGGGTTGTAAGACCAGCTGTGCTTTAGCTAAGGTCTGGGACAGAGACCTCTTGGCAGGCTCTCTCCTGCTTAGTGCAGCCTGGCTCTTCCCTGCATTCCTCCTTCCAGTCTTCTCTCCCGTATTCTCCACAGTGTTCGTAATCTCCTCAGCCCTCCCCCTATTGTTTCCACCTGGGCTCATTTTATGCTGCAAGCCTAATCTCACTCTCCCTCTGGGTTCGTCCTGCTTGCTAGCCACACCCCCCTCATTAACCATGCCTGTGCTGGTTTTCTTTCTCAGAGGTTTTGTCAGAGCTTTGCCCAAGGAATCATAAAAGGAATTATAGTGCCCCAAACTAGACGTTATGGTTTCTGTCCTTGCCTCTCTGCCTTGCCCTGCCTGTTGGCTCTTAGTGATAGGCACAGGGATAATAGACAGTTTCCTGGGCTTAGGAATAGGGACAGCCCTTTGCAAGGCAGGGTTTAAAACCGGGTTTAAACCGCTGACAGGCACTTCCCTGTCACAATAGGAATTACCATACTGGGAAACACCAAAGTTCCATCAAGCCCAGTATCCTGTTCCCAGCAGTGGCCAACCCAGGTTCTAAGTACCTTGCTAGATCCCAAGTTGTAAAATATATGTTATGTTTCTTATTCTAGGAAAAAGCAATGGATTTCCCCAAACCATCTCAATGATGGCTTAGGAACTTCTTTTTTAGGAAATAATCCAAACCTTTTTTAAACCCTGCTAAGCTAACTGATTTCAACTCATTCTCTGGCATAGAATTCCAGAGTTTAATTACACATTTAATAAAGAGATATTTTTCTGATTTGTTTTAAATTTACTACTTAGTAGCTTCATCACATGCTCCCTAGTCCTAGTAATTTTGGAAAGAATAAGCAAGTGATTGACATCTGCCCTTTCAGTTCCTCCTCTATAATATCACCCCTGAGCTGTCTATTCTCCAAGCTGAAGAACCCTTGCTGCTTTTAGCCTTTTCTCATAGGGAAGTCATCCCATCTCTTTCATCATTATTGTCACCAGGGCAGGATTAATTCTTTGAGGACCTCTAGGCACACAAGCACACTGACCTTGCCCCACTCCACCCCCAATTATCTGTTTTCTTCTTTACTTCTTTATTTCTACTTGTATTTCTTTCTTTTTTAATTTAAAACAAATAAAGATTAGCAAACCAGTACACAATTTTTCTTCTATGCCACCCCCAAACATCTATGAACAAATTCCCCTTCCTTTCCTTCCCACCTATTTACCCAGGACTTTAACTCTGAACCCTTTCCATATGTCTATAAAAGTGTTCAAATATATTGTAAAGCAGTAATACTATCCAAGATATGTCTATATTAACCAAGTTTACAATGCCTCTTAACTGCCTCACTCTATGTCAACCAACTATAACCCATATGTTTGTATAAACAACCAAATCTGTAACTCCTCTAGTATGTTCCACTTCATGTATGTTAACTTGTAATGAAACCACCAGCCAAGCAGTCTACCAAAGAATCTAACATGAAACAAAAGATCAGCAGACAATAAGGAGATTCAAATCAGGTTTATTCAAGGTGCTCCCAAGCAGTGGCGTACCTAGGGGGGGGCGGGGGGGGGCGGGCCGCCCCGGGTACCAGCCCTAAGGGGGTGTTCCCGGCCTTGCCGTTCAGTCCCCCGCCACCCCCGAAGGACCGCTCGCCCCACTGACCTTCCTGCACCACCTGTGAAGCAGCCCGCAGCAGGATCGCGAAGTCAGCGTCAGCATCCCTGCGCTGCTTCCTGCGCCGCGATCCCGCCCCTCCTCTGATGTCAGAGGAGGGGCGGGACCGTGGCGCAGGAAGCAGCGCAGGGATCGCTGACGCTGACTTCGCGATCCTGCTGCGGCTGCTTCATAGGTGGTGCGGGGAGGCCAGGGGGGCGAGCGGTCCTACGGGGTGGGTCGGGGCATCAGGCCTTCAGGGTGGGGCGGGCGGGCAGGCAAGCAGGCTTTCAAGGGGGAGGGGGTGACAGGCAGGCCTTCAAGGGGGGACAGGCCTTCGGGGGGGGTGCAGACCTTCAAGGGGTGCAGGCCTTCAAGGGGGGCAGGCAGGCCTTCAGGGGGGTGCAGGCCTTCGGGGGGGGTGTAGGCCTTTGGGGGGGTGCAGACCTTCAAGGGGGTGCAGGCCTTCAAGGGGGGGAACAGGCCTTCAAGGGGGGAAAGGCAGGCAGGCCTTCAAGGGGGGGGACAGGCCTAAAAGGGGGGGGACAGGCCTACAAGGGGGGGGGGGACAGGCCTACAAGGGGGGGACAGGCCTTCAAGGGGGGGACAGGCCTTCGGGGGGGTGCAGACCTTCAAGGGAGTGCAGGCCTTCGGGGGGGGGGGGTGCAGTCCTTCAAGGGGGTGCAGGCCTTCAAGGGGGGGAAAGGCAGGCAGGCAGGCCTTCAAGGGGGGGACAGGCCTACAAGGGGGGGAGAAGCTACAAGGGGGTGGTACAAGCCTTCAAGTGGGGGACAGGCCTTCGGGGGGGGGGTGCAGACCTTCAAGGGAGTGCAGGCCTTCGAGGGGGGTGGTGCAGGCCTTCAAGGGGGTGCAGGCCTTCAAGGGTGGACAGGCCTTCAAGGGGGGAAAGGCAGGCAGGCAGGCCTTCAAGGGGGGACAGGCCTACAAGGGGGGGGGGAGAAGTTACAAGGGGGTGGGACAGGCCTTCAAGTGGGGGACAGGCCTTCGGGGGGGTGCAGGCCTTCGGGGGGTGCAGACCTTCAAGGGGGGGACAGGCAGGCAGGCCTTCAAGGGGGGGACAGGCCTACAAGGGGAAGGGACAGGCCTTCAAGGGGGGTGCAGGCCTTCAAGGTGGGACAGGCAGACCTTTAAGGGGGGACAGGCCTTTGGGGGGGGACCATGATTTAGAAGTACACGGAGGGAAGGGGGTGTTCAAAGAGACATGCATATGCCAAACTTTGGGGAGGGGAAGAAATAATGGGTCTGAAAATAGAGGAGAGGGAGAGAGATGATGGACCATGGGATTTAGGGAGGGAAGGAACAGAAAGGGAGAGAAATTGGACACAAGGGATGGTGTGGAGGAGGGATAGAGATACTGGATAGGAGGGTAATTAGGAAAAGAAACGGAGAGATGGTGGACTCTGGGATGGTGGGGAAGGAGGGAGAGATGCCGGATGAAAGGGTATTTAAGAAAAGGTGGATCTGTGGAGGGAGATGAAAAAAAGGAAAGATACCAGACTTCCTGGGAAGGGAAGGGAAATGGAAAGGGAGGACAGAGTTGGCAGATGGATGGTTAGCATGCAGAAAGAAGGAGACCCTGGCAAGCAAGTTATCAGAAGAAAACCAGAGCCTTGGACCAACAAGATTTGAAATATAACCAGACAACAAAAGGTAGAAAAATTAATTTTATTTTCTGTTTTGTGATTATAACATGTCAGATTTGAAATGTATATCCTGCCAGAGCTGGTGTTGGACTGCAAACGTGAGCTAGGATTTAACAGAAAGAGGAAAAGTCCTTTTTGTTTCTTTATTTTATTTACACCACAGCGCCAGTGTGGTTAGGAGAAGCCAAAGGGGGTGAAAAAGCTATAAAACCCACCAGGAGTTTTGAAAAAAATCACCCAACTGGGCAGGAAAATCGAATTGAAAAACCAATTCTATAGGGCTGAATCGAATCAAAATTTTTTTTCCTGTATCTGGCAGCATTAGTTTGCGCTACTGTCTTAGACTTTAGGACCTGGGATTGGGGAGAGATGGCATCCTCAGTACTTTATAATGCAAGTGAAACGAGGATTTGGTCAGACTTTTGAAGGGTCTGCAGAAAAAAAAATATTGTATAGGCCGGGGACATGAGACAGCAGGAAATGGGAACTTTTCTTCCTTCTATTTTTGTGAATGGAAAGGCTGAGGATGTCAGAGAGGTCAGTTAAAATATGTGCTTTATAAGAAAATATAATAATGTGTTTTATAAAGTTTATAGCATAGCTGGCCTACCCAGTGAGGTGTTCCTAGTGGTGATGGTGGCAGCGTGTCAATGTGTTGAGAGGAAGAGGTGGTCTGGGAAATTCTGCTGAGCAAACTCCGGGCCCATTTCCACCCCCCCAGTTAGTCCACTCCACTCAACTGATTCACACACTGAGTGGGTCTTTGGGTGTTGTTTTGGGATCTCTTCCAGTGGTTTATCTCCTTCTGGTCCAAGGAAGGAAACTTTGTTATCCTTAGCATTGACCTACAGAATATGTTTGTAACAGCGCTGCTTGTGTGGCATTAGGCTATGTAGTGATCGAAAGAAAAAAACAGACCTTTGCACATTTTTGCACTATATGGTGGGTGTATGAGGAGATTCACATTTCCTGCACAGCTAAGTCCATGTGAAGTTACCTTGTGCTGTATTTGACATCTTGCAAGGTCTCTGTTTGAAAGGAAAGATCTAAACTTAAAAATGAAGTGGCCAGAAGTTATGGTAAAAGCAGATAGTGTAGCTGGTTTTAAGAAAGATTTGGACAAATTCCTGGAGGAAAAGTCCATAATCTGTTATTAAGACATGGGGGAAGTGTCTGCTTGCCCTGGATCGGTAGCATGGAATGTTGCTACTCTTTGGGTTTTGACCAGGTATTAGTGTCCTGGATTGGCTACCATGAGAATGGGCTACTGGGCATGATGGACCATTGGTCTGACCCAGTTAGGCTATTCTTATGTTATGTTCTCATCTGTAGGGGCCTTTGTTTTCACTTCTTATTTTAATGTATTTTTTTTCTGGGAACTTATCAGTGTTTTTTATAATGGGAACAAAAATGGAAGAGAATTAATGTGTGTGGAATGGGGGGTAACTAATTTCTTCAGCTAAATAATTCAATCCACTTCAAACAGACATAGGAGAACTTGTGCACCATTCACACACCCTCCAACCAAAAACGTCAAAAGAAAAAAACTGTTCGACAACCTCCTAGCCATTCGAGCTGCAACACTTGACCCCCAACTCTACAACCAATTGATATCAACCACAGACTGCAAAACCTTCAAAAAGAAATAAAAACCCTTCTATTCAAAAAACACATAAAACCGAACTAACACAATCAGAACTGTCCCAAGCATCACCTGCAACTACTCCATATGTACTTCTAATGTCATGACAATTTAGACATAATTTATGTTATGTTATGTTTGGAATAATGGTTACATATATGAGGTTCAATAAAAGAAAATTTTCACTGCCTGTTTCTATTCTGACCATTTATTCCATTTCATGGTTATTGCAAAAAAAAAAAAAAAATTTTTTACATGGGGGGGGGGAGGGTGTCAAAAAATGATGGGCCCCGGGTGCCACATACCCTAGGTACGCCACTGCTCCCAAGAACCATGCCCGATCCATTTCGCCAAACAAGGCTAGTCAACGCTAACAGAAAACCATGTCTTTCTTTTTTTTTTTTTTTTTAGTTCAATAGTTTTTATTGAATATTATAAGAAATTTACAGAAGGCAGTTCAAACACACAAAATCTGAATAAGACACAATGGTGTAGAAAAAGTCCATATCTACAATCATTTACATACAACCAGATTAATAAAAAGAATCTAGGGTATGTGTAACTGCTAATAGAAGATATATGAAAGTCAGAAAAGCAGGGAGAGTGAAATAAGAGAGAGGGAAAGAAAGAGGGAGAAAAAGAAAAAGAGAGAGATAGATAGATAGAGAGGCAGAAGTGTCTACTGGTTAGAATGAACAAATGAATCTAAGAATGACCAAGGTGATTTATTTCGCACCATGTTTGTGGAGAGTCGAGAAATCATGTTTTTCTCATATGCATAAGATTCAAATTTGTGATACATGCTCAGAGAGTTCCACCAAAAGGTGTAGTCTAGTAGCGAGGATGATTTCCAATTTTTCAGAATATGCATAAGAGCTGTTACAAACATGGCATCAATGAGTTTAGGTGGGCAGTTTGTTTGTGCGAAACAAGGGTGTTGAGAACGAAGAATTACAATGTCCATGGAAATCTCTTCTGAACACTTAGTAATAGATTTTATAGTGTCCCAAATACGAATCCAGAAGGAGTGAACTATAGTGCAATGAAAAAGCATGTGATCGAGAGTTCCAGACTCTTTCAAACAGTTCCAGCAGGTGGAGTCTTGTTTTAGCTTCGCTTTCCACATGCGATATGGGG
This sequence comes from Geotrypetes seraphini, assembly GCF_902459505.1. Classification (NCBI taxonomy): domain Eukaryota; kingdom Metazoa; phylum Chordata; class Amphibia; order Gymnophiona; family Dermophiidae; genus Geotrypetes; species Geotrypetes seraphini. Next base: position 95,465,495 of record NC_047095.1, on the reverse strand, counting down.
TCCATACTGCATTCCACATAACGAAGAACATTGATTGCGAGACTCTGGAAGATAGGAGAGGACGGTTTGTGGAGGACCAGAAAAGTTCCCAATCTATATCAGAAAGCGTAGTCTGCAGAATTGAGTCCCATTGGTTCATTGATTGAGGTGAAAAGGTGAAAGAGTGATCCCTTAGAATACTATAAAAAAGAGATATCGCTCTACCCTTCATTAAGGCCAGAGTAGACCAGTGGTGAACAGTGTGGATAGAGGTCATAAAGTCAGGGCGCATATGTACCTTAGACAGTATTCCAGTAAGCATGAGCCATTGGGAATGTATAGAGGATGGAAGTGAATATGCAGAACAAAATATATCAAAAGGAACGTATGAGGTGGAGGAGATCAAATGATGAGCAAACTCGACACCCGCCCGTTGCCACCTCTTCCATGAGAGGGATCTACCTTTATTTTGAATTTTAGGGTTATTCCAAAGGGACATGAGCGGGCTTTCACTAATAGAGATCTCAGCTGTTGCATCTAGAAAATGAAAAGCATGCTGCGTTGCACTCAACAAGGAATACTTTCTCAAGTGTCTAGGTACTGACACTGTAAGGAAGCAGGAAACATGCAGTGGTGCACATAAAAAGCGTTCCATTTCAAACCATGCTGGTTGATCCTGAGGATTAGAATCAACGATCCAATAAGCTCCATATTTGGCTAAAGATGCGATATAATAATAATAAAAATCTGGTAAATTTAGTCCGCCATTAATCTTAGAGGCCTTCAGCTTGGCGAGAGCAATACGGGGTTTTTTCTTGTTCCAAATAAATTCAGAGATTTTCATATTGAGCCAATGAAATAATTTTTTCTGGCATAGGAAGGGAAGCATGGAAAGGGTGTAATTAATTTGCGGGGCTAAAGTCATTTTAATGGAGGCTATTCTACCCCACCATGACAAATAAAGTGGGGACCAGCGAGTTGTAGTGTTTGAAACTAAATTTTTGATTTTGGATATGTTCAGATCCTGGGCGTGTACTGGATCTTTATGAATTAGGACCCCTAAATATTTCACAGCTCCCTGTGACCATGAAAAAGGAAATTGAGCCAGATCTGAGGAGGAGATATGGTCATTGAGAGGAAAGATCTCTGATTTCTCCCAATTAACAGAATATCCAGAGAGTTGAGAGTATTGAGAAACAATGTTGATAAGATGGGGCAAGGAGACAAGAGGATCTCTGAGAAATAGAAGGACATCGTCAGCATAGGCTGCTAATTTAATGTCTCGACTGGACGAGGGGATACCCTTAATTAGGGGACATTGTCGGATAGCTGACAGGAGAGGTTCCAACGCTAAGTCAAATAACAATGGTGAAAGGGGACAGCCTTGACGGGTGCCTCTATGAAGGGGGAATTTGTTGGAGAGAGAGTTGTTAATCAGAATACAAGCTGTGGGTTGTCTATATAGTGTTTCTATCCAATCTGTGAAGAAAGGACCAAAATTGTACCATTTCAGTACTCGGAATAAGAATGGCCACTCCACTCGGTCAAATGCTTTCTCAGGATCAATGGCTAGACCAATCATAGGATCCGACAGTGTTTTGGCGTGAGCATTGATATGGTGAAATAAGCGTAAATTATCTCCTATGTATCTTTGTTTGATGAATCCTGTTTGATCTTTGTGTAAAAGGGTTGGGATCACTGTGGTGAGTCTTAATGCGAGTAGTTTTGCCATAATTTTGTAATCCAAATTAAGGAGAGAGATAGGATGGAAATTTTTAACCAAGGTAGCATCGCGTTCTGGTTTAGGAATAACTACAATAGTGGCCTCAGCGAAATTAAATTGTTTATCCGGAGTGGAGTGGAGAAAATCATAATACGTGAGGAGTTGAGGCGCCAAGAGAGCTCGGAAACTTTTGAAAAACTCATTAGTAAAGCCATCCGGACCTGGGGCTTTCCCAGTGGGTAAGGAGGATATAGCAGTTTCAATCTCAGACGTGGTGATGGGGGCATCCAGTTTTGTTTTAATAGATTCCGATACAGTCGGGTGAGTTAAAGAGGCGAGGAAAGAGTCTATGTCCGATTCAGGGGCTGAGAGCTCAGATTGATATAGAGCAGTATAAAATTTTTCAAATTGGGAAGAAATCAGAGATCTGGTTCTAGCTAATTGTCCTGATGAGTCTTGAACAACTGAGATGTGCAAACGTTTTGATTTAGTTTTAAGATACCTAGCTAAAGGGTGACCCATAAGATTATCTCCCATATAGTGACCGGAGGAGGAAATGAAAATGTCACGTCGGGCCGTGTGGGAAACCAGAGTATTATATTCATATTTAAGATTTTGAATGCGTTGGAACATGGATGGATCATGCAAATGAGTGGACATATGTTGTAGTTCTAAGTTTTTGATAGAGATTTCCAATTCTTTTTCTTTTTGTATGGATTGGTTTTTTTTTCCAGGAAGCAAGTTTAATCAATTCACCTCTGAGAGAGGCTTTGTAAGCTTCCCAAACAATAGCAGGACAGGTTTCTGAATCTTTGGTGTTAATTTCAAAAAATTCCGTGGTAAAAGATTTGATTTTGTCCACTATTGCATCATCTAAAAGTAAGGCATTATTAAGTCGCCAAGAGGGAGATACTTTGCGTGGGGCAGAAGTAGTTAAGTGCAAGGAAATGGCTGCGTGGTCTGTAAGAGATATTGGATGTATGATAGTATTTGTTACGTCTTGAATGAGTGAGGGGGAAAGAAGAAAGAAATCAATTCTTGAGTAAGTGTTGTGTGGTGGTGAAAAGTGAGAGTATTCTCTACGTTTCGGGTGCAGTAAACGCCATGGATCTACAAGGGAGAAGGCTTCCATTAAAGCATGTAGGGCTGAAAAAGATTTGGATTTTGAGGGTCTGCAAGAGGATGATCGATCTATATAAATGTCCTGAATTTGGTTGAAGTCACCTCCTAATATCAGAGAACAAGAACCATATTCAACTAACGCCAGCTGAAGATCTTTGAAAAAGTCCGGATGATCTAAAACAGGAGCGTAAATACTAAGGAGCACAAAATCTACTGTGTGCAATGCAGCATGTACCAGACACCACCTTCCGTCAGAATCTGTTTTAACAGAATGAATAACTGGGGATAGCTTGTCACTGAGAAGTATTGATATCCCATTTTTCTTCCTCTGAGTTGCAGGGGAATATAAATGAGTGGAATATCCCTTCAATTTAAATTTCAAGGAGGCAGCGGGCGGGAGGTGGGTCTCCTGTAAATAAATCACATCAGGATGTTTATTAGACACATAGTTGGCTATCTTTTTCCTTTTAATAGGATAGTTCAAACCATTCACATTAAAAGAAAGGATATGTAAGTCAGCCATAATCTGTTATATGCGGTGGTAGGACATAGTAAATATCACCTTTATGAGAAAAAAGCAAATGACATAACCAGAATATCAAGCAGACACTTCTGCCAGAGAGTAGGAATAAAGAAAGCATAAGAGAAAGAGTAAATAGACTAGTAGTGACAACATAATACAAGGTCAGAAAAAAGAAAGACCAAACTATCATGCATGGAATAAAACAGTTTAAGGGTGCTCCTGTGAGCACGGAGAAGTAACCCATACGGAACAGCTAACATTACTCCACACTCACTAAATTTGAGAAACATGAGGGTGGTGTGCTTATTCACATAAAACAATAAATTGTACAGTCATGTACTAGCAGACTATAACAGCAGAAAACATTAACAGCAGGAACCAGATACAAGCAAAAACATCAGTAGCTCAGCATGTCAGCGCATTTTCAGAGAGTCCAGGAATGCAGCCAGCTCCTCAGGATCAGTGTAAGAAGTAGTGCGGTTATTGTAGGTAACTTTCATCCTGGCAGGATACATAAGACCGTATTTGGCTCCAATGTCTTTGAGCTCCTGCCGGTAAGAGAGAAAAGCCTTTCTCTTCAAGGCTGTGGTTTTAGCCAGATCTGGAACAATGAAAAACTTCCTGCTTTGATGTAGCAGCTGAGGTTTAGATTTTGCTGCTGTGAGGATCTGTAATGTGTGCTGAAATCTGAGGAGTTTAGCCACAATAGGCCTGGGAGAGGATGCATGTGCAGAGAGGTGAGACGGCACGCGATGAGCACGTTCTATTTCCAGCGGAGGTGAGAAGACAAGACCCAGGGTAGCAGGCAGGAAAGCAGAAAGAAAGGCAACCATATCAGAGCCCTCCGATGATTCAGGTAGCCCAATAATTCTTAAGTTGGATCTTCATACATGTCTTTCATACAAACAGAACACAGATACACCCTCACTCAGTATGGAATAAGTAATCACAAACTAAAAATAAAAATATGAAGATAAAGGTTAAATTGAACCACCAAGAAGCCAAACAGCATACAGTAAAACATCACAGAAACAATGGCACATAACTCCCTAATACTCTGCAAAATATAAATATTTCAGATGTAAATTTGAAGAAAGTGACACATTTTGGTCACTATTGAAAATAAAATCATTTTTCCAACCTTTGTTGCTGGTGATTTCATGAGTCTCTGACTGTGCATCCTTTCTTTCTTCCTCCTGCATGCTTCCTCTCCTCCAGATCTCATCCCAACCATCTCTCTCTGTCCCTCCATGAGTCCAACTTTTTCTCCCTCTCTCCCTGCCACCTGACAGAAAGTTCTGCTTCATGCAACGAGTGGTGGACACCTGGAATGATCTCCCAGAAGAGGTTATTGCTGAATCCACCGTTCTAGGATTTAAAAGCAAACTAGATGCACATCTCCTTACGAGAGGCATAGAGGGATATGAGTGACTAAAATTACACCAGGTGTATACCTGGCTGGGCCTCCGCATGTGCGGATCGCCGGACTTGATGGACCGAAAGTCTGATCCGGAGATGGCAGTTCTTATGTTCCCCTTTCTTTTTGTCTTTCTTTCTCTCTCTCTCCCTTTCTTTCTCTCCCTGCCCCCTTTCTTTCTTTCTCTCCATGCCCCTTCTTTCTTTCTCTCCATGCCCCTTCTTTCTTTCTCTCTCTCCCTTCCCCTTTCTTTCTTCCTGCCTCTCCCCTTTCTTTCTTTATCTCTCTCCGCCCCACTCCCACCGCTGCTGCTAATTTCTCCAAGCCACCGCCGTCAATTTCTCCCTGCATCCCCAATGCGACGGGCCCACAATTCTGACATCAGAGTGGAAGTTCTGGGCCAGCCAATTGCTGCCTGGTTGGCCTGGAACTTCCTCTCCGATGTCAGGACAGGAGAGAGGAAGGCTTGTGGGCCCGCCATGTTGGGGAAGCAGGGAGAAAGCAGATGACCATTGCGGCCCAAAATAGAAGGCAAAAGCCCAGGGCAGCTGCTCTCCTTGCTCCCCCCTAACGCCGGCCCTGCATGTCAAAATAGCTGAAAAAGGGGAAAGATGAGGAGTTCCGGCCAGCAGGGGAGGGAAAGCTGAACAGTACGGGGGAGGAGGCAACGCAAGAGATTGCTTCTCCCCTGCAACCAAAATTGTGCTTTTCAGAGGGGCCCCGACATGGCAGCTGTTCTCATAAGCTGCTGGCGGCTGCCCCAAAGTTTTCCCTCTGCCCCAACTTTCCGTTTCTGACAGGGTAGACCACGACAAAGGGATAGCTTCGGAGCTGAGAACAGCTGCCATGTCGGGGTCCCTCTGAAAAGGACAATTTAGGAGTTTAACAAAAAAGTTCAGTCCGCGAGCCCAGGGCAGTTGCCTTGTTTGCTCCCCCCTAACACCAGCCCTGGGAACCCCCTGACAATTCCGGGCCCTAGACACGTGCCTCCTGAGCCTACCCTTTAATCCTGCCCTGATTGTCACCCTTCCACTTTTACTATTAATTATTTCTAGAGCACTACCAGATACACAGTGCTATACAGATTCACAAAAGAGACAGTCCCTTCTCAAAAGAGCTTACAATCTATACCTTTTATAATTCCTTAATATATTTTTGGGATACAGTGACCAGAATTGCACATAGTGACCTGATTCTGGCTAGATTCAATGGCCTTTTATCATTCCTTATCCTTCTTGACCTGTCTGTTGCTTTTGATACCATTAATCGCTGTCCTACTTTGAATTCCATAAATCTATATTCTCCTGGTGTGTCTCCTACCTCTCCCATCATACTTTTAGTATACATGCTGGTGGATCCTCCTCTGCTGCTGTTCCACTAGGAAAAATAATATCTCTTGGCTTGCATAGAGGAATCCTAGAAAACAAAATACTCGGTCCCAAGCACTGCAAAGAAGTTTATGTAACTCCTTTACACAAGCCAAGAACCATTCTTTTTAGAATTCCAGTATATCAGCGCTATCTATTGGATTGCAAGCATACCCCTGAGAAAGGCTTTTTTTCAGTAGCCGAAACATGGACCGTGTTGGGTCCAGCTAAAAAGACTAAGGACTCTTTCTTTGTATCATATGATTTTATGCATATGTTCAAATGGTTAATGTATTTTTAATAAATGAATTGTTCAAGAGGCTGATGTGCAAAGTCTCTTCCCACTTCTTGTGCTCTGTTCCATCTCAGGAGTTAGCAATCCTGCTGTATATAAGGTGACCTTCCACCTTTGAGTTATGCAAAAATCTTAAGATATAGAAGCTACAGGACATAATAACAGTGGATTGCTTCTTCCTTGTGAGGAAATCAATAAATTAAACCCCTCTTCTACTAAACCACGCTAGTGTTTTTTTAGTGCAGAGAGAGCACAGAGAGCCTTGCTGAATAGCGTGTGCTGCTCCTGACGCTCATTGAGTTCCTATGAGTGTCAGGAGCAGCACGGGCCATTCAGCACGGCTCTCCACGCTAATAACTGCAAGTGTGTGGAATTTTAGAGTAAGGTCCCAGGATGGGGGCTTTTATTTTAGAATATCATTGGCAGCAGCAGTGGAGGTCACAAGTGGAAGGCGAAAGCTCTCTCTTTCTCTGAGATCTCAGTACAGCTCTTTTGCTAATGTACACCATTTGGCTTTAACATCTCATGCTTTCTCTCCTCTGTTTTTTACATTAGCTCTAAATATTTTATATAGGAATGAATATGATCTTTTCAAGACTAAATTGGTGATAAATTCAATCTGTTATTTTCAACAGATCAGTTACGCCTCAGGGAATATTGTCATGAATGACACTGTTAAATTTCCTTATTTCTATCAGACTGTCCCCAGTGAGCTCTATCTTTGTGTTGCGATAGTTAAATTATTGAAGTATTTTGGCTGGACCTGGGTTGGTATCGTTGCATCTGATGATGAAAACAGCGTGAGGGCTATGCAGATCCTGAGAGAAGGGATTGAGCAGAATGGAGGTTGCATTGAATTCATAGAAACCTTCAAATATTCTGATAATATGGTGCATAAAGTGCATAAAATGTACCTTAACATCCAAGCATCTTCAACTAAAGTGATTATTTTGTATTGCAATGGACAGTTCACAGAGTATATACAACAAACATTAATTTGGGGAATACCAGGAAGGGTCTGGATCATCAAAGCTGAATCAATTTTTTTCTTTCCCTCACATAACACTGAAAGGAAAAACTCCTTTGCTTTCAGGGTGACAAAGAAGAATATTCCAAGCTTTCACAGATTTGTCCGTGAGGTGAATCCTCTTGTTCTTCCAAATGATTCATTCATAGAGATATGGTTTGAGGACCTGTGTAATGACCAGTGCCCCGAGAGCATCCAAAGATCCTGCAGCAATAATAAAACATCTAATTACTTTTTACACTGTGATGTCATAAACTCTGGGGAAAGTTATAATGTATACAATGCTGTGTATGCCCTGGCACATGCACTGCATTACATGATCTCTTCCAGATCAGAAAACACAAACTGGAGTGAAGAAAGTGAGAAGTTTTTAAATGTTTTCCCATGGAAGGTAATATTCTATGTTAGAAGAATGCTATTTTCAGAACAGAAGTAATCTATATATATAAAATCGGAGGTATGTATGTGTGTATGTATGTATGTATGTGTGTATGTGCCGCGATCACGCAAAAACGGCTTAACCGATTTGAACGAAACTTGGTATGCAGATCCCTCACTACCTGGGATGATATGTTCTGGGGGTTTCGCGGCCCACCTGCACACGTGGGCGGAGCTACAAACATAAAATCAGATTTCACCCATTTATGTCAATGGAAAAAATGTAAAAAGCTGCCATTCTCACAGTAATTCAAAAACGGCTTGACCGATTTGAACAAAACTTGGTATGCAGATCCCTCACTACCTGGGGTGATATGTTCTGGGGGTCTCGCGGCCCACCTGCACACGTGGGCGGAGCTACAAACAGAAAATCAGATTTCTCCCATTCATGTCAATGGAAAAATGTAAAAAGCTGCCATTCTCACTGTAATTCAAAAACGGCTTGACCGATTTGAACGAAACTTGGTATGCAGATCCCTCACTACCTGGGGTGATATGTTCTGGGGGTCTCGCGGCCCACAACTCTATGTTCCTTGCTCTAGGGTGGGTTCACCCAAGAATTTATATGTTCTTGCTCCAGGAGGTGAAACTAAAATTGTTGTTTATAATCACGTTTTGCGTTAGTTGTATTGTATTCATTTTGTCAAATATTTCACATTATAATTTGAATATTGTACTTTTTATTAAGCTGTAAAAAAATAATTTCATTCACCACTATAAAGTATCTTTATTTGAATCCATTTACAGTGTTATTGCTATAATTAAATACCCGTGCAACGCCGGGGCATCAGCTAGTGGTATATAATTGTGAAATCTCTAACCCAACAATTCTACTTGGAAAAAACCCCCCAAAATGAGTATTCACTGATGGAGCAATACAGCCACCAATGAGGAAAGTGAGGAGTTTAATCTTCTTATAATGCTGCTTTTACTAAATCATGATATGAAGCTTTTCGGCACTTTTGTTAAAACCCAGCATTAAATTCCTAATAATTTTATTGGGTTTGACTTTTATATTTATGTTTTTAGAAGTGTTTTGAACACTGATCTTATTGGGAAAATCTAATTTTAATATTTGCCTTTTGTGGTAAATATATTTTATATATTTATTTTTTTAATATTGGCATTTGACATGTAATATCATTGTATATCTGTTAAGAGAACACCACTCAGATTGCTACATAATGTATTTATTTTAGGTATAAATGATTAAAGATAATATGAACCTGGGAGAAAAATAGAAATATTAGAAAATAATTCTCGGAGCAATAATTTGCAATTTTTGAATTTCCCACAGGTGTTCGCAGTGACTCCAAGGGAAATGTTGAAAAGATATTTTGTGGATGTTTTGTTGGGGTGTGTGTGTATATACTGCCTATCAAGGTTATCTAAGTGGTTTACAATCAAGTACTCAAGTATTTTCCCTATCTGTCCTGGTGGGCTCAGAATCTAACATACCTGGGGCAATGGATGATTGAGTGATTTGCCCAGGGTCATAAGAAACAAGTGGGATTTAGCTCACCATTTCAGGGTTGCTGAGGCTATAGCTCTACCCACTAGGTGTTTTTTTTTTTTTTTAATATAATTTTTATTGAAATTGCAGTCAAATACACACAGCAGTGGTCCAGCAGATGACCACAGAATAGGTATAAGAACAATGCAAAACAGATAGAAATACAAATGCCTCAGAGCAGAGGAGGTGCTGTCGTAACAGCCGATATGTAAGCACACACGCTCGATGAGATGAACAATAAAAGAAAAGGCTTGCCAAAAACGAGTCTCAAAAGATGCCCCAAACACACCCTCCTCAAGATAAGAAAGACTGCAAGAACAATTTTGTCTGTAGAAGAAACCCCACCCCCTACAATCATCCTCTCATCCAACATACAAAACTATCCCGCACAAACAATCCACACAATCCACAACAGCCACCCACCTAGCACTCCACAGACATACCACAATCAACCGAGTTCGAGAGTCACCTGTTCGTTTACACGGTGGAAGCCTCACCAGGGGGCCGTCCAGACCCTTAATGGGACCCAGTTAAAGCTGGGCTGTGGGGGCCGCGGAGTCGGCCTCAGCTTGAAATTTTCTCCACTACACTACACTACACTACCCTGTCGCATCCAGTAGATGCCGCATGGGTTTGAATTTCAAAAGCAGCTAGCTCCCGCATGTTATGGAGCCAGTGAGTGAAGGAGGCGGGCTCAGGCCCCACCCAATGGAAAAGTAACAGCTTTTTCACCACTAAGAGTGCAGTGTACAAAAACTTCTGATATGGTGCGGTGAAACCTGCAGCGGATACCTCCCCCATGTTACCCAACAGTAAGAGGCCATAAGACCGGGGAATGGTCTGGCCAAGAAGGCCCTCAAGAAACGGGAGAACCCGGAGCCATAAAGCCACATGGGGGCACTCCAAAAACATGTGCAGTAGTGTGCCCTTCGCTCTCTGACAAAGAGAGCAGGTGTCATCATCCCATAATCCCTTGGCACATCCCCGAGCCCTAGAGATGTAAGTCCGATGCAAGATTTTATATTGCATTTCCCTAAGGTCCATTGATCCCGTAAATTGAGTAAGGTTAGTAAAAAGGTCCAAAAATTGGGTCTCGGTTATGTCAATAGCCAGATCTCGAGACCACCGGGCCGCAAGCCCAGGCAGATAGGAGGGAGAGAGAGCAGTTTTAAGGAGCCTATACCATGTGGACAATGTATTTGTCTGAGAAGGTAAGAGGGCCAAGTAAGAGTCCAATTTCCCCATTGTCCAATGCTCTCCCCACCTTCTAGTCAGGGAAAAATAGTAATGTCTGGCTTGCAAATAAGCCCAAAAATGCGTGTTCGGGAGGTCCCAACGATTCTGAAGTTGTGAAAAGGTGGGGAAAGTCCCCGTGCCCTCATCAGAGAGATGTCGCAGGCTGACACAGCCCTGGAAATTCCACAGTTGAAACCCCGAGGTACCCATCCCCGGGAGGAAATCTATATTACCCACCAGGGGCAAGAAAGGAGATGCCTGTGGGGCTCGCCCCTGCGCTTTCCACCACCACCGCCAGGCCTGACGTAGTGGTCTCAGAAAGAGGTATCGAGGATCCACCCCAGGAAAAGACCGGGGGGACAAATGCAATAAAGAAACAAATGAATGAGGAGCGCACCACTTGCGGATCCAACCCGAAGGAGAGAACCTAAAATGGCCAGAGATGCCCTCATGAATAAAGCGCATCAGGGAAGCAACGTTGTACCTGCGAATATCGGGGAGATTCAAGCCTCCCTGCCTAGTATCCAGAGACAAGGTATCACAACTGATTCGAGCCCGCTTGTTTCGCCATAAAAAAGAAATAAGAATAGACCGAAAGACGTGGACATCTCTATTCCGAATCCACAGTGGAATCGTTTGAAGTGGATATAAAAGTTTCGGGAGAAGCACCATTTTGAATAACGCCGCGCGGCCCCAAAGGGAAAGGGGCAAGTCCTTCCATTTCTCGCAAAGTTTACGAATAGTCTCAATATGATGGAGAACATTGTACTGATAAAGGAGATGAGATTGGGTGCTCAAATAAACCCCCAAGTAGTGCATAGGTTTCCGAACCGGTGGAATCAGTAATGTATCATGCCATGGCTCATGTCTATGAGAAGCCAGAGGCAGGAGTTCTGATTTGGCGCAATTAACCCGAAGGCCGGAGACTATGCCAAAGTCTTGAACCAACGAGAGAGCCTCCGGTAAGTGTAAAGGCGCGTGGTCCAAATATAACAGAATATCGTCTGCGAAGAGATTAATGCGGCTTTCCTTAGCTCCGACTTTAATACCAAGAATGAACGGATGAGATCGAACTTTAATCGCCAGCGGTTCAATAGCCAGAAGAAATAGTAGCGGGGACAGGGGGCACCCCTGGCGAGTACCTCGTTCAAGCGGGAAGGGTGAAGTAAGTTGTCCATTAATAAGAAGCTTAGCCTGAGGCAAAAAATAAAGACCACGTACCCAGTCCAAAAACATGCCCTCCAACCCATATTGCCCCATGACCCAAAAAAGGTAAGACCAAGAGATGCTATCAAACGCCTTCTCCATATCTAGGCCTACAATAGCCGCATGGCTATCCCCCCTCTGTGAAAGTAAATAGCCATCAAAGCTCTCGTAAGATTCATGGAGGCATATCTGCCAGGCACGAACCCCACCTGATCTTCATGGATAAGGAGATGAAGGTATACATTCAGACGTTTGGCAAGTAAAGCTGCGTGTAATTTTGCATCTTGGTTAAGAAGTGATATGGGCCTGTAAGAGCCCACCAGAGATGGGTCCTTGCCCGGCTTGGGCAACAGAACAACATGTGCCAAATTATAGCGGTCCACACCTTTTTGGGAGTGTAAAGAATTAAAGGCCTCCGCCAGAGGGTGAGATATAACGTCAGACAAAATTTTGTAGTATTCCGGCCCATAATCATCTGGCCCAGGTGATTTAGTCAATTTAAGCTCTTTTATACCCATTTCCACTTCAAGATTAGTAATGGGAGCATTTAGCGCTTGGATCTGGGTCGGGAGGAGTTTTGGAAGGATAATATCTCAGAAAAAGCTGTCCCTATCTGTATCCGTCGAGGGCCGCTCAGCATACAGATCCTTATAATACGTCACGAATTGTTGGCGAATGTGTGTTTCTGTCATATGAGTGCGACCCTGTGTATCAGTAATAGCAGTGATGATTTGTCGCTTATGATGAGGGCGGACCAAACGGGCCAACAACCGTCCAGCTCTCCCCCCCCCCACCTATGGAGATTATAGCGACGAAAATACAAATCCCTTTCCGCTTGTTGTGTTAGAATCGCATCTATCTGCAGTCGGAGTGTACGTAAGTGTATACGATCGGCCTCTTGCAAGGTCCCCTGATGGCGCCTTCGCAGCTGTTGGAACTCGCCCGACAGCAGCATCAATTCCGTTTCCAGTTTCTTTTTCTTCCCTGCGACATAAGCGATAACAAATCCCTGTAGGACTGCCTTGGATGCCTCCCAGAATAGCCCCGGATCAAGGTCGGGAGTAGAATTGGTGCTACAATAATCCAGCCACTTTTCCATAAGGTATCTACGGAAGGCAAGATCTTTAAATAGGTGTCCCGGAAAGCACCACGTCTGAGTCGAAGAGTCAGCGGTAATTTGCAGGGATAATGTCACAGGGGAATGATCAGAAAGAGGAACTTCCATTATCTCTACAGCACTAACCATGGGGAGCAGCGCGGGAGAGAGCAATATGTAGTCAAGACGTATATAGAGATTATGGGGATTGGAGTAAAACGTATAAGTGCGTTCCGTGGGATGGAATAGGCGCCAAATATCTAGGAGCCCCAGCTGCGTGGTCAGAAAGTTAACTCCTTTACCCATGTGATCCTTAGGGAAGCGCTTGGCGGGGGCACAGTCTTGAGAAGGATCCGCTGTGATGTTAAAGTCGCCCCCCATAAGGACGTGTTATCCCGGGTACTGCGCCAGCTGCGACATCAACCCCGAAAAATAGCTGTGATTGTAGATGTTAGGGGCGTAAACATTACAAAGTAGATAAAGCCGTCCCCAAAGCTCTCCCAGCACTATGACATATCGGCCCTCTTTGTCCTGTATAACCTTATGCAATCGAAACGGGAGTTGCTTATGGACCAGAACTGCTACCCCCCTTTGACGAGTGTTATAGGAAGAATAGTATACCTCCCCCACCCAGTCCCTCCTAAGTTTCTCATGTTCTATAGATGTGAGATGGGTCTCTTGTAGGAAGGCAATGTCAATATGTTCCCTGCGAAACCAGGAGAGTATTTTTGTCCGTTTGACCGGGGAATGGATCCCATCCATATTAAGGGAGGAAAGTTTTAAATTAACCATGGTCCACCCACCAAGGAACAATTGGAGCAGAAATGTCAGTCAAATAAGAAAAGAGGAAGAGCCCCCCAGCAAGGCCCTCTCTCAGTAAACCACCAAAGATGGTATGTACCGGCAAATTAGAAAAAACTGGTGCTCTCGAAACTCCATTCATACTTCCCCTTACATACCCCTCCCGACACACTCCCCCCCACCCCCCTTCTTCCCGACCACCCTCCCTCAAAATACTCCAACCTTCCATTACCCAACCCAACCAGAAAACCATGGTGTAACCAGAACCCTTTACCCCCTCCCCCCCCCCCAGAAAACAAAGTAGAGCATGATGTCCGTACAGTCAGCACAAGAATAATAAATGTAAACAAACGCGCTCCAGCAGGTATAGGGCAAACATAAAACCTAGCAAGGACTCCCCAGCAAGCTGCAGAGCAAGAGAGTCAGACCCTTTGCAATGTGGGAACAAATCCGGAGCCCACTTAGAGGACTCCCCATATACAGGCAACAGGAAGATAGCCGCTGGTGTGGTTCTGTCCATAAGCCCGGAGCAAGGAGCGAAGAAAAACCTCCATCAGCCAGCACTCCGCAAGCTCAACTCAAAGGAGTCCATCTCTCTCTGTCCCAGCTGCAGGTATAGAGCCCACAGTCTCCCACAGGTTCGAGGCGACAGATCAATCAGGCCTACAATGCCCCATTCCCCTCAAGGGCTGGCAGTCCCTCCAAATAAGAACGGAGCGCTGCTGGAGTGTCCATCAGGACTACACCGGTGTTTGTTTGGATGCGCACCTTAGCAGGATATTGGAGAGTGAATTTAATCCCTCTGGCATGAAGCTGTGTGCAGTAGGGCGCCAAAGCCCTTCTCTTCTCCGAGAGCCTGATGGAGAAATCCTGAAAAAGCAAGATCTTAGAACCATTGTAATCCAGGGAGCGGGCTCGCCGGTACGCCTCCAGAATGCGAGCCTTAACAGCATAATTGAGGAAGCGAGCTATAACTGGACGTGGCCGGTTTCCTTCAGCGCGTGGTGCCCCTATCCTATGTACCCTTTCCATGTGCACTGGGCCTATTGAAGATGGAAGTCCGAGGGTTTGAGGCAGCCACGTGGCCACCAAATCTCCCAGCTCAGCATCACGGACTGACTCCGGTATCCCTATTAGCCGCAAGTTGTTTCGGCGGCTGCGGTTCTCTGCCTCCTCAGCCCGATCGTCCAGCTGCTGAATTTTTGTTTCTAAGGCCGCAAGATGTCCGTCCGCTGTTTCTGCCCTGTCCTCCTGTGCTGAGATCCGTTCCTCTGCCTGCTGGAGGCGCGCAGCGTGTCCCGCAATGCTGTCCTTCACCTCCTCCAGAACTGCGTGTAATTTGGATAGTTTTTCATCCAATAGTTTTGAGAGGTGGCAGACCGAAACCTGCATGTCTGCATCGTGCTGGGCCGTACCTGCATGGATCGGGCTGGGGGCCGCCATTTTTAGGGGCTGAACAGACTTTGCAGACTTCACTTTGCCAGGCCTCAGGGTCCGAATCGGCATACCGGCCGTCCCCAGCAAATCTGCACTCTTCCGAGACGCCCCAGAGAAGCAGGAGAGAACCCGACACCAGAGGAAGCAAAATTAAGGGCGGACTGTGCCGACTGTAAGTTTGTTCAGGGGTATTTCTGCGGGGTAAAGCGGAGCTCGGCTCACCGGCGTCTGATCAGCGCGCGAGCATCACGTGACCCCTACCCACTAGGTGTTATTTGAACTTTTTGTCACAACTCATATTGTAATTTTATAATATGATCCTGTTTGTGCACATACGATATCATCTGGATCCCATACACAATATATGATGTTTGTACTGGTCCTGGATCTGTTCCTTTCTACATCTGCTTTGTGTAGACGTTTTGGATGTTAATGGTGCTTTTATGTATACTTACAGGTGTAAGGTGCATGCAACTGCACATGCCCAGTTACATAAGTGTTTTTCCTAACTCATTTCCATTCCACTGGCATGTTCCTGCTATCTTTGGTGTTGCATCAGTCCTTGTCCTAAGCCTTGGGCTCTTCATTCTATTCATTCTGCTGCTTTGCCTCTATGAGATACACTTAATCTTCATGCTACTGTTAGTACCATTTGGCCTATTTCTTGTTCAATGGGGTCATCATGGCACTCGTGATATCTTAGAGCAGTGGTCTCAAACTCGCAGCCCGCCAGGTACTATTTTGAGGTCCTAGGTATGTTTATCATAATCACAAAAGTAAAATAAAACAGTTTCTGGATCATATGTCTCTTTAACTATAAAATTACAATATTATTATTAAGACTTAGCCAAAAGGAAAGATTTATAAACTATAAAGAGTTTTACCTCATGCAAAATTGTCATTTCTTTAATAAGACATTCATAATTTTTTCTGAGGCCCTCCATGTACCTACAAATCTAAAATGTGGCACTGCAAAGGGTTACAGTTTGAGACCACTGTCTTAGAGCATTGCTGTCTACTCTCAACAGTGGTTGTCATAAAAGAACATCTCCCTCCTTAATGATTATCATCATTTATTGATACCTTCTGCCCTTTATTCCATCAAAGTATGTGGTGGGCACTGCTGCTCTTCTGTTTCTCTCGCTCTGGCCTCACTTCATAGAAGGGGACTGTGCTGGATATCTAACATAATCTATGTCACTGCTAGCATGTGACAAAACAACTTCATATTTCACTACTTTTAAGCTTGATTTAGTCTAAACATGTTGCTGCAGGAAAATATTGATTGTACCCTTCATGTTCCTATTCTCTACCCACCTTGACAACAGCTCTTAGATTTCCTCTCATTCCTAAGCATGGCTACAACCCCCACACCATCCCCTTGGCTACCTTCCATTTTCTCATCTTTGTTCTACCCTCCGTAGACTTACCTATGTGCTCTCCAAATTATCAGTCCCTTCTTTCCTACCTGTCTCCTTTCCCCATTCCCTCTCAGCATTGCCCCCAAAACCCTATCCCAAGACAATTGCCAGGCCATCACCTGTATGTTTGTGTGGATTCCCCATGGAACAAGGTCAGTTCATATACTACTGTTTCAGGATTTCTGTTCTTTGCAAACATTAAAGTCAATTTTTTTTCAATGTTTTGTTCTTATTTCTCTTCTAATGTTTCTTTTTTTGTAGCCAACGAGGCAACAATTCTAGCCACTGATCTTTTTCTTCTCTTATCATGTTGAACCAGCAAGAACTCCTTGTCTTTAGCAATTGTTGTCATGCTGACAGCAATGATATGAGCGATGTCAAAGAGCTTGTCAATCTTGGAGACAAACACAGTATCTCTGACTTGATGAGCTAGTAGAGACTTCCAACCTATTGTTCATCTTAAGCAAACACCACTGTTAAAATATTCATTCTAGTTTACTTTAGCAGTTTTGTGGATCTCTTATCGGGATCTTAGATTTCTGCAAAAATTGTATAATCGATTTAATTGCTGAAACTGATGACTGATGAGTGTTGATGTAAGCATACTGGTTTGACATGTGATGGAATTGCATATCCAATTTGTTGCTCTACTGTATTGACCACTGAATTTGGATCATAATTATCAATATTCAAAAATGCCTGGAGGTGTGACCTAGTAGTTAGAACTGTTGCCTCATTGTAGAACATTGAGGTTGTGGGTTCAATCTCGGTCTTCTCTGGGCTAATTACTTAATCCCTCCATTGGGCTAATTACTTAATCCCTCCATTGCCCCAAGTACTTAAGAGTACTTGATTACTGTTCAGTGTATTGTAAACCACTTTGTGTGAATCCATTCATAAAAAGCAGGTAACATACCCCAGAAATGTTATAAATAGATAATTATTACTTTTTGACGTCTTCAAAACATAAGTGTTGCTGAGCTGCCAGTAAATGTTCACAGATTAAACTGTTATGTTGTAAAAATAATCTCCACCCTAAAGTAGTTTGAAAATGAAAGCATGTCCCTAGAATCAGGAGCAGATTATATATCCTTGAAGTTAGGGATGAATCTCTGCAGTTAGCTACATTAATCAACTTGTTTCTCATCTCATTAGCTTCATCAGTATCTAAAGAACCTCCACTTTAATAATGTTCTGGATGAGGAAATCTTTTTTGATGAGAACGGTGATCTCGCCATTGGATATGATAATATAAACACAATCTCTCTACCTGATGGTACAAGGAGTAATGAAATTGTTGGAAGTTATAACCCTTATACTCCACCAAGGCAGGAATTTACAATCTATGAGGAGGTGATCATGTGGGAAAGCGCATTCACCGAGGTCAGATTTAAATAATACAAAGATAAGATTGTAAACATTGAACCATGTACACATTGAGAGAGGTTCAACAAATTACAACCAACAATAGACAATGGAAAGATCCACATTAAACCAGCACAGTGCACCCTTTATAGACTAGCTCTTTGAACAGATTCTCATGCCTAGTGTTGGGTGTGCAAACTCTTGCCTACTGAAACCTGGGGTAAATCATTGTGTTCTTGGAAACAGGAACTCCATGGATGACTCTTAAGGGGAAGAATGCTGGCCTAGTGCCTAAACCCTCAAGTAGGCAGAGGCTGGAGAGTAACAATCTGCGAACATGTTTCTTTGTTTCTATATAAATCAGTAAAATAGAAATAAAAGCAACAGCAGGTTGTCTAGACTTCTTAAAAATTAAATGGCAATGCAATATTATTTTGCTTTATCTTTACCAAACCTCATGATCCACTTTTTACCCACACTTGAGTCACATGAAGGGGCACACAATTTGCCCTTTAGACTGGCTCTTTGTCAGTGATAGAGGCCAGACAGCTTAGTGGGGCTCTTATGAGAAGTGGGAGAAAGCAGAGGTAGTTTTTCATAGAATTTCATCAAAGTTTTAAGGATGACAAGAATAGGAACATTGATCTAGACATTTCCCAGTCAGCCTAATTTCAAGTCAAACATTTCATATTAAGGTTCATTTTCTATGTTAGGTCTATCTTTTTTTCAAAAATGTTGTTTCTATATATGTTTACCCTTTGTGCATCTATCTTTTTTGACCATTTCTGAACAACAAAACATCTAAATAAAATTAAAACAAACAAAACAACCCTTTGGATGAAAGAGGATCCAACATTTTTAATACACTGTCCACGCAGATTTTCCAGGAGAATAGTGGAGCTCCCTAGGGGCACTGCAGTGAACTTTACATAAAGGGTCCCAGGTACACATCTCACCATTGCCCTTTTACAGTGTATAGGGAGCCCTCCAAATTAAACCCAAAGCCTATTCTATCCATCAGAATTTAACCCTTACAGCCTATATGTCAGTACAGTAGGATTTTGGTGGGATCACACTTTCCACCACAAGTGTAGCAGTTCAAGTGGGATATGGGCCTGGATTGCCTTCTCTGAAGTCCACTACAGTGACCACCAGGCTGCTCCAGAAACATGTTTTCAGCTCTACCAAGACTGGACATAATATCTGCTACTGTCATACAAATAGGTATTACTGTTTCATTCACATATTTGGGTGGCTTGATTGGGGGTCTATCACCAATGTAACAGTATGAGTTGCTTATTCCCTCATGCATCCAGTATCATCTGGTCAGTTTAGGTACCTTGTTGGTACTTAATTGTTATTAAATCAGGTCTAGCCCTAATGACCAAATTGTGCAGTGCAGCCAACATGAACACAAGTCCAAAAAAAGAGCAGAATGTGATTGGTCTTCAATTCCACTTTATTAGCAACCAATCATAAAATATGCATAGACACACATGTGAATTTTATATTTGGTTGCTAATAAAGTAGGGTTGAAGACCAGGCGCTCTCTGTCCCAAATTGTGCACTGGACATGTTATAAAATATTTGATTATTGCTGCAAAACAACCAAGTCAAAAGCCTACCCTGATACCACCCAAAACATGCCTCCAGCTATTGACAGAAAGCATAGAAAAACATCTAGAAAATTTGTTTCAAAAATGATGATTTGGACATTTTAGCAATTGAAATATCCAAGTTATACTTTAAGCCATTTTGGGGGATATATTTATTTTTTTGGAAATGGGCATGATTATTAATATTTCCTGTCAATATAGAGATCATACTCACCCCCTCTATATTCTAATAAACAGCCTGATAATGAAAATAAAACTTAATGGACAAAAGTGACTCAGGTTTAGACAGAAAAGTAACACTGATTTTGAAAAGTCATAACCCAGTATTATCTCAAGTAATTCATATTTTTTTTCTCAATCTTCAAACACCTCCACAGTCGTGATACAGCCCAAGTTGCCTTCCTGGGTTCAGGAAATTAACTAGGGAAGAAAAACCTGTTTGCTGCTATGATTGTATCCCCTGTCCAGAGGGAGAGGTCTCCAACCACACTGGTAAGAGATTTCATGCTATAATGCGTGATGATATTAGGTACTTTTTATTTATTATCAGGCTTATATTCAGCCTTTATTGAAGGCCCAACTTAGGCTAGAGAATACATGTGCACTCCTGACCTGTTTGAAACATCAGCAGAATTGAGCACATTCTGATCTGAATGTCTTAATTGTGATCTCAGTGGTTAATGGTAAGTGTCTTCATATGTCTAAACTAAACTAAACTAAAGCTTAGCTTTGTATACCGAGTCATCATCAAAAGAAGCTCGACACGGTTAACAACAATTAATAAAAATATACCAAAACTAGTATTTTAGCCCGTTAATTTAACGGGTGCTAGAATATATGTCTGTCTGTCTTTATTTCTGTCTCTCTCTCTGTCCCGCTGTCTTTCTTTCTGTCTGTCTCTCTCCCTGGCCCCCTTTGTCTGTCTGTCTTTCTGTGTCTCTCCCTGTCCCTGTGTCTTTCTTCTTTTCTTTCTGTTTCCCTTCCTCCCGCTGGTGCTAGAATATATGTCTGTCTTTCTTTCTGTTTCTCTCCCTACCCCTGTCTTTTTCTTTCTGTCTCTCTTCCTCCCGCTGTCTTTCTTTCTGTCTCTCACCCTCCCTGGCCCCTTTGTCTGTCTTTCTGTCTCTCTCCCTGCCCCTGTCCCTGTGTCTTTCTTCCTATCTCCTTCCTACTTTTACTGACTGGCTATCCATTAAAACTCCCCATAGGTGTCTTTTAAGTTAAAAAGAAACTTCGGCCCAGCCTGTAGGTCAGGAGTTTATCGGGCTGACCGCCACCCGCTGCTGGTGGCTCCATGCTTGCCCACCACGGCCTGCAGCCGCAGACAGCCACCACAGCCTACAGCCGCCGACAGCCTCTGCGGCCTACAGCTGCCGCGGCCTGAAGCCGCCGACAGCCGCCGCGGCCGACATCTGCCTCGGGGGAAGAGAGAAAGAGAGAGAGATTTGCGCACATGCGCACTCCTACCTGCGGTGCCCTACAGCGCATGGAAAACGGGAACACGCAGGTGGGAGTGCGCATGCGCGGCTTAGGGTTTTATTATATTAGATGGAATAATAGTGCAATGAAAACTTGAAGCAGTCGTGGCTCCTGAAGATGCTCGTTCAGTGAAACACAGTGCAGTGTCGGGCTGGCTGGGTGAAACTGATGTAGAAGATCATAGTTGGCGGTGGAGGAACCAGAAATCATTACTTGCAGCTGTTGAGAATTCAGTTTTTGATGTGGAATACAGCAAACAATATTGAGACTTTGAAAGAACTGGAAATGATACTCTAAAAGGAGCAGTGGCTGAAAGAGTTTAAATCCATTCCAGGTTTTCAGTCTCATCAGAGAATTTTCCCCCTGAGTTTTTTATGCAAAGTATGTGAAAGTGTATCTTTAGGTGCTTAGTGTGGTTTGTTTTCACATTTATAAATGTGTGTTATTTATAAAAATGGACTGGTTGTTAAGAAAATATTAGAAATTGAACATTAGGCTTCTTATATATTTGGGTTTTGTAACTGTAAAAGGGCAGAAGCCCTTTTAATTGGTTTATAGCCCTTTTAATTGGTTTATAGCCATTTTAATTGGTTTACTATTTAGGAATCTGAAGGTTGGCGAAACTGGGATTTTGGCATCCTTTATCACCAGTGTCCCACCTGGTTCATAGGCTGAGCCAGCCCTGTGTATAAGTATTCCTCTAGAACAAGCATGCTGCCTGTGAAAAACACTCCGTTCCTTCTTAGATGGTCTATTAACTATATGCTATATTTAACCACTCTGAGTTTAGGTCAGGGGTTTCTCGGGCTGACCGCCACCTGCTGCTGGTGGCTCCGTGCTCTGTGCTGTCCCGCCATAGCCTGCAGCCGCCGACAGCCGCCACGACCTGCAGCCGCCAACAGCCACCGTGGCCTACAGCTGCCACGGCCTGCAGTCGCCGACAGCCACCGCAGCCGACATCCGCCTCGGGGGAAGAGAGAAAGAGAGAGAGATTTGCACGCATGCGCACTCCTACCTGCAGTGCCCTACAGCGCACGGAAAATGGGAGCACGCAGGTGGGAGTGCGCATGCGCAGCTTAGGGTTTTATTATATTAGATTGCAAGAGAATTAACTTTTAAAATATTTTGCAAATAGGAAAGTTTTTAAAGATTTGCGAAAGACTTGGAAAGGACTAGGACATCGCAAGGTTAAAGGAAGTTCATTCCATAATTGGGAAAATTTAAAAACCAAAGAGAGACTAAAATACTTAATTCCTTTGATTCCTTTCCTAGAAGGAAGGGAAAGCTTATATTGCTGGGTACCTCTCGCATAGGAGAATCTGTAAACGTTCCATGATAGAAGAACAAAAGAAGCAAAAATTCCATATAAAATCTTTAAAAAATACATACACATTTAAATTGAATTCTAAAATGAACCGGGAGCCAATTGAGGCTCAAAAACAAAGGAGTCATGTGGTCAAACTTACTCTTTCCATAAATCAACTTTGCAGCGGTATTCTGAATCAATTGCAACCTTTGAAGGCAGATCTTTGTGATGCCAAGATAAATAGCATTACACTAATCTAGCTGAGACAGTATAATTGATTGGACCAAAACAGAAAAAAGGCGTTGATGAAAATAAGATCTAACCTTTCTCAGCATTCATAAACTAAACAAACATATTTTGACCAAAGAGTTTATTTGATTCTCAAAAGTAAGGGAAGAGTCTAAAAGTGTTCCCAAGATCTCGGTAGAGAACTCAATTAGCAGAGAAGCCCCAGAATCCAATAGTATAGTGGAAGGGAGACAATCTAGTTTTGGCCTTAACCACAAGAGTTTGGTTTTAGTTGCATTCAACCTCATTTGGACAGACATAGCCCAAGCTTGAAGTCTGGAAATACAATGATTTATTTTAAAGACTAAATTCATAATATTTGAATCAATCTTGATCAATATAAAGATATCATCCGCATAAGTATAAAGCATTGTCACAACTTAAAGGAGTTCAGAATACTTATATTAAGATTGGGGAAAGCAGAGAACCCTGTGGAACCCCAAAGGGAGGCTGCCAGGAATTAGATACATTACCTTCGATATTGACTGAGTAAGAACAAGACAGTAAAAATTTAGAAAACCAGTCAAAAACATCCTGATTAATTCTGATATCTGAAAGTAATTGAAGCAAAATATCATGATGCACTACATCAAACACCGCAGATAAATCAAACTGAAGTAAAATAGAACACTTATTTTGCAGCTGTAGTTGAATTGTAGAGAAAAGAGAAATCAATAAAGTTTCAGTACTAAAATTAGAACGAAATCCATGTTGGAAAGGTTGAAGTAATGAAAATTTCTTCAGATAATTGGTAAGTTGACCAGTGTCACACCCGCGCTCTTGCGCTGCGTTGTGAGCCCTGGGATCATGACAAAGTTCTCTGGCCCGGCGTGTCCCTTACCACCAAGGGACCCTTCAGGACTTTGCCTGGCTTTTTATCAGCCTAATAAGGGCATGCAAGGGAAGAGTCCAAGTCAGAATGCAGTAAATCAAAGTTTTATTATGGTCACTGGTTTCATTAAGCATAAGAACATAAGAATTGCCACTGCTGAGTCAGACCAGTGGTCCATCATGCCCAGCAGTCTGCTCACACGGCGGCCCTCTGGTCTAAGACCAGCACCCTAACTGAGACTAGCCCTACCAGGGCACATTCTTGTTCAGCAGAAACTTGTCTAACTTTGTCTTGAATCCTTGGAGGGTGTTTTCCCCTATAACAGCCTCTGGAAGAGCGTTCCAGCTTTAAACCACTCTCTGGGTGAAGAAGAACTTCCTTACGTTTGTACAGAATCTATCCCCTTTCAACTTTAGAGAGTGCCCTCTTGTTCTCCCTACCTTGGAGAGGTGAACAACCTGTCCTTATCTACTAAGTCTATTGCCTTCATTACCTTGAATGTTTCGATCATGTCCCCTCTCAATCTCCTCTGTTCGAAGGAGAAGAGGCCCAGTTTCTCTAATCATTCGCTGTACGGCAGCTCCTCCAGCCCCTTAACCATCTTAGTCGCTCTTCTCTGGACCCTTTCGAGTAGCACCGTGTCCTTCTTCATGTACGGCAACCAGTGCTAGACGCAGTACTCCAGGTGAGGGCAAACCGTGGCCCGGTACAGCGGCATGATAACCTTCTCTGATCTGTTCTTGATCCCCTTCTTTATCATTCCTAGCATTCTGTTTGCCGTTTTTGCTGCCGCCGCACATTGTGTGGACGGCTTCATTGACTTGTCGATCAGAACACCCAAGTCCCTTTCCTGTGAGGTCTCTCCAAGTACCGCCCCAGACATCCTGTATTCGTGCATGAGATTTTTGTTACCGACATGCATCATTTTACACTTATCCACGTAGAACCTCATCTGCAATGTCGATGCCCATTCCTTGAGCTTGATTATGTTACATTGCAGATCTTCGCAATCCCCCTGCGTCTTTACTACTCTGAATAACTTTGTATCATCCGCAAATTTAATCACCTCGTTCGTCGTATCTATGTCCAGATCATTTATAAAGATGTTAAAGAGCATGGGTCCAAGCACCAAGCCCTGCGGCACTCCATTGGTGACACTCTTTCAGTCTGAGTATTGTCCATTTACCTCCACTCTCTGTTTCCTATGCTCCAGCCAGTTTTTAATCCAAGTGAGTATTTCACCCTCAATTCCATGGCTTGCAATTTTCCGAAGTAGTCGTTCATGCGGAACCTTGTCGAACCCCTTCTGAAAATCCAAATATACAATGTCGACCGGATCGCCCTTGTCTATCTGTCTGTTTACTCCCTCAAAGAAGTGCAGCAAGTTCGTCAAACACGATCTGCCTTTGCTAAACCAATGAACGTGGAACACTATATATAGTATATAATGTATTTACAACAGAGAAAAAAGGACCTCAAAAAACTCCTAGATCACAATCAATAAAGTTATGAACAATCGGGGTTAGGTTTTCATCACTGGTCCAAAAACTCTGTATAAATATTTTAAATATTTTTTAGCTTTCTTTTTTTAATTTTTTAAATGCAATAAAATCATGAGTAATGTATGTAAATATTTAAATATATTCTCTAAATCACTTAAAGAGCAAGTTTAAAGCCGGCAAATTTGTTTTAAGGCTTTCTATGATATAAAGTAAATCAGGCACTTATCTTAATTGCCCAACGGAGGCCCAACCGTTTTGCTCTACGGGCTTCTTTAGGAGTGAATATAAGAAATAACCCTGTGCCTGTACTGACTTTGCTCAAAATGTTCTTAAAAAGAAAGAGAAATAGAGAAAATAACATTATAACATTATTTTAACGACAAATAAGGACTATTTATTTAAATGATGTACTAATATAGTGACTGCTGGGACTGAATGTTAAGTAAATGAAAACTTTTGTTATATATATCTCAATAAAACCATAGGCAACAAAAATAAAATGCAAACGTTAATGATAAACCATATATCATATCATCAGTATAACTGCATATTATTTGTTGCTGTCTACATTTTAAATGGTGTATATCACCCGTGTTTAGACGGAACCTAATAGCCATTTAACCAGTTTTACTATGCTTTAAAGTATTCAAATAATCTTATGTAGTTTTAAAAAAATGCAAAATACATGACTTGCCTGTGGTGTAGCTGCGTGTTTCTTTGCTAGCAACAATTTTGTAAGCAACATGGCGCCCGTATTTAAACAGGACGCCAAGATTTTCTTAGCCAACAATAGTAATTGCTTGGTGCAAAATATTAAGAAATTAGCACAACTTACCATAGTTTTAACTTTCATACTAACACGCCGGTAATAACCAAAAGATAGTATGTTAGTATGAAAGTTAAAACTATGGTAAGTTGTGCTAATTTCTTAATATTTTGCACCAAGCAATTACTACTGTATATTAATGGGTTTTCTTTGTGCTTTATGTTCCCGCAGACTCCCCAGCCTTGATAAAGTTAAGCGAAACACGTTGGCATGGGGGAACATTTAATCTAATGCTGGGACAGCACTGGTGAACCAGTAGATCACAGAATGCATATTCGCAAAAGAAGCTAAGTGATCTAAACATTATACTATTGATAATACTATTTTATTGACAACACAAGTGATAGAATATAAAACAAAAAGATTATAAAAAGTATATAAAATATGAGAATATCAGCAGGGATTAATGACGAATGACAGACCGGATGAGTACTCTGAGGTCATAATCTGAATTCCCGTTGCTACAATTCTCTTGGTGTATTGGTATGAATGCTTTCTTAGTTACCCACTACATTGATGTATATATTGATGTTCAATCTTTAACAAGCATCCACTTGATACAGTAATTCAAAGCTTAATAAATCATCAAAGCATATATATATGATTACAAAGAACCATTTAAGCATTAATTACAGACATTTAACTAGAAAATTAAAATAAATCATATAGAATCAAATATTCCGATACTCTTTCTTAGACCTCAATATTTACCTAGAAAGGGACAAGAAAGTAAGATAGGGATCTATTATCAAATAATGCTAATATATTTAGGAAAAGGCTTAATGTGAATTAAACCAGCCTATTTCTTTAAAGCCATAGTTCATACATTCATTACTTTTTTTGTATCCAAAAAGTGTCGAAGTTGCTCTGGTGCAAAACACACATACTTAATCCCAGCATATTTTATTTGACACTTACAGGGGTAATTTAATAAGAAATTTGCCCCAATTTTTACTGTTTCTTCCCGCATTGCTAAAAAAAATTTCCTACGGTCTTGAGTCACCTTTGTAACATCGGGGAAAATCCATATTTTTTGACCCATAAACAAATTTTGAGAAGATCGAAAAAAAAGCCATCATAATTGAGTTTAAGTCCTGTTCAAAGACTAAAGATATAACCAAAGTTCCACGATATTCAGTCTCTTTCTGTGAATTCTCTAATATATCTTTTAAATTGTTGAAATCCATTTGCTGGGCTATTCCTTGTTGGTCTTCAGATTTTATCAGGTTTTTTTTTAGGCAAATAGTAAATTCTGTTTATGGGAGGCATCATTTCAGTGGAAAATTTCTAATTTTCTGTCAAATATTTCTTAAACAAATTTAATGGTGAAGATAAAACCAACTTAGGAAAATTGATAACACGTAAATTGAGCCCCCGATTAAAATTCTCCAGCTGCTCAATTTTCCTTTGTAGAACTCTGTCCTTGACAACAGTAGCAGAAATATTTTGTAAAGAGGCAATTTCTGTAGACATTTGAGCCAATTAAGAGTCTGTTTCAATTTCAATTTTAATATTTTGAACTGAGTCATACAATTCATCCAATTAACTCACGACTTTGGAGATATCGCTGGCAGATTTGGTTGCAGCAGCTTCTAACTTTTGGAGTACTCTCCAGATATTCGGTAATGTTGCCAGTGAGGAGTCAGTTCCTTCCGCTCCTCTGCTTGATGTCGACTCAGCTTCCTGGAGAGCATGGGGTCCTCCTTCAGTTTGCATTGGGTCTGTTAGGTCTTCAGCATTCTCACCAATCACACTTTCCTGAGCCAGATTAGGCAGTGAATGGGCTTCTGGGGGGGACAAAGATGTTTCCAGCCCTAAGGCTCCACCGGAGCAACCACAGGGAAATTCCCCCCTCCCTCACTATGGCCGGTGAGCTTGTCAGGAACCGGTCCATCGGAACCTGCCTGGATGTAGAAGGCTCTACCCGGAAAACCCCCTTGCATTTGCTGTGAGGCATTCTGTTAAACTCCCCAAAGAGAGAATGAAAATCCCACGGTCATAGAAAAAATGACCAGGAGGTATGCAAGGTAAGACGGACTTGAGCTCCTAGCGGCTAACACACCGCTGCCATCTTATCTGTTTTCTCAGAATTCTTTATCAACATTATATTTTCTAATTGCAGATCTCCAATTAGATTTATCTGTGTCTAAATGAGATTTTTTTCCATTTCTTCTCTAACTTCCTACAGTTTTGTTTTAAGGCTCTATGAATGGGTAGGAACCAAGGTGCATTCTGAGCATAGGAGATAGTTTTAGTAATAACTGGGGCCAAGAATTGATAGGCACATTCTGTAACAGATCTCCAATTATGCCAGCTATCATCAACAGAATGTTCCCTAGGAGAAATGAAGAGAGAATCTAAAATGAAACCAGAAAGATTCAGGACAGATTTTCTTTCTAAAGGTGACAGTTTTTTCTGCAAAAATTGCATCGAGATGTAAGACATATAGATAGGAAGTGAGAATTCACCAAGAAAGTGGTAGACCCAGGGAACATGCTGCCAACAAACAGTGTGGACAGTAGTTAGTTGAGTGGTATGGTCTACAAAAGTGACAATATCTAATGAATGACCTTTTGCATGGTTAGGGATGAGAGATGGTAATAAAAAACCCAAAGCCTGAAGAAAAGAAAGGAAATTAGAGACATCCTTATTATTGAAATCTTCAAGATGCAAATTTATGTCCCCTATTATCAAGGGCTCCTTTTACTAAGGTGTGCTAGTGTTTTTAGCACGCGCACTAGCTGAAAAATTACTACCTGCTTAAAAGGAGGCAGTAGCGGCTAACATGCATGGCATTTTAGCACGCACTATTCTGCGCGTTAAGACTCTAACGCACCTCTGTAAAAGGAGCCCCAAAAGTCTATGAAATTTAGTTAAAGCATTAGCAATTGTTTTAGAAATAGGAATAGATGACCTATTCCAATGAATAGGGGAACAATATAGAAGAAGGATGCCCAAAGGATGTGAGAAAAACTCATCCTTAACCGATGTGAGCATAAACTCTAACTCTAGACTACTAGCCTTTTCAAATAATTGAATATTAAAAAATGATTTAAAAATTAAGGCAAGTCCACCACCCCTTTTATTATTTCTAAAAGACAATAGACAAATATCATTTTGGGTAAATGTGTCTTCCTTAGAAATCTAAAATTCAGTAATACATATTAAACCTGGGTCTAGGTCAATTAACAGGTCTTTGATGACCTGCCATTTATTACAGACAGACCTGTCATTGCAATAGAGGACAGGGACTGGTGTAAGAGAGTCTAAAAAAACCTTTGAATCATTGTTAACTGGCGGTGTGGGTTTCAGAGTAATTACATTTCTAGTGGAAATCGATTTATTGTGAAATGGTTTTCAAATACTCAAGATAACAGGAATTTTCTGACCCAAACAGAAAACATCTGCTAAAATTGATTCAATAGACTCTGAAGGTGATAGACCTACTGAGTATATGTTGCCAGCATTCCAACAGAAAAGGAACGTGACATGCCAAAATATAAGATCCATAATGCAATGAATAAAAAGAACAATACTATCAAATAAAAAAGCAGCTTAAAAGAACATTAAAAGTAAATATGACAGAATATTATAAAAAAGGACCAGAATAAAAACTCAGGGTTAAAATTAACAAAGTAGCATTAGCATGCCAATAAATAATAATAATGTCCTAGAGAAATACCCTATAAGGGGCATAATCACAACTTTAAAACATCCAGATACCTGCCTAAGTCAGCACTTGGACATCCTAATAGCATGGATGTCCAAATGCCGATAATCAAAACATACTTTATGGACATTCAGCAGCACTTCTAAGCAGCTTTACCTTCAGAGCTCAAAGGTGAATGTTGGGAGGTGTGTTATGGGTGGGAATCATGTGGGATTCGACCTGGATGTCTTGTGGCAATAATCAAAGCTTTACCAGGACATCCTGGGTGGAACATGCATATAAAGACTTAGACCAAAGCAAAACAGGTCTAAGTGCCCCAAAGGTAACCAAAACTGACATGATGACCACTGGAAGGTTTAAGGCATGACCCCCTCACTCCCCCAATGGTCATGAACCCCTCCCACCACTCAGAGATGGGGAAATACACTGCCATTTTATAAAAAATTTTAAAAACAGGTCTCACCAAGTAGCCCAAGATGTATCTAAAAAGGATTAATAGTAGTAGTTTCCCTAAAAATATATATATGACATTACACTATATTAGTTTTATTATATGAAAAATGTTACTATAGCAAGTATTTTACTTGTATTTTTGTTTTAGCTTGGCAAACCACAGTAAGAATCTCTGTCATGGTTTAGTTAAACCCAGCATAAATAAATAAAACAGTTAGCTTAGCAGGATTTAAAAAGGGTTTGAATAATTTTCTATAAGAAAGTTTGTACACCGTTATTAAGATGGACTTTTGAAACTTAATTTTTTTTCTAGGAAAAGCAGTCTAAAATATGATTTACTCTTTTGGGATCTTTACAGGTACTTGGGACCCATATTAGCAACTGTTGGAAACATGATACTGAGTTTCATGGATGCTAAATCTGTCCCAGTATGGAAATACTTTTGTTCTTATGTTCATAAATTTATGAGGGATGCTCAATAATCTATCCACCTGAGAATGAAAGAAAGTAGCAAGTGTGTAGAATAAGTTTGTGCATGTTGTGACATGTCTCAAGGTTACTCATGGACAGTTGTGGCTCACTGTGAGGCTAACATTCCAAGAGATAGGATGGCAGGAGAGTCCTCATGTGAATCAAGTAAGAAACTTCTAGATTTGGTGCACCATCAGTAATAAAATTTCTCACAAAAGAAGGGAATAAGCCAAAGAAAATACATGAATATTTGACTGCAGTTTATGGTGAGTCTGCCCCATCAACCTACAAAATAACATTTTGGAGCAAACAGTTTAAGTGAGGTAGAGAATCCATTGAAGATGACCCTTACACTGGACAGTTTGTGGAAGCAACTTCCATAGAACTATGCAATAAAGTTGAGGATTTTTCTTTTCAGACAGACAAATTAAGGTTTCCCATATAATTTAAGGAAAGGCATCTCAGCAGGTATAATTGGGAAATAATTCATGGAAAGTTGGGCATGTCCAAGGTTAGTGTAAGATGGGTTCCAAGAATGCTGACACCATGTCAGAAGGCCACGAGGCTCCAGTGCTGTCAGGAGAACTTGGAGATGCTCCATGAAGATCAAGTAAATTTTTTCAGTTTGGTGACTGGAGATGAGAATTAGGTCTATCACAGAGATTCTAACTCCAAAATGGAGTCAATGCAGTGGAAACACAAGTCATCCACCACCCCAAAAAATGTTCAAGATAGAAAAATTCTGCAGGCAAGGTCATGGCAACTGTATTCTGGGATGATAAAAGGCTATTATTTGCGAGAGTGCGCATGCGCAGAGTACATCACAAGCCCACGATCGCCTCCACAAGCCCGCTCCCAGCCAGCCGATGATCTCCTCCACAAGCCGGGACTGGGGCACAAAGAACGCCTCCTGCCCCCCCCTGGGACGAACCAAAGAACGTAGCTGAGAGGAGTCCAGCAACTTTCCGAACCGGCTCTTGCAATGACCCCGCCACCTGGGACCCGAGTCCCTTGCCGCCCCACGATTCCAGCGTGTGCAGCAGTCTTCACACGCTATTTCGGGCCCTTCTACTGTCCTGATTTGCTCTGCCGCGTCTCTGATGATGTCATCAGGGACGTGCTAGAGTAAATCAGGGCAGTAGAAGGACCCGAAGCAGCATGTGAAGACTGCTGCACACGCTGCTGGAATCACCAGGTTTGTAGTCGGGACCGCGGGTAGGGAAAGGGGGGTAGAGGAAACGCTAATGCTGCTGCACAGGGAAGGTGTGGGGGGAGGGAAATGGAGGGGGAGGGAATGCTTCTTTGGACACAGACAGACAGAGGGAGGAAGGGAGACAGAAAGAAAAGAAGAAATACACAGGGGCAGGGAGATGCACAGAAAGACAGACAGACAGACAAAGGGGGCCAGAGACAGACAGAAAGAAAAACAGCAGGAGGGAGAGAGAGACATAAATAAAGATAGACAGACAGACATATATACTAGCACCGTTAATGTAACGGACTAAAATACTAGTAAGGAATAAAAGCAAAAACCATAGTAATTGTAGTGTTACATCTTCTTACTTTTTTCTTTTAGGGTTGTCCTAAATTCCCTTCAGAGGTATTGGAAATTGTTATTCCCTTTCCCTCAAGGAAAAGTTGTAATTGAGAGAGCTCAAAAAAAATATATGAATTCTGATCCAAAAGAATCTTACATTTACAAGGATATCTCAATTGATATTTGGCCCCCAATTGTATTACAAACTGTTTCAATTCAAGAAACCTTTTCCGTCTGGTTTGAGTTGCTTTTGAGACATCTGGGAACATGCTGATCTTACTGTCCAGAGAGGTCACCTCTTTCAGCCTGAAAAACAACCTAAGTGCCTCTTTGTCTTGTTGAAAGACAAACGTCACCGCAAGAGTAGAATGACAGATTACTTCTTCCACTGAAGTTTCAAGAACTTCTGTTAAGTTCAGGGGACTAGGAAATTCAGAAGAAACAACTGGAGGAGGGGCGCTAGTGAGCCAGCTGAGAGATGGCAGCATAGCTCTGGAGCTCCGGCTACATCATTGTAAAATCGATATAATTGACTGGTAAAATCGTGAATTTCACGGGAGTGCCTATTGCAGCAACCTTTGTAAACATTATGGCAATATCTAAAGTAGGTAAAAGACATAAGCCTGACCCGTCTCCCAAAAAATCGTCAGATGACCCCAAGGATGAGGATGGCTCCCAGATTATCATGGCGGAGCTTAAAGCACTGAGATCCATGCTTGTGGATGTGGGGATTGATGTAACCGAAATCAAGTCTGAATTAGCAGATATGCGTGAAGACGTTACGCAATTCCAACAACAATTGCAGGCAATTGAGGACAAACAATCCGTCCAACAAACGTCTATTAAAGATCTCCAACTGCAAGTAAAAAAAATTACCATCTTGGAGCGTGAGCTTGAGGAGGCGAACCTGCGCTCTAGACGCAACAACCTCAGAATTTTGGGGGTACCGGAAGGGACAGAATCAACTGATATGGTTAAATACCTTGAAGTTAGTTTTCATACCCAAAATTCTGGATCATCAATTTGATAAGCCTTTGGAAATCGACAGGGCGCACAGGGTTCCCTCTCACAGGATTACCAATGCATGTTACCCACGCCCGATAGTGTTCCGCCTTTTGGGTTTCAGCCAAATACCAGAAATCATGGCACGGGCGAGGGTGAAATCACCTCTAAAGTTGGATGGCTATTCCATACTGTTTGTCCCTGATCTGAGTAAGAAGACGGCTCAACTTCGGAAACAGATGCTAGCCTATCATCCTAAGCTGAAGGAGCTTAACACAAAGTATGGTATGATGTACCCAGCGAGAATGAGGGTAACCCTTAATAATAATACTAAAGACTTCACGGAACCGATAGCGATTGCGGATTTTATCGAGGAAATGAGACCATCTAATATCGATGAAGTGTAATTGCAGTCGCTGAGGCTTTACTTCTGCTACTTTCTCACTGTTATTCTCTACGAGTTAGTTATTCATTGGTTACGGTGAAGTTATGTGCTGCAGCAAATATTAACTAGTACTAACATTTGTTATACTTTTGGTCCAATTTGACTGTGTCATCGTCAATCTCATTGCCTGTAAGGCACAACATACCATCTGAACTCATACTATCTTTTTATTGACTACTGGATTCTTTTATTATACATTGCCCTTTCAACCAATATGGCGTTTCCTTCATCTTCACGAGGATGTGACACGTGTTACAAAGCGTGAAATTTTCACGCCACAAGAGTCGCGCCACAAGAATTACAACTACTTGTTTCCAGTTGTGGGTGATATCTTTCTTCTGTTAGACATGTGAGAACGCGAAGAACCAGCTCAGCTATGACTATCCACTGTGTTGTTTAGCGCCTTCCTAATTCTACTCAGTGACTACTTATAAAGCTGACCTTTAGTTCGATGTTTAACATGTTACGGCTCCTTACCAACTGCTGTCCTTAACCAGTCCACTTACTACATGCAGATATTGGATGCGTATCATCAGATTCTCACTAATTCTTGATTCACCATGATTACGTGATTGACTTCTTTCTTGTTAGGTTGCTTTTTGGTATAGCTTTGTTTAGCTTGATGGTAAGAATACTGCTCTTTCAGATATTCATTCTTTACCAGCGTCAAATCTCTAACCGACCTTTCTTAATAAGAATGACGACAAAGGATAGATATTACAGATTTATTCTGCCCACTCACTATTGCTTTGGCACGACATATCTTTGCTACGCTATGTTTAGTTTGACGTTTACTAAGTAGCCCTTGGTAATTGGGAGTAGGTGGATGTCTTGAGTTTATTCCACCTCTTTGATAAGATTACGGATACCTTATGTTGCTTATTTTATTATTATTTACAGTACATTGCTGAACAAGGTATACTATAACTCTCTTCATGATTTAGGTTAGGCTTTTACTTTTATTTCCCTCAGCTTGCTAGCTGATGTTACACATTCCTTTTTTATGCCTATATATATGACATATATGCTGCTCTGAACAACTGTACTAGATAGATATTATTAGTTTAGTTTGTTCATCAATATTGCTCTGATACGCCTCATCTCATTTCATTTCATTACATTTATCTCATATTTTTCTCCTCAGTTTTGGCACTCTTGTGGTGTGATGTGTAGCTTTTGGTAATTGAAAGTAGGAGGATGTCTTGAGTTTATTCCACCTACTCAGTAAGATCACTGATATCTCATGCTGCTTGTCACTTTTAATTGTAGTACATTAATGAGAAGAATATATTATAATCCTGTTCCTGCTTAACGGTTAGATTTTTGTTTTTTATTTCCCTTCAACCTACTGTTTGATGTTATGCCTTACTGCTCTCATATCTATCATCATGTCAGTCTGTTATTATATGTTTCCACAAAATGCAATATAAGCTGATATGAGCAAATGTAATGGAAAAATGTTATTAGCTTATTCTGTTCATTCAATATTGCTCTGGTATGTCTCATCTCATTTCATTGTATTCTCCTCATATTTTATCCTATGTTTTCTTACTGCTACAATGTGTTAAATAGCTTATGATTTTGTAGTAGATGGATGTCTTTAGTTTATTCCACCTACTTAGTTAGATAGCAGATACCTTATGTTGATTATCATTATTATTTGAAAACGTTGGTGAGATGGATAAATTATAACCCTCTCATTGATTTTAGGTTCGGTATTTGTTTTTCTATTCCTTCTATTTACTGTTTGATGATCCGCTTCATTGCTCTCATACCTATCATTCTGGCTGGTTATTCATTATGTGTTTCTGCTCATACCATACTGCTCTGGTACGTCTCGTCTCATTTCGTTATATTCTCCTCATATTTTATCATATGGGTTTTTTTTTATTATTATTATTTTTTATAAGATGATGGATAGCATTCGGTATATGCGGGTAGATAGATATCTTGTGTTTATTCCACCTATTTAATTAGCTCACGGATCCCTTATGTTGCTTGTAATTATTATTTGAAGTCCATTGCTGGGATGGACCTGTTATAACCCTTTTAATGATTTAATTTTTGGTCTTTGTTTTTATTTTCCTTCAATTCTTTGTTTGCTGCTATGCTTCATTGTTTGTATACCTATCATCATGTCTGTCTGCTTATTATGTGCTTCAATGCAATAACATAAATGATACCATGAACAACTGTAATGAATAGATGTTATTGGTTTATTCTACTCATTTCATCTTGCTCTGGTAAGACTCATTTCATTTCATAATATTCTCCTCATACTTTTTCCTATGTTTTGATACTTTTATAGTGTGATGAATAGCTTCGGTATTTGAAAGTAGGTGGATGTCTTGAGCTTATTCCACCTATTTAGTGAATTCACAGATACCCTGGATTGCTTATTATTATTATTTGAAGTGCATCACTGAAATGGGCATGCTATAATGATTTTCCAGGTAGCTGTTATTAGTTTATTCTGTTCATTCAATATTGCTCATTCCACTTCATCACATTCTCCTCATATTTTTCTTCTATGTTTTATTACTCTAATGGTGTGTTGTGTAGCTTTTGGTATTTAGAAATAAGTGGATGTCTTGAGTTTATTCCACCTATTCAGTAAGTTCACAAATACCTTGTGTTGCTTTTCATTATTATTTATAGTACATCGAAGAGATGGATATATTATGACCCTCTCAATGATTCAAGGTTTTACTTTTGATTTTTTATATCCCTTCAACTCATTGTTTGATGCTATGCCTCACTGCTCTCATATATATATCGTCATGTCAGTCTACTTATCAGGTGATTCAATATTTTCAATATTTAATTTGTATTTGATTTTGAAACTGGGTTTACCTTATTAATGGAACATTGTCCTTCAAATGGATTAATATCACCTGGTCAGGCCCCTTATTCTGTGCTTCTTCCTAAATATACTGTTACTATGTTCCACCTATTTATTATTATGATTGGTATTCTGCCTTCACTTCACTACAGCATAGAAGTGGAGAATTAGTGCTCTAAATATAATACATGTATTATTGCTTTAAGAGTACGTTCACAATTTGGTACTAGTATTCATACTGACATATTCATTGTTATTTCATTCACATTGTACTTGATAATGTTATCCTTATTTTTGCTTCTGATGTTCAGACTTAAATGGTATGTGGATACTACAAATTGTGTGTCCTTAAAATGGATAGATGCTGCAAGCTTATTTCTTGTATTTTAAGTTTTCACAATTCACCATATGATGTTATTATTGTGTTAACTCTCCCTTTAACGTATCATCATTTTCATATAGTGGTCAATGGTAGACCCTTGTCTTGCAATTGGCAGCCGGGTAGAAGTTGTGTTGCTTCTCACCTGCTCGCTTCCCATAGATTTTCTTATCATATTTTATCTGTTTATTATGAAGGCAGAGATATGGTATGTTGGTACAGACGTGGTTCGTTTATGTGATATACATTACCTGAATGTGGAGCTTGATTGGAGTCGCAGGGGCTACAGCAGACTAAATAGCATGTATTCTTAATTATATGTCTTTGAAATTACTTTCTTTAAATGTAAAGGACTTCAACAACCCAATTAAAAGGAAAAAGTACTTACCTATACTTCTCGCAAATCTCCTGATGTCCTCCTATTTCAGGAAACACATTTAACAGACATTGAAAGTATAAAATTAAAAGTTCCTTGGGCTAGTGATGTCTATTACTCACCGGCGGCAAAAAAGAAAAATGGTACTGCAATTCTAATCAGAAAATGTCCGAATCTAAAAGTCCTTGATCATAAAAATGACTTAGAGGGCAGATGGAATATGGTAACGCTCCAAGTGTTGAATTACTCTATATTCAATATATATGCGCCTAACGTTGATGACCCGCTCTTCTTTGATAATCTTACATCCCTGGCATTAGCAGAGAATACACAGGCATATGTTATGGCTGGTGATTTTAATCTTGCCCTAGAACCTTCCATTGACAGAAAATCTACTGTATCATACAGAATCACAAGGGCGTGGCATAGTTTGCACAATATGCTTTCCCAATTAGATCTAATAGATTCCTGGAGATTTCTACATAATGCGGAATCACAATTCTCTTTTTATTCTCCCCCTCATAACTCATATTCCCGCATAGACTACTTTTTCATAAGCAAAAGCTTAACACCCTATACAGTGGTGCCTCGCATAACGGACGCCTCGCACAGCGAACGCTGCGCACAACGAACTTTATGTCTTGATCCGTACAACGAACTTCGTTTCACACAACGAAGTCGCCCGAGCTGCATCCTTCCGCGCAGGCACTGCGCTTAACTGCCCTCTCTCCGCCTGGTTCCCTCTTGCCCCCCCCCCGACTCCCCGACACGATCGGGGCAAGAGGGAGCTCAAGCCCTCTTGCCCCCCCCCGACTCCCCGACACGATCGGGGCAAGAGGGAGCTCAAGCCCTCTTGCCCCCCCCCGACTCCCCGACACGATCGGGGCAAGAGGGAGCTCAAGCCCTCTTGCCCCCCCGACTCCCCGACACGATCGGGGCAAAAGGGAGCTCAAGCCCTCTTGCCCCCCCGACTCCCCGACACGATCGGGGCAAAAGGGAGCCCAAGCCCTCTTGCCCCGCCGATTCCCCAACTCCCCGACAATATCGGGCCAGGAGGGAGCCCAAGTCCTCCTGGCCACGGCGACCCCCTAACCCCACCCTGCACTACATTACGGGCAGGAGGGATCCCAGGCCCTCCTGCCCTCGACGCAAACCCCCCCCCCCCCCAACGACCGCCCCCCCCCCAAGAA
Organism: Geotrypetes seraphini; assembly: GCF_902459505.1. Classification (NCBI taxonomy): domain Eukaryota; kingdom Metazoa; phylum Chordata; class Amphibia; order Gymnophiona; family Dermophiidae; genus Geotrypetes; species Geotrypetes seraphini. The sequence goes on along the minus strand of NC_047095.1, from coordinate 95,427,315 downwards.
CCTCCGACCGCCCCCCCCGCCGACCCGCGACCCCCCTGGCCGACCCCCACGACACCCCCAACCCCCTTCCCTGTACCTTTCTGTAGTTGGCCGGACAGACGGGAGCCAAACCCGCCTGTCCGGCAGGCAGCCATCGACGGAATGAGGCCGGATTGGCCCATCCGTCCCAAAGCTCCGCCTACTGGTGGGGCCTAAGGCTCCCGGGCCTATTCTGATTGGCCCAGGCGCCTTAGGCCCCACCAGTAGGCGGAGCTTTGGGACGGATGGGCCAATCCGGCCTCATTCCGTCGATGGCTGCCTGCCGTACAGGCGGGTTTGGCTCCCGTCTGTCCGGCCAACTACAGAAAGGTACGGGGAAGGGGGTTGGGGGTGTCGTGGGGGTCGGCCAGGGGGGTCGCGGGTCGGCTGGGGGGGCGGTCGGAGGTTCTTGGGGGGGGCGGTCGTTGGGGGGAGGGGGGGTTTGCGTCGAGGGCAGGAGGGCCTGGGATCCCTCCTGCCCGTAATGTAGTGCAGGGTGGGGTTAGGGGGTCGCCGTGGCCAGGAGGACTTGGGCTCCCTCCTGGCCCGATATTGTCGGGGAGTTGGGGAATCGGCGGGGCAAGAGGGCTTGGGCTCCCTTTTGCCCCGATCGTGTCGGGGAGTCGGGGGGGCAAGAGGGCTTGAGCTCCCTTTTGCCCCGATCGTGTCGGGGAGTCGGGGGGGGCAAGAGGGCTTGAGCTCCCTCTTGCCCCGATCGTGTCGGGGAGTCGGGGGGGCCAGAGGGCTTGAGCTCCCTCTTGCCCCGATCGTGTCGGGGGTGCCAGGGACCACACGGAGTCACCCACCGTACCACCCGATTCGGGTAAGCGCAGGTATCGGTGGGTGGCTTATTTGCGGGGGGGTGCCTTATTTTACATTTTTTTCTAAAAAGGGGGGGCTGTCTTATTTGATGGCCCTGCCTTATCATCGGGGAAACACGGTAGAAAAAAAAAAAAATGAACAGTTAAGTCCCAGTTTTTGCCGCTGAGACTCTGCCCTCTCACTGTAAAATTAGACTCTACTTAGTCTGTCTTTAAATTTAAAAAATGTGTGTTGTTTTAAAAAACAATTATGTTTTTAGATGTATCTAAATAAAAATAATAACCAAAAATTTATCTTTTTTTATGTCATCTTAGCATATTTTATGCTGCAGAACGAATTATTTTGTTTTACATGTATTCTTATGGGAAAACGCGTTTCACACAACGAACATTTCACATAACAAACTTGCTCCTGGAACGGATTAAGTTCGTTGTGTGAGGCACCACTGTATATCAATGAGATATCGATCTCTGACCATGCAGCTATAGAATTACATCTGGATAATCTCTTGCCTAGGTGTACTTCCCATTGCTGGAGATTCAATAATGTATTGCTCGATGACCCGCAATTCGTCCTCTCCATAAGCGCTGCTTTAAAAGAATATTTTGATTTGAATACTACTGCTCATGTTGATAGGGTTACATTGTGGGATACATGCAAGGCTTATATCAGAGGCTGTATAATAGCTTATCAGGCAAAACAAAAAAAGAGTACTCAACAATGCCTTACTGATATAGTTACAGACATTAGAACTTTGAAGATATCACATCAATTGAATCCAGCAAACATGCAACTTTTACAAAAACTTTGAGAGCGAAGACTAGCTGGTAACACCTTATTCATGCAATCAGCATCCTATCATAGTTCAAATAATAGAAGTGGACACCTGCTGGCTCAATATCTAAAAGTACGAGAGGAAAAGTCACATATCTATGCTATTTTAGATGAAGGCGGTAATAAGCATACTTAACCAAAAGAAATTATTAGACATTTTAAGGTGTTCTATGACTCCTTATACTCAACAGAATTAGAACACTCAGATTCGGCGGAATTTTTGAAGCCCCTATCCCAAAGACCACAATTGAATTTAGAAGATAATGTCCCACTTGAGGAAGAGATTACTGTCCATGACATTATCGCGTCTCTATCTGTCATGGCTAAGAAAAAATCACCGGGCCCTGATGGCTACATGGTCGAATTTTATACTACCTTTCAGGATATTTAACTATTATAATGTCACGGGAGATGTTAGAGGCACATTTACAGATGCTGCCATAATAGTTTTGCCTGAGCCGGGTAAGGATCCGATGAAAATACAGAATTATAGACCCCTCTCCCTTATCAATGTTGACGCAAAAATTTTTGCTAAGATACTAGCCAATAGAATTCAAAAGGTGCTGCCTAAACTGATTGGTAGTGAACAGAACGGGTTTATGCAAGGCAGACTTGCAAGCAACAATACCAGATTGTTTACCTCTATTATCCAAATTGCCCAGCATTCATCTCATCCTTACCTAGCACTAGCTCTAGACGCTGAAAAAGCGTTTGATAGAGTTGAATGGGAATTTTTATTCCGGACAATGGCCTGGTTTGGGTTTTCAGACAGATTCATCTCCATGGTTAAGATATTATATACTAAACCTTCCACCTCTATCAGAATAAATGGGCTAACCTCTGATACCTTTCATACCACTCGTGGTACCCGACAAAAATGTCCTCTATCTCCGCTATTATTCAACTTGGCGCTTGAACCTCTTCTTCTTTACGTTCGACAATCCCCTGATATAGCTGGTATCCGCTGTGGCTCATTGGAGATCAAACTCTCTGCGTATGCAGATGATGTATTGATCTACACTGACCCTCTTTCTTTAACTTGTTTGCTGAAATTGATCAACTCTTACTCCCAATATTCCGGCTACAAGCTTAATACCTCTAAAACAGAATTGCTTCCTCTTAACAAATACATTTTACAACATACTGTTGTGGATTATAACTTTCAGTGGTCACAACAGAAGCTTAAATATCTAGGTATTCACTTCGGCCCTACGATTGAGGATACGATAAAATTTGCAGTAGAAGATATTCTTCAGATGATAACTACACTCACTGCTAGATGGAGTCCCTTAAACTTATCCTGGTGGGGGGGTATGGAATCCATTAAAATGATGATAGCTCCCAAGATTTTATACCCCCTTAGTATGTTACCCGTTCTTCTACCTTCTTCCTTCTATAAAAGAGTAGATCAGATTTTGACCAAATTTCTCTGGAATAATAAGACTCCTAGAATAGCATTGAATAGATTAAAATTACCTAAACATGAGGGTGGCAATAATTTCCCAAATTTTTTGGACTATCATTATGCTTTTTTACTCAGACAATGCTCTAAATGGATTTTGCATGACACTGGTAATACTTCTGCTACCATCTGGCTGGCATTAGATGCAGTGACATATACATGGACATCTCTACCTCTATTGCCCTTTGTTTCATCTTCTGGATTTATGACTCATAAAGATTATGTGTTGGAGGCTTCAATATCTGCTGTTCATGACATTGATAAACTTTTCCCTCATAAATGATGTAATTCGTTAAATATGTCGATATGGAATAATCCTAGTATACAAATTCAACATACTACGGTTAATTGGAAGAATTGGAAATCTGCTGGTATATGGACCTTGGGTCACTTGTATGACGGCAGCAACTGGATACCTTATGATATACTCAGTTCTCGCTATCGTCTACCGTCGGCATTTTTCCAGTGGTTACAGCTGAAACATGCATTTCGTGACCTTCTACATATGGCCTCAGGCAACTGGGAGGAACCTGACCTTTTGGGTTTTTGTAAGTCATTTGCCTTTAAGAAAAAAGAAGCTTCCAATTGGTATAAACTATTCCAATCATGCAGGCAACCTCTCAGTCATCCCACACAAACTAAATGGCAGGAAGAATTACAGATTCCCTTAGTAGAAAAGGATTGGAACCAAATGTGGACCATGATCTATAAATTGACTACCTCGGCAGCACTATATCAGACCTTCTTCTTTTTGATATACCGAGCTTATTGGACACCCAGTAAATTATCGAAGGTACAAAAAGAACGGTCCAGTGATCTTTGCTGGTCCTGTAAGACCTCCTCAGGGTCATTACAACATATGATATTTGATTGTCGTCTTTTGCAAACTTACTGGCATAAGGTCTGGACACAAATATGTTCCTTTCTAGAGTTTACAGAACAGCTTTCCTATCCGTTGTTACTTATTAGTTTGACTAGCTCTCATATGACGCTCCCTTTGGATAAAGTCTAGTTACTTCAATTTCTGCTACTCGTAGTGTTATGTATCATATTTACTAACTGGAAAGACTTCTCTAATGTGTCACATATTGTATGGTGGAATACAGTCTGCCTGTATGCTAAATATGAAAGAATAGCAGCTGAACACCGGGGATTCCTGCCTAGATTTGAAAGAATGTGGGCATCTTTATTTGCATTTACGGAAAATTTTTAACTTGACATGCTCTGCTGTGGCCCCTGTGATGCTACTGATGCTCTTGATGCTACTGATGCTATTTGTGTGATCCTGCTGTTGTATTCCTACTGATACGCTCCCATTATATCAACCTATCTACTGTGCTCAGATTAATATTGGTATATCGTTCAATTATAATTATGTCATATTATGTTTACACGTCTGGCCAGTTCTACTGGTTTTTGTTATTTGTTCTTGTTTGTATTGGTGTTCTATTGTTCTGTATTGGGGCATGAATGAAAGCTTATATTTATCTCGATATCATTGTCTTAGCATGTAGGTCATTCCTGCCCTACTGTTGTATATCTTAAATTGCTAATACAGATGATTGAACTAAAAAAAAAAGAAGAAACAATTGGAGTTGAAGCTTTCTGTTTTGATACTGGCAAGTAATATATCCTATGTAAAGGAGGTAGTCCGGTCTCAGAATATTTAAACTTTTAGAAACTTATAGAATATATCTTTGAGAGATATTATTAGCACTTTAGGAAAATTAAGAATTCTAAGATTCAGCATTTTCATATAATTTTCAAAGTTTTCCATTTTCCTGGAAAACAATAATCTGTCCTACAATATAACAGACTGAGAGGCTTGTAAACTTTGAGTTCTCTGATCCAAATTATTAACTTTTTCTTCCTCATCCTTCAATTCCTCCTGAAGTTTATGCAATCTCTGTTCTTGAATAGTCACCAGTGGTAAGGTTCCTGCACATAGTTTATACAAAGAGTCTAACGCTGTCCAAATAGACTCTAAAGTGATTTCAGCAGGTCTTACCAGGGGAAGGACTGAGGAAATACGTCTTTCACTCGCTGAAATCTCAGCCACCTCCTCTGAAGAAGTTGTTCCTGCCAAAGAAACTTGAATATTAGGCAAGCTCTCAGCAGGAGAACACAACTCAGCGTCCTCACTACAGCGTAGCCATCTTGTTTCTCCGCCCGTGTGGTTTGATGTACTGTATATCGGACAAATCCATCGGGTAATTAAGCTAAGGATAGCTGAGCATCTTAGCTGTTTACACAATAAGAAGGAAGAAGCGCCATTGGTAGACCACTGGCTTGCAAAGCATCATCAGGAAGCTGATTTAAAATTTGTGGTATTAAATCAATTTCACACTACCCATAGAGATAATATCTCAAGGCAGCTAATTAACTGTGAGCAAAGATTTATTTTTACTTGGGACACTGTATCCCGCAAAGGATTAAACAAAGTAGTGGAGTGGCCTTTGAGCTGTTAATATCAGTCTACCCAATCAGTTTAAAATACGTCAGCAGTCATCACTTGATAAAATGAAAGTAACTCAGGCATTCATTTTGCTGAACTGAAAGCGTTTGTTAGCGGCTATGCCGCCATGAAGTCCTGAGCAGGACTCTTATCCAATATGAGGCTGTTCGCTGTTAAGAAGATGTAAGTGTTGAAAAAGTTTGGAATAATTTGTTTAAATATATGGAGTGTAAAATTTCAATTCATATTGATATGATGCTGCTTTTTCTAGAGTGCTGCAAATATTTTCCTCTTGACAAAGCTGAAGAGGAAACACGTATCGTGTCATGCAATTACCGGAGAACACATACTATGTCAAGGAAGATTTTGAATTTTGACAAGATGAACTGTATGGATTGTATGGATTGAAGAATTATGACTGTGGATTAATTTTTGATTTTTGTTTTTGATTTTTTGTTTTTTGAATTGTTGATTTTTTGATGTGATTGGGGAGCACTAAGCACTTTTGGACTTAAAGCAGAGCCCAGAACGTAACAACTATTCCTGCAGAGATAATACTCCTCTACTCTTATTTATTCACTGTTTCTAAACTATCATGTTTATTGGGAGGGAGGTAAGAGTGCAATGATGTATTCAAGCCAGAATTGGTAGAGTGCTCGTATATCTTTTTTTTCAGTTCAAACTGTTTATTGGCATTTAAGTAGTACAATAAACAAGGAACACAACCAACAAGGTAAATTCAAGCAGAACAATAGTAATGCAATAACAAATTATTATCTATCAGGATAGCCAAGTACAGCCAGCGCATAACTGAAACTCAAAAAAAATATACAAAAGTCAGATTTCTGCTAACAACAATAAATTATTACTAATAATGACTGGTGTTGCCATTCAGCAAATTACATATAATTGGAAGGATTGGAGGAGATTAAATTATAACTTTTGGTGGAATTCTTTATGCCATATCTATAAAATGGAAAGATTTATTGCTTTACAAAGGGGATACTTTAAGAAATTTCAGGATGTGTGGAAACCATTAACAAAATATTGTAAGGATTAAGTAAAATTATTTCCTTTTTAATTATCAGTTCAGGATATAGGGAGGGGGTTATTTTATTATTACATATATTATATAATAATGGAATATTTGGATGGGAAAGGGAAAGGGATAAAAAATTTATATAATGTACCAATGATTGTTTATAAGTGATATATTTATTGTTACTGTGAATGAATATATTTTACACTTAATGTAATTTTGAAAATGAATAAAGAATCTTTAAAAAAATATATATATATATATATATACAAAGAGAAAAAAGATGAGAAATCATACCGTAAGCAAAAATAATAATAAATAATAAATGACCGTTCAGCTACAAAAACCAGAGATCAATCAGAATTCTTATCACAGTGGTTCAGAAATAGGGCAATATCATAGATACATCATGAAATTATATATTACATTACATTAGGGATTTCTATTCTGCCATTACCTTGCAGTTCAAGGTGGATTACAAAAGAATTATCCAAGATGTATTACAAGAACTTACAAAAAAAAAAAAAATTGGTCATTTTCAAAAAGAGTAAGAAATGGGTAAGGTTATTTGTTTGGGGTAGTTGGCTTTAGTGAGAGGTGGAGTTTGAGACTTGCGGTATTATTTCTTTTTTCAGAGTTTTCTTGAAGAGTATGGTCTTTATTTCTTTTCTAAAAGTTTTGTAGTCAAGGAATGCCGTCAGTAGATTGGCGATTTGGTTGTCTAGTTTGGCTGCTTGAGTGGCCAGGGGGCCATCATATAGTTTTTTCCGTTTGACCTCCTTAATTGGAGGGTATTGTCACAAACCCTCCGCAGCGCAGGGCAGTCGTGTGACAAACACCGGGATTCTGGCGTGTCCCCTCTAACCCGGGGTACCTTCAGGACTTTTCAGGTGGCTCTAGATGACTGCCTAGGCCTAAGAGAGACAAGGCCAGCAAAGAGTTTCCAAATATCACCAGTGAAACCAAGTTCTTCAAATGGGAATATGATGTTTATTCTGACCCAGCGGTCAACAAGATGTAACATAAAATAAAGATCACTTTTGCATGTTTTCCAAAATAAAGTTAATTGCAAAAATAAAGCTTTAACAAAACAACAACTTCCTGTAGTTGGTTATTCCTAGAATCATGTGCTCTGACTCAGGATTGCTTTACACTGGTGTTCACTCATAATTCAAACTTTCTCTCAGCATTAATATAAGAGGCATGTAATAGCAGATTTCAGCAGTCAAATAAAGTTTGAAATAAACTCTTGCGGTAAATCCACATTAAACAAAACTCCTTAGGCAATGTAGCTACAGCATACTCTTGCAAACAGATCAGCTTTTCCCTCAGCTCCCTCATGCAGGCAAAACAAACAGCTGAGAGAGATAAGCTAATTAGCTCCTCAGGAACGGGAGCCACGGCAGGATTTCCAAAGTTCAAAACACACACTTAAATGTTCTAACTTGAGCTTCTTGTTCCCCAACTTGACTTTAAATCACTCCAATAGTTTAAGATTCAGGTAAGTATTATTCTTAAACCCAAAATACTCAGAAAGCCCAAACATATCTCACATTCTTCAGGCTTGGTTTGCACAGAAGGAAAACGTAGGCAAAAGGGAAAATAAACACAAACCACTAATTGTTTCCCAGTTACTCACTTCCTTCATTCAGTGTCCATACATTCTGTCTGGCTCTCTAGCATAGGGCCAGCTACTTGTGCCTCCATGCTTTCCACACAATCTGAAATCTGGAAGTTTGAAGTGGGGAGGATTTCTTCCAAATCCTGCATGGGCCAATCTGGCACGGTTGTCTCTGCTGCTCGGCTCCACAGCTCCTCACCTGCCTTGGGCTGTGGGAGTGACTCGCCCTGGTCACTCGCTCCTCCCCTTGCTACTTGTCTCAGCCTGCTTTTAAACAGCTCAGAGCTAATCCCCTTCAGCCTGTAGCGGGGGATGGGCTTTGGTTCTAAAGCAGCTTTTCTCTGCCTGGGTTTATCTAATGCAGCTATATTCCTTGTGGCTTCTCTAGCTGCCCTAAAGCCCGGGCTGCTGTTGACAGTCTGCCTTCCCCTGCTCCAGATCACTACTGCTTTGGTCATAGGGGCAAGGGAGGTCAGCCTCAAATTGAGTGCCAGAATCAATCTGTTCAGCTCTTCTGCACCCGATCCTATTAGGGACCGAATTAGTGCTGGTGCTGGGTTTGTCACAGTATGAGAATGGGATGTGAGTTTTCCAATGTCTGGTTGCGGTGTTGTGGATGAGGCAGTTATTCAGGTAGTTTGGACTGTCTCCATATAAAGTCTTAAATAGTAGGCAGTAGAATTTAAATTGTATTCTTGCTGGGATCGGAAGCCAGTGCGATTGGAGATATGCTTCTGTAATGTGATCATGTTTCTTTAATGAGTTGATGAGTCTTAGTGCTGTGTTTTGGATAGTTTGTAGTTGTTTTGTTATGGTTGTAGGGCATGGGAGGTAGAGGATATTACAGTAGTCAAGTAGACCTAGTATTAAGGACTGAACTATGAGCTGGAATTGAGTTTTCTCGAAGAATTTCCAAACATGTCTTAAGTTTCTCATGACTAAGAATGACTTTTGTATTGTTTTATTGATTTGCAGTTGCATGGTGCAGCATCTGTCGATAGTTATTCCTAGCAGTTTTAGGGTGGTTTGTATGGGGTAGTTGATTGCGTTGATTTCAATGTTGGTTATGGTTGGTATTTTGTTGTTTTCTATGAGGATGAATTTTGTTTTATCTGGGTTCAATTTCAGTTTGTGATCTTTCATCCAGGTTGCTATTGATTTTAGTGTTTGGTATATTGTGTTCGTCATGGAGAGTTCAGGTTGATCGAAGGGTATGAGAATGGTAATGTCATTGGCATGGCTGTAGGAGGTTAAGAACATAAGAACATAAGCAGTGCCTCCGCCGGGTCAGACCATAGGTCCATCCTGCCCGGCAGTCCACTCCCGCGGCGGCCCAAACAGGTCACGACCTGTCTGAATCACCAGAAGGGGCTCCCTTGCCACCTTGGTTTCTCATTGAAGTCCTATCTTCCCATCGTAGTCCTAACCCTCCGGTCTTGCACATGCACGACCTGTTGGGTTTCTATACTTATTACCTGGTTAGCTTTCTATACCTGTGTTACATCCCAGCACCTCTCTCAGTATCCCACGATCCCTTTATCCCTCAGGAATCCGTCCAATCCCTGTTTGAATCCCTGTACCGTACTCTGCCTGATCACTTCCTCCGGTAGCGCATTCCAAGTGTCCACGACCCTTTGGGTGAAAAAAAACTTCCTTGCATTTGTTTTGAACCTATTTCCCTTCAGTTTCTCCGAATGCCCCCTCGTACTTGTTGTCCCCTTCAGTCTGAAGAATCTGTCCCTAACCACCCTCTCTATGCCCCTCATGATCTTGAAGGTCTCTATCATATCTCCCCTGAGCCTCCTTTTTTCCAGAGAGAAGAGCCCCAGCCTATCCAACCTCTCGGCGTATGGGCAGTGTTCCAGCCCTTTTACCAGTTTCGTTGCTCTCCTTTGGACTCTCTCAAGTACCGCCATGTCCTTCTTGAGGTGTGACGACCAATACTGAACGCAGTATTCCAGATGTGGATGCACCATCGCTCGATACAATGGCATGATGACTTCCCGCGTCCTGGTTGTTATGCCCCTCTTTATGATGCCCAGCATCCTGTTGGCTTTTTTCGAGGCTGCTGCGCACTGTGCAGATGGCTTCAGTGATGCATCCACCAGCACACCCAAGTCTCTCTCAAGTCTGCTATCTCCCAACAATGCCCTCCCCAATTTGTAGTTGAACAACGGGTTCTTTTTCCCTATATGCATGACCTTGCATTTTTCCACGTTAAAGCGCATTTGCCATTTGTTTGCCCAGTCTTCCAGCTTGTCCAGGTCCCTTTGCAGGTCCTCACACTCCTCCCTGGACCTAACTCTACCGCACAGTTTGGTATCGTCTGCAAATTTTATAACCTCGCACTTTGCCTCCTTTTCCAGGTCATTGATAAATATGTTGAAGAGTAACGGCCCCAGCACCGATCCCTGTGGCACACCGCTCGTGACTCCCCGCCAGTCAGAATATTGGCCCTTCACTCCGACCCTCTGCAGTTTACCCGACAACCAGTGCTTGATCCATCTGTGCACATCCCCTCCCACCCCGTGGTTCCACAGCTTCCTAAGCAGCCTTTCATGTTATGCCTTGTTTGTCCAGGTGAGAGCTGAGGGAGGCTGTATAGAGATTGAAAAGAGTCGGGGATAGAGGGGATCCTTGAGGAACTCCGCAGGGGTTTGACCAAGGTTCAGATTTTTGTTTGTCTGATTTTACTCTATAGGTTCTTCATTTAAGGAATCCTTTAAACCATGTGTATACTTTATCTGTGATACCTATTGTATCCAGGATTTGTAGTACAATGTTATGGTCCACCAAGTCGAATGCAGCGGTAAGGTCTAGTTATATGAGCATCATTTTTTTTCCTGTGCTGAGATGTTGTCTGGCTGTGTCCAAGAGAGATCCTAGTAGTGTTTCCATGCTGAAGTTGTTTCTGAAGCCGGATTGTGGGGGATGGAGTATGTTATGGTTTTCTAGGTAATTAGAGAGGAATTTGGCAACTAGTCCTTCTATTATTTTGACGTAGGGTGGAATTGAGGCAATGGGTCTTTAGTTGGCTGTTTGGTCTATCGGTCTTTTGGGGTCTTTGAGGATCGGGGTGATGATGATTTCACTGAGGTTGGTAGGATAGTGGCCGTTTATTAGCGAGATTTGTATCCAGTTTAGAAGAAGAGCGTGAAATTTTGTGCTGGATGTTTTTAGGAGATATGGTGGACAGTTGTTGAGGTCACAGGATGCATGGCTGTATTTTTTGTAGTATTTGTTGAATTTGGGCCATTGTATGTTGGGGAATTGAGACCATATTCTATCTGCTGCAGTAGAATCTCTATCTATGGGGAGAATTGTGAATTTGTTAGGATGGGTATAGGTGTCATTGAGGGTAGCTCTTGCATTGGTAATTTTATTTTGGAAGTGTTCTGCTAATAGAGTGGCTGAGGGAGGGAGGTAGTATTGTTAGTGGTCAGGTAGGGTTTGGTGTCGGTTAGGGTTTTTAGAATTTTGAATAGTTTTTTTGGTGTCTTGGGTTTCAGTGCATATTAGGTTGGTGTAGTGTGCTTTTCTCTTGTCCTTTAATTGTGATTTGTATTGTTTGTTTATTTTTTTCCAGGCAGATTTTCTATGATCCGAGTTCAATTTTCTCCATTTTCTCTCTAGTCGTCTACATTGTCTTTTGAGTTGTAGCAGTTCGGAGACGAACCATTTATCTGATCTCCTGCTGGGTCTGGATTTGGTTTGCAGTGGGGCTAAATCATCAAGGGTGTTGGAGCAAAGTCTTTCCCAATGTAAGATGAAGTCCTCGGGGTTGTTTTCTAGAATAGTTTCATCTATTTTAGACCAGAATATGGAGGGTTTGATGTGTTTGCATGAGGTGTATGTTACTTTATTGAGTTTTGTTGTAGTTTTTTTGTTGTTTTTGGTCCAGTTGATATTGAAAGTGTAGGTGTAGTGGTCTGATCAGATGGATCTGGACCATGTTCCATTAGATGTATGAATTTCTGTTAAGGATGGTTGGTGGGTCATGAAGGCTGCAATATCAAGTTGATGGCCTTTTTCATGAGTTGTTTGTGGATTTAGCATTTGGAAGGATAAAGCTTTGAGAAATGAGAGAAAGTTGTCTACTTGTTTGGATGATTGATCATCTAGGTGTAGATTTAGGTCTCCTAGGAGTAGGTTGTAGGTTGCTATTAGTGAGTTTTGGAATATGAAGTCTTCCACTTCGGTTCTTGCTAAAGACCAGTTTCCCGGCGCTATGTAGCAGAGCATGCAGTTTAGTGTGTCTTTTAGTGTGGTGCAAGCTAAAAGGTCCATGTACGGGTTAGATGTTTTCTCAATTATATTAAGGGTTAGATCTTGTTTGATTAAGATTGCTAGACCTCCGCCTCTTTTTTTTTCTCTGCAGACCACTGTAATTTTGTATCCTTGTGGGCAGATTTCAGTTATTCTGGTGTCTGAGTCGGAGGTTAGCCAGGTTTCTGTGAGGAAAAGACAGTCCAGGTTTTCTTGTGTTATCCAGGTTTTTATAAGCTCTGTTTTTGGACCTAGCGCACTGATATTTAAGTAGGTGCATTTGAGTGTGGATATCTCTGTGTGATAGTTGTGAGTTGTGTTTGGATATATAAGTGATTTGGTGTGCCGGTGTGGTTTAGTCTTAGTGTGTGTTGGTCTTCTTCCCCATGCTGTAGTAATGGAGTGTAGAGTGTTAGATTGTAGGTTTGAGTTTCTGACACTTGATGTTCTCCTATTTTGGAAGAGAGATTTATTTATATCTGTAGCGGGTGTAGGGAGGAGGTTATTTGCTGCTGTCTTCCCACTGGTTAAAAGAAGGATTAACAGTATGAAGTGCTGGGCTCGTGAGGTTAGCTTCATTTTGGGTTTTTTGTTTGTTTGGTGGTTAGTGAAAGGTGGTAGAAGGGTCTTTGGTGGTTTGGCTGCTGTTTTTCGGTTGGTTTTACGTTTGGTAGTGTTGTGGGGGTGGATCGCTTCTTGGTCGCTTCACAAAGGTGCTATGAGCGTCTTAGACAGCGTGCTTTTAGGCGCTGAATCTTTTATTGGTTCAGCGTAGTCCCATCAGATGGGGGGAGGGGCGGAGTGCGCTCCCATGCTGGCAAGCCTCCCTGCCTGCTCCTGGGTCCAGCGATGTCGGCCAAAGTGAGATTCAAATAAAGCAAAAAGAAAAAGAGACAAACTAAAAACGGGTGCTGGGAGACTCCCTGAGCCTTTCAACTGGCTCAGTGTAGTCCTGTCAGGTGGGGGGAGGGGTGGAGTGCGCTCCCACGCCGGCAAGCCTCCCTGCCTGCTCCTGGGTCCAGCGATGTGGCCAAAGTGAGTTTCAAACGAGAAATCAGTTAGGGGTTGCCAGATGGACTGGGTTTTTGAAAGTATACCTTTCTTATCTGCAGCATAGAGTTCATATTTAGCTGTCAGACAGACCATATTCCACCAAGCTGTGTGTGACAGAGCAGATGAGTTTTTCAAATGGGTCAGTATTAATTTGATAGCAATGGAGATCAATGCTTTAAGCAGACGAGCCGAAGCTTATGTCACGGTGGTATTTAGGCCATAGCCACCATAAATCACTGTTTTCCATATTTGTGTCCACAAATGGTTAACAGTAGGACAGGAGAATAATAATAATAATAATAACTTTATTCTTCTATACCGCCACAATCTTGCGACTTCTAGGCGGTTTACAATCAAGAGAACTGGACATTCAGCGAAACACAATATGCAGATATACATATGAAATACAGATAGCATAGACTTTAAGAAATCAAGAATATAGAAATACAATTTGCTTAGCAAGAGTATAAGATGTACATTTTGTCTGAGCGGACCTGTTTGGAATAAGCCGCATGTTTTAGAAAATAACAACGAAAAATAACGATATTATAAAGATAATAGATTAAGTGTATCACAGTTCCGTGAAATTCAGGTGGACTAAGGAGGGGGGGATAAAGGTAGGGAGTGGAGGGAAGAGGAAGGGGGGTAAAGGTAGGGGTAGAGGTAGGGGAGACCTTTCTTGGGGAGAGAGAGGGGAAAGCGGGTCAATTGTTTAGGTATTTCAGGAACAGGTATGTTTTTAGGCGCTTCCTAAATTCCCCGTAGTTAGTGGACGAAAGCAGTTGATCTAGGTCTTTACTCTTTAGGGCTGCTTGGTGAGAGAGAAGGTGTTTGTGGTGTTTTTTTAGTTTGCAACCTCTTAACTGGAGGAGAAATGAATTTTGATTGTGAGTTTCTCTTGCGTTTGTTGTTGGAAAATGAGAAAAGGTCTGTTGGGGGCAAGTCCATAGAGTACTTTGAAGCAGATGCAGGCGAATTTAAACCTTACTCGTGCTTCTGTTGGCAGCCAGTGCAACTGCCGATAGTAAGGTGTCACATGGTCGAATTTCTTCAGCCCGAAGATAAGCCTGACCGCAGCGTTTTGCATTATTTGAAGTCGTCTCATATTCTTTTGGGAGATTGCTAGATAAACGATGTTGCAGAATGTGATCCAAAGTTCCTGTTGAGGTGTGGCAAGACCAGCATTTATTATCAGGCTTGTGCGCTTGGTTCGATAGTTTAGCCAGTTTCATCGGAGTCCAGAAGGCTTTATGCAGGAGGAAGTAAAGCGATTGTGTTATAGCCGATGACCATAGAGCTCAATATGATTCCAGCCAAATCTGAGACCAAATGTGGCTATCTATGTGCATGCCAGTGTCTCGTTCCCACACCGAATGAAGACCTCCCATTGCAAAAGTATTGTTTTTCTGTAGTATTTTATACCAATGAGATGACTCATGTTTCGAGTAAAACAGTTGGTTACAAAACTGAAGCAGGGCAGGAGTGTCATCACTGAGCTTGTTTTTTTTCATATAAGCACCTATGGCCGCTTTGATTTGTATCTGAAGGGATACGTCTTGTAGGTTTCCATATTTTGTGTTTAAAGCTGTAAATCCAGACACTGTTTGCCTTCTCTTGCTGAAATACTGCAAGGCCATTTTATGTTTGAGAAAATGTGTGTTCTCTTGTTGTGAAGTGAATTCAATTGTTTTCATAGCTGTATTTGCAAGCAGCTTTAGATAAGACTAAGGCTCTGCTGACCAAAGCACCCTTTGGACTTCAGTCTTTAGATAGAAAGATGCTTGTTATTTCTTTTAAAATTTCATGTGACCTGTGTCCATATATGGTTTGTATTTACGTCACATGCTGACACATGCTGACAACACTGATTCATGTAAAATGATATAAAAGAGTGGTAAAGCTGACAATAAAGCGGACATGTTTCGGAGATAATTTCTTGCCTCTAAGATATGTCCCCAGATGCATCTGTCTTGCAAATGACAGAGAGAAAGTATGGGGCAGGAATTGGGACCTAATTCTTTTCAGTTGGGGGCCTGCCCGGGAGGGGCAGATGACATCACCAATATTTTGTGAGTATTTCTGATTTTTTTCTGTTCTTTAATACTCACTGGTATTGGTGACCTATTCCCACCCTTTATTTTAAGTTCAAGCTTTGGGTTCTATTACGGAGTTTTAAAAATCTCAGGGTACTTTCTGTAAGCGCCCCTCGTGAATATAAGCAGCTGCCATTCCTTCGGGAAGAATGAAATTATTTATAGAACCCACTGCCCACTCTGTCATTTGTGAGGTTAAAAATTGAATAGAGTATAAGATTTTATTGTCTCTTATTACTGTACCTCGCTTATAAGGTAAGATAAGCAACTATTTTTGCATTGTTATATTGTTTTTGTAATGAGTCATAAAGGCACTTAGGATTCTCCCCCTCCTAGACAGATGAGACTTGTAAGGCTTATGTTGCCTGTGTGTGTGACATTCTTCTTTCAGTCTACATCTTTCTGTGTCACCAATCCTTTCCCGTATACGTTTGCACTGTTTATATGTTTAACACTGAGGTTTTGCATTTGCCGCTTCGAGCTGTTGGTGAAAGTTATACCGCTGCTCGACTCTGTGGCTAGTCATGGATGGTCCAAGAGTGTCTGTTCTTGACCAAATCCTTATTTTCTGAAGAAGCCTGATATAATATATTACCAGGTGAATTGGAGATCTTCCATCTTATTGGATATTGGATTTATTGGATTATATCTATTGAGCGGGCTGGGTTGTGAAGTTCGACCCAAGCTAAGTATTTTTTCAGTATTATAATCGACAATCACTTAAGCAATAAGCACTGAAAAAAATTTGTCTTTGGTTAGATCAGTCAAAATTGTTCACTTGAATAGTTTCTCTGAGAGAACATTTGATCAATGATAATCTGTACAGAAGTCTCTCCCTATGCTTTGCTCTGTGGTTTGCCTGCAGACACTTGAGATCTGTTCTCTTTACATAGTGAACTTTGACTGTCTGTACTCTTAAACAAAGTAATTTAGTGATTTAGTGTGTTTTACACAACAACCATAGAGACTGTGTTAACACTGAAGTAGGATATGCTCTTATGTGGAATGAATTGCAAGCGGTGTTTGAATCAGTCTAAGATCTTTCCCTCGTAGTTTGTACACAAGAACTGTTTCTTGTCTCCCTTTCGAACATACAATAGTTTGATCCTGACTCATTTTGTGCGTTTCTTCTTCGGCTGCTTCCTTTGTGTTCTGTGCTGGCAAAATTTTGTTTTGTTTTGTTTTTAGAAGATTAGCAAGTTGGGAATTTTCTCTGTGCTTATTTGGATATCTAGTTACTGACCTTAAGGAATGTGATTCTGGTTTTCTCTTTCTGACTGTAAGCCACATTTTTTTATTTGGCAGTTTGACTTGCATTTTTGGCCGCCAGTCTAGTTGCTGTTCTTTGCTTTCATTATCAGGGTCCGTGCATGAATGCTTTTGCCCCTTCCCCCAGACTTC
Organism: Geotrypetes seraphini; assembly: GCF_902459505.1. Taxonomy (NCBI): domain Eukaryota; kingdom Metazoa; phylum Chordata; class Amphibia; order Gymnophiona; family Dermophiidae; genus Geotrypetes; species Geotrypetes seraphini. Next base: position 95,410,251 of record NC_047095.1, on the reverse strand, counting down.
CCGGTTTGGGCTTCCACTGACAATGTTGTAAGCAGTACGGTGAGAATCATGATTCCACTGATTGTCACTTTTTTTTCCTCCGGTATTATCAAAACCACCATCTCTTCTTACAATACGCCCATCGCTCTTGTTGTCAAAGCTGATGGCATCCCCCAGACTTTAGGGCTGTTAATATTTTGGTAATTCTCATTGCACCTATTGTCCCTGATGTTTCTTCCTTCCTCTCCTCCATTCCACCGGCAGCCAATGTTTTTTTTTTCTGTCATTGTCCTAAAGAATGTTTTTTTTTAGTCCCTGTTAATGAGGCTTCTCAGCCCCTTTTTGCCTTCACCTTTAAGCAACAGTATACCTGGTGTGGAATGCCCCAGGGCTATGTTGACTCCCCTGTGGTGTTCTTCATTGTCCTCTGGGATATTCTACAGCCATGCACTGCCCCTCATGGTTCTGTCCTCATCCTGTACCTCTTTTTGTGTTTCATAATTCAGGAGACCTGTCAGGCTGATAGTTTGCACCTTTTACAATGATTGTCTGTGTGTGGTCACAAGGTGTCACGAAACAAACTGCACTGGTGTAAATCTGAAGTGAAATACCTGGGTTTTGTCCTGTCTCATGGTCAGAGGAAACTCTGCACTTCCCGCATTGCTGCTGTTCTGGGTCTGTCCCGCCCAGCTACCAAGAAAGACATGCTTATATGATTGGTTATTGCCGCCAATGGATCTCTGATTGTTCCTTCTATGACCAGATTCTGAGACAGACCCTGAACTGACTGCTTTTATCAGAAGGACTCATGAAATGTTGGACATTTGAGATGTGCTTTGGTTTTTAGCCTAGGCCTGGGTCTTCCTGATTATGCCCATATGTTTTATCTCTTTGTTTGGGACTATTGTAACACCATGAAGGGAGAACATGGCGGTAAGTTACGCTCTGTTGCCTTTTTTTTCTTTAGTCACTCCTGTTCAAGTTCATGGCATGCTTGCCTGCTTGAGAACCCTGGCTGCATGTGCTATGGTGGTAGAGATGGTTACTCCTCTGACCCTTGGTCACCCCACTACCCTTCACACTTTTCACGATGTCCAAGCCCTTCTTTTAAATGGGCTTCTGGGTCTCAAGGGTGAACAGGTTTCTCTTCCTCTCTTTTTTCACAGCTTCAGTCCTTTGTTACCCCCCTCTGAACTTGATGCCTGGGGTTTGGCAGGTGCCCAAAGCCACCCTTTTGGACGGACTTTGGTGCAAAGAGGATACCAGCTGCTAGCTCTCCCTTATTCATTGCCTAATATCATGGTATTGGTTATCGCAGTGCTCGCTAGTGATATTTTCATTCTTGACCTTTTGCTCCTTGATACAGATATATATAGCTCGATAGCTACAGCTGGCATGTTTGTGAATTGAAAACAAATTGTTTTAGCTGAAATTAGGATGTTTTAGCTGAAATTAGCTATTGTTTTAGCTGAAATTAGGATGTTGCTAATTTAAAATGTTTTTTCTTTTTCTTAGCAGTAGTTCGGATATATACATAGCCATCCCAGATCAGTTTTGGCACAGATATTTCTAATGTTTTCCAAGGGTCCTCTTTATCACTGCAGAGATATAGACGCTCCAAAGAGACATTAGCTTTATGCCTTTTTCCGGATATGAGATGGTTATGATATACATTATTTGTAGTTCATCTTTGTTTTGGTTTTTTATAACAATGTGTTTATTTGCAGAGTTAAATTCAGCCCTGCACACTTGACAGATGGAATAATAGCTTCACGCTTAAAACTTTATGTTTTGTCTGTGTCATGTCTACTTGCTTTAGTTTAGAGGGTACTCCAGGATACATAACATTGACCATTTCTAGAGCTCTTTTTCCACTTCTTACTAGCCTAACGGCGCAATGTTCTTTTTCTTATAGCTTTCATATTCTAAATGTAGTTTAGTTAGGGGCTATATGTTTAAGAAAAAGTTTTACTTTATACAGCGTTTATTTCGTGGTGCTCCCTACATATGATCCATTCAGTATACATTTCTGAATACATTCAGTACAGGCAACATGGTTTCTCTCTTGTTTTTTATCTCTTATTTGGATCACATTGGAGTACAGCTGCTGAATGATATTTGGACTCTTTTCAAGCCGGTGTATGCACAGACATCTGGCTGCTCTCCTTTGAGATTCTCACGGGATGACCTTTCCCCGCCCCATGGGTAGACAAACCCTCAATAGTTGAGAGTAGTGATCTTCCCTTGATATAGGAGGTTTACGTCCGAAAGCTCATTGAAATATTAGGGCTTGTTCAAAGAAACGTGTCTTGCACTTCTCCTTTCTCTCCACAGATTCCTACCCATTTTTTCCAGCCTGGTGACAAAGTTATCGTCCAGAAGCTTTTCAAGGATCGGAAGTAGACTGATTTCCCCTTTGGCCTTCCCACTACTGCGATTGCTGTGACCAGGACCGCTGTACTTACTGAGGAGTTTCCTATTTGGATCCACGCAAGTCGCTTGAAGAGAGTTAACCTAAAACCCCAGAAGCAAGTCTTCCCTGCGCAGATTTCACCTCCTTCAGTGGAACAACATGATGATCTCATTGCAGCATTCTACCAACTTTATCATTCTCTTACTGGCAATACTGCTGCTAGTTTTTCTTCCTGTATGGATCACTTCTAACTGGGTCTACAGGGATGATGTGTCCTGGGTCCACGACACTTTCTGCCCATACCCATCTGTAAATGACACTCCTGCTGTAAACAGCACCCCGGCACCTCTTTGCGAACACACGTCAAGCTGGACTACTCCCTTGCAAAGGCTGTCCTTCAATTGGAATCCAGAAAGACAGACAGTATGCTACCCTTTGGTATACTTCCAGCAGTGTGCACTTGGTCACCTTCACTTTTGAGTATTGTGACATTGTGGACTGTTCATCAATTGATATCCCAAGGCTGTGCCATTGGTCTTCAGAGATTCCTAAAACTAAAGACATATGTATATATATGTGTTACTGACTCACGTTGGGGGGATAAGTGTGCATTCTGGGAACGGTAGGGTGGAATATTGATACTGACTGGGCTTATAAACCAGAAAGTACTCTGAAAAAAAAGTGGATAAAAATGGTAAATCACTGCTTATTCATAGGACCCTTCATAAAGTTGGAAACTGTTATAGGAAAAGGGCTCCTGAACAAATTATTAAGCTTTCTCTTACTATTGACAACCCTAGACCTACTGATGAAGGTATGTATATTATGGGCATGTGGTTTAAGGGTGGGTCTAGCTATCCTACCCATCAGTTTTCTTACGAGATCTATCTACCTCCTCTAATTTTACCTATCCCCTTTGTGCATTGTGGTGTTCTAAATACCATTTGCTGCCTGGACAGACAAAGCTCGATATTGCCGTTACCATCTATAAGGGTAATTACACAAGTCATGTTTCTAATCTGACACAGGGTAGTTTTGTAGGCAACTTACTCCCAGGTTATTGTTCTGTCTTGGATCATAGATATGCCCCATTGTTGCAGCATCAGATTTTCACCCTAGGTGATATTTACTGGCTCTATGGAGACTTTTGGCTCCGTGTTAAGCTACCCAGCCAGTGGATAGGCCAGTGCACTTTAGCTAAGGTTACCATGCTCCTGCATATTCTGGTTTTTCCTCTTTTCTATCTCGACATAAATCTGATCTCCTTGGTAGTTTTGATACGCATGTATACATAGATGGTATAGGGGTCCCAAGAGGGGTCCCAGATTAATTTAAGACCTGAGATCAGGTTAAGGCTGGGTTTGAGTTCCTTATTCCCTTTATTACTATTAATAAGAATGTTGATTGGATTAATTAAATTTATTATAATCAGCAACGCTTTGTGAACTACTCTAGGGACGCCTTGCAAGGTATTGCTGATCAATTAGGCCCCACTTCTCAGATGGTTTTCAAAATTGCATGGCCCTGGATATGATTCTAGCTGAGAAGAGGGGTGTCTGTAAAATTCTTCCCAGTACTTTATCGTGTTGCACTTTTATTCCTGACAATACAGGTCCTACAGGTTACTATGGCCATTCAGAAATTAGAAGACCTCTTTGCTGAGCTCAAACGTAACTCTGGTTTATCTAATTCTTGGGATCAGTACTTTAGTTGAATGCAGAGTTGGGTAAAAGACCTTTTTATTGTTATAATCTCTATTATTATCTGCACTCTTGTCTCTTATGTAATTTTATGCCTGCTCATGCACTGTGTTATTCGTATTACATCTCCTAAAATCCCTCCTCGAGAGACATATCTAGAGTATCTCTCCCTCCCAGCTCATGCTGTGCATTTATGACATCATTTTCATGATGTAAGAGGGGATTGAAGGGACACGTCTTGTAGGTTTCCATATTTTGTGTTTAAAGCTGTAAATCCAGACACTGTTTGCCTTCTCTTGCTGAAATACTGCAAGGCAATTTTATGTTTGAGAAGATGTGTGTTATCTTGTTGTGAAGTGAATTCAATTGTTTTCATAGCTGTATTTGTAAGCAGCTTTAGATAAGACTAAGGCTCTGCTGACCAAAGCACCCTTTGGACTTCAGTCTTTAGATAGAAAGATGCTTGTTATTTCTTTTAAAGTTTCATGTGACCTGTGTCCATATATGGTTTGTATTTACGTCACATGCTGACAACACTGATTCATGTAAAATGATATAAAAGAGTGGTAAAGCTGACAATAAAGTGGACATGTTTCGGAGATAATTTCTTGCCTCTAAGATATGTCCCCAGATGCATCTGTCTTGCAAATGACAGAGAGAAAGTATGGGGCAGGAATTGGGACCTAATTCTTTTCAGTATCCTCTTGAAAAAGTGAGTTGTGGGTATATTAAGGGTGGTGACAAGATGCTGGAAACTTATCCAAGAAGCCTCTGAATATAGTTGATTTATTCTCAAAAGACCAGTCATGCTCCAAGATGGTTGAAGGACAGGTTTGTTTTGGATGCGTATCCTGGAATTGCCCCATATCGGCATGAAAGTTGTATCATTCCATCTGGGAGAGAGCAAGTTGTCCAATTCCTGCACAGCTAAGCTGGTAGATGTGATGATCTCATTCATTTTCAGCTTGTCCTGAGCACCTAAGAATGGGATGGTATCAAGAGGAAAATTCTCCACGATCAAATTTTCCAGGCTAAGCCAATGAGGCGCTGAAGTAACCTGTTTTCTTCCAATCCACTTGAAGCCTTGATAGTTTTTAAAGTTTGGGAAATTGTTTCTCTTTTTTTCAGGCTGATTCGAGGCAGTTTGTGGTTCCATAGATAGTCAGACAGTATTTTATCAATTTGAGTTTAGGTCTGGGACTTCAAATATATGGGTAGCATGCTCAAAATATAGTTCACCATAGGAGAGATCATCATCTTGATGGTTTCCAGACATCCCCACCATGTGAGCTTCAGGGGGGACCATTTGGTAGTTAGAGATTTAATAGTATCAAGAAGGTATGTGGTGTTGTAATTCAGGGTATCATCAATGGAGAGCCCAAAGTATAATCCCAAATATTTCAGTTGGTCGACAACCACTGTAAGCCCAATTGTTGAATATCTGGGCCCAGACCAGGACAGTTCAACGGCATGACCTCTTTCTTGGAAACATTCAGTTTATAGCCTGAGCAAAGAGAATAGGTGTCAATCAACTTCAATAGGGGAGGTATGGATTCTGGTGTGATATACAGTAGAATATCATCAGCATATTGAGAGAGTTTAATTTCTAGTCCTGCATGACAGAAACCTCTGATATCTGTGGATGAGCGGATGGCAATCAACACTGATTCTAGTGCAAGGTTAAAAAGCAGAGGTGACAGGGGGCAGAAAGAGGCTGAAAACATATCATTCACATAGATTCTGTTGGTTGGAAAGGAAGAGGACCTTGACTATTGTAATAAAAGAGGAAGAAAATCCAAACCATCTCAGGATTTGAAATAAGTAAGGCCACTCTACCCTATCGAATGCCTTTTCGGCATCTAACCCCATGGTTAGTAAAGGATGATCTATAGAGGCAGACAAGGAGATAATGTTAGTGAAAGTTCTGGTATTATCACTGGACAGGGGTCCAGCCATAAAACCAGTCTGGTATTGGTGAATCAGCTTAGGGAGAAATTTTTGCAGCCTGTCAGCAAGCACCATAGCGTATAATTTGGTGTCCACATTGATGAGTGAGAGTGGCCTGTAATTCTGCACTTTTAAGGGGGTCTTTCCCCACCTTGGGAAGCACAATGGTAGTGGCTTCTGTAAAGGAACCCCTAACATCACCAAAATCTATCATATAATTAAAAAATTCTATTGAATGAGGAGAAAGCCATTCTTGAAAAGTTTGATAGAACTCTGTAGTCAGCCCATCTGGGCCGGAAGCCTTTTTTAGAGCCATGTTGTGCAGAGCCTCTGTCAAGTCAGGAATGGTAAATGGAGAATCTAAAATAGTATTATCTTCGCTAGATAGAGTGCTATGAACTAAGTTATGAAAAAAGGAGTCAGGAGAGTGACCCTCTGTCAGTTCAGATGTTTATAATTTGGAGTAATATTTGTGAAATTGTGTTAGAATACTGGGCGTAGCTATGACTAGGTCATTGTCATCAGAGTGAATGGCAGAAATATTAGTTTTGGTATGCTTGCCCTTTAAGTATGCAGCAAGCTGGTGGCCACATTTATTATTTTCTGTGTAATATTTTTCAGATTGTATGAAAACCTGTGAGGCAGCCTACTTGCTCAAACAGGTATTATAATGGTAACGGAGCCCTTGGAGCTTTTTTAGAGTCTCTATATCTAGTGGATTGGATTGGTGCAATAATTCCAGCGTTTTTATTTTAGATTCATAGGTATGAAGTTCTTGTTTAGTGCTCTTCCGGAGATGAGCTGAATAGGAAATGATAACACCTCTTATATATGTTTTAAATGCATCCCAGATGGAAATCCATTTACTATCAGATGCTGTATTGAATGTAAAGTATTCCTGTATAGCCTTAACTATGTGATCATGAAATATTTTATCTTGCAATAAAGATGAATTGAATCTCCATGGTTTCTGTGTATTTTTGTGCCCAGGGGAGTCTAAGGTCAGCAGTACAGCAACATGGTCTGAGACACTAATCTTTTTAATTTCAGAATATAGAATGGACTTGACAAGTGAGGGACTAATAAGAAAATAATCAATCCTCGAATAGGAGGAGTGAGGTACAGAGCAGAAGGGGTAGTCACGATCTTCCATATGGTGATACACCAAGAGTCAGTTAGCTTGAATTGGGCAATAATGTCTTGTAAGCTATGCCAAGCTTTGGTCTTCCCATACGTGTATATTGATTTCTTATTTTTGAGTGGATCTTGAACTAGTTGAAGTCGCCATCAATCACATAGTAGGAATCCTGGTAACTATTAAGCTTAGTGGCAAGATCATCAAAAACTCACAATCATCAATATTGGGACCATAAATGTTTAAGAAGTCAATCTCAGTACAGTTAACACTGAGCTTGACAGAGACCCATCTCCCCTGCGTGTCAATGTCATGGGAGACAACCTGTAGCCCACCCAGTTTTTCTAATGAAGGTGAGAACACCATTTTTTTTCCAATGGCAGGTAAAAAAAAGTGGCAGGAAGGCCCATGGCAGAGACATTTTTTTAGAGGCCTCAGTGTCTAAAAGTGCTTCCTGTGGGAATATCACATCAGCTGACAGGTTGGATAGGTAATTCAAGATTTTCTTTGATTTAATTGGATTATTTAATCCCTTAACATTGAGGGTAGAGCATACTAGTGGTATGGGAGAAAAAAGAAAATAGTACTAAATCAGATGTATCAAAAAAATGAGTAGAGAATAATTATACAATATAAATACATAAAGAAAAGTAGCTGAACGGTCAAAAACCTGGAGCCTGTTTTTATAAGAAAAAACAGGAGTGCATATCTATATGGCTTAACATGGGTCAGTGAGCCATGGGCACACATAAAGCAGAAGCTATGGTAGCAAAACCTGCAAGAGGACAAGTAAATAACACCTTGCATAACAGAAACATAGTGACATGCAGTACAGCTTACACTGAGGCATAATCACAGGCAGACTGAGTATATCAGCACAGTGTAGCAGAATATGCAGTAATACAAATTAAAACAGCAATCAGTCAGAATACTTATCAGATACAATCAATTGTATTGGGTGCAATTTGCTCGAGATATTCGGCGAGGTCAGAAGGATTAGTGAAGTCCTTGGTACTGTTATTGTAGGTGACATGCAGCCGGACTGGGTACATCATACCAAATCGTGCCCCTAACTGCTTTAGTTTAGGTCTGTATTCAAGCAGCATTTTTCTCATCTTAGCAGTATGTTTCCCCAGGTCAGGGACAAATAGCAGGGTATTCCCCTCAAACTTTATTGAGGCCTTGACACGTGCCTGTTGCATGATGGCTAGGACTTAGGAGTAGTGCAACAAATGCACTCCCGTGGGTCTAGGATACTTGCTGGCACCATTAGGCAGTGAATTCGAAGGGACCCTGTGTGCTGTGTCAATTTCGAAGGGGAAATCAAAGGTAAGATCTAGCAGCTTGGGAAGTGTGTTAACTAAGAAGGCCCAGAATCCTGAAATTGTTACGACGTGTTCTGTTGTTAAAATCCTCAAGTTGCATTTCTAGCTGTGTAATACGCTTCATCTGCCTCGTAAGATCCTTTATGTTGTTTTCTGCAGTAGAAAGTTTTGTAGCCATTTCAGCAGCCTTAGTTTTAATTTTGGCAAGCTCTGATTTAAAGGCAGCCAGCTCAGACTTAATTTCCTCTGTGTCCTGTTTGATTTCAGACCGCATGGCCCGAATCTCCTCTATAATGGTCTGAGTGTTTTCCTCCTCTGCCTTACTTCCAGATGATTTATGAGGTGAGACCAGATCAGTGTTTCTCCGTTTGTGTTTTATTGGCAGACATCACCTGCGACAGCTTTCTATTCAAAAAGGAAGTAGCTTTGAGCAGTTAAAAAGCAAGGTTTTTGATTCTTTAATGTTGTTTTATAGGAGCCTCAGCTCTAAGTATCCACCATGTTTGGTGCTTACCAGTGCCCCCCTGTGCTCGTATATCTTAAAGTTCATACTGGCTTTCACTGAGCACTATTAATTATTTATTTATAATTTTTTTAATAATATTTAAAATTAGAAATTCTCTTTTTGAAGAAGTTTTGAAATATATGGAGCCATCAGGGGACTATATAGAAAAATAAAACAAAAACTTTGAAAACTTTTTTCTTTCCTACTGAGGTACATACATTATTGAACACCCCTCATATGTATATCTTCTGTGTGTAAATTTAAAGAATATGTGTCACCAACTTTATTACTGACCATTATATTTACATAAATTGTACAATATCTAATTATTTAAAATAAAAATATGTTAAATTTACAATGACCTCAACCAAAGATGCAGTTTCTAGGTATAAAAAGGACAAATCCAAAAATTCTTCAACAGGAAACAATTCCAACTGTTAGTACAATCCCTTATCCTTGGACTAATAGACTACTGCAACATACTTTACCTCCCATGTACAGTGACTATGATAAAACAATTACAAACTATACAAAATACAGCCCTAAGACTCATCTACTCATTGAAAAAGTATGACCACATCACAGAAGCATACCATGACTATCACTGGCTCCCTATACAGGCAAGAGTACACTTCAAATTCTACTGCCTACTATTCAAAGCCATTAACGGAGAAAGCCCAACCTACTGGAACAACCGACTAACTCAATACTCCTCATCCAGGCACAGGAGAACCCACTCACTTTTCACACAACCACCATCCAAAAATGTCAAACGAAAAAAACTATACGACAACCTAATTGCCTCCAAAGCAGCTAAACTGGACAGACAATTCACCAATCTGTTATCATCGACCACAGACTACAAAACCTTCAAGAAAGATACTAAAACTCTACTCTTCAAAAAATACATAAAACCTATCTAACTCGACCAGTTCCCACCTAAACACGACCAGTTCCTACCTAAACCCAACTTCTAATTACCCAATTAACGCTAAAATGACTCTATTTACAACCGTAAAATCCCGACAACTCTTTGGTAATTCTTATTACCCAACATTTATCACCTTAAGATAACGACAGCTCTTTGGTAATTCTTATGTAACTCTTATGACATCTCTTATGCTATTGAAATATATGCTTATCAAGGATTCCATACATCTTACATATCTTACACAGTGTAATTAGTTTTGCTAATGGTATCCAGCTGACATTTTTAGATTAGTCTTAGGGTATTCAACTAGGACATGTGAAGACCCATTTTCCATTCACCACTGAGATCCCAATTAAGACATTCAGATCAGGACATGATCAGGAGTGCATTACATTAGGGATTTCTATTCCGCCATTACCTTGCAGTTCAAGGCAGATTACATATGGATTGTCCGGAGATTAGAAGTATTTAGGGAGTAGTATGTACATTTCTTTGAGTTGTTAAGGATTACATCTGAGTTGTCATGATATTGGAAGTTCATATGTAGTAGTTACAGGTGATGCAGGTAATGCTTGGGACATTTCTGATTGTGTTAGTTCGGTTTCATGTTTTTTTTTTAAATATAAGGGTTTTTATTTCTTTTTTGAAGGTTTTGTAGTCAGTGGTTGTAGTCAATAGGTTGTAGAGTTGTGGGTCGAGTTTTGAAGCTCGAGTGGCTAGAAGGTTGTCGTACAGTTTTTTTCTTTTGATATTTATGGTTGGAGGGTGTGTGAATGGTGAGTGGGTTCTTCCATGTCTAGTTGAGGTGGATTGAACTAGTCGATTGTTTCAATAGGCTGGGCTGTCTCCATTTATTGCTTTAAATAGTAGGCAGTAAAACTTGAAGTATTCTTGCTTGTATTGGGAGCCATGTGCATTCTTTAGTCTAAGTTGGGTCTTTAATAAAGACTGACTATAAGCCTGATATTAAATAAAAAGTGCTCAAAATCATGGCACATTATAGCATAAAATATCTCACCAGTGTGGTTAGAAACCTCTCCCTCTGGGCAGGGGATACATTCATAGCAGCAGACAGGTTTTCTTTCAATGATTAATTTCCTGAACCCAGGATGGCAACTTGGGCTGAATCTGGACTGTGGAGGTGTCTGAGGTTTGAGAAAAAAAATCTGAATTACATGAGATAATACTGGGTTATGACTTTTCAAATGCAGTATTATTTTTCTATTCAAACCAGTCAACTTTTCCCATTAAGTTTTGTTCTCATTACTAGGCTACTCAGTAGAATATTGGGGTTGGAGTTGGAGTTGTATGAGCTCCAAATTGACAGGAAATATAGACAATCATGACATTTTCAAAAAGCAAACACTTTAAAAAAAACTGCCTATCATGGCACTTGGATGTTTTAATCACCATTTATGAAACCAATTTTCAAGGAGATAAGTTTTTGTCCAATTTTGACTGGGACTATGGTGAGCTTTTGACCTGATTGTTTTGCAGAAATAATCAACCATTTAATAAAATATCCAGAGCTCAGTTTGGACATTTGGGGCTAGAATTGTTTTAATAACAAGTACCAAAAAGCTGCCCAAACTGATCAGATGACCACTAGATTCATGAGGGCATTAGCTCCCCACACTCTCCCAGTAGAGACTGATACCCTCAACCTACACAAAGGTTTGAATGAAACAATACATATCTATCGGTACGGCAGCAGCAGATGTTATGGTCAATCCTTGTAGAGTCACACATAGATGATAGATTCAGGCACTAGGGACATTTGGTTTAGTAGGTTTTGGATGAGTTCTTAATTGGGTTTTCTTACTGCCACTTTTGTGTTGAGAGGCCACATCCACCCTTCTGCAGTCCTCCAGTACCACTCCCGACACAAGAGAAGCACTGAAAAGGTCAGCCAGTGGAGCCACCAGAACTTTCCTAAGTTCCTTCAGCACCCATGGATGTACACCATCCAGCCCCATTGCTTTGACTACTATTAATTTAGCTAGCTCCTTATAAACATAATCCTCTGAAAATCGATCAAGGTCTACCACAACTCCAGCCCTATTTGCATTTGATTTTTGCACTCCCACCCTCGGTGCTTCAGCTGTCAACACAGATGAAGAATATTTGTTAAGCAATTCAGCCTTATCTTTATCAGTTTCTACATATTTCCCCCTTCATTTTGAGTCTTCCAATGCCACTTTTGCATTTCTTCTTATCACTAATATATCTAAAAAAAATGTCTTGTCCCTCTCCCCCCCATTTTACCATGTTGGCTATTTTGAATTCCCTTTGTATCTATGCTTTTCTGACTACTTATCCAGATTCTCTTCACTTTTCTAGATGCAGTTCATGATTCTACAAGGACCCTAAGTGTCGTACTTCAACAACGCTAGGCACTGGTCCAGGAAGGCTCCTAGTGGTGCCATATTTTAAAATCCATTTATAAATGTTTTGTAATAGTATAATCAATTATCATGCCATGTATTTTAGAACAAAAAGTTGAAAACATCAGAACGGATGTTAACAAGGGAAATCCAGCAAATAGCATAGATCTAACAGGTTCCACAGAGATGGATGACCATCTACAGATAAAATGTCCAGCAATGACTACATTGCTTGAAATACAGATGATAATGACAATAATGATAATGGCAGAAATTCCCTTGATCAGTATCCTTATGTACTCCTTATGTATTTCTAAATGCCCTGACAATTCTTATGTAATCCGCCTTGAACCGCAAGGTAATGGTGGAATAGAAGTCACTAATGTAATGTAATATAATATCTGCAGAGCCAGGCAAAAGACATCAGTAATATTACAGCCTGGACTGACTTGAAGGAATGTTTTACTCAGACTGCGCAATCCACTTCCTGCCTCTTCAGTTGTGGAACACCTTTTTAGCTGTGCTGGCTTAATCATGATTCATAAGCACGCTCATATGAGTGAAAGTTCTTGTCAACTAAAGCAAAATGGATGATAGAAGTTTTTAAAAATAATTACATTAATTGTAGTTGTACTTTTGCCTTTGCTCAAAAAGTATTATAGAAGTCACCAAAGAAAAATTTCAACTAGCCTACAGTAAGGGCTCCTTTTACGAAGGTGCGCTAAGCATTTTAGCGCACGCACCGGATTAGCACACGCTAGCCGAAAATCTACTGCTTGTTCAAAAGGAGGCGGCCGCAGCTAACACAGGCAGCAATTTAGCGCACGCTATTCTGCGCATTAAGGCCCTAACACGCCTTCGTAAAAAGGAGTCCTAAATGTCAAACAACAAAATCTCAAAAAGAAACTTCAGAATTGATGTACTCAATGCAGGAACTTTATTTAAATCAACAAAAACATTGTTTTATAGTGGTCCCGACACAATATATGTTTTGATCAAAAGATCTTCTTTAGGGGTCCGATGTGTTCCTTTTGTGACGAATCACGTGGGGCACAATAACATGAAAAAGTTTCCGAAGCCTGTAGAAAAGCCAAACTGAAAATGGTGCAGCTCAGTGCGAAGCTGAAAGCAAAAAGTATTATCGCTCACTTTTACAAAATTGTAGCAAGTTTTTTAATGCTGGCCATGGTGGTAACAGCTCAATGAGTGTCGGATCTGTTACCACTGTGGCCGGCGCTAAAAATCTTGCTACAGTTTTGAAAAAAAGGGGGTATATTTGGCGATTGCAATTTTACCTGTACATTTACTTTTAATTAATCATTAAAAAATACATTTATTTTACTTTGACCTAAGTATTTTGATAAAGTACTTTAACCAACCTTGACTCAGGGTATCAGAATAGGGCTTTTAGGTGATGTCTTTGTACCCTGCTCTTCTACTTCCAAGACTGAATATTTGCATAATGGATCTGACATGATGACTCATTTCAATAGAGTCAATTTCTTTTTTTTATTATTTGAATTGTACATTTCCCTCACAATTCTTAGAATTTTGTTATATTTTTTCTATTTTAATAATTGTTTACTCAGGTACTTCAGCTAGATTTTGAGCCTTCAGGACAGATAGGGAAGTTCTAAGTGCCTGTATTTTTTTGTAAACCGCTTAGATCTGTAATATGCTTAAGTGGTATATCAAATATTAATAAAACATAAACATTGGTTGCTTTCTATTGAAAGACCTCTGTCTCTTTAATCATTTAGCTAACACCTTTTTTCCAGTGAGACTTTCATTCAGGTATACTAGAAATTTTTTCCTTAAACTGCTTGCCTTGCCAAACGAATACATTTTGGCCATTTATGAAATCATAAAACTGAAATTTATCTTGTTATCTGAAGGTAATTAATTAGCACTTAATTGGCAAAAGTTTCAAGTTATATCATCCCTCTGCCTATTCTATTAAATGAGCTTTTAAGGGTGAGAGTGGCATAGTAGCAAGTATCAAGGGAAACACTCCCATGTTGAGGTGATAGTTAAGTTGTTCTACAGCAGATGGTGCTAAAGAACATAAGAAGTGCCTCTGCTGGGTCAGACCAGAGGTCCATCGTGCCCAGCAGTCCGCTCATGCGGTGGCCCAACAGGTCCAGGACCTGTGTAGTAATCCTCTATCTATATCCCTCTATCCCCTTTTCCTTCAGAAAATTGTCCAATCCCTTTTTAAACCCCAATTCCGTAATCTGTCCTATCACGCCCTCTGGAAGCACTTTCCAGGTGTCCACCACCTGTTGGGTGAAGAAAAACTTCCTAGCATTGGTTTTGAATCTGTCCCCTTTCAACTTTTCCAAATGCCCTCACATTCTTGTAGTTTTCGAAAGTTTGAAGAATCTGCCCCTCTTCACTTTCTCGATGCCCTTCATGATCTTGTAAATTTCTATCATATCCCCTCTAATTCTCCTCTTCTCCAGAGAAAAGAGCCCCAGTTTCTCCAATCTCTCAGCATATGAAAGGTTTTCCATACCTTTTATCAAATGTGTCGCTCTCCTCTGAACCCTCTTGAGTATCGCCATATTCTTCTTAAGGTACGGCGACCAATATTGGACGCAGTACTCTAGATGCGGACGCACCATCGCCCAATAACAGGTTGCAAATTGTCATCATTATCCTACAGTGCAAATTTTTTCAATACAAGTTATTATTCTAACTGGACACACATTGGGATCAATACCAATATGCGTGGAGGGGCATAATCGAAAGGAACGTCTAAGTCCGTTTTCATCCAAGTCACAAGTCATCCAAAGTAAAAACAACTTAGGACACATTTTCGAAAAATACGTCCAAATTATTTTCCGTTTAAAAAATCGGCTAAGTTTACGTCCTGCCGATCTGATCATCCAAGCTGCTCAATCATCCATCTTTATATCACATTTTCATCCAACTTTTTGTCCAAATCAAAAATGCCTAGAACAAGCCCTGTTGGACATGGGAGGGGTCTGCAAAGTGATGGACTGAATACCCAGACATGGCACCTAAATAGTGGGGTACCTGCTGTGAACTTCACCAAAAGGGTGCCATGTCATCATCTCACTACAGCTCCATTATAGATCATGGTGAGCCAGAATCCCCTAGACCCACTTATCTACCACCCCAATAGCCCTTATGGCTGCAGGAGCCACTTATATGCCAGTACAAAAGGTTTTGGGGTATATAGGAGAGGGCACATGTTTCAATATCAATGCAGTGATTACAGGAGCTTATGGGCATGGGTCCTCCTCTCCATGGGTCCCTAACCCACCCCAATAAGAACATAAGAACATAAGCATCGCTTCTGCTGAGTCAGACCATAGGTCCATCATGCCCAGCAGTCCACTCCCGTGGCGGCTCCCCAGGTCAATGACCTGTAAGTGATCTATTACTCTAAAGCATTTGTACTGTATAGTACCCCTTTAATTGTACCCTTCAATACCCTTTTCCTTCAGGAATTTGTCCAGTCCCATTTTGAAACCCAAAATCGTACTCTGCTTTACTACCTCCTCCGGAAGTGCATTCCAGGTGTCCACCACCCTCTGAGTGAAGAAGAACTTCCTGGCATTTGTTCTGAATCTGTCTCCCTTCAATTTTTCTGAATGCCCTCTAGTTTTTGTTGCCCCCGTAAGTCTGAAGAATCTGTCCCTCTCTACCTTCTCTATACCCTTCATGATCTTGTAAGATTCTATCATATCCCCAGGGAAAAGAGCCCCAGCTTCTCCAATCGCTCAGCATACGAAAGGTTCTCCATGCCCTTTATCATTTTTGTTGCTCTTCTCTGGACCCTCTCCAGTATTACCATATCTTTCTTACGGTACGGCAACCAGTATTGAACGCAGTACTCCAGATGAGGTCGCACCATCGCCCTATACAGCGGGAGGATAACCTCCTTGCTTCTGGTAGCGATACCTTTCTTGATAATGCCCAACATTTTGTTCGCCTTTTTCGAGGCCACGGCGCATTGTTTCATTGTTCTACTCAAGTCCCTTTCTAGGTTGCCTTCCCCCAATAATATCCCCCCCCCCATTGTGTAATTATACATCGGGTTTCCTTTCCCCATGTGCATGACTTTACATTTCTCCACATTGAAGCTCATCTGGCATTTATTTGCCCACTCACTCAGTTTGTTCAGGTCCCTTTGGAGTTCTCTACATTCCTCAACAGTTCTAACCTTACCGGAGAGTTTTGTGTCATCCGCAAATTTTATAATTTCGCACTTCGTCCCTGCTTCCATGTCATTAATAAATATATTGAACAGGAGCGGTCTCAGCACTGACTCCTGTGGGACGCCACTCATGACCCCTTTCCATTCAGAATAGTGACCTTTCACTTCTACTCTCTGTTTCCTGTTCGCCAGCCAGTTTCTGATCCATCTGTGTATGTCCCCTTCCACTCCGTGGTTCCATAGTTTCCTTAGTAGGCACTCGTGAGGCACCTTGTCGAAGGCTTTCTGGAAGTCCAGGTACACTATGTCTATGGGGTCACCTTTGTCCAATTGTTCACTTATCCCCTCAAAGAAGTGCAGTAGTTTCGTCTGGCATTATCTACCATTACAGAAACCATGCTGGCTTGTTCTCATCAGCTTATTTTTTTCTATATGCTAATTGATACTGTCCTTGATTAATGATTCAGCCATCTTCCCCAGAACTGAGGTTAAGCTGACCGGTCTACAATTCCCTGGGTCACCTCTGGATCCTTTCTTGAAGATGGGTGTAACATTTGCTATCCTCCAGTCCTCCGGGATTACCCCTATTTTCAAGGATAGGTTGCTGTAGTAACTCTGCTATTTCATCTCTAAGCTCTTTTATTATTCTCTGGTGGATTCCATCTGGGCCCGGAGATTTGTCCATTTTTACTCTATCTATCTGTTTGAGTACGTCCTTGAGGCTTACTTCCATGCACAATAATTTTTCCTCTTGGTCCCCCTTGAAGAAATTTTTGGGTTCTGACACGTTGGATGTGTCCTCTTTTGTGAATACCGACGAGAAGAACGTGTTTAATCTATCCGCCACCTCCTTTTCCTCCTTTACCACTCCCTTCCTGTTTCCCTCATCCAGGGTTCCCACCTCCTCCCTCGCCGGTTGTTTTCTTTTCACATATTGAAAGAATGGTTTAAAATTCCGTGCCTCCTTGGCAAGTCTCTCTTCATATTCTTTTTTTGCTGTTCTGACCACGCGGTGACATTCTTTTTGATGCTTCATGTGCTCTTTCCAATTTTCCTCGGTTTAATCCTTTTCCACATCCTGAAGGATTTTTTCTTGTCTCCTATCACCTTCTTAACTTCATTGGTTAACCATGCTGGGTCTCTCTCTTGATTCTTTCTGTACCCCTTTCTAAACCTGGGTATATACAGGTTTTGCGCTTTGTTTGCCGTGTCCTTAAATAGGGTCCATGCTTGCTCCACCGTTTGTGCCTTTCTGGGGCTGTTCCTGAGTTTTCTCTTTACCATTTTTCTCATGGCATCATAGTTCCCTTTCCTGAAGTTGAACGTTGTTGCAATTTGGCCTACCTATTTCCATTTTGAATTGGATCATGTTGTGATCACTGTTTCCTAATGGTCCCACTACTTCCACTTCATGGGCAGGTCCTCTCAGTCCATTGAGGATTAAATCCAGAGTAGCTGTCCCTCTTGTTGGATCCTTGACAAGCTGTTCCAAGTAGCAGTCCCGTACAGCCTCCAGGAACTCTGATTCCTTTGAGCATTTTGAAACTCCATGGCTCCAGTCTATCCCGGGATAGTTGAAATCTCCCATAATTATGGTGTTTGCATTTTTACATTCTCGCCTCAACTCGGCTCTCAGTTCTTCATCCTTTGCTTCTGTATGCCCAGGTGGGCAGTAGTACAGGACCATCTTTATCTCGGTGCCCTTTCTTCCTGGTATTTTAATCCATATTGATTCCAGTTGGTCATTTGTCGATGCTGCATCCACTCCGGTCGATTGAATGGTATCCCTTACGTACAGTGCTAGTCCTCCTCCTCTCTGATGTGTCCTGTCTATCCAGTATAGCTTGTACCCTGGCAGTACTGTGTCCCATTTGTTTTCCTCGTTCCACCATGTTTCTGTGATTGCTATGATGTCTAGGCCATGATTTCTAGTTCCCTCATTTTGTTCTTCAGGCTTCTTGCATTAGTGTACATACAATGTAAGTCTCCATATTTTTGTTTTCTTGTTATTTTCCCATGTGATTCATTATTCTTTTGGTCCCCTTCTGCAGACTCTTGTTTATTGTCTCTCTTGTCTTCCCCTTGTGGTACGTGGTATGTTTCCTTGTTGTGTTTTTTCCCTTCCTCTTGTTCCCTTTTGCCTTCCATTTGCAGTAGACTCCTCCTATCCCCTTCTTGATTCATCTGACTCCGTTGGTTACTCGTCGCCTGTTTGGTGTTTTTTGTTGTTTTTTTTGTTATTTTTGGTGTCTTCCTAGCACTCTCCCCACTTAGTATCCTTTTGGGATACTGTCTTCCGAATCATCAACACCTGGTCGACTGTCGGCTTTCCCCTTCCTCTTAGTTTAAAGCTTGCTCTATTCCTCTCTTGATGTTGTTTGTTAGTAGTCTAGTTCTCGCCGTGCTCAGGTGTAGTCCATCTCTCCTGAAGAGAACATAAGAAATGCCTTCGCCGGATCAGACCTTTGGTCCATCTAGTCCGGCAACCCGCACACGCGGAGGCCAATCTAGATGTTCCCTGATGAAGACCTTATTTACCCGTATCCCTCAATGTGATTTGCAAGGAGCTTGCTCTTTCCCCAGAACGTTGTCCAGTTCATCAAGTTGTGATTAATATTTTTAGGGGGGGGTTGGTGATCACTGGGGTAGTGTGTGGGGAGCTGTAGTTTGTGTCTGCAGTGCTTATCTGGTGACTTTAGGTGGATTTTTGTGACTTAGACCATGTTTAAAATGGTCTAAGTCACAACGTCCAAGTTCCTTCTATGCTGTGCTGTATAACTTTCAGTTATACATACAGTACTACTAAGTCTGCCCACGACCTGCCCAAATCCCACCCTCGACACTCCTCCTGAAATGCCCCATTTAGCTATGGTTGTTCAGCAGCACTGTGAAGGCCTAGGTTGTTTTTAAATATGTCCAAAACCTGTTTTTATTGTCGGCACTTGGACGTTTTTGACTGATGATCGTCCAAGTGCTGACTTAGGCCGGTTTTTGGATGTTTTTCTCATTTGATTATGAGCCCCACAATGTACAATTTACAGGTTAAATTTCCATAGTTGCCGAGGAAGAATTTACAATTCACTTTTTTATCCTAACACGGCACACACCAATATACATTTTTTTGTAATCCATTGGTCAAGGGCAGGAGGTTAGGTGAAGAGGTATGTTTTTTTATTGCTTTCCTAATGATGAAGAATCCTTCAACAGATATAATCTGCAGGGGCAGTTGATTCCAGTGGCTTGGTATGAAGTGGGAGTAAGAACGTCATTTGGCAATTTGCAGTTGTAGGGCATGGCCAGGGAATGTTTTGAGGCATATTTCATTCCTGGGTGTGGAGGGTCCTGTTCAGCACATATAAAGGAAGCTTGGCCTTCATATAACTTGGCACCTTGTTGTGCAAGGATCTGAACACTAGCATTATGGCTATGGGCAGCCAATAAGCCAACAATAGAGCCTGGGAGACATAGCTGTGGGCATGGAGGTTTTTTAGAAGTCTGATCACTGCATTTTGTACATGTTGGAGATGTTGTACATTCTTTGCCATTAGACTGTTGAATAGTGCATTGCAGTAATCCATGCAGGAGAGTACTATGGCATAGAGTAGTTTGGTGAAGTCAGATTCTAAAAAGTCATTTCTTATTTTTTGGAGTTATTGCAGGTAGTAAAATGAGGAAGGTACCTGAGAGATATGGTCAGAAAGCAATAGGTTGCCATAAAGGAGTATTCCTAGGCTGTGCACTTGATCTTTCAGAGTTATGGTAGACAAGTTCCAGCGCAGTGAGGGACGGGGTGGTCACAGCATTCTTGGCAGATCCAAAGGAATTCCATCTTGGAGGCATTTAGTTTTAGTTTGTTAAAAGCCATCCAGTTTCTGATATCCAAGAGACGCCCAACTACAAAACATTCAGGAAAGAACTTAAAACTATACTATTCAAGAAATTTGTCAAATGATCCCGACGTATACTATACATATTAACCTTGTAATCTCCCTTGGAATGATCAGGCCAGTTCTTGTTGTAAACAACCTAGAACTGAAAGATATTGATGGGATAGAAACAAACAAACCAAAAGTTTATTTTGGCGACATTTCAAAATAATTGGTGACTCTCAGCGAAACATCTCATCTGTATTTCTTCTCTACCATTTTTTTGTGACACATTTTTCTTTTCCTTTCTACCATGGACCCCTGATGAAGGTTATCCGAAACACGGACCGTGTTGGGTGCCTTGTTTGGTAAAAAGGTTTTTAGATGGCGGTACTTGAGAGAGTCCAAAGGAGAGCAACGAAAATGGTAAGAGGGCTGGAACACTGCTTATACGCCGAGAGGCTGGATAGGCTGGGGCTCTTCTCTCTGGAGAAAAGGAGGCTCAGGGGAGATATGATAGAGACCTTCAAGATCATGAGGGGCATAGAGAGAGTGGATAGGGACAGATTCTTCAGACTGAAGGGGACAGCAAATACGAGGGGGCATTCTGAGAAACTGAAGGGAGACAGGTTCAAAACAAATGCAAGGAAGTTTTTTTTCACCCAAAGGGTCGTGGACACTTGGAATGCGCTACCGGAGGAAGTGATCAGGCAGAGTACGGTACAAGGATTCAAACAGGGATTGGATGGATTCCTGAGGGATAAAGGGATCGTGGGATACTGAGGGAGGAGCTGGGATGTAACACAAGTATAGGAAGTTAACCAGGTAATGAGTATAAACCAACCAGGTCGTGCATGTGCAAGACCGGAGGGCTAGGACTTCGATAGGAAGGCAGGACTTAAATGGGAAACCAAGGTGGCAAGGGAGCCCCTTCTGATGATTCAGACAGGTCTTGACCTGTTTGGGCCGCCGCGGGAGCGGACTGCTGGGCAGGATGGACCTGTGGTCTGACCCGGCAGAGGCACTGCTTATGTTCTTATGTTCTTATGTAGATATTTTTGATTTTTCACAATACATTTCGCCTGCATCTTTGTACATACCTACAGTTTTTGGTTTGTTTGTTTCCTGGTTGGTTTTTCACTGCAGACAAGGTTGGATCTCCCTTTTCCTTTGGTTTTATTGATGGGATAGAAGACACCAATGTAGTGTAATGTAATGTAAGTTTAGGAGTTTTGTGATGTGGACATCATGGGTTTTCCCTAGTGCAGGGGTAGGCAATTCCGGTCCTTGAGAGCCGGAGCCAGGTCAGGTTTTCAGGATCTCCACAATGAATATGTATGAGATGGATTTGCATCCTTGAGATATGCATTCTCATGCATATGAGGGGCATAGAGAGGGTGGATAGGGACAGATTCTTCAGACTGAAGGGGACAACAGGTACGAGGGGGCATTCGGAGAAACTGAAGGGAGATAGGTTCAAAACAAACGCAAGGAAGTTTTTTTTCACCCAAAGGGTCGTGGACACTTGGAATGCGCTACCGGAGGAAGTGATCAGGCAGAGTACGGTACAGGGATTCAAACAGGGATTGGACGGATTCCTGAAGGATAAAGGGATCATGGGATACTGAGGGAGGAGCTGGGATGTAACACAAGTATAGAAAGCTAACCAGGTAATGAGTATAGAAACCAAACCAGGTCGTGCATGTGCAAGACCGGAGGGTTAGGACTTCGATAGGAAGACAGGACTTAAATGAGAAACCAAGGTGGCAAGGGAGCCCCCTCTGGTGATACAGACAGGTCGTGACCTGTTTGGGCCGCCGCGGGAGCGGACTGCTGGGCGGGATGGACCTGTGGTCTGACCCGGCAGAGGCACTGCTTATGTTCTTATGTTCTTATATATATTGTGGATATCCTGAAAACCTGACTAGGCTCTGGCTATTGAGGACTGGAATTGCCTACCACTGCCCTAGTGGTAAGTACAGTTTTATGTTATCCATGAAGGAGTGGATTTTTGGATTTGATATTGGTGGGCTATTTCTAAGACAGGTCTAACATAGAGATTAACCTTAAATTAGATAAAATCCATGATTGGTTAAATGTGAATATAGTACTCCCCCGAAATTTGCGGGGGTTCAGTTCCAGGAACCCCCGTGAATTTTGAAAAACCGCGAATACGGTTTTTATGCAGAGGAGACAGGAGAGGGCAGCTGGAGAGGCAAGAGAGGGCAGCTGGAGTGCCAGCGAGTAAAGGAAATCACTCCAGCTGCCACCTCCTGCTCGGTCATTTGTGGTCAGAAAATACTACGAATGACCAGGACCGCCAACTGCCAACTGCGAATTCGTGGGGGAGAACTGTATGCTTTCTTTAAGCGTTTCAAAAACAAATACTGTTCTTTTCTCATGGAAAGAAGATTTACAGCTAGCCGCACCAGTCCTCATTGATAAAATTCCTCTTGCATCTACTCCTTTGATCAAAATATTAGGTGTCATTATTGATAACACACTTTCATTTCATCCCCAAATCAGTGCCTTGGTCAAAAACTGCTTTTACAAACTAAGGATGATAAGATTTCTGGTCCCTCTTCTTGACGCAAATTCTCATAACATCATAATTCACTCCCTTCTAATATCTAAAATCGATTATTGCAACTCATTGTATAAAGGGCTGTGCCAAAAAGATATTAGGCGCCTGCAACTCATACAAAATACAGGTTCCAAAAAATTTGATCATGTCACCCCCTTGTTAAAGAAAGCCCATTGGTTGCCGATCCTGCATCGGATAACCTACAAAATTGCTCTTCTAACTTTTAAAACTTTACAGACTAATGCTCCTGCGTTTATAGATAGATTATTAATTCCTTACGATCCTCCTAGAACCTTAAGATCAGCTTCACAACATTCTCTTAATATCTCATCCTTAAAAGTAATTGGCACCCGTCATATTCTTATTTTCTCAGTTACAACACCTTCAATTTTGAATTCTCTCCCGTTATATCTCAGAGCTGAAGAAAACCTGGATAAATTCAAAAGTAGTTTAAAACGCTTTCTTTTAAAGATGCCTACAATTGATTTATCATATACATATATTTATTTTATTAGTGCCTGACCTGACACATTCCCCCCTGTTGTTCTTCCCATTTATGTGCTTTTTAAATAAATTGTAGTTCCTCCCTTCTATCCTATTGTTTACAAGTCACAACTTCAACCTCATATGTCAGTCTTGGAAAGTCTATGTCCATAATTGTAGTTTGTTCACTATTTAGACTAAACTTTTTTAAATGTACAATGCTTTGTATCCCAGGAGAAGCGTTCCATCAAATTTTTAATAAACTATGAAACTATGAAAGATTGAATAATAAGGATAGCAGAGCCCCTTGCGGAACACTGTATATGATTGGTTTCAGTTTTGATCTGAATGCATTGGGATCTGTAATTCAGGAAGGAAGTTAACCATCTTAGTGCGGTGTCTTAGATTCCAATTTCAAATAGTCATTTGATGAGGAGAGGATGGTCAATAGTGTTGATGCCACACTGAAATCCAGCAACACCAGAAGGCATCACTACGCTTGTCCATGGGTTTCCAGCAGTCGCTGATGTCAAGAAAGATGGTTTCAGTACTGTGGAATTTCCTGAATCCAGACTGAAAGGTTGATAGGGCTCCTTGTTTGTCAATGAAGGAGAACATTTGGTTTAAAACAGTTTCTTTCCAGGATCTTGGAGATGAAGGGTAGGTTGTAGATAGGTCTAAAGTTGCTTGAGAAGTTAAAGTCTCCAAGAATGATGATCTAGTTGTATGTGATGAGCAGTTTGCTAAGGATAGATAGCAGGTAATCAAAGCTTGCCACTGGAGAATGCAGTGTTCTGTATATTAAGGTGAAGGTTAGATCTCTGTTGTAACCCACCGAGAAGGTGAGACACTCTAGTGCTTCTAGTGTGATGGTGTCTTTCAGTCTTAGGTTGAGACTGGACTTCATGCTGCTTGATAAAGTGATGAAGGGGGTAAAAGCAGATTAATCTACCTTAATGAAAATGAATTATCAGTAACAAATAATGTCTGAAAACTTCCATGAATGTAATTTATGTAATGTAATTTATTTCTTATATACCGCTAAACTCCGTTAGGATTCTAAGTGGTTTACAGAAAAATAGACAATAGGGTGCATTAAAATTATAAGTAAAATAGGTACTTAGAAATTCCCTTACTGTCCCAAAGGCTCACAATCTAACTAAAGTACCTGGAAAAATGACAATTACCGTATTTTCACGTAGATAATGCGCACCCGTGTAAAACGCGCACACGGGTATAGCACGCGGAAAACACAAATTTATGTACAGAAATTTTTATATACCACGCACACCCATATACCGCGCATGCTGCCCGACTCTCCCGTCGCTACCCGACTCTCCTTTCGCCCGCCCCGACTCTCCTCTGGCCACCCCGACTCTCCTTTCACCCGCCCCAACTCTCCTCTCCCCCTTGAAGTCCTGTCCCCACCCTGAAAACCTGATGCCCCCCCGACATCCGATTCACCCCAACGCAGGACCGCTCGCACCCCCACCCCGAAGGACCGCTCGCACGCACTTCCACCCGCACCCGCACCCCCACCCTGAAGGACTGCTCACACCCCCACAGCCTCCCGACCCCCCCATCATGTAGAAGCTCCTACCGGTGTCCTGCTGCTTTCTCTTGGCGGTCCCGGCCCTTCCGTGAGCCCTGCGCCTGCGCTGCTTCCTCTTCTAGCGGTCGCCCTTTTTCTAACGTCAAGCACTCTTGCCCCGCCGACTCCCCGACTCCCCGACACGATCGGGGCAAGAGGGAGCTCAAGCACTCTTGCCCCAGCCAACCGCGGCACACCTGACACGATCGGGGTAAGAGGGAGCTCAAGCCCTCTTGCCCCCCCCCCGACACGATCAGGCAAAAGGGAGCCCAAGCCCTCTTACCCCACCGACTCCCCAACTCCCCGACAATATCGGGCCAGGAGGGAGCCCAAACCCTCCTGGCCACGGCGACCCCCTACCCCCACCCCGTACTACATTACGGGCAGGAGGGATCCCAGGCCCTCCTGCCCTCGACGCAAACCCCCCTCCCCCCCAACGACCGCCCCCCTCAAGAACCTCCGACCGCCCCCCAGCCGACCCGTGACCCCCCTGGCCGACCCCCATGACACCCCCACCCCCCCTTCCCCATACCTTTGTGTAGTTGGCTGGACAGACGGAAGCCAAACCCGCCTATCCGGCAGGCAGCCAACGATGGAATGAGGCCGGATTGGCCCATCCGTCTCAATGCTCCGCCTACTGGTGGGGCCTAAAGCACCTGGGCCAATCAGAATAGGCCCGGGAGCCTTAGGTCCCTCCTGGGGGCGGGGCCTGAGGCACATGGGCCCAACCCGACCATGTGCCCAAGGTTCCGCCCCCAGGAGGGATCTAAGGCTCCCGGGCCTATTCTGATTGGCCCAGGCGCCTTAGGCCCCACCAGTAGGCGGAGCTTTGGGACGGATGGGCCAATCCGGCCTCATTCCTTCGTTGGCTGCCTGCCGGACAAGCGGGTTTGGCTCCCGTCTGTCCGGCCAACTACACAAAGGTAAGGGGAAGGGGGGTGGGGGTGTCGTGGGGGTCGGCCAGGGGGGGTCGCGGGTTGCTGGGGAGGGCGGTCGGAGGTTCTTGGGGGGGCGGTCATTGGGGGGAGGGGGTTTGCGTCGAGGGCAGGAGGGCCTGGGATCCCTCCTGCCCGTAATGTAGTGCGGGGTGGGGGTAGGGGGTCGCCGTGGCCAGGAGGGTTTGGGCTCCCTCCTGGCCCGATATTGTCGGGGAGTTGGGGAGTCGGCGGGGCAAGAGTGCTTGGGCTCCCTTTTGCCCCGATCGTGTCGGGGGAGGGCAAGAGGGCTTGGGCTCCCTCTTGCCCCGATCGTGTCGGGGGTGCCGCGGTTGGCTGGGGCAAGAGGGCGGGAGTGCGTGCAAGCGGTCCTTCAGGGTGGGGGTACGGGTGCGGGTGGGAGTGCTTGCGAGTGGTCCTTCAGGGTGGGGATGCGGGTACGGGTGGGAGCGCATGCGAGCGGTCCTTCGGGGTGGGGGTGCGGGTGCGTGCGAGCAGTCCTTCGGGATGGGGGTACGAGCGGTCCTGCGGGAGGAAGGTGAATCGGACGTCGGGGGGTGGACTATGTAAAAAAAATTTTGTACAACGCGCTCACGTGTATACCGCGCAAGGTTATGCACGGTTTGTAAAAACACGTATAACGCGCGCGTTATATGCGTGAAAATACAGTAGTAGAGTAATGAAGAAATAAAATAGAGAATAGATGAGAAAAATAAGAAAATAAACATTCTAATAAGACTACAATGATCTAAAGGACTTTGAAAGGTTGAAAAAAGAGGGGAGATAAGAATAGATGCAGAGGGAGAACCGTTGAAGCAATAGAATTCTGGGGAAATTTAAATGAAATTTGAATGATAAAATAAAACAAAATAAGTGGTAAAACAATAAGTGAGATTAAAAAATATATCATAAACTAAAAAGAAGAAGTGAAAATAAAATCAAAACAGTCAAAACTGAAGTCCAGCTTGAACGGGCCCCTGAGCGAACCGTTGGTCCGATGGCCGGACTGCAGCCCTCCTCCGTCGGCTCTCCCCTGCTGGAATGGGGGAGGAGCGAAGACAGTGTCAGGTGCCCCGCTGGAACGGGCCCCTGAGCCGACCGTTGGTCCGATGGCCGGATTGCAGCCCTCCTCCGTTGGCTCTCCCCTGCTGGAATGGGGGAGGAGCGAAGACAGTGTCGGGTGCCCTGCTGGAACGGGCCCCCTAGCCGACCGTTGGTCCGATGGCTGGACTGCAGCCCTCCTCCGTCGGCTCTCCCTGCTGCAATGGTGTTAGATGGTGTTTCAGGGTTTGGTTTTGGTCTTTTACTTTTCCCATCTGTAGCAAATACAGTATTCAATGTAAGTTGTTTTCTTGAAGCCATCTAAAATCACTTTAGTTAAACTGAAGGGATTAAATAGTTATAAAATCTTTAGTGCGAATGTCCAGGGAGAGGAGCTCTGCACTCAAAATGCTATCCTCCTCGCCTCCAAGTTCCGGAATTATGAAGGTATAAGTTAAAACAATAACAGAATAAACAAAAATATACTGTAAATGAGGCTACTGATATAACGAAATCAAGGCTTATAATATTGATATTATAATAGAATAATTATTTATATGGGAATTTTTTATTCTTGGAGCTTAACCTGCTCAATGTCACTGCACAATTATATACCACTAGTTTTTTAGCCCGTTATATTAACGGGTGCTAGAATAGATGTGTAGACTTAGGCTTTTCTTTTCTTTCTTTCTCTTTTTCTGTCTCTCCCCCCTATCCAGCAGCACCCCTTCCCTGCGCCCCCTGTCCAGCAGTAGCCCTTCTCCCTTCCTTTTACCCACCCATATTCAAGCTCCCATTTTCCCTTTTACCTTCCCTATTTCCGTCTGGCGTTGGTGGGATTTGGGCTCCATTGCTTCCACCTGTTGGAAACCAGGCCTTTATGCTACTTATAGTTTACCTCATTATCTTTTCAGCTTGTGTTCCCAGGATGCACAGAGAATTCAGCTTGTTTGGGGTTTTCTGCAGGATGTCTGTCTTGCCTGTATCTTTCCATCTGGAAAGCAAATGGCATACATCCTATTCGGTTGCTGACACACTCTGTCGCGGGGCCTCTGCTGGGCTGCGGGGAGCTGGTTGAGGTCAGTGTCCGGGGTTGTCGGGTTTTCGGGATGTGGGAGAAGTTGTGTCTTAGAGCCGACAGGATAGCACCATGACTCCCTTAGTCCCTTGCCGCCCCACCCTTCCCTTTCCTTCCCGCGGTCCCCTCTGCTTGTCTAACTTTCCGGCAGCTCCTCTCACTTTGTTTTTAGACTACCCTTAGGCTAACGGCTCCCTTAGTTACTTTGCAAAGTTTTTTTTATTTTTAAAGCGTTGCGGCTCCTCTCTAGATCCCAAGTTTATTTTTGTTTTAAAAGCCACCTTCGCGGCTCATCTCTAGATCCCCGCCTGCATCGAAAGCCTTCTCCGACACAGGTACAGCTCGAGAGAGGAGCCTACACCGTGGCTTTGTCTGTTGAAAATAATCCACTCTGCCAAAAAATAGAAATGTGCAGCCACCCCTGCCATCTCTCTGTCTTGCAGTGGGCTTGCCGGCTCCGGCTAGACAAAGTTCATTTTTTAGTTCAAAACCGACGCTGTCTTCTCCAATTCTGGTGAGGTTCGATAGAGGATCCGCGACGGCGGCTTTGAACAAAAAAATGAATTTTGTCTAGCCGGAGCCAGCAATCCCGCTGCGAGACAGAGAGATGCATGGTAAGCGTGCATGCGCACTCTGCCGGCCATCAGGCAACACAGCGGTAAGAATGCGCATGCGCACTTAGCGTTTTATTATAGTAGATTACTTCTTTAAACATAGAAACATTGAAGATGATGGCAGATAAGGGCCATAGCCCATCAGGTCTGCCCACTCTACTGACCCACCCCCAAGTCTACTATCCTAGGGATCCCACTCCTGGTGACAGGTTCCCTTGGCTTAACCCTCTAAGGGATCCCACATGGGCATCCCATTTGCTCTTAAATTCTTGCATGCTGTTTGCCTCGATCACCTGCACCAGGAGCTCGTTCCAAGGATCAACCACTCTCTCAGTGAAGAAATATTTCCTGGTGTCGCCATGAAATTTCCCGTCCCTGAGTTTGAGCGGATGCCCTCTTGTGGCTGAGGGTCCTTTGAGAAAGAGAATCTCTTCTTCCATCTCGATACGGGCGGTAATATACTTAAACGTCTCAATCATGTCTCCTCTCTCCCTACGTTCCTCAAGTGAGTACAGCCGCAAATTTTTCAGCCTTTCCTTGTACGATAGATCCTTGAGCCCCGAGACCATCCTGGTGGCCATCCATTGCACCGACTCTACTCTCAGCACATCTTTTCGGTAGTGTGGCCTCCAGAATTGTACACAGTATTCCAAATGAGGTCTCACCATGGTTCTGTATAATGGCATTATGACTTCAGGCTTCCGGCTGACGAAACTCCTGCAGATGCAACCTAACAACTGTTTTGCCTTAGATGAAGCCTTCTCCACATGATCAGCAGTTTTCATGTCTGTGCTGATGATCACTCCCAAGTCTCGTTCTGTTGAAGTTCTAGCTAAGGTCTCACCATTCAAGGTGTAAGTTCTGCACGGATTTCTGCTGCCGAGGTGCATGATCTTGCATTTCTTAGCATTGAAGCCCAGCTGCCAGGTCGAGGACCAAAGCTCCAACAAATGTAGGTCCTGTGTCATACTATCGGGTGAATTGCCGTCTCTCACTATATTGCATAGTTTGGTGTCGTCAGCGAATAACGTTATCTTACCTTGAAGCCCCTTAGTTAGGTCCCCTATGAATATGTTGAAAAGGAGTGGGCCCAAGACTGAGCCCTGCGATACTCCACTGGTCATCTCCGATGTTTTAGAGAGGGTACCGTTAACTACCACCCTCTGAAGTCTGCCACTCAGCCAGTCATTGACCCATGTAGTTAGTGTTTCTCCCAGCCCCATTGATTTCATCTTGCTCAACAGCCTGCGATGCGAGACACTATCGAAAGCTTTGCTGAAGTCTAGGTATACGACGTCCACAGATTCTCCCAAGTCTAGCTGTTTTGTTACCCAGTCAAAGAAGCTGATGAGATTGGATTGGCAGGACCTACCCTTGGTGAATCCGTGTTGACTGGGATCTCGTAGATTTTCCTCATCCAAGATTGCATCTAATTTACGTTTGATTAGTGTTTCCATGAGTTTGCATACTATTGATGTGAGACTCACCGGTCTGTAGTTTGCAGCCTCTGCCCTGCAACCCTTTTTGTGCAGTGGAACGACGTTAGCTGTTTTCCAGTCTATGGGGACTCTCCCCGAACTTAGGGAGAGATTGAAGAGTCCTGATAGTGGTTCTGCCAGGACATCACGCAGCTCACTGAGCACCCTGGGGTGTAGATTGTCCGGTCCCATGGCTTTCTTCACCTTGAGTCTTGCCAGTTCATAGTAGACGTCGCCAGGTGTGAACTCGAAATTCTGAAATGGGTCTTCCATGCTGGGCCTTGCCTGCAACTGCAGACCGTGCCCTGGTGCCTCGCAGGTGAAAACCGAGCAGAAGTTTCATTCAGTAGTTCTGCTTTATCGGAATCTGATTCTGCACAGTTCCCATCTGGTTTTCTAAGGCGTACTATCCCGTCTGTGTTCTTTTTCCTATCACTAATATACCTGAAGAAGGATTTGTCCCCTTTCTTCATGTTCTTTGCCAGAGTCTCTTCCACTCGAAGTTTGGCCTCCCTGACTGCTGTTTTGACCGCTGCAGACCTCGCCCTATGTTCTAGTTTAGTTTCCCTAGTCTCCGTTCGTTTGTAGGAAATAAATGCTTTTTTCTTTTCCTTGATGAGGTGCGAGATTTCTGCGGAGTACCATTGAGGTTTGTTGTTTCTCCGCCGTTTGTGTACTGATTTAATGTAGAGGCTTGTCGCTTCATGTATGGTAGATTTCAGGGATGACCACATAGCTTCCACATCATCGGTCGTATGTTATTTCTTATTTTAGTATTATGTTTAAGTATATGTCACTTTTATATATTGTAATTCGCTTAGAAACAATTTTAATTAAGCGATTAATCAAATATAAATAAAACTTGAAACTTGAAACTTGTAGCTTGGTTCTGCAGTGTCCAGTGGACGAAATCTCCCATGCGTTCAAAGTCAGTGCCTCGGAAGTTGAGTACTTTTGTTTTCATGTTTGATCTAGGGAAATCTTTCCTGAGGTAGAACCACACCATGTTGTGGTCGCTGGAGGCTAGTGTATCTCCTACCGAGACCTTCGAGATGCTATCCCCATTGGTGAGTACCAGGTCCAGGATCGCCTGGGCCCTAGTGGGTTCCAATACCATTTGTTTGAGTCGTGCTCCCTTTATGGATGTTAACAGTCTCCTGCTGCTGCTGGTTGTTGCTGAGTATGAGTTCCAATCTGCATCAGGCATTTTGAAGTCCCCTAGCAGAACAGCGTCTCCCCATAGAGTGATATTCTCTATGTCTTCAATTAATTCGGAGTCTCTGTCTTCCAGTTGTCTTGGAGGTCTATATACTACACCAAGATACAGGCATTTTTCCCTGCCTCTGGCCAGGTTCACCCAGAGGGATTCCCCGGTGTACTTGACATCTGTGATTCTGGTAGTTTTGATGTCTTCTTTAATGTATAGTGCCACCCCTCCCCCTGACTTTCTCTCTCTGTCCTGATGAAATAAGTTGTATAGCCATATCCAATCCATGAGAGTCTGTGAACCAAGTTTCGGATATTGCCACCACATCAAGGTCGGCATTCATTATTTCGGTCTCTAATTCTAGAATCTTATTGCTTAAACTGTGTGCATTAACATACATAGCCCTCCATACCCCATGATTGCTAAGTCCCTGTGGGGAGTTTCCCACCAGGGGTAGTGTGACTCCTAGAAAATTGTTTGCAATGGGGGCACTTACTTTGGACTTAGAATCGGAGTTTCGACTCACCTCGTCAGGATCGTTCCTTACTGCACTTGTATCTGAGTGGGTACCCTCCCCCAACTTACCTAGTTTAAAGCCCTACGAAGCAGGCGAGCTAGTCGGTGTCCAAAGAGGTCAGATGGGGTCCATCTGGTCCCTGAAGTCCTTGCAACGTCTCTCCATGGTTCAAGAATCCGAAGTTCATTTTCCGGCACCATCCTTGAAGCCACTCGTTAGTCCTCAGTATATCCCTGGTACTTCCTTTGCCTCTAACTGGGAGGATCGAGGTGAAGATCACCTGCGCTCCTGTCTGCTTCAGCCTCTCACCCAGAGCTCCAAAGTCTCTAGTTATGTTCTCCGGGGTGTTCTTAACAGTGTCATTTGTGCCAATGTGGATGAGGACCATGGGGAAGTGATCTTGGGGCTTGAGAAGCCTATCAAGACAGGCGGTGACATCTCGGATCCTGGCTCCAGGCAGACAGCAAACCTCCCTTGACTGCATATTCGGTCTGCAGATTGGTCCCTCGGTGCCCTTCAGCATGAAGTCCCCAATGACTATTACTCTGCGCTTCTTTGGGGAAAACTGATCAGTTGTCCCCGGAGTTGGAGCCGTGCGCTGAACTACCTCCTGCTCCTTGTCGGCATCCTCCTGCTCCTTGTCGACATCTTCTACCTGTAGGATCTGGAATCTGTTCCTCAGGGTGAGTTGTGGGGTGAATGTAAAGCTGCCCTGTTGGTGAGAAAAAGAAGAAGAGAGTGAAGAGATTGAAAGAGGGGGGTGTGATCTCCGGTGTTTGCCCGTGGAGGAGGTTACCAGCTGCCAGGAGTCAGCGTCTCCAGCCATCTCCTGTACCCCAATTGTTGGTTTCAAAGCTGGTGATTTGGGTGTCTCGAGGGAGGACATGTCTTGGGCCAGCTTGGTGATTTGGGACAGCTCCTGGACGACTCCGTCAATGTAGGCCTCATCCTCTCGGATGCTTCTCAGGTGTTTCACCTACTCCCTGAGACTCCTAAGTTCCTATATGATGTCTCCATCTAGCTGGTCGACCTCCTCTGTCTGTGTAGAGACTGTGGAGAACAGGGGGGAGGGGGAAGATCTCGGTCTTCACGGAGACCTCTGTCCACAGTCCTGGGTCCTCCTCCTTCTGCACGCATACCGTGGTCGCCCCCTGGGTTCCCCCAGTTACCGGACAGTTGGTCTTGATTGCAGACATGGCGCTTCTTGTTCTCCCTGCCATAACCAAGTTGTAGCTGAGGTCTGCCTGATAGTGAGTAAGTTAGAGAATTAGAAGAAATATCCGTTTGTGAGTCA
The DNA here is from genome assembly GCF_902459505.1 of Geotrypetes seraphini. Taxonomy (NCBI): domain Eukaryota; kingdom Metazoa; phylum Chordata; class Amphibia; order Gymnophiona; family Dermophiidae; genus Geotrypetes; species Geotrypetes seraphini. Next base: position 95,377,058 of record NC_047095.1, on the reverse strand, counting down.
GAGTGAGAGATTGAAAGATCAGAGTGAGAGTTTGAAAGATTAGGGTATTTGAGAGGGTGTGTGCCTGTGGGTTAGGGTGAAAGTTTAGAATAAAGTTTAAAGAATAGGGTAAAGATTAGGCTCTTCTTAAGGCTCTTCACAAAGGCGCTCTCGCTAAGGTGAATGCCTTTGCCGCTTGCCTTCGCTGCACACCGAATGGCTACGTGCCATTGGCTCGTCCCCTTTTATGGGGGAGTTTGGCTGGTGACATCAGGGGTGGGCGGAGTTATCTCTCGCCTCTTCCCCTGCTAGCACCGCCTTCTCTGCTCTTCTCTCCGCTCCTTCCTGCTAGCACACTCTCTGCTCCCTGCTCCGCTCACTGTTCTGCCATGTGCTCAGGACTGTTCTACCATGTGCTCAGGACTAGGCACAGCTCCTACAGTCTCCCTTCGGCTGGCCTTGCACTGTGGACTCTCTGCCGTTGGCTCATCCCCTTTTATGGGGGGAGTTTGGCTGGTGACATCGGGGGTGGGCGGAGTTAGCTCTCGCCTCTTCCTCTGCTAGCACTGCCTTCTCTGCTCTTCTCTCTGCTCCTTCCTGCTAGCACACTCTCTGCTCCCTGCTCCGCTCACTGTTCTGCCATGTGCTCAGGACTGTTCTACCATATGCTCAGGACTAGGCACAGCTCCTACAGTCTCCCTTTGGCTGGCCTTGCACTTTCTTTAAAAAAAAAAAAAAAAAGCATTCCTCTAAATTGGATATTACCTTCCATGGGAAAAAATCTAATAAACTCCCATTTTCTTCACTCCACTTGGTAGTATTTCCAAAACTAGAAGAGAACATGTCATGCAAAGCATGTGCCAGGGCATTATATACATTATAACTGTTCCCATAGTTTATGACATCACAGCGTAATAAGTACATAGATATTTCATTATTGCTGCAGGATCTTTGGATGCTCTCAGGGCACTGGTCATTACACAGGTCTTTCCACCACATCTCTATGAATGAATTACTTGGAAACACAGCAGGATTCACCTCACGGACAAATCTGTGGGAGCTTGAAATATTCTTCCTTGTCATAGTGAAAGCAAAGTCATTTTTCCTTGCTCTGTGGTATGAGGGAAAGAAAAAGAGTGATTCAGCTTTTATAATCCAGATCTTTCCAAGCACTTCCCAAATGACTGATTGTTTTATAAACCCTATGTAGTATCTATTGCAATACAAAATAACCACTTTAGCTGAAGAAGTAAGGAAATTCTGGTAAGTTTTATGCATATTTTCAAATATTATAAAATCAGAAGGTTTGAAGGTTTCTATGAATTCAATGCAATCTCCATTCTGCTCAATCCCATCTCTCAGGATCTGCACAGCCCTCATGCTGTTTTCATCAGATGCAATGATACCGACCCCGGTCCAGCCAAAATGTTTCAATAATTTGACTATTCCAGCACCGAGATACAGCTCACTGGGACAGTCCGGTAGAAATAAGGAAACTTATCTGTGTCACTCATGACAAGATTTCCTGAGGTAAAGCTGATCTGCAGATTGAATTCATCACCACCTTAGTTATGAAACGATCACATTCATTCCTATATCAAATATTTAGAGCATAACTCTACTGTAACGAGCAGATGAGAAAAAGCATGAGATGTTAAAGCTAAATGGCATACAGTAGCAGAAGAGCTGTACTGAGCTTTCAAGGAGAGAGAGCAGAGAAAAATGATCTTACCCTTCCATTTTTTACCTCCACTGCTGATGCAGACAATGAAATGCTGAAATTAAAGCCTCACCCTGAGATCTTTCGCCAGCCTCTCAAATTCCAAACACCCTTCATTTATTGATTTCCTTTCAAGGCAAGAGATATCTATCCACTCATTCTGTCCTGCAGTTTCTGTATCTTAAGAATGCTGCATACCTTAAGGGTGGATAGATGATTTATATATAACTAGTCTTATAGCCCGTTACATTAACGGGTGCTAAAATATACATGTGTGTGTCTGTCTTTATTTCTTTCTCTCTCTCTCTCCTTAGCCGCTTTCTATATTTCTGTCTTTCTTTTTCCTCGGCTGTCCACCCATTCTCCCTTCCAAGTGTCCACCACCACCCCTTCACTGCTCTCCTTATCCAGCAGCAGCCCTTCTCCTTTTTTAATCTCCCCCTGTCCAGCAGCACCTCTTTCCTATCCCCCTGTCCAGCAGTAAGCCTCCCTTCCTTTTTACCCCCCCCCCGTCTCTTCCCCTGTCCATCAGCACCTCTTTCCTGCTCCCCTGTCCAGCAGTAGGCCTCCCTTCCCTTTTCTTCCCCCAGCATCTCTTTCCTTCTTCCCCGTCCAGCAGTATGCCTCCCTTCCTTTTTCTCCCCCTTCCCGTCTCTTCCCCTGTCCAGCAGCACCCCTTACTTCGCATCTGCCCTCTGCCGACAGCCGTGGTGGCCTGCAGAAGCCAAGAGCCGCAGCGGCCGACAGCCTCCGTGCCACCTGAAGCCGACAAAATCCTAAGCCGCGCATGCGCACTCCTACCTGCGGGGACCTAAAGCGCACGGAAAACGGGAGCACACAAGTAAGAGTGCGCATGCGTGGCTTAGGGTTTTATTATATTAGATAGTTTGGCTAACTCCTGAGGTGTACCCCTGTATTTTATAAATGGTCAGCATATGACATATATCATGAAAACATGCCTATATCTCTGCCAATTCTCAATCTAAGCCTGAACAACCAATAAAAATATCCCTAGAAATTTAGAAACACTGTTTTTTGGAATATGCAGAAAACGTTCCAATTTCCTGGTGTTACTGTCTCTTTCATTTGATAGGAAGCTCTGGAATAACAGGGCATAGCATGAGGCAAAGAGGTGTTAGTTCAGGAGTAATCTAAGAAAATACTTTTTTGCAGAAAGGGTGGTAGATGCATGGAACAGTCTTCCGGAACAGGTGGTGGAGACAGATACTGTGTTTGAATTCAGGCATGTGGGATCTCTTAGGGAGAGGAGGAGTTAGTGGGTGCTGTGGATGGGCAGACTGGATGGCCATTTGGCCTTTATCTGCCATCATGTTTCTATGTTTATGATTTTCAATGCCTCTCAGAATAGGAGCGTAGACTTCTATGGCCACTGCTCAGTTGACAGTTGGCAGTTTTTCTGAAAGTCTCCCAGGATATAATTTATTAACATTCAACATTGCTAGTAACCTTCCTTTCTGATTTGTATAAATTGAAGATCATGAAATTATGTGTTAAGGAAATGCAGCAACTGTTTTCTGGGCAAATAATACAAAGCTTTTTAAAATTTTGCAAGTAACATAGTAACATAGTAGATGACGGCAGATAAAGACCCGAATGGTCCATCCAGTCTGCCCAACCTGATTCAATTTAAATTTTTTTAATTTTTTCTTCTTAGCTATTTCTGGGCAAGAATCCAAAGCTTTACCCTGTACTGTGCTTGGGTTCCAACTGCCGAAATCTCTGTTAAGACTTACACCAGCCCATCTGCACCCTCCCAGCCATTGAAGCCCTCACCAGCCCATCCTCCACCAAACAGCCATATACAGTCACAGACCGTGCAAGTCTGCCCAGTATTGGCCTTAGTTCAATATTTAATATTATTTTCTGATTCTAAATCCTCAATGTTCATCCCACGCTTCTTTGAACTCAGTCACAGTTTTACTCTCCACCACCTCTATCGGGAGCGCATTCCAGCCATCCACTACCCTCTCCGTAAAGTAGAATTTCCTAACATTGCCCCTTAATCTACCAACCCTCAACCTCAAATTATGTCCTCTGGTTTTACCATTTTCCTTTCTCTGGAAAAGATTTTGTTCTACGTTAATACCTTTCAAGTATTTGAACGTCTGAATCATATCTCCCCTGTCTCTCCTTTCCTCTAGGGTATACATATTCAGGGATTCCAATCTCTCCTCATACGTCTTCTGGCACAAGCCTCCTATCATTTTCGTCGCCCTCCTCTGGACTGCCTCAAGTCTTCTTACGTCCTTCGCCAGATACAGTCTCCAAAATTGAACACAATACTCCAAGTGGGGCCTTACCAATGACCTGTACAGGGGCATCAACACCTTCCGCCTCTGCCTTATCACACTGTTTTTTCACCTTTAGATCTTCGGACACTATCACCCCAAGGTCCCTCTCCCCGTCCGTGCATATCAGCTTCTCTTCTCCCAGCATATACGGTTCCTTCCTATTATTAATCCCCAAATGCATTACTCTGCATTTCTTTGCATTGAATTTTAGTTGCCAGGCATTAGACCATTCCTCTAACTTTTGCAGATCCTTTTTCATATTTTCCACTCCCTCTTCGATGTCTACTCTGTTACAAATCTTGGTATCATCTGCGAAAAGGCACACTTTTCCTTCTAACTCTTCAGCAATATCACTCAAAAAAATATTGAACAGGATTGGCCCCAGCACCGATCCCTTAAGGACTCCACTATTCACCTTTCCTTCCTTCGAGCGACTTCCATTAACCACCACCCTCTGGCGTCTGTCCGACATCCAGTTTCTGACCCAGTTCACCACTTTGGGTCCTAACTTCAGCCCTTCAAGTTTGTTCAACAGCCTCCTATGAGGAACTGTATCAAAGGCTTTGCTGAAATCCAAGTAAATTACATCTAGCATATGTCCTCGATCCAGCTCTCTGGTCACCCAATCAAAAAATTCAATCAGGTTCGTTTGGCATGATTTACCTTTTGTAAAGCCATGTTGCCTCAGATCCTATAACCCATTAGATTCAAGGAAGTACACTATCCTTTCTTTCAGCAAAACTTCCATTATTTTTCCTACAACTGAAGTGAGGCTCACCGGCCTGTAGTTTCCTACTTCATCCCTGTGACCACTTGTATGAATAGGGACCACATCCGCTCTCCTCCAATCCCCAGGAATCACTCCCGTCTCCAGAGATTTGTTGAACAAGTCTTTAATAGGACTCGCCAGAACCTCTCTGAGCTCCCTTAATATCCTGGGATGGATCCCGTCTGGTCCCATCGCTTTGTCCACCTTCAGTTTTTCAAGTTGCTCATAAACACCCTCCTCCGTGAACGGCGCAGAATCTACTCCATTTTCTCGTGTAACTTTGCTAGACAATATCGGTCCTTCTCCAGGATTTTTTTCTATGAACACAGAACAGAAGTATTTGTTTAGCACATTCGCTTTCTCCTCATCACTTTCCACATATTGGTTCCCAGCATCTTTTAGCCTAGCAATTCCATTTTTCATCTTCCTCTTTTCACTAATATATCTGAAAAAAGTTTTGTCTCCCTTTTTTACATTTTTAGCCGTTTGTTCTTCCGCCAGATGTATCTCTCTCTTGGCTTCTTTCAGTTTCACCCTGTAGTCCTTTCTGCTCTCCTCTTCTTGGGTTTTTTTATATTTCACGAGCGCCAACTCTTTCGCCTTTATTTTCTCAGCCACTAGGTTGAAGAACCATATTGGCTTCCTTTTTCTCTTGTTTTTATTGATTTTCTTCACATAAAGGTCCATAGCCATTTTTATCGCTCCTTTCAGCTTAGACCACTGTCTTTTCACTTCTCTTATGTCCTCCCATCCTAACAGCTCTTTCTTCATGTACTCTCCCATAGCATTAAAGTCCGTACGTTTGAAATCTAGGATTTTAAGTATCGTGCGGCCGCTCTCCACTTTAGCCATTATATCAAACCAAACCATTTGATGATCGCTACTTCCCAGGTGAGCACCCAGTCAAACATTAGAGATACTCTCTCCATTTGTGAGGACCAGATCCAATATCGTTTTTTCCCTTGTGGGTTCCGTCACCATTTGTCTGAGCAGAGCCTCTTGAAAGGCATCCACAATCTCCCTATTTCTTTCCAATTCTGCAGACGGAACATTCCAGTCCGCATCCGGCAGTTTGAAACAGCAGAACCTCCTCTTTCCTTCCAAACTTTTGGATATCCACAATCAGAACCTTATCAATTTGCTGCGATTGAGTCGGAGGTCTGTAGACTACACCCACATAGATAGAAGTTCCATCTTCTCTTTTCAGAGCAATCCATATCGCTTCTTCCTCTCCCCAGGTCCCTTGCATTTCGGTTGCTTGGATATTGATCTTTACATAGAGAGCTACTCCTCCACCTTTTTGACCATCTCTGTCCTTCCTAAAAAGATTATATCCCGGTATGTTTGCATCCCATCCATGTGATTCACTGAACCATGTCTCTGTGATAGCGACAATATCTAGATCTGCCTCTAACATTAGGGCTTGCAGATCATGAACTTTGTTGCTTAGACTGCGAGCATTTGTGGTCATCGCTTTCCAGCTATTTTTCAGTGATAATCTCCTTTTTCGTATGGATTTTTGTTTCGTTTCACTTTCCGTTGCAATACTAAGAAATGAGTTGCTGATATTGCTTATGTTGCAGTCTTTACTACTATCACATCTTTTCTTTTGCCGGGGTTGGTCTCTATAATTGTCCTTCGTACATACACCACCCCCACCTTCTAGTTTAAATGCCTAGAAAAATATTGTCTAAATTTCTCTGCAAGGTTTCTTTTTCCTGCTTTAGTAATATGTAGATACTATTAAAGAATTGGCTAAAACACCTTAGACCTGAGAAGGAAAGTCTGACAAAACAATTATTCCTTGGGAGAGCACAGGGGTTAGAATAGAGGACATCAGTATGAGCCCATCATGGATCACATAAACCTCTGGCTCAGGCTAAATCTCAAAGGTGACCAGCACCAGACATAAGTCTAAATGAGAGTTGCCTCATACATCATATAGTCCGTAATCATCACCCGTGAAAATAATAATAATACTCCCAAATGGAAAATTTCAGACTTAACACTCAGGAAAAAGGGGGAATAAGGACATAACATCATACATCCCTTAAAGACTGAACCAACACAAAAAATAAATAATATAGGCTGTGTGAGGTGAAAATGAAAAGGAGATGGATCAAAAAGATTAATAAATTAAACACGCATAATTCTAAATTTTGATAAATAAATGCATTAACATTGATAAATTAATACATAATATATAATTACCAAGTCTTGTTGAATAAATATCAAATGTATAGAAAGTGTATAAAAGGAGTATACAAAAGAGTATAGAAAAGCCCTGAGATAATTTAATTACATGCTTATAGAAAGTGCCAGTGCAAAAATTCCTATCTCTAACAGATTACCAGAAAAACAAGAACAAAACCTAACTTAAAAGATTGGGAAATCAAAATAAATATCCCAACATTTAATGAATAATTTGAAACCAAACTAATAAATAAAGAGCATTGCCTAAACAGGTAAGACTCATTAGTAGAAATTAATATCAATGTACAGTGCAGATGCTAAAGTGCAAATGCTAAAACCTTAATAACAAAGCTAATCCTATATAATAAAACGTTAGCCGCGCATGCGTACTCAGACCTGCGTGATCTGTAATCCCTGATCTGTGATCCGTAGGTCCGTGGCCAGAATGCGTATGCGGCGGACAGATTGGGAAAGCACAGCCAGCGAATCCCCCCCCTCCCTCCCTCACTCACTGCCCCCTCCTGCCCTCACTCACTGCCAAAACCACCATCTCCTCTTTCTCACCGGCTCACCCGCTTTTAAATGAAGAGAAAAGTGCTGCACCGCGCTAACGCTGGCTTTGCTGTCTTCTGTCCACTGCGGCCCGCCCTCTCTGACTACTTCCTGTTTCCACTAGGGTTGGCCACAGTGGATAGAAGACGCCTAAGCCAGCGGCTATAGCGCCGATCTCCGTTCCTCCGGGGGGGGGTCTGGGAGGAGAGGGATCGCGGCCACTCAGCGCCCCCACCGAGGAGCCCAGCAACTTACTGCTGCCCGGAACCCGAGTCATTTGCCGCCCCCTCCTCTTCCCTTACCGCAGGCCCGACTGGCGATTTAAGCAGCGTGTGCAGCAGTTTTCACATGCTGCTTCGGGCCCTTCTACTGCCCTGATTTGCTCCGGATGTGCCAGAGTAAATCAGGGCAGTAGAAGGACCCGAAGCAGTGTGTGAAGACTGCTGCACACGCTGCTTGAATCGCCATGTGTAGTCGGGCCCGCGGGAAGAGAAGGGAAGGGGGGGCGGCAAAGGACTCGGGCCCGCATGTGTAGTCGTGACTGTGGGAAGGGAAAGGGGGTAGAGGAAACGCTAATGCTGCTGCACAGGGAACTGGTATGGGGGGAGGGAAATGGAAGGGGGAGGGAATGCTGCTTTGCACAGATAGACAGAGAGAGGAAGGGAGACAGAAAGACAAGAAGAAAGACACAGTGGCAGGTGCACAGGGAACTGGTGTGGGGGGAGAGAAATGGAGGGGGAGGGAATGCTTCTTTGAACAGACAGACAGAGGGAGGAAGGGAGACAGAAAGACAAGAAGAAAGACACAGGGGCAGGTGCACAGGGAACTGGTGTGGGGGGAGGGAAATGGAGGGGGAGGGAATGCTGCTTCGGACAGACAGACAGAGGGAGGAAGGGAGACAGAAAGAAAAGAAGAAAGACACAGGGGCAGGGAGATATACAGAAAGACAAACAAAGGGGGCCAGGGACAGAGACAGACAGAAAGAAAGACAGCGGGAGTCGCGTCAGGAGGGGTGCGGGATGCCGCAGAGGGAACTTTTCTAATGGGTGCAACTGGGCGGCTGTCGGGAGCCTCTGATCAGGGGCAGAGCAAGGCAAGTGTATCATAGGGATAAGAAGGAGGAGGGGGGAGAAAAAGGAAGGGACGCCTACTGCTGGACAGGTGGATAAGGAAAGAGGTGCTGATGGATGGGGGGTGAAGAAAAAGGAACGGAGGCCTAATGTTGGACAGGGGGAGAAGGAAGGTGCGGCTGGACAGGGGGAGGTAAAACAAAGGGAGAAGGGCTGCTGCTGCATAAGGAGAGCTGTGAAGGGGTGGTGGTGGACACAGGGGAGGTAAAAGGAAGGGAGAATGGACATGGGGAGCAGGCAAGGGGTGGTGATGGACAGCCAAGGATAAAGAAAGACAGAAAGAAAGAAAGCGGCTAAGGGGAGAGAGAGAGAGAAAGAAATAAAGAGAGACACACACACATATATTCTAGCACCCATTAATGTAACGGGCTATAAGACTAGTATAGATAATAAAGCACCAACACTAGAAAGTACATCCAGGGTCCCAAAATGTTAAAAGCCCCAAACACACACACACACATCACCACTCAATCAAACCATATAAATATCACCACTCAATCAAACCATATAGATATCACCACTCGACAGAGCTCTGTTTTGCGTCTTCATCAGGAGCGGGATACAAATGAATCAATAACCAAGTGGGGAAACCGAACAATAGATTTCTCAACTTGTCGGTCAAAAATCAAGAGAAAATCAGTTACACTGCGTATACAAATCAAAAACGCTGAAAATAAAGAGAACAACATGGCGTCTGCAGGATTTAAGAACGCCTTGAGAAATCAGCCGTGACAGCGCCCTAGAACTGTGTGATGACGTAAGTCAACGGGAGCACGTAATTGGCGAAGATGATCACAAAAAATAAATAACTAGTCAAAAGAAAAAATGAAAATGTAAAGAAAAAGCAAAAGAAAATAAACGGACAAACACATGTAAAGAACTGACTGCCAGAACCTGGAATTAAATGGTAAAACATTTGTCCACATTTTCATTCAGACCTATGGGAAAGTATGATCGAAGATAAAATATCCAAAAGTTTTCACGATTCAAAAGGTAAGTATATCTGTCCCCCTCAAATGTAGTAGAAATCTGTTCCAAGATGCACCAGCGTAATTGAGAAAAACTGTGTTGGTGAGACATGTTATGAGACACCACAGGGGCTGAATTTTTACCAGTTTTTAGGCAGCTACGATGTTCAATGGGCCTGGTCCGTATACTCCGAGAAGTACAGCCCACGTAGATAAGACCACAGGGGCAGGAAATAACATAGACCACAAACTTAGACTCACAAGTGGTACTGGATTTCAAATGATACGCTTTGTTGGTAATAGGGTGAACCCATTGGTTCCCAGAAAGAGACATATCACAAACAGAGCATTTGCCACAGGGAACGTACTGGCCTGTCCCCTGTGCAACCAAAGATCTAGGCGGAAAAACAGAGGACACTAGATGTTCGGAGAGATTTTTACCCCTGGTGAATGCTATACATGGATTATCTTGGAACACTGCATGAAGTTGCAAAACATGTGGGTTCTAATGCTGGCAGCAACTGCCGCGGACTGGGTTGAATGTGAAAGAACACATATTTGATTAGAAGATACTTCTTTGTTAGTGCCTTGCAACATCAACTCCCTATTTGCATGTTTGGCCCTAAGATAAGCTTTCTGGACCACATTTCTGGGGTAACCCCTGGCCAAAAATTTTTTTCAAAGCGCATCAGCTTCTATCTTGAAAGCTTCTTCGGTGGTACAGATGCATCTGATGCAGAGAAATTGGCCAATAGGGATGGCAGCTTTAAGGCATCTGGGATAACAACTGGAAAATGACAACAAATTATTTCTCTCTGTAGGTTTGTGATGAACCTTGGTAAGAATTTTTCCATTTTCAAAGGTCACCACAGTATCTAAAAAGGTGATAGATTGTCTATGATATGTCATGGTGAACTTCAAATATTGAGTTAGAGAATTCAACCAATTCACAAAAAGATGGAGATGTTCTTCTGAGTGAGCCCATACAAAGAAAATGTCGTCAATGAAACGTGTCCAAACTACAACATGGGAAAAATAAGGATTCAAGTAAAGAAAATCTTCTTCAAATTGACTCATAAAAAGATTTGCTATGCTGGGAGCCGCAGTAGTGCCCATAGCAACACCCTGTATCTGTTGGTAAAAGAGTCTATCAAACTTGAAATAATTCCTAGTGAGTATGAGTGTAACTAGATTCATAAGAAAAGAGGTAGGAACCCATCAGAGGTATGTAGCCCATCAGTGCAATATCTTGTCCTTCCATGTATTTCCCCATCCTCCTATGTACCTGAAGCCTTCTTGATGACACCAGATTTTGAGCCATCTGTTAAAGTCCTCTGTGTTTTTCACTCTCTGCTCTCCCTTTCCATATGCAGGCAGTATTTCAGAAAAAGCTAAAGTCTTTACAAAAGTTTTCACTCCCTCACCAAGTTCCCGAAAAGCTTTCTGTGCTGCAAGTGTGGAGTTGTTGGCCAGGTCATTTGCTCCCAGATGGATAACAACATCAGTGTTAAAATCCTTAGTTTCTTCCTTAATTATAGTCTGTATTTGCCTGGAACTCCTGGTAGCTGAGGATCCTGGAAGACATTTCACTATTTTGGTCTCCTCACCTTGTGTTCCAAGGTTAATGCCTCTGATGATGGAATCCCCTGTGTTTGGCCTTTTTATTTGTGTTTAGGGTGCGCTTGCTCTCTTGAATTACCTTCATTGGTTCCAGTCCCACCTCCCTTCTGTTTCAGTTTGAAGTCGGCCATCCATAGTTCGATTTGCGTTAGGATTGAAGCTAGGTGATTATTTATCTCGGGGATTATTTTATTTAGGGGGAAGATTAAGGTGATGTCATCAGCATATAGCAGTAGATTACCTAGGGCGACCAGGTAGATGTTGAATAGCATGGGGGACAGGGGGGAGCCCTGTGGGACTCCGCAGGTGTTGGTCCAGCTGGCGGAATGGGAATTGTCACTGTAGACTTGGTAAAAGCGTTGACCAAGGAAACCCCAGAACCATTTTATGATGTTGCCTGTTAGGCCGATAGACTCCAAATAGTCCAGGAGAATGGCATGGTCCACCAAGTCAAAGGCGCTACTAAGATCATATTGCAGGACTAGTGCACTTGTGCCTTGGCTGAACAGGTTATGAAGGTAGTCTACCAGAGAAGTGATGGTTATCGTTTAGAATGTTGAATTTGTCCAGGTAGGTTGTTAAATCTTGGTTGACCAGACCTTCCATCAATTTTGTAAAGAAGGGTATGTTCGCAATGGGTCTGTGGTTGGATACAAGGGAGATGGGATCTTTGGGGTTTTTGACAATTGGAGTGATAAGTATTTGGCCTAGGTCCACAGGGAATGAGCCTGATTGTAGCTGGGAGGAGAGCCAGGAATATAATTTGGTTTTGAAGGAGGTCGGAGCAACTTTCATTACATTTGGTGGACAGCAATCAAGTTTTCAGTGGGAATTGGCATATTTTGAGTAGAATTTGCAGAATTGTTGCCAGGTGGGGGTGGTGAAGTTGTTCCAGAGTAAATCAGCCCTGGTTTCGTCGTCATGGGACTGAGTGTCAAGATAGTTCAGATGGTTGGTGGAGGTTGTAGGTAGGGTGGATCTGAGATTGGAAATTTTGTTATTGAAGAACGCGGCCAGGTCGTTGGCCGGTGGGGGGGAGTCTGAGGAAAGGCGGGTAAGGGATTGAATGTCGTAGAGGTGGTTGACTATTTTGAATAGGTTTTTGATATCGGGGTTAGGGGATCCAATTTTTGGGGCGTAGAAGTTAGTGCGTTTGGTGGTTATCAGATGTTTGTAGTCTTTTAGTTTTGTTCTCCAGTTGGCTCTGTCTTTGTTGTCATTGGATTTCAGCCAAAGTCTTTCCAATTTTCGAAGTTCCCGTTTAACTAATCCAAGTTCGGCATCAAACCAGCCGTCCAGAATTTTGTTTCTCAGTTTCTTTGTTTTGTAGGGGGCCATTGTATTTAGGATCTGTGTGCTTGTGTTTGTCCAGTCGTCGACCGTAAAGGAATCTGGTTCAGGGTTGGAAGAGATGTCGTAGTGGGACCAGAATTCCACTGGGTTGATTAAGTCTCTTGTGGATGTTACCTTTTTAGGCCTATTTGCCGTCTTTAGGTTGGGCAGGTGGCGTCTTGTTTGCCAGTTGAGGTGGAAATTGCATAATCTGTGGTCTGACCATAGGGAATCTAATAGGAACGTTAGAGTATATAGCACTTAATGATGAAATAGATAAGGAATCTCTATTCCTTGGTGGAAGGAGGAAAATCAATGGGACACTGTGATACTTGGGTACAAACTATATCGCAAGGATAGAGTAGATCAAATTGGAGGGGGGTTTTGCTATATGTTAAAGAGGGAATTGAATCAAATAAAATAAACATTCTGCATGACATAGATAGTATGAAATCCTTATTCATAAGAACATAAGAATAGCCTTACTGGGTCAGATCAGTGGTCCATCAAACCCAGTAGCCCGTTCTCACTGTGGCCAATCCAGGTCACTAGTAACTAGGCAAAACCCAAAGAGTAGCAACATTTCATGCTATTGATCCAGGGTAAGAAGTGGCTTCCCCATATCTCTCTCAATAAAAGACTATGGACTTTTCCTCCAAGAAATTGTCCAAACCTTTCTTAAAACCAGCTATGCTATCCGCTCTTACCACAACCTCTGGCAACACGTTCCAGAGCTTAACTATTCTCTGAGTGAAAAAATTTCCTCCTATTGGTTTTAAAAGTATTTTCCAGCAACTTCATCGAGTAACCTCTGGTCTTTGTAACTTTTGACGGAGTGAAAAATTGATCCACTCGTACCCATTCTACTTCACTCAGGATTTTATAGAATTCAATCATATCTCCCCTCAGTTGTCTCTTTTTCAAGCTGAAGAGCCCTAACCTTTTCAGTCTTTCCTCATGTGAGAGGCATTCCATCCTCTTTATCATCTTGGCCACTCTTCTTTGAACCATTTCTAGTGCCACTATATCTTCTTTGAAATAAGGAGACCAAATCTTAATATAATACTTCAGATGAGGTTGCACCATGGAGAGATACAGGGGCATTATACCATTCTTAGTTTTGTTAACAATCCCTTTTTTAATAATACCCAGCATCCTGTTTTCTTTTTTGGCTGCGGCCACACATTGGGTGGAAGGTTTCATCGTATCATCTAAAATGACAACCAGATTCATTTCTTGGGTGCTAACCCCCAAGGTGCACCCTAGCATCTGGTAACTGTGATTCATGTATTCTTCCCAATGTGCATCACTTTGCATTTGTCAATATTAAATTTCATCTGCCCAGTCTTCCAATTTCCTAAGGTCCGCCTGCAATTTTTCACAATCCGCATGCGTTTTAATAACTCTGAACAGTTTAGTGTCATCTGCAAATTTAATCACCTCAATCATCATTCCGGCCAGTCATCATTATGGGAGAGCAGGGGATCCAGGGAGTAGGAGGAGGGGGTGGGGGTCCCCATGTGAGGGGGTCATTGCAGAATTTATAGTGGGGGGAGCAGGGGGCTTCTGGCAGGAGGGATTGGTCACCCTTTTACCAGTTTCATTTGTTGGGGTGGTGGGGGGTTTCCAGCAGGAGGGATTGGGCACCCTCTTGCCAGTTTCATTTGAGGGGTGGGGGGGGGTTTCCAAGCAGGAGGGATTGGGCATCCCTCCTGCTGATTTCATTTGGGGGAGGTGGGGGTGTTCCATGCAGAACAGATTGGGCATTCCTTCTGCCGGTTTCATTCTTGGGTTGGTGGGGGGTTTCCACAGGAGGGATTGTGCACCCTCCTGCCAGTTTCGCTTGGTGAGGTGGGTGGGGGAATTCTGGCAGTAGGACTTGGGCACCCCCCTGCCAGTTTCATTCAGAGGGGTGGGTTGTTCTAGGTAGGAGGGATTGGGCATCCCTCCTGCCAATTTCATTCAAGGGGTGGGGGGACTGGCGGCCTCAGCCATGGCCACTAAACTTATCATGGCAGGGAGATCCCTTGCCATGATAAGCTTAAAAGCCGCATCTACAATAACCCGATTATCTAACCGGTGTCTGTAACATGGATGTCGGTTAAAGAATCAGGTTTACTTTAGGTGGCCTTAGCCCTGATTCTATATAGGATGCCCTTTGGCTTCTCAGACTGGGCATCCTATACAGAATTTGGACCAAAATGTCCAGCTGTGATTAAATAGACCACAATGCTTCAAACACAGATGATATTGACAATGATGATGATAGCAGAGATTCACCTGATCAATATCTGCAGACCCAGCAAAAGAGATCAGTAATATTTCAGCTTGGGTTTTTCTCCCCCCAGACTAAAATCAGATATTAAACTAATAGATGTGCTAAGAATATGGTCTTCTGAGCCAGGATTCTTTTGTTTATACCCAATTGCACTCATTTTTGGGTAAGAGGGCATTCTGGGATCTCATTTTAGGGAAAACCCTCCAGTAAAAATCACTGAACCAAGGTATTGAGTAGAGGGATATCTTGGCTATATTTGGCATTATTGGCTAGGGAGAATCCCCATGATCCCTACAGGGGGAATGGGAGGGAGAATTAGGTTGGAAAGGAAATGATCATTGTTTGAAATTGATCTACATAAATCTGTTTCTGCTTCTTTTATCTTCCAACCTGATTGAAAGTGATTATAAACTTTACTGTGGTTGGTATATGACCCCATGCACGTTATCTCGCATATATAGGACTCAGAATAACCTATGCTGGAGGGGATGTGGTCAGCGCAGAAATTTCCCTCTATTGTCCAAATGTTTCTAAATGCTGCCTCTTCTGGATATAACATACATGAACATCACCTGGCTATCTTTGTGTTTACAGTAGCTCGGATAGCACTTGCAAAGCATTGTCATTCCACAAAGATACCAGAATACAACAGTTTATTGGTGGTGCTGGGCCATATCCAATTAATGTGTAAATTTATGGTTCTTCAAATGAATTTCTTACTGGTGTATCATAGGACTGTTATATAACTTGGAGAGCGAGACTAGACTCTCGCACTAAATAGACATAATGTTATTGACACTCCAAACAACTCTATATTGTATTTTACCTGTTACTGCCAAGGGGACAAGGGTGGGGGGGGGAATTTGAGGGGATTTTTGACATGCATCTCTGCTTGGTCATGCTGTAATTATTATTGTTTGAAAATGCGATATAAACAAAATTAAATAATATTGCAGCTTGGATTGATTTTAAGGAATGTTAGAGACTGATCAATCCACTGTTCAGTTGTAGAACACCTTTTTTTAGCTGTCCTGGTTTAATAATGATTCATAAACTCACTTGTAGTTGTTTTCAAAATTTTATTTTACTAAAGCAAAACAGATGGGTAAAACAATAAAGTTGTTAACAGTAATTGCATAAATTCTATTTGCTATACTTTTGCTTTTGCTAAAAAGGCGTGTATATTTAGCAATTGCTATTTTTCTCAATGTACACAATGTAATGTGTATTTGTCATATAAACCGCTCTGAATTGATTTCATAGTAATTAGGAGTGGTATAGAAGCTTTAAATAAACATAAACAATAAGGGGCTCATAATCAAAAGAGAAAAATGTCCGAAAACCGGCCTAAGTCGGCACTTGGATGAACATTGTCAAAATATGTCCAAGTGCCGTTAATCAAACTGGGTTTTGAACGTATTTCTAAACGACCTAGGCCTTCATAGTGCCACTGAATGACCAAAGCTAAATGAGGCGTTTCAGGAGGAGTATCGAGGGCAGGAGATGGGCGGGATGTGGGCCGGCTTAGACTTAGTCGTACAGCATGTATAACTGAAAGTTATACAGCCCAGGATCAACGGAACTTGGACGTTGTGACTTAGACCATTTAAAACATGGCCTAAGTCACAAAAAACCAACTAATGTCACCAGATAAGCACTGCAAACACATGAAAGAGACCCCTACACACTACCCCAGTGATCACCGACCTCCCCAACCCCATAAAAATCGTAATCACACCTTTAAAATTCAGCCTCCAGACCATCATCACCTGGCAGCCTGGCTTAGGAAAGCCTAGTCATCCAGCACAGAGGCAGCTTAAGCCGTCTTGGGGGTGGGTTAGGGACTCATGGAGAGGAGGACCCATATCCATAAGCCCCTATAATCACTGCATTGATACTTAAACATGTGCACTCCCCTATATACCCCCAAAACCCTTTTTTACTGGCATATAAGTGGCTCCTGCAGCCATAAGGGCTATTAGGGTGGTAGATAAGTGGGTCTAGGGGATTCTGGAGGTGGTTTGGGGGGCTCACCATGACCTTAAGGGAGCTGAAATGAGGAGAAGATATGGCACCTTTTTTGTGAAGTTCACAGCAGTGCCCTGTAAAGTACCCCATTATTTAGGTGCCATGTCTGGGTGTTCAGTCCATCACTTTGCAGACCCCTCCCACGTCCAACAGGGCTTGTTCTAGGCATTTTTAACTTGGATGAAAAGTTGGACGAAAATGTGGTATAAAGATGGATAATTTAGCGACTTGGATGATCAGATCGGCAGGATGTATAATTAGACAATTTTCGAAAGAAAAAAAATTTTGGACTTATTTTTCAAAAATGTGCCCTAGGCTGTTTTTTACTTTGGACGACTTACGACTTAGACGAATATGGACTTAGACGTTCCTTTCGATTATGCCCCTCCACACTTTTACTTAAGCATTAAAAAATACATGTGGAGTCACGTGATGTGTTGAGCCGAGCAAGACGTGCCTTGCTCGTGCTCTGGGGCCCCGGGTCCCTTTGTACCTGATCCAGCATTTCAACCGGCTCTGATCTTTACTACCCTATCGGGGTGGTACATGGACAAGTTCCCTAGCGTGCCTAGCCCGGCCATGAGTGGCAAATCGTGTCGATCCACAAGAGACAGGGAGACCAGATCGGCACGGCCGGACTTCAAGATGGCGGCGGGTGACTCCGGTTCCGCGCTCCCCTTGTCGGAGGCACACATAGCTGCCCTGTCTGCCTCGGTCGTGCGGGCCTTGGATTCTCGCTTTGACCAACTGTCTGGTCAATTAACATCGTTGGAGACTCTTTTGGGGGAGACCACGAGGCGAACGGGCGAGCTTGAGCAACGGGTATCACAGGTGGAGGATGCTCACTCTGCTTCCTCTGCAGATCTGGCGGCGATGCAGGCGCAACTCAAGCGGCAAGCGGACAAGCTGGAGGATCTTGAAAACCGCTCAAGACGGGACAACTTGCGCCTGATTGGCCTCCCCGAAGCGGTTTCTGAATCCCGCCTTCTAACCACTTTGGAGTCCTGGCTCCAGACAGAGTTCCCTCTTCCGTATGGTGTGGGCCCCCTGCAACTCGATCGGGCGCACTGTATGGCCGGCGCTTTGATGGCAGTGATCGAGCTCGGGTCACCATCTTTAAGATCCACAACTCAGCCGTGAAGGCTGAGTTGATGAAGCAATACCGGCAAAAGAGGAATACGCTTCAGTATGAGGGAGTTCAGGTTTGTCAGTTCCAAGATTATTCTCCGGTGCTGCAGGAGTACAGGCGGCGCTTCTCCCGAGTGTGCTCTGCTCTGTTCGATCGGAAGCACAGATTTCAACTTCTTTCCCGGCGCAATTAAAAGTTTGGAATTCTACAGGATGGCAGGTTTTTGCTACCGCAGAGGCCACACAGAACTACTTGGACTCTTTACCGGGAGAAGCGGGACCCTCATCGGCCACCTGAGTTCTGTAGAAGACTTGTTGTATGGAGCTGTTCTCCCTCGTTTGAGTGGCTTTGATCTGTTTGGCCATTGCTAGCCATTTGAGCTTTGTTCCAGCTTGATTCTTTTTGGCCCTTTAGCCTCCTGGACTCTGATAATTACTTTTCACCCAGAGTTTGGACTGGTTTATGGCCACCCTGGGGTTGTAAGCCTAGACTTGCTGTTTTGTACTTTTCCAGTTTCTGTTTAGGCATTGCTGGTTGTTTTTAGGAGCCCTTGTTAGTTGTGGGTGTTATTACGGGGTTCCATGGGTGTTATGCCAAAGGGGGGAAGTTGGTTTCTTGCCTGACTCGGGGTTTGTTTCTCTTGGCGGGTTGGTGTGTGTTTGTGGGAGCTACGTGTTTGTGGGAGCAACGTTTTGTTTGGGGAGTGGACTGTGTGTGTGTATTGCTGGGCGTGGTGATGGGGGGGAGTATTTGTGTGCTTGGGAGTTGGTGTTTGCTCACTTTTAACATCGTGCCAGTGGGGTTGCCTGTATTATATATGCTTGGATTACATGCCACTTCGGAGGCTCCCTGGTGATCCTTTAGGCCAGCTGGCATTGGGCTGTGTTACTCCCCGTGTTTGGGGGTCCTTCTGTTTCTTAGGTTCGCTCTCCTATGGCTCTTTCGGAATGTGTGATGGATGGATGGGATGTCCTGCTTGTATATGGTGTGGATGGGTTTGAGGGATTTGGGGCCCCAACTACATCCTTGTGACTCTATCTTTGTTCCACGTATGTGGGATGGGGTTTTCGTTCTGGTTGGGTTCTTGGAGGATTTGTTTCTGGGGGGTGGGGGGGTGGGGGAATGGGGGGTGGGTTGGGGTGGGTGTGGTTGGTATTGGGGGTGGGGGGTCCTCCTTCAACGTGTTTGCCTCAAATTTGTTGTGAATTTTGTTTCATATTTGCTGCAGTGTTTTTTCTTCAGTGGTCACTGCTACTCTGGGGGGGCTGGGCCCTTGGGGTAGTTTTCTGTTCGGCTACCTTTTCTTCTCTTGCATCTTTTCTGTTTTTCCGCTGTGAGTACCCCTTTTAGAATTACATCTTGGAATGTAGGGGGGATTACGTCGCCTGTTAAGAGATCCAAAATAATTGCAGCTCTACAGCGTTATCGGTCCGATATTGCATGTCTACAAGAAACTAGATTGACCGATGTAGAACATCTTAAGTTACGTAGATCCTGGGTGGGAGAGGTGTATTTTGCTTCCTCTTCGGGCCATCATGGGGGCATTGCTGTATTGGTCCGTAAGTCTTCGCCCATTGGTGTCCAGGTTTTGGATAAGGGGTCCGACGGCCGATCCCTGCTATTACGTCTTACCTTGGGAGGGCGCTCATATCTTTTGTTAGTGGTTTATGGCCCCAATTCTAGTGAATCAGCCTTCTTGCAACGGTTGCTCCAAATTTGTTCTCGTTTTCCTGGTGATCCTCTATTTCTCCTGGGAGATTTTAACTTAGTCATGACTCCTGATCAGGATAAATCTGGATCTCCCATTTCTTCCTTGGGTTCTAAGGGTCACCTTCTTTCGGTCTTTTGTGACTCTCTTTCGGTTGTGGACCCTTGGCGCCTCCTGCACCCTGAAGTTCGCGATTACACTCATCTTTCTCGTGCCCATGGCACTTGGTCTCGCTTGGATTATATCTTCTTGTCTTCCTCTATGTTTTCTTCCGTTCAATCGCCTGCGATTGGACCTCTGTCTATATCGGATCATGCCCCTATATGGATAGATGTTTTCTTGGATTCTTCATATCTCCGAGCGTCGTTCTGGCGGTTTCCCTTCTATCTTGCACAGGATACGGAATTTTGTACCTTTTTGCAGGCCCAATGGGATGACTATTCCATGAATAATGCTTCCCACCTGGATGATCCTATTTTGTTTTGGGAGGCTGGGAAGACGGTGATTCGAGGTCATATCATTTCATTTCTGTGTGCTCGTTCCAAACGTATTAATCAGGGGATTGTTACTCTCGAACGGGCCTTGCGTTTGGCAAAGCGGTCCTTTTCTCTTCACCCTTCTCAGGAGACTCGAGACTGTTATCTGTCTACTCAGGTGGCCCTGAACTCCCTTCTCCATTCTCGTTCCCAAAAATGTAAAGCTTTTTATCAGCATCGTTTTCATCGTTATGGGAATAAACCCGGCCGCCTTATGGCTCGCTTGGTTAACGCTACGACTGGGAGGAAACCGATTTTGTCTTTACGGATCCAGGGTGGTGGGGTGGTGTCCCAAACTTCTGAAATCTCTGGGGTTTTGTTTGACTTTTTCCGTCGGTTATATGACGCTCCGGCAGACGCTTCTTTGGAGATGGTGACGGACTATCTTCACTCTTCTGGGCTCCCTCATTTGTCGGAGGCTGCGGTTTCTTCTCTTAATAGTCCGTTCCAGGCGGTTGAATTAGAATCTGCTATTAAATCACTCCGCTCTGATCGGGCTCCAGGCCCAGATGGGTTCTCGGGTGACTTCTATCGGATCCTTTCTCCTTCTCTTTATGGACCATTGTTGGCATATTTTAATGAAGCTGTTGCCCGTGGTTCTTTTCCGCGCTTTGCGAATGAAGCCCTTATTACCTTACTCTTGAAGCCGGGTAAAGATGCGGACTTGCCCGGGTCCTACCGCCCCATTTCTTTAATAAATGTTGACCTCAAGCTCTTTGCACGCCTGCTGGCTGATCGTCTTGCTCCTCATTTACCACAGCTTATACACGAAGATCAGGTTGGTTTTGTTAGGGGCCGCCAGTCTGTTCACAATGTCCGAAAGGTCCTTTTTGCTCTGGCTCAGTGCCAATCTCGCCATATTCCGACTTTATTTGTTAGCCTGGATGCCTCCAAGGCGTTTGATAGTATTCATTAGTCGTTTTTATTTCGTACCTTGGAATATGTGGGGCTCGGGGGATTCTTTTTGGATGCTGTGAGTTCACTCTACTCTAATCCGCATGCTTCTTTGCTTGTTAATGGGACCCGCTCAGATTCTTTCCCTATTCTTCGTGGAACCCGACAGGGCTGCCCTCTTTCCCCTCTTCTGTTTCTTCTTTCTTTGGAACCCTTGTTATGCACTCTTCGGGGGTTCGCGGAGGTTAGAGGTCTCTCAGTTGGCAACTTCGAACTTAAGACCCTGGCGTATGCAGAGGATATGTTCTTAATTCTTACCCGCCCTGAAGATTCTCTCCCGGCAGCTCTGGATCTCATTTCTGAATTTGGGTTTCATTCAGGGCTGTCCCTTAATTTGGATAAATCCTTGGCCTTACCTTTTCCACCGGATTTACGAACTTCCTGGAGGGGTGCATTCCCTCTTCGTTGGGCTGATTCCGCTTTACCATCCCGCTAGATTTATCTGCTCTGTACCGGTTGAATGTAACCCTGCTGCTTCAGGCTTCACAAAATAAGTTGCACCTTTGGGAATCTCTTCCTTTCTCGCTCCTGGGCCGGGTACACTTGTATAATATGCTCTTAGTTCCCTGTTGGCTTTATGTTTTTCAGGTCCTTCCCCTTTATTTGACTTTTCGCGACGAGCGTAGACTGGAGCGCCTAGTCCAGAAATTTCTTTGGGCTGGTAAGAGACCTCGTTTGTCTTATAAGCGGGCGGCGACTCCCTGGTATAGAGGTGGTTTGGGCTTATTGAATCTTCGTTATCTGACAATTGGGTGTGGCATGCGACATATTAATGACCTCTTTCGGGGTACTTCAGCGTTCACTAACACTTCTCTAGAACTTTCTTGTTTCTCTTCTGCTCACTTTAGTGCTTATCTACATTCTGTCCATTCTCTTATGCCTGAATCTCTTTCTATGAAAGTATTGCATCGACCCTTGAGGAAGGCTTGGCGTTGGGTCTGTAAATTTCACACTCTTTCTTCCTCTGTCTCTCTCTTTCTGCTTCTTCGCTTTAATGGCTCCTTTCTGCCTGGGATTGATGGGCCAAGTTTTGTTAGGTGGGAAGCGAAGGGCATTCACTATTTATTTCATTTGGTTAATGATGATGGTACACCTAAATCTTTTGCTCAATTGCAAACAGACTTTGATGTTCCTATTTCTGATTTTTTTGCTTATATGCAAATCCATCATTACATTTCTTCCTTACCTCCTAGCTCCTTACAGGCCTCCTGCCACGAGTCGTTATCTTCGGCTTTTACCATTGGTTCGCAGGAGCCGGTCCCCCTCAAGTTCCATCATCGCCACTTGAAAGATGAATGCCCTTTGTTTGACCATTCTCGGCTGCGAGATGCTTGGTCTTGTGATCTTGCTGTAGAGTTGCCTTCGGACATACTTCTTCAGGCTGTCCGACGTCTGCCAGCATTTCGAAAATATACCACCTTTTGGGAGCAACATTTTAAATTGATTTTTCGTTTATATATCTCTCCTAAAAGGGCTTATTTGGCTCACTTTCGTTTAACTGCTGCCTGCCTTCGCTGTCAGGCTCCGGAAGCCAGTTTGGGACACATGTTTTGAACTTGCCCTCCGGTGCAGCATTTTTGGATTACTATCTTTGCTTTTGTTTGGAATGTTAAAATCCGAAGCTCCCCTTTGGTTTTGTTTGGGACTGATCCTCATTATTTTCCACGCTCCAAAGATGTTGCAGCTTTTCTCAAGTGGTCTATTCTGATTGCTTTGAAATGCATCTTACTGAAATGGCTTGAAGCTGAAGCTCCGGACTATTCCCTTTGGAGGAGCCGCATGATTGCTCTCTTGATGTGGGAGCGACGGGATGTGACTGATTTGTCCTCTCGCCAGGGCCACCTTTTTCAGACTACTTGGGAACCTTTCTGGACTACTTTGACCCCTCTGGCTCTTAGCCGGATACTTAATTGAAGCTTTTTGTAGTGCAAATTCTTTGTTTTACTTTTGTATGGAGATTGTTCTTTGATTCTTTTTGGTAATTGGAAGGAGGACCCAGGGGTGGGATTGGGAAGGGGAGGGGGGTGTCTTGGGTTGGGTGGTGGGGAGGGTAGTTCTTTGGGGGAATAATTCAAACTCTTTTGAGCTTGTTTTGATCTTGTTGTGGCATTCTGTTGTTTTTCTTGATTGCTCAATAAAATATATTTGACTAGAAAAAATACATGTGGAGGGGCAAGGTAAGACAATACATGTGGAGGGGTAAGGTAGGACAAGCTATACTTGGATATAAAAATCCTGTGTAAGGGGGTTTGAGAAATATGTCAGTAGATATGTATTGAAAATTTGAGGTCTGGAGAAAGTTAACTCTGAACTCAAGATATATTTTACTTTATCCTTGTTTCATCTTGTTTCCTGGTCTGAATGTGCTTTTTGGAGGATTTTGTTGCTATATCACTAACCTACACTGCCACAGAGCCATTAACATTCTTCATGTACAACTCAGAAGATGAAAAAGGCATGAATGGTCCAGAGCTATTCTATAAAGGATGTATGATTCTGGTTTAATGTGGATCTTTCCATTGTTTATTGGTTCTCATTTATTGAATCTCAACATGTGCATGGTTCAGTGTTTTCCATTTTATCTTTGTATTATTTAAATCTTACCTCGGTTAATGTGTTCTCCTACACGATACCCTCATCATGGATGGTTAATTCCTACCCTGGTGGAGCATAAGGGTTATAACTTCCAATAATTTCATTATTTCTTGTACCATCAGGTAGGGAGAATTTGTTTATAATATCATGTCCAGTGGCGAGATCACCATTCTCATCAAAAAAGATTTCCTCATCTATAGCATTCTTGAAGTGGAGACGCTTCAGATAACAATTAAGCTAATGAGATGTTAAACAAATTTATTAGTGAAAGTAACTTCAAGCACATATAATCTGTTCCTGATTATAGGGACATGCTTTCATTTTCAAACAACATTAGGGTGGAGCTTATAATTAAAATTTGTAAAAATGATTTTTTTATCCCATAATTTTGTTTCCGCATTTTAGGTAAAACTGAAGGCGTCAAAAAGTAATTATTTATTTGGATTTATTAACTGTTTTTTTTTTAATGAAGAGATTCACAATATACTGAATATTAATCAGTTACTCAAGTATTTTCTTATTTATTTATGTAGATTTCTATCCCATTCTCCAGGGAGCTCAGAATGAGTTACAATTGACATTTATAGTAAAATTACAGGACAAAGTTAACAGGCAGTCATTGAGAGACAAGTGGGAAGACGTAGGGGGAAGGAGGAGCAAGGGAATCATGGGAGGGAGGGGGAAGGTGAAGAAAGAGGGAGCAGGAGTTTATGAAGGAGAGCACAGAGAAGGCAGTCTGTTGGGGCTGTTCAATTGTGGAACCTGGAGCAATGGCGGGTTTAAGGGTCAGATTCTCTAAAGAGCACACAGGCCCAAATTCTGTAACCGGCACCTAATGTTAGGCATCTATTTTGGAGGCGCCGAACTAGATAGGTGCCTATCTAAATTGATTAACAAGCTCAATTAAGCTTTTTAATCAGCAATAATTGAAACTTAGGCACCTATCAAGAAAGTGTGATTCTGCAATAAGGCGCCTCTAAAAATTTAGGCGGCCTTCAAAAAAATAGGCGCTATGCACATTAGGCATGGGCGTGGCTACATGTTAGGTGCCTTATTGCAGAACCGCTCCTCTTAAGCATGCTTAAGCACTCAAATAGGCGCCTAACTTTTAGTTGTGTCTAGAGCTGGCTTATTTGTTGGGCGCCTGCAAAATAGGTGCCACTCAGCTTGATTCATTAAGCAGCACCTAATTTTATTTGTATCGCGCTCAACAGTGCCTTTGTTGGTGCCTAACTTTTGGGCGCATCTTATAGAATTTGCCCTCTAATGTTATGTACTTCTTAGGTGCCTAATTTAATTGTCAAAATTATCTTAATAGGTTCAATAATTGAAAAAAATTAATAATTGGGCGATATGCACTCATCCAATTGTATAAAGATAGGGACCTAGGGCAAGTAGCAGCACCAAATGCTTAAGAAGGCTTTTCTATGGAAAGATCCTCCAAAAACTTAAGGGGCTCATAATAATAAAAAAAAAAGGCTAAAAAGTGGCCCTAATAAAATTATTCTTCAAGAAACTGAGATAAAAAATATAAAAGTTGAAATTGGTGAATCTAAGAATTCTATTGAGAATATACAACAGGAGTTAAAAGCATCAAAACAGCTAAATGAAGCAATAATAAAAGATAATACAAATATGCGTAGAAAATTGGAAATTTTGGAGAATTTCTCGCGTAATAATAATCTCCGACTGATTAACTTTCCTAAGATACCCTCGGTGACGCCTAGGGATATGTTGAAACGTTACATGTTGGAGATTTTGGGCATTCCAGAGGATACATTACCACCACTTACTCAAGTATATTACCTACCAACGAAACCTATTAAATCACCATCTAAACAACAGGAGAATAATCTACCAATTAATGTTTCAGCAATTTTGGAACTTTCGGATAGAGAGCTTGTATCCCCGGCAACATTGCTTCTTACTGTGGCTCTTGCCCCAGATAAAAACTGGTTGCTTAGATTGTTCTTTAGAAACAAAATGAAAGAATTTCTTGGACAAAAAATATTAATGTTTCCAGACTTGGCACGGGAAACCCAGAGAAGAAGATGAGAGTTTCTTTTGTTGAAACCAGGAGTTATATCTCTTGGTGGGACTTTTTTTCTTCGACACCCTTGTAAATGTGTAATACAATACCATATGAAAAAATATGTATTCTTTGAACCATTCCAGCTGACAGCCTTTTTGGTAGGAAATCGGCTGGATGAAGGAAAATCAAAATCAAAGTGAAGTGCATTTGAATAATGATATCCTTCCTCAGCCAAGGGATCTTGTTTTCCTAATATTTGAATTGATAGTTGTTAGTATTTGTTACTAAGTCCGCCTTATCCTTCTTGGATCTAATTTTGAGGACTTGAGCTGAATTTAAGCTAAAAATTTTATTTTATTTTACTTGATTACCATGTATTTTACTTTTGAGTATTATTTTCCTGCTTTTCTTCAACTTTCTGTACAAGTGGATACTTGATTTATAATATGTAAAAATTTGATAAATAAATAATTAAAAAAAAAAAAAAAAAAGTGGCCTAAATGGATACGTGGACGATCAAAAAGCCTGATCATTCAAGTACCCATAGTCAAAGCTGGTTTTAGAGGGGGGGCGATCGGGGGTTCAGGGGGGCGGTCGTGGGGGGGTTGCATTGAGGGCAGGAGGGCCTGGGATCCCTCCTGCTCATATTTTTGTGGGGGGTGGGGGTTAGGGGGTGTTACTGGGCCAGGAGGGCTTAGTCTCCCTCCTGGCCCCATCGGACTCGGCGGGGAGGGGTTGGGGATCGCGGGGCAAGAGGGCTTGGGCTCCCTCTTTCCCCAATGCTGTCAGGGAGTCAGTGGGGCAAGAGAGCTTGGACTCCCTCTTGCCCAAATGTAGTCAGGGGTTTGGGGTGCCACCGGGGCAAGAGGGCTTGGGCTCCCTATTGCCCCAAACGTAGTTGGGGTTTCGGGGTGCCACCGGGGCAAGAGGGCTTTGGCTCCCTCATGCCCCAAATGTAGTCGGAGGTTTGGGGTGCCGCGGGCCAGGAGGGCTTGGGCTCCCTCCTGCCCAGATCATTGTAGGGAGAGGGATTCTGTAACCGGTGTTGTTTTTGACAGACACTGGTTACAGAATCCAGCTTTTAGGTGAAGGACTGGCTCCTCCTTTGCCTAAAAGCCCTTGTTTTGGGCGTTTGAGACTTACGCTTTTTGTAGGCTGATTATATGTTGTTAGTGTAGACGTAGTGGTGGTCTGGACATTTAAACAGCTGAATGTAGAGGCAGGCCATTATTAAAAAAAAAACTAATTTTAGACTTTTTTTTGATAATGGACATTTTTCCAGCTTCTACTTTCAACGTTTAAGACCTTAGGCCAAAAGGGGACTTAGATGTTTTTTTTATTATGCCCCTCCACATGTCTAAAATATAAGCCTAAAACCTTTGCCTAAATTTTTACATAGGTGCTGTTATGTGTTATTTTGTAAAGGGTGAATACGCATGAGTGACATGCAGCTGGCCCCATTTTTCTAGGTGCTGGCCCACATAGGCATTCTTTACAGAACCTGGGCTTAAATGACTTGCCTAGAGTCACAAGGAACAAGCTGAAATTGAACTTACAGCTAAAGCAGCAGTTCTAACCACTCAGGTGTTCATTAATACTGACAGCTCTGAACCAAATTCAGTAATAGCTCGGATGATGTTAGAGACCCAGCACAGTTCCCCTCTTGAACAGTGTTAGAGGAAAAGGACAGGTGTGCCTGCCTCAAACTTTGATGGGGGGCTGAAGGTATCAAGAAAAGGAGTCAATGAATGTGCTTTTATGGCAACCACTGATGAGGGAAGAGATGGCATTACATTTGCAGCCTGTGGCCAATCAGGGAAGGTAATAATACTCCGACATCGAGAGTGCCATGATGACCCCATGGAACAAATAGTTGTTAAAGGGCATGAGTACATCTTATAGAGACAAAGCAACAGAAGGAATTAAATGAAGAATCCAAGGCATGGGTTCAAAGGTCAATTCATCACCAAAGATAATAGGCACATGCCAGGAGATTGGGAAAGGGGTGGGTTATTAATATTTTCTTGAAGTTGCAGTTCAAAGGGGCCTGACATGGATATAGTGGTAAGCTATTCCAGACTTTGGGACTTTGGAATTTGAAGGTAGATTTGAATAGTTTTTCCATTGATCTTGGTAGAGGAAAAGAAAGGTGAGCTTCAGGTATTGCCTTTTTCTTGAGTTATGGATGAAGCAGGGAACCTTGATGTCTAATACTATTCCATTAGCATTACCCAATAAATTGCTTTGTAGGTCATGCAAGTGATATTGAAATGGACTCTTGTTTTCATTGGTAGTCAGTGTAATTCTCCCAATAGCAGGCTAGCCTTCTTGAATTTGCCTACTCCAAAAATTAATCTAGACATGGTGCTCTGGAGTAGATGCAATCTCTGATATTCCTTATCAGTGATGCCATAGTAGTCTAGATATGGTAATATGAAATCTTATACAGCTGTTCTGAAATTATTTTGGCTTAGGAGGGTTCTAATTGCTCTTAGTTGTCTTAGGCTATATATATATATATATGTGTGTATTTTTTTTTTTTTTTTTTTTTTACCAAGGAGTCGATCTAATCTCCAAATATAAAATAAGAATCCAGAGTAATGCCTAGTAGTTTTGAAGTTTTCTCAATTTAATGGATATCTTCTGTAGCTAACACTAGAGGCTCCTTTTACGAAGGTGTGCTAGGGGCTTAACGCGCGTTATAACGTGTGCTAAATTGCCAAGTATGCTAGCTGCTACTGCCTCCTTTTGAGCAGGGGGTATATTTTTGGCTAGCGCTAATCCGGTGCATGCAATAAAACCGCTAGCGCACCTTCATTAAAGGCGCCCTAGATCTGTGCAGGGTAATGAGTTATAGTCACCAAACCAGTGCACTTTGGTCCACTGAGTTTAAAGAAGTTATTTTGTGTGCAAGTAATCAGTTCTATTAGGTGTTGTAGGGTGACATCTGAAACGACCAAGTCCCAATTTGTAGTAGAACGAGGCTACTACAAATTGGGACTTGGTCATTTCAGATGTCACCCTACAACACCTAATAGAACTGATTACTTGCACACAAAATAACTTCTTTATGCCCAGTCACAAGCTAATAATGGGTGTAGCTTATGAGGAAAAGTAAGTTTAATTTCTCAAGGAAAAGTAAGTTTAATTTCTCATAAAAAACAGGGAGGGGGAGGGAAATTCCACAACCAGTACACATAGTCATAATTACAGATAACAAAAAGAGACAATGGTTTTTTGTGATTTCTTGTATAGCAAAATAAGCTTATAAAGAATATTCCCTTACAAATCCCCCTTACGTCATGAAGATGACGTCATAAGCGTACAGCAGCAGCGTGGAGAGAAAGGTACTCTGCTAAGGTGTCTGAGATCACATATATAGAGAGAAAACTTTGGAAAAGAAGTATAAAGAATAAATAATTCCTTCACATGTGCAAAGGAGTGTGTGGTGCAGTGGTTGGAGCTACAGCCTCAGCACCCTGGGGGTTGTGGGTTCAAACCCCGCGCTGCTCCTTGTGACCCTGGGCAAGTCACTCAGTCCTCCATAGCCCCAGGTACGTTAGATAGATTGTGAGCCCACCAGGACAGATAGGGAAAATGCTTGAGTACCTGATTGTAAAACCGCTTAGCTAACCTTGATAGGCGGTATATAAACACCTAATAAACTTAAAAAAAAAAAAATCACCAAGAACAGCTTGGGGGTCAAAGCTGCTGGGAAGGTTGGGTATCTGTAGTAGGGACTGGTAGGTACTAGCCAGGGCTACAGTAGAGCGATGAATAGCAGAATTGACAATATCATGGAATCACAGTAACCAGGCAAGGCAGGCGGCCAAGAACGAAAGAGCCAGTCAGCAGGGAGAGGAACATGAGCCAGTGTGGTGATGCAGTCCACAACTACCTCGAGCACGGTACCATCATCATCAAGGTCAAGGCAGTAGTTAGGTGGAACTTGCCACAGATGCCACCTTCCACAGCCAGCAAGTAATCTAGAGACAGGCGATTCTGGTACATGGCAGTGCAAAAGTTCAAGAACAGCCTGCAAGTGAAGTATGCAGTTGAGTAGGTAGATTGGGGTCTGACAACCCCAGGAGTCATCTTTGGCTCATGTAGCAGGTCCATAAGCAGCAATGATCCATTCAGCAGGCTAGTTGTCACCTCATTTGCCAATCTGTATGGGGTGGAGAGCGCTAACTGCTTTTGGTGACCCCTGGTGTTTAATACAGGGGCTCCCAGGTGTTCACCGTCAGCCAGCAGTAGCAGAAAGGAGCTGGGATGGATCTGAGTACACATGTAACAGTCTGTTGAGCAGTTATCCAAGGGTAAGCAAACAGGCCACAGAGTCAATATCAACCATCAGGAGCTGGCCATCAGGCGTAGGAAGTTCCATGGAGCAGGTACTGAAGAGGAGGGCCTGGCAACTTGAAGATGCAATCATGGAAGTTCGCAAGGCCCACAGTGGAAGTCATGGGGCTGATGTGAAAGAGAGGTTCTATGAAGGCAGGTCTAGCATATACAGCCATGTTCATAGCCACTGTTCTCCCATACCGGTCCCACCACAGACAAAACAATTGCTGACATTAAGAATCTGGTCTATAGATTCAGCAAACTGTCCTTTTGCCTAAGGTTTGAGCAAATGTTTCTTTCTTAGCAAAATGTGTTTTTTCTTATCTACAGGAGAAGCAGGATCGCTCAGCTGTGGGGGGTTCAGGATATGAGGAGGAATGACCTTGGCACAAGTAGCTAGCTTCAGAACAGGATGTAAAACACAGAGCTCAGAACACAAAGAGAAAAATGACCTTGTAGCTGTTCAGCAGAATGAAAACTGTTTTTTAGCAGTTCTTTTCTTTTATATGTTACACAAACAGGAATAGAAAACTTACAAGGAATATGTGCCCCTTCAATCCCCTCTTACGTCATGAAAATGACATCATAAGTGCACAGCATCAGGTTGGAGGGATAGTCCAGATATGTCGCTCGAGGAGGGGCTTAGGAGCAGTAATACAAGCACTATAACACATAAGCAGTCTAAAAATGACATAAGCAACACGGGTACAAATAATAATAAAGATTATAACACTAACCGTTTAACCCATCCTTGCATCCAGCTAAATTACTGGTCCCAAGGATTACATAAACCAGAGTTATGTTGAGCTCTGTTTGAGCTCAACAGAGAGGTCCTCTAATTTCTGAATGGCCATAGTAACCTTACCCGTAGGAACTGTATTATCAGGAATAAAGGTGCAACAGGAGAAAGTACTGGAGAGAATTTTACAGACACCCCCCTTCTCAGCAGTGGGGCCTAACTGATCAGCAATATCTTGCAAGGCGGCCCTAGTGTAGTTCACAAAGTGTTGCTGATTATAATAAATGTAATTAATCCAATCAACATTCTGATTGATAGTAATAAGGGGAATAATAGACGAACCCAGCCTAGTTGTGACAGAAAAAACAAAATCTACTTTCCTATGTGCAGAAAATCAGGGGAAACATAACATAAAATAGCACATGAGACACATTCCCATAAAGGACAGGCTCCTCCATGAGTGAAGGTGTCCTCATAGGGACATTACTGGAAAGGCATTAAGCTAGAGAACACATTGGAGATAATAATGCTGCCAATTGAGGAACAGTATGAGGGGCAGTACCATGACAATAAGCAACATCAAATAACATGCATGCATCAAAATACAAAGGCACTGGGCAGGAAGGGTAATGAGGGGGCCCTCAGCACCTGCTAAAGGCACCAGGTGGGGGGGTTGCGATAAACCACAAGCTGCCAGTTACAGTCAAACACTTGTAAACAGTTCCAGTCCAAGAAATGAAAAGGTTAGGATCTGGTGTTGCAGGGGTATCAGTCTCTTTAAACTGGTAAGGTCCATACTCGGAGAGAAAGGTGTCTGCACAGACAGGGAGAGATACACACCAGCTTGAAAGGAGTTCAGGTATCATACAGGGTGATAAGTTGGTATGGGTTGCGCACAACTAGTAAGGCATTCAAGAGAGACCATAAGGATATACTCAGTGTAGGGCAGAAAAAAACCCATTATACCAGAAATGTGTGAATTGAGCAGATCCAGTGGGCACCATGGAATAAACACTGTATAGAACCTTTGTCTTAATAATATAACCCCTAACTAAGTAGCGCTCAGGCCATGAAAACAAGAACCAAAAAAGATATTGTGCAATTTAGATAGGAAACAACAAAAATGCAAAAAATGGGGATAAAAACTCCAAAAATGGCCAATGGTATATTTTTTCGGGGTACCCCACAAACCATACAGACAGACAACACAGAGATTACATGGCACAAACAAACATAGAGCTCCAGTAGGCCTTAAACTTGCTTTCATCCATCACGGAGTCAGGGCTGAACTTACATCTGCACATAAACACAATTATACAAAAGGAAGAAGAAAAACAGCATCATAGAACCAGGCATATTTGCACACATAAGCAAAGTAGATTTCCTGAGAACACAGTCATAAGAGATAATATAATCAGGGACACAACTAGCTTCAATCTACAGAGGAAAAAGAAACATTTTTTACATTTTTAAAGTGCAAGGTCATTTCAAGGTTACTTGAAGCACAACTTGTTCTTCCTGTTTATTTTGTGTCAGTTCAGCAAAAAGAGTCTTTGTGCCAAAACTGATCCAAGATAGCTATGTATTCCAACTGCCTGCCTTCACATCATCATCATCATAAGGAAACACATACCCACTGGTGAGAAAAAAGAAAAGTGATAGGGGAAACGCCCCTTTCCAGATACTGGTAGTAAATCAGTCGCCAACAAGCTGCATTTCCAAGACCTGTAAAAGAGACTTGTACAGTGTACTATAAAACAAAACAAAAAAAAATGAAACACTACAATGCTTAACAGATTAAAGTAGTAGATTAAAGTAGTAAATTGCACTTTCCACTAGAACATATGAGTTAGTGTCAATTCATAGTTGCTTTATACAGTTCCTACCCCAAAGAGCTTACCTTAACAAAAATAACTTGGAACTTTACTCACACCTGCCTATTCCAACTAGAATATCCTTTATAATAAGGCCATAATACATGCACATACTATATATATCCCTGTGTATAAACGTACACTATCCTGTCTGCAACTTTACTCACACCTGTCTGCAACTTTCAGTAACTATCATGCATCTTTTCTACAACCTTTCCCATGTGGTTTGTTTTTTTGTTTTTTTTTCATCTCCCCAATGCTGTCTTTGACCAAGTTCCCAAGTTAAAAACTCGATTAAATTCCTAATACTAAGTCTTTGACTTTTTTTTTCAAAACTTCAAAATGTGCACAGTGCTGTAACTTTTGGCAATAATCCTATGCTTAGATTCTTTTTTTATATATGCAGGCGATAGTGTTCTTCTGTCACCTTAAATAGGTGCCAGCAAAAGTCACACACCCACAGCTTTATAAAAGAATGCTAATGTCTCCTAAAGCCAAAAGATATCTTAAAACTATTAATTCATAAATTGTTCATGTAGATCAGAAAACTAGTTCTTATTGTCTTCTCAATTCCTATTCTGAATGTGAGAAAGTTTAATAAGTTTCAATTCTAGTCACGAGGAAATGTTTTCTCTCCCCCTTCTCTTGTAAAAAGACAAAGAGGGACAGGCAAAATATGCTGGCCAAAGGGGTGGAGGGAAAACAGCAAATCCCCTACAAATACGGTATGCATACCACAGTTCAAGTTTTTTCAAGTTTTTATTAAAGCTTGATAAATCGCTTATTTAATTTCCTAAGCGATGTACATTTCAAATTAAAAATGGGCAGTGAATACAATAACGTAAATTAAGACTTACTAAATAAAACACACACGAGTCATAAGGGGTAGAAGGGGAAAGTTACAATTTCTGTTCAGAGTATGAAAAACACAGAAGGTGAGTTAACACGAGGAAGGGTAAAATTTAAGGTTTAAAATACCCAGTCAAAAAATTAAAAATTCTAAATCATTGGGTCATAAACTAAAAGCATCTTTAAAAAGATAGGTTTTTAAAAATTTTTTGAAGGATGAGAGGTCCTTTTCGTCTCTTATGTATTGAGGTATAGAAGAGGGGCTGTAACCGATAACATGTCCTGTCTTCTGGTTCCTATTATTTTCAAGGATGGAACTGTTAGCAGGTTATTGGAGGTTGACCGGAGAGTCCGGAGAGTGTTATAAGTAGTGAGCATTCTGGTTATGAACTGTGGATCATTATAAATAAGATATTTGAAAACTAAAAGTATTATTTTGTATGTGATCCGATGGCTTATGGGGAGCCAATGAGAATCTATCATCAAAGGAGTGACATGGTCATATTTTTTGGCACTGATAAAGGACCGCATCATTGATCACCTTGACGGACACGGTCTGATGAGAACCAACCAGCACGGTTTCATCAAAGGCAGATCTTGTTTGACAAACTTGCTGCACTTCTTCGAGGGAGTAAACAGGTAGATAGACAAGGGCAACTCAGTCTGGACTTTCAGAAGGCATTCGACAAGGTTCCACATGAACGACTACTTCAGAAAATTGCGAGCCATGGAATCGAGGGAGAAAGACTCACATGGATTAAAAACTGGCTGGAGCATAGGAAACAGAGAGTGGGGTAAATGGGCAATACTCAGACTGGAAGAGCGTCACCAGTGGGGTGCCGCAGGGCTCGGTGCATGGACCCATAATCTTCAACATCTTTCTAAATGATCTGGACATAGGTACGACGAACGAGGTGATTAAATTTGCGGACAACATGAAGTTATTCAAAGTAGTGAAGACGAAGGGGGATTGCGAAGATCTACAATGTGACATAATCAGGCTTGAGGAATGGGCATCGACATGGCAGATGAGGTTCAACATGGATAAGTGTAAAGTGATACATGTCGGTAAAAAAATCTCAAGCACGAGTACAGGATGTCCGGGGTGGTACTTGGAGAGACCTCCCAGGAAAGGGACTTGGGAGTTCTGATCGACAAGTTGATGAAGCTGTCTATACAATGTGCGGTGGTGGCGAAAAGGGCAAACAGAATGCTAGGAATGATAAAGAAGGGGATCACAAACAGATCAGAGAAGGTTATCATGTCGCTGTACTGGGCCATGGTTTGCCCTCACCTGGAGTACTGCTTACAGCACTGGTCGCCGTACATGAAGAAGGACACGGTACTAATCAAAAGGGTCCAGAGAAGAGCGACTAAGATGGTTAAGGAGTTGGAGGAGCTGCCGTACAGCGACAGATTAGAGAAACTGCGTCTCTTCTCCCTTGAACAGAGGAAATTGAGAGGGGACATGATCAAAACATTTAAGGTACTGAAGAGGATAGACTTAGTAGATAAGGACAGGTTGTTCACCCTCTCCAAGGTAGGGAGAACGAGAGGGCACTCTTTAAAGTTGAAAGGGGATAAATTCCATACAAACCTAAGGAAGTTCTTCTTCACCCAGAGAGTGGTAGAAAACTGGAACGCTCTCCGGAGGCTGTCATAGGGGAAAACACCCTCCAAGGATTCAACACAAAGTTATACAAGTTCCTACTGAAGAAGGATGTACGCTGGTAGGGATATTCTCAGTTAGGGCACTCGTCTTTGACCAAAAGGGAAGCTGTTTGAGCAGACTGCTGGGCATGATGGACTACTGGTCTGACCCAGCAGCGGCATCTCTTATGTTCTTATGTTCTAGGCTTCCATACCACTTCCCTGTCCACGCTTTCCACATTTCCCTATATCCAATGAGTTTTGGGGATATTTGTTCCATCTTCCAAAGCACTAGTATTAAATAGCCAGACAAGTATTGTATAGCCAGAATTGTATAGCCAGAATTGTACAGCCAGACAGGTCCAACAGCCCGGTAAATCTTGTACATTGCCAGATAACTCTCCCCCCACTCCAGAGCCCTGCACCATGGCCCTGCCAAACTCTCATCAATGCCCACTACTGCTCCTTCTCTATCTTATCAGCATCAGAATCTGCACAGCCAACTTATTATATCCTGCTCCAATCCCAGTTCACTACTCCCTATACCGCGCGGTCAAGTCCAAATTCCCAACATACACACCCTTTAAACCCTACGACTACTTAGAGGCAGATCCACTCCCATTCCCAATTCTACCAAGCCTCACACTAAAAAACAATGATCACTAAATAAACTAGCCTACTCCCATTACTTTCCAACTGACCACGCTACCCACCAGATCCTACAAGGGTTCTACCTAAACATAAGATCGATGAGGAACAAATCTATACTGATCAAGGATTGGCTGAATGAAACTAACCCTGACTTTATTCTACTCACAGAAACCTGGCTGCTATCAGACAACGATATTATCATCAAAGACTGTCTTCCCCCAGGTTTCAAGATTCTATCTCTAGCCAGAACCTGGGGAAGGGGAGGAGGATTAGCAATAATCTTCAAAGACCACTTAAACTGCGCTTTACTTAACTCCAAATCCTCTCCCAACTTAGAGATACTATCACTTTCACTTACTCCAAAATCCCTAACCGCCTCTCTAACAACTATCTTGTTTTACGTCCCACCAAAAAAATGGAACAATAGCAAAGGAGGATATCGCTGAATTTATACTAACCAACTCATTAGCAAGCCCATACAACTTACTATGTGGGGATATCAACATTCACCTAGAACAAACAGACCTATCAGAAATATCAGAGTTTTGGTTACTTATCTCCCAACTAGGCTACTTCATACCTCCTCCAGTCAAAACCCATCAAAGAGGTCATCAGTTAGACCTGATGACAATCTCCTTCAAAGAACCAACCAACCCCAAATTCTACTGGAATCAAGAGAACTGGACAGTATCCCTATGGTCAGACCACAGACTACGTAACTTCACCATTGATTGCCAGCAAAAAACCAACAAAAACAACAAAACAAGAAATAACAAAACCCACACTTCTAGAAGTAAGATCGACCCGGTAGAATTCTGGTCCCACTATGAGAATATTGCAAAATAAAATGTAGAAACGGATCAAATTATGACCGCCTGGATTAAAGACAGCACCAAAATTCTAAACATAATAGCCCCCATAAAAACCCGCAGAATTAGAACTATAAATCAAGAGGGATGGTTTGATTCAGAATTACTACTGGTAAAGAAGGACTTGAGAAAATCAGAAAGAGTATGGACTAAATCTGGTACTCAAGAGCACAGAGTTGCTTGGAGATCAAAATTAAAAAACTACCAAAACCTCACCAAAGAAAAATTTCTATGCCCAAAAAATTGGAAACATTTTTAATCAACAGTAGAAACCTCTTTAAACTAGTCAACGACCTCTACAACCTCGAGACACTCACTGATATCCGGAAAGAATCTATATTAACTGCCAACACCCTAGCAGACTTTTTCAACTCCAAGATACAAAAATTAAGATCATCAATAACTGCCCCGGCCAATCCCCGCAGGTACTTTCCAATAATCCAGGACACTGACATATCCAAATCTGACCTAGGGTCCAGAACTGACCTAAGTTACAGCCATTACACAACCATAGACTGGCAAACCTTTAACAAATACTAATATAAATATAACAACTCCTATTGCAGACTAGACACCTGCCCCCCAAATGTCATGAAAACTGCCCCGATTCACTTCAAAGCCAATTTGTTGGTGTGGGTCAAATCTTTACTATCCACAGGAAATTTCCCAGTAGAGCAACGCCACATCATGATAACTCCAATTATAAAAAACATAAAAGAACCACCCAATGCCCCGTCTAATTACAGACCTATCGCTAGCATCCCGCTAGTCACCAAAATATCAGAAGGGGTGGTAAATGCCGAACTCGCTACATATCTGGAAAAATTCAACATTTTACACGACAACCAATCGGGCTTTCATTCTGACCACAGCACCGAAACCATCATAGCCTCTCTACTCAACCACCTGCACTCACTCTTCAGCCATGGCTCCAGCGCCCTGATCTTGCAACTCGACCTGAGCAGTGCTTTCGACCTAGTCAACCACACTATCCTCCTAGACTGCCTTGCACACATCGGCATCTCTGGCCAGGTTCTCAACTGGTTCCACGGGTTCCTAAGAAATAGATCATACAGGGTGTTTAAGAATGACTCTTTCTCCTACAGCTGGGACAACTGTGGGGTTCCCCAAGGCGTCCCCCACCCTGTTCAACGTCTATATCATCTCCTTGGGGATCATCCTGCAAAGTTTCAACCTCAAATTCTTCATTTACGCAGACGACATTACAAAAGTCATCCCGCTAACCTGTTTCACTCCAGAGTTGTTTAACTCTATATCAAGCCTACTCAGTCAGATAGAACTCTGGATGTTATCCTATAGATTAAAATTAAACTCTGACAAAACTAAATTCCCCAATGACAAAATCAAAGATACCACAATACTAAAATTAAATTAAACTAAACCTTAGGTTTGTATACCGCGCCATCTCCACAAACGTAGAGCTCGGCACGGTTTACAGGGTTAGGTTGAAAAGGAGCTACAATGAAGGGTTATAGGAAAGGAGCTAGGAAGATAAAGAGGGACAGGGTACCAAAGAGCGGGAGGTGTTAGATTTCCCCCTAGAACAAACCTTAAAAATACTGGGAATCACCTTAGACAAACATCTATCCCTGGAGAAACACAGTGATCTTACTGTCAGGAAAAGCTTCTCGGTGCTATGGAAACTCTGCACCATAAAAAAATACTTTGACGACACCTCATTTTGCCTGTTAGTACAATCCTCCATTCTCAACATCCTGGATTACTGCAATATCATTTATTCGGGCTCTATGAAGAAAACCACCAGGAGACTAAAACTGATCCAGAACACCACTGACCGCCTTATATTGGGCTTAAACAAATGGGAACATATCACCCCCTTCTACCATAAACTGCACTGGTTACCATTTGATTCCAGAGTCCTATTCAAGTTCGCTACAAAACAGTATTTGGTATATCCCCAAGCTACCTCAACCCTCATTTCAATCTAAACTACAACAACAAGAACTCCCGCAGAATCCATCTGTTCGCCTTCCCATCCCTTAAACTATGTCATTTCAAAAGATTCCTTGACAAAACCTTCTCCTTCCAGGTGGCTAAACTGAACCCATGGCTAGCCCATATTGTGCTCGATGCTCCCACCTACCTTGACTTTAGAAAAAAACTCAAAACACACTTATTCCACGGACAGAACCCTTAATACACTCTCCTCTCCCCCTTCACCTCCCATCTATGCACGTGAATCTCCACCTACTCCCTCGTATTGCACTAAACCTCAACAACCTGTATTATCCAGTATATTGACCTTCTTATTATACATTCCTGTTTTCCCATATAAGACCTTCCTATCGTACATTCTTGTATATTCCTATTCACTTCAATGACTTCATTGTTTATAACCTTGATTAACTGATGTGAACTGCCTAGAACTCCCTGGGTATGGCGGGTATACAAAATAAATAACTCCCTGATGAATGGCCAGAACCATATATCCTAAATCATGCCCTCAGAAGTTAGTGCCAGATTCTGTATAATATGCCCAGTCTCAGCAGCTGTCTAAGCAGCTTTTGAGAATCAAACATGTATATCCTATATAGAACCATGTCAGTCCTGATGAACAGATACCTAGCCACCCAAATTCTCTAACCAGTGTCCATGTCACAGGTGCCGGTTAGAGAAACACATTGCTGCTGAGCTGATTACTGCAAGGGAATCTCCCTACAGTGATCAGTTTAGCAGCTGTGGCCATGTCAGGGAACACTAAAGGAATATTGAAGATGTATGAGTGAGGCAACTTGGAAACTCCCAAAATAAATGTCAACCTCACAGCTTAGGATTCGATCACAGAATGGCACAAGAGCCCTTAAAGTGTCCACATCTACGATTGTTTGCTCTGGGCTCAAATCCTGGCCTTCTGGTTAAATGTAGCTAATATGCTTACTGCTGTATGAACTGTTGTCTTTTTTCAAAATATTTAAATAAAGACTGAAAACAGTATATGTTTCATTTTTACTTATCCTTTAATGCAGTGTCTCGAGCATTTGAGATCAGGTTGGCTGGTTAGCATTAATGTAAATTAAACATATAAGCTCATGGCTGTTGTTTAAAAGTGTGGCTTGAGTCCCGTCGAGATTAAAAGCACTGTATGCTGTTTTGCCTTGCTTGAAAACTATCCGGTGCCTAAAGACATGAGCCCGGGAATTTTTGTAGTGAATTAACTAAATGTGGTCTATTCAAGATAGCAACGGTTAAGTTTAAAATGATTGATAATTAAATTAAAGTTAAAGCTATATTGAGCATAGAGTAACAATCAAATGTTATTAATATGTTCCAAAGTTATTTATGAATGTAGAATAGTGTGAAGTATCTTGAATTTGAAAAGGCATTCTATAATGAGTAAATGAAGTTATAATTTCTGGTATCTGGAAAGTGATTTGATTTTAAAGCTCAAATGCATTATATCATTCACATAGCTTCCACATTATCTAAATGAAGTAATTGATTACAAATGTGATGATATGGTCTAGATGTATGAAAAGAAAAGGTTTAAGGTTTTATAAACATATTTAATTTTGAAATGTATTTACTCATGTATACACCAATGAATTTTAGATTATTTGGTGATTTTTAAGTATTAATGATAACCAATGTACAAACATTATCCATGAAATGACAGTTCTTTATGTATATAACAATCAGTTGATTATAAGTATGTATTTAGTGAGTTTTATTTCAATATTAACATTAAGTTTCTTAATTAATGAAAAATAGATCCATGATTTTAATATATGAGGAGGTATAATGTACTGCACAGTATTCTGATTAATAGTAATGATATATAGAGATAATGATTGATCAATTATTTATATTATTAGTTTTAAAGTTAAAACACAGTCTTTCGGGTGTCGATAAGATATGCTACAATTAAATTTTTGTATTATGCAGAGCTCCTCTGCGAACCCTTGAGAAAGCCCTTGTGGGCGAAATGGGTCCCGTCGTGGCATGCTAGGGACATTGCATTAATGGATAAGTAAAAATGAAACATATACTGTTTTCAATCTTCATTTAAATATTTTGAAAAAAGACAACAGTTCATACAGCAGTAAGCATATTAGCTACATTTAACCAGAAGGCCAGGATTTGAGCCCAAAGAGAACAATCGTAGATGTGGGCTCTTGTGCCATTCTGTGATCGAATCCTAACTTGTGAGGTTGACATTCGCCATGGCAGGGAACCCATCCCCCATGAAGTTGGCTGGCAAGAGGGAT
The DNA here is from genome assembly GCF_902459505.1 of Geotrypetes seraphini. Classification (NCBI taxonomy): domain Eukaryota; kingdom Metazoa; phylum Chordata; class Amphibia; order Gymnophiona; family Dermophiidae; genus Geotrypetes; species Geotrypetes seraphini. The sequence goes on along the minus strand of NC_047095.1, from coordinate 95,336,000 downwards.
GCCCCCCTGCCAGAACCCCTAAAGCTCCCCCACCCCAAATGTCCATAGCAGGAGTTGTGCCCAATTCCTCCTGCCACTACCGAGACATCCCCGATCACATACAAGGGATACCTACTCTCTCATACTGTCACCCCCATGAGACATCCAAGGGAAGATAGGATGCCTACTCCCTCCTGCTGCCACGCCCTGAGACATCTGTAGGCAGGAGGGATGCCTACTTCATCCTGTCACTGGCCCTATCATTCACTGAAGCTCCCCCAAACACTCCCTGACTCCACTGATACTTCCTGACTCCACCCCTTACATACGCCGATTGCCCCAAGAACCCTCTACCCTCAAATGCCCAAAGATCTCTCTGTCACCCCAGATACCGCAAAGATCTCCCTGACACCCCCAAACCTCCAAAATGCCCCGTACCTTTGATGGCCGGAAAGAAGTATTCCCACTCCCTCCTGCTGACAGGCCTACCATTGCAAAATTATGGGCCTTTCCATTCCTGGTGCATTCGGGGATGCACCGGGGAGGGGCCTAAGGGTCTAGTTGGCTCATATGCCAAAGTACCCTCTGATAGGAAGGGCCTTAGGCAGTTGGGCTAACTGGAGTCTTAGGCCTCTTTCCCAGTGTATCCAATTGGCCAGATCTCTAAAGTCCCTCCCATCCCAGCCTGAGTGCATCTAAGTCCAAAACATGTGCCTAAATGATAAACTCACTCAAATTCTACCCCTAACCATGATTACTTGGACTTTGAGGTAGGTGCTGTGGACTAGGCACTTACCTCAAAATAGTACTATCCAATTACATACCATTTACATCAAACTATATAGTCTCAATTAACGATTTTAAACAATTGTTAGGCACCTAAATCAGTTAGGTGCGTTAGTTTGATGAACCATATGTTGTAATTGCAGACACTGAAAGGAAGAACTGCTTATTTGTGCTGAGTCATAACATGTGTTGTTAAAGTCTATATAACTAGAACTCTTTCGTTTTAATAAAACCCCTGATGCAGGTCATATGGGTAGAATGTGGCCCACGTTGTCAGCCTAGAGGCCTCTGGGAGATTATATCAATCTGACCCTGGCATGGGAAAGCAGATAGACCCTTAGTGCAGGGAAACTGTTTTAAGTAGCCCTGATTGATATATTTTAAGTTTCAAGTAGCCCTGCTTGAATCATGGCTAGCTAAAAGGTGTTAATGTCTGATTAAGAGGGTGCTTAGGACAATGGTGCACAGATCAAGCCAGAGACTTAATCCCATCAGGTTTCTCACCCTCCTTTGTTAATTAAATTAACCATTGTCTCAAACAATTTACAAATTCTAAACAGAAAGATACTGGGGGATACAATATTTTCTCTATTCAGAATAAGATTCCAAGGTATAAAAGCCTGCTCTCTGCAACACACAAGTTCTCTCTCTCTCTCTTTTCCTATGGAGCTATCTCTTGGCTCTTCTGCAAGCTTCTATGTCCCTCTCTGCCTCTGACCTCTGTAAGGCAGTGAGACTGCTTGCTCTCTGCTTAAGTGTAATGCTCTCTGCTTAATTGTAATGCTTATAAATATTACTTTTCTGTAAGACTATTTCTATAATATATTCTTTATATAATCACCCCTGGCTGTGCTTCTTATTTGATTCTATCCCTAATGAAACTTCTGTGAAGGAACTGAACCTGGGACCTGGCGTTTGTCAGTACGCCTTTCACTTAACCCCTACCACCTAATATTGTGGGGGCCACTTTCAAACTGACACACGTCAGGCAGCTTTCATCAAGAAAAATAAAGATCAGCTTTGATTCTACTTGAGATTCAATCGTCTTTTTGTCTTCTGCCTTGCTGTAGATTTTTCTGACACCTCTCCTTTGGACTCATATAGAGAATCTTGCTCTGAGGCCCATATTATGTAAATCACATCTATCAGAACCTAATTTAATTGCTTATGGAAAGAGCGTCTTCTAGATAGATTTAAGAGCAAGTTAAAATGCTTTCTTTTTAAAGATGCTTTTGACTTTTAGCTCCCCAAGTAAGGATAACACCTTTAAATTTTGACCTCTGATTTCTTTAATAAAGATATTTTCCATATTTGTTTTTCTCTTTCTATTTATTATTCCTATTATCTTATTTCCATTCCATTTATTACTCTGTTCTCTTTTCTTTCTGATCCTCTAAACCCTTCCTTTTGTCTTAACCCCTATCTGTTTCCCTTTCTATCTAATATTGTAGTTAAGAACATAAGAATTGTCGCTGCCGGGTCAGACCAGAGCTCCATTGTGCCCAGCAGTCTGCTTCCGTGGTGGTCCCCAGGTCAAAGACCAGTGCCCTAACTGATTCTTACCTACATATGTTCTGGTTCAGCAGGAACTTGCCTAACTTTTCTTGAATTCCTGGAAGGTGCTTTCCCCTATAACAGCCTTCGGAAGAGCGTTCCAGTTTTCCACCACTCTCTGGGTGAAGATCTTCCTTATGTTTGTGCAGAATCTATCCCTTTTTAACTTTAGAGAGTACCCTCTCATTCTCCCTACCTTGGAGAGGGTGAACAACCTGTCTTTATCTACTAAGCCTATTCCCTTCATTATCTTGAATGTTTCGATCATGTCCCCTCTGTCTCCTCTTTTCAAGGGAGAAGAGGCCCAGTTTCTCTAATCTCTCAATGTACGACAACTCCTCCAGCCCTTTAAAAATTTTAGTCGCTCTTCTCTGGACCCTTTTGAGTAGTGCCAAGTCCTTCTTCAAGTATGGCGAACAGTGCTGGATGCAATATTCCAGGTGGGGCCATACCATGACCCTGTACAGCGGTATGATAACCTTCTCCGATCTATTTGTGATCCCCTTCTTAATCATTCCTAGCATTCTGTTTGCCCTTGAGATTGGGGCAGTCAGGCCCTTCTCCCATTGGTATTTTAAGTCCTGTAAGTCAAGTCTATGTCTCTTAAATTGTTTTCCCTGAATGTTGTAAAACTTTTTAGCCATGTCCATCGTTTAGAAGTACGATTAAACGATTAATCAAATTTTAAATTAAACTTGAAACATAGAAACATAGAAAGTGACGGCAGAAAAGGGCCAAGGCCCATCGAGTCTGCCCACTCCATTGACCCACCCCCCTAGTTAATTTCTCTCTGATGACCTTTTCCCTCGAAGAGATCCGACATGAGCATCCCAAATGATCTTAAAAACTTGCACGCTGCTGGCCTCAACCACCTGTACTGGGAGCCTATTCCAGCTGTCCACCACTCTTTCAGTGAAGAAGTACTTCCTGGTGTCGCCTTGAAACTTCCCGCCCTTTATTTTCAGCGGGTGTCCTCTTGTGGTTGAGGGTCCCCTAAGAAGGAAAACATTATCTTCTACCTTGATGCGACCAGTGACATACTTAAACGTCTCAATCATGTCCCCTCTCTCTCTATGTTCCTCAAGAGAGTATAGCCTCAATTCGTTCAGCCTTTCTTCGTATGATAGATCTTGTTGTGATGAGCTGAGCGGTCATTTTCCCATCACATTCCCAGGACCTACAGTGCTCCGGGCCAGGTTTTCTAACAACCCTCTCTGTATTCATACATATATACACTTCTAGACACTCTTGAAGGTATAATGAACACATTTACTGGTGTACAGGACTTAAGTCTGTTCCTTCACAAGCTCAGAGAAACCAAAACTCTATACAGTGGTACCTCGGTTTACGAGTGCACCGGTTTGCGAGTGTTTTGCAAGACGAGCAAAACATTTGCAAACTTGGTGCCTCGTAAACCGAGCTTGCCTCGCTGTATGAGCGTCCCCCCCCGCCCCCCGCGATCCGGCATCCCCCCAGCGATCCCCCCTGCTCGCGTCTGCCCCCTCTCCCCCCGCGATCCTACATCCCCCCCAAGAATGGCAATGACATCCCTTACCCCGACTGGGCACCAGTGCCGGTGCCCGAAGATCCTCCCTCTTCTGGCGCGGCCTGGGCTGAGCGGTGCATCGGAGATCTGGTCTGGGCTGGCTTTGAGCATTTGCGCATGCTCAAAGCCTTCTGGTCTTGCTCTCTCCGAGATTCTCAGATTCAGAATATGTATGTATGCGCTCAACTTCAAGAAAGGGAACTATGTTGCTATGAGGGAAATGGTGGGGAGGAAGCTCAGAAACATCTTTAGGATGGAGACTATGGAAAGCACCTGGACCCTATTCAGGGACACCCTGCAGGAAGCACAAAGAATGTACGTCCCCAGTTTCAGGAAAGGCTGCAAGAATAAGCGGTCAAAGGACCCGGTTTGGATCTCAACAGAAGTAAAGAGGGCAATAAATGATAAAAAAGTGTCCTTCCGGAGATGGAAAAAGGACCCAACGGAGGAAAATCACCAGGCGCACAGGAAATGCCAAAAAGAATGCCACCGAGAGGTTAGAAAAGCAAAAGGGAAATACGAAGAGGGGCTGGCCAGGGAGGCGAAAAACTTCAAGGCATTCTTCAGTTACGTAAAGGGGAAACGACCAGCGAGAGAGGAGGTGGGGCCGTTGGACGATGGGGATAGGAAGGGAGTGATTAAGGAGGATAAAGAGGTAGCTGAGAGGTTGAACACATTCTTCTCGTCGGTTTTCACGAGAGAAGACACATCTAATATACCGGACTCAGAGGAGCTCATGAATGGGGAACAGGCTGAAAAATTGGAGCACATAGAGGTAAGTAAGGAGGATGTCCTCAAACAGATAGACAGGTTAAAATGCGGCAAATCACCAGGTCCGGACGGGATCCACCCAAGGGTTCTAAAGGAGCTAAGACAAGAAATAGCGGGCACAATCCAGCATGTTTGTAACCTATCCTTGAAAACTGGAGAGGTACCAGAGGACTGGAAATTGGCGAATGTCACACCTATCTTCAAGAAGGGATCGAGGGGTGACCCCGGGAACTACAGGCCGGTGAGCCTGACTTCAATTATAGGGAAGATGGTAGAAGCTATGATAAAGGACGGCATTTGCGAGCACATTGAGAGAAATGGCCTACTGAGAACAAGCCAGCACGGATTCTGTAAGGGAAGGTCGTGCTTAACGAACCTTCTGTACTTCTTTGAGGGAATAAGCAGTCGGGTGGACAATGGGGAACCCATAGACATCATTTACCTCGATTTTCAAAAGACTTTCGACAAGGTGCCACATGAAAGGCTGCTTAGGAAACTGTGGAACCACGGGGTGGGAGGGGATGTGCACAGATGGATCAAGCACTGGTTGTCGGGTAGACTGCAGAGGGTCGGAGTAAAGGGCCAATATTCTGACTGGCGGGGAGTCACGAGCGGTGTGCCACAGGGATCGGTGCTGGGGCCGTTACTCTTCAACATATTTATCAATGACCTGGAAAAGGAAGCAAAGTGCGAGGTTATAAAATTTGCAGACGATACCAAACTGTGCGGCAGAGTTAGCTCCAGGGAGGAGTGTGAGGACCTGCAAAGGGACCTAGACAAGCTGGAAGACTGGGCAAACAAATGGCAAATGCGCTTTAACGTTGAAAAATGCAAGGTCATGCATATAGGGAAAAAGAACCCGTTGTTCAACTACAAATTGGGAGGGGCATTGTTGGGAGAAAGCAATCTTGAGAGAGACTTGGGTGTGCTGGTGGATCCATCACTGAAGCCATCTGCACAGTGCGCAGCGGCCTCAAAAAAAGCCAACAGGATGCTGGGCATCATAAAGAGGGGCATAACAACTAGGACGCGGGAAGTCATCATGCCACTGTATCGAGCGATGATGCGTCCGCATCTGGAATACTGCGTTCAATATTGGTCACCGTACCTCAAGAAAGACATGGCGGTACTTGAGAGAGTCCAAAGGAGAGCAACGAAACTGGTAAGAGGGCTGGAACACTGCCGATATGCTGAGAGGTTGGATAGGCATCTGGAATACTGCGTTCAATATTGGTCACCGTACCTCAAGAAAGACATGGCGGTACTTGAGAGAGTCCAAAGGAGAGCAACGAAACTGGTAAGAGGGCTGGAACACTGCCGATATGCTGAGAGGTTGGATAGGCTGGGGCTCTTCTCTCTGGAAAAAAGGAGGCTCAGGGGTGATATGATAGAGACCTTCAAGATCATGAGGGGCATAGAGAGGGTGGATAGGGACAGATTCTTCAGGCTGAAGGGGACAACAGGTACGAGGGGGCATTCGGAGAAACTGAAGGGAGATAGGTTCAAAACGAATGCAAGAAAGTTTTTTTTCACCCAGAGGGTCGTGGACACTTGGAATGCGCTACCGGAGGAAGTGATTAGGCAGAGTACGGTACAGGGATTCAAACAGAGACTGGACGGATTCCTGAAGGATAAAAGGATCGTGGGATACTGAGAAAGCTAACCAGAAAATAAATATAGAATCCCAACCAGGTCGTGCATGTGCAAGACCGGAGGGCTAGGACTTTGATGGGAAGATAGGACTCAATAGGAAACCAAGGTGGCATGGGGGCCCCTTCTGGTGATTTAGACAGGTCATGACCTGTTTGGGCCACCGCGGGAGCGGACTGCTGGGCAGGATGGACCCGGCGGAGGCACTGCTTATGTTCTTATGTTCTTATGACTACCTTCCCTCGGGAAGGCAGACATACATATGCAGTCGGTGTCAGGAACTGGAAAGCCTGAAGAAGGAAGTTGGTCGACTGCAGTGCAAGGTTCAAGAGCTGGAGGGGCTCCACATCTCGGAAGCACCTTTCAAGACAACTGAAGACCCCGCAAGAGAAAGCCACATCGAGGAGCAAGTAAGGGAGCTCGAAATATTCATCGAGGAGGCCTACAGGCAGGTAGAAGAGCAGGATCATCAGCAGCGCTGGAGTGAGGAAACTACGTCTACAAGAAATGGAGGACAGGGGCCAACAGATGGAAGACAGGAACCACATGAAAGATTCGAGCAAGCAGAGAGGGCGAAAACTGGTGGGTACCCCGGAAGAGAAGTACTGAATCACACCGAGGATACAGACTTGAGACCAGTGAGGAAGCTGAAGAAGGAGAAATCTAAAGTCGTCGTGGGAGACTCAATCCTGAGAGAAGTGGACAGTCACTTAGCAGGAGGGAGAGAAGATCGGCTAGTGACCTGTCTCCCAGGAGCAAGAACGAAGGACATCACCGACAGAATCGAGAGGATCCTGGATGGTGCAGAAACAAAAGAGACAGCAGTGATAATCCACGTGGGAACAAATGATGGCAACAGAAGAAATTACAGCAGGACTACGCTAACTGAACAGTTCAAGATCCTAGGAAAGAAACTGAAGCTGAGGACACAGAAGGTAGCATTCTCAGAGATTCTGCCAGTACCGAGGGCAGACGCGAAGAGGCAGACCGAGCTACAAGAAATAAACGCGTGGTTGAGGAGATGGTGCGAAGAAGAAGGATTCCTTTTTGTGAAGAACTGGGCAACTTTTTTGGGGAAGAACAAGCTCTTCAAGAGGGACGGACTACACCTGAGTAAGGCAGGAACAAGGCTGCTAGCAAACAACGTCAAGAGAGGAATTGAGCTGGCTTTAAACTGAGAAGAAGGGGAAAGTCGATAGTCGACCTGACGTCGACGGTTCAGACAAGAGTAACCAAAGAAGATACTGAGCGGGAAAAATGCTGGGAACAAGCAAGAGACGAACAACAGAAACTGTTGACCTACAAGAAGGGTAAACAGATAAAATTAGAGGAACAGGAGAGATTGGAAAATCAGGTTGCAGACAAAAAAGATGCACCAAAAAATGAGGAAGAAAGGAACAGAAATGAGGGACTGGCAGCCCAGATAGGGGATGGCAAGAGGAGCAAAACACATGTAAAACCATCTGAGAAAAGAAAAGATCGGGACTTAAATTGCTTGTACGCAAATGCAAGGAGCCTAAAGTCCAAAATGGGAGAATTAGAAGTCATAGCCAAAAAAGAAGATCTAGACATCATTGGAATCACGGAAACATGGTGGAACAAGGATAACCAATGGGACGTAGTACTGCCAGGGTACAAACTCTATAGAAGAGACAGGACCCACAAGAAGGGTGGAGGAATAGCACTATACATAAAAGACACCATTCCCTCGTCCGGAGTGGATATAGAACCAAAGGCGGAAGGATTGGAGTCATTATGGGTTAAATTACCGTGAAAAAATGGCCTTGACATAAGATTGGGTCTATACTATCGTCTACCTGGACAAACGGAAGCAAACGACAAAGATCTGGCAGCAGAATTGAGGCGGGAAGGAAACAACAGGAGCGTGACAGTAATGGGAGATTTTAACTACCCCGGGATAAACTGGAATATTGGAAACTCAAACTGTACGAGGGAAACAGAATTCTTAGAGGCTGTGAGGGACTGCTTTATGGATCAGCTTGTCAAGGAACCAACAAGAGGAAATGCCACTCTTGACCTAATCTTCAACGGAATAGGGGGACCTGCAAAAGAAGTGGAAGTAATAGGACCACTAGGAAACAGTGATCACAACATGATCCAGTACAAATTAGGAGTAGGTACAGCAAAAGGGAAGAGAACCACAGTGACAACGTTCAACTTCAAGAAAGGGAACTATGATGCTATGAGAGCAATGGTAAGGAAAAAACTCAGAAATAGCTCAAGGAAAAGAGAAACTGTAGAGCAAGCCTGGTCTCTATTCAAGGGCACAGTGCAAGAAGCACAACATATGTACATCCCCAGATTTAGAAAAGGGTGCAAAAAAAACCGAACAAAAGACCCCGCATGGATAAACAATAAGGTGAAGAAAGCGATAGGAGACAAGAAAAATTAATTCCGGAAATGGAAAAAGGACCAAACTGGGGAAAACTGGAAGGAACACAGAAAACGCCAAAGAGAATGTCATCAAGTGGTTAGGAGAGCGAAAAGAAAATACGAAGAGAGGCTGGCCAGGGAGGCAAAAAACTTCAAATCGTTCTTCAGATATGTTAAGGGGAAGCAACCGGCAAGGGAGGAAGTAGGACCGTTGGATGATGGAGAAAAAAAGGGAGTGATAAGAGCAAAAAGAGGTAGCCGACAGGTTAAACAAATTCTTCTCATCAGTCTTCACAAGCGAGGACACATCCAGTGTACCAGAACCCGATGTGATCTTCCATGGTGATCAAGAAGAAAAACTGTCAACAATAGAGGTGAGCCATGAGGATGTCCTCCAACAGATAGATAGATTGAAAAGCGACAAATCACCAGGCCCGGACAGAATCCACCCTAGGGTACTAAAAGAACTAAGAAATGAGATAGCGGGAATACTCCAGCGAGTTTGCAACCTATCCTTGAAAACTGGAGAGATCCCGGAGGACTGGAAGATGGCAAATGTTACACCTATCTTTAAAAAGGGGTCAAGAGGAGACCCGGGAAACTACAGGCCGGTAAGTTTGACATTGGTTCCAGGCAAGATGGTAGAAGCACTGATAAAGGACAGCATCTGCGAGCACATCGAAAAAAATGGGCTGATGAAAGCGAGCTAGCATGGCTTCTGCAAGGGAAGATCGTGCCAAACAAACTTACTGCACTTCTTTGAGGGGGTGAACAGCTAGTTGGACAAAGGGGAACCTGTAGACATCATTTACCTCGACTTCCAAAAGGCCTTTGACAAGGTACCCCATGAGCGGCTACTTAGGAAGCTGTGGAACCACGGGGTGGAAGGGGACGTACACAGATGGGTCAAACACTGGTTGGCAGGCAGAAGACAGAGGGTTGGAGTGAAGGGTCACTACTCGGGCTGGAGGAAGGTCACGAGCGGAGTTCCGCAGGGGTCTGTACTGGGACCGCTGCTGTTTAATGTATTTATTAATGACCTGGAAACGGGGACGAAATGTGAAGTTATAAAATTTGCGGATGACACTAAACTCTGTAGAATGGTTAGAACTATGGAAGAGTGTGAAGACCGACAAAGGGACCTAAACAAACTGGAGGAGTGGGCAAATAAATGGCAGATGAACTTCAACGTAGGGAAATGTAAAGTCATGCATATAGGGAGAAAGAACCAGATGTTCAGCTACCAAATGGGGGGATTAGTATTAGAGGGAAGTAACCTTGAAAGAGATTTGGGTGTACTGGTGGATTCAACAATTAAGTCAACGGCACAATGTGCAGCAACCGCGAAGAAGGCAAACAGAATGTTGGGTATTATTAAGAAGGGTATTACGACCAGAACAAAAGAAGTCATCCTGCCGTTGTACCGGGCAATGGTGCGCCCGCACCTGGAGTACTGTGTTCAGTATTAGTCACCGTACCTTAAGAAGGATATGGCAATACTTGAGAGAGTGCAGAGGAGAGCGACACGAATGATTAAGGGCATGGAAAACCTTTCATACACTGAAAGATTGGAGAGGCTGGGGCTCTTCTCCCTGGAAAAGCGGAGGCTCAGAGGAGACATGATAGAGACCTACAAAATCATGAAGGGCATAGAGAAAGTAGAGAGGGATAGATTCTTCAAACTTTCAAAACATATAAGAACAAGAGGGCATTCGGAAAAATTGGAAGGGGATAGATTCAAAACAAATGCTAGGAAGTTTTTCTTTACCCAGCGTGTGGTGGACACCTGGAATGCACTTCCAGAGGACGTAATAGGATAGAGTATGGTACTGGATTTCAAAAAAGAATTGGACGATTACCTGCTGGAAAAAGGGATAGAGGGGTATAGATAGGGAGCTACTGCGCAGGTCCTGGACCTGTTGGGCCGCCGCGTGAGCGGACTACTGGGCACGATTGACCTCGGGTCTGACCCAGTGGAGGCATTGCTTATGTTCTTATGTTCTTATGTTGTTCTATTACAATCGCTCCACTGTTCCTGAAATTCACGGTATAATCCTTTGCGTCTTGTTACACAGTTTAAAATCATTAGCACGTTTATATATTATTCAAGATTTCTGTGTGCAAACAATGGCATTTACATGTGTAAATGGCATACCCTTGTACAGTAAGCACTGATTTCAGAAAGGAGACGGGGCTTGGGTATAACCAAAGCATGCGTGTGTATTCCTATTTCAAAAAGGGTTTCTACTTTTAAGAACCACATTGTGGAAAACATCATCTCTGCAGTTTTTTGTTTGAATGCATGTATGTAACCTTATTTCAAAGTTAGGTTTTACAGCTACTCCTTCACAGAGACAAGTTCTTCAAGAGTGTTCAGTTTGACTTTCCCTTTACACAAATGGTAAGTGAGGTTTCCTCTTTAATTCCCCGCTTTGTATTTTCCCCTTCTAAGTAGGAATAAGTAATGAATGTAGCCTGTATATTTAATTAGCAGCATTCATAAGCGTGTGTTTTCAAAATAGCAGAATTCCTATGAGCATCAGAGCACTTACCTCGCTGGCCTATGCTAAAAACCTCTAGTGCAGCATGATAAGGATGGGGGAGGAGGGTCAAATAATTTAATTGTAGCCTTTTTCTGAGTATGTCCAGCATTTGCATTGCAAAGTTTGTCATTATTTGTAATTTGCAACCCTTTATCACCCCCATCCCCTCAGTTTAGCACTGTACTGTATGAATATCAGTTACCTTTATTTTTCTAGGAAAAAAAAATCACTAGGTGGATGCATTTCCGAATACAGAGCTCACTCCTGTCTAGTTGTTTCTTCCCCTCTCCTGGTCCAGCAGCTTCCATGATTTCTTCATCGCCACCACCATCCCATCACCACCACCAGCCCTGCTGCTTTCTAGTAAATAGTAGTTTCCAAGTTTATTTAAAATTTGATACACCGCTTAAAAATTTTCTAAGCGGTATACAAAGTAGGATGAAAATAAAAACAGAACATTTTTTGCTTGAGGGGTAGAGTCATCAGTGATACAACCTAGACTGCGACTCCATTCTTTTATACTTTTGCTGTTGTTGTTGTTGTCAGGTAGTGGCTTGGCTAGCATGGGATAGGGTGGGGGTAGGGGAATGGTAAGGAAACTATATAGCTGGACTTTGGGGGGGAGATTCCATCCACAAATATTTGTACAAGACCCCATAGCTGGTTAAAACAGGCCTGCACACAAGCAATACAAATACACACCCATGCATGCACACAAATACATACAGGGTTAAACAGACACAGACAGTTACAGGTACATAGACTGATAGTGGTAGTTGGACAGATCCAAAAACACAAACATATATATACTGTCTTTTGTACAGAGAAATAGGGTAGAGAGTCTGAGAGGGGGCTGAGGATGGGTGAAGGGATCATGTTTAGAGGGGTGAAGAGAGGGTTTGATAGAAAGAGGCAAAATGGAGAAGAGTGAGAGCTAATGGGGGAATGGGGGTGTAGAGATTTAGGCCAGAGCAGAGCGGTAGCTAGTTACAGGAAGAGTAAGGTCTGACCATACACACTGCAAAATGCACCAAACAATGCTCCAGGTTAAGAGACATTTTTTCTGGCATTTATGCCCCAATTCTATAAACGACACCTAAAAAATAGGCACTGAGGAACACGGCGCATAGCAGTTATAGAACCACAACTAGCAGTGCCTAAATTGGACTTATGTGCATTAGGCGTCAAAATCTTAGCCCCCCCCCTACCCCCCTGTTTATGCCAGGGTTTTTTTGGCCTAAATATTGACACCTAAGTCCAGTTTAGGCATCAGCTCAGAAAACATGTCCAAGATCCACCCTTAACCATGACCACTTTCTGGTAGGCACCTTAGACTAGGCGCCAACTCAAAATCGGTTGGCACCTTTCTATTTAGGCACCTAACTAGTAATTAATTTTAATTTAAGCCAATTAAGCTTATTATCAATGCCAATTAAGCTAAATAATCAAGTTTGGTGCCTGCCAATATAGACACCTAACTTTAGGCATCTTTTATAGAATCTGGGCCTTAGGTCTCTATCTAGAGCAGATGTATATTTGGGTGTATACTCAATAAAACCCATCTACTGAATACTAAACTAGTATCTAAATGCACTAAACAAACACATACATGCACACTTTCTCAGCCACATGTGCTACCAAAAATCTAGTGAGGCGGAAAAATCCTCAGGTCCTCACCTTCACCCTACTGAGGCCAGGTGAAAAGCAGATAAAGGAAGCAAACCTCATCAGCATAAAAAAAAACCTCCTCTACTGACAAGGTAGCTCTGTGCAATGCAGACAACCACAGAAGAATCACAATAATGTGTGCTTATCTTATGCGGGAGATCAACACACTGACACAATTTCTGCTGCCTCGGGGTGTGGAAAAACGGATCTGACCTGAATTACAAATAACATGAAACACTTTTGTTGTGACAACAATCCAACTCCAGCATGCATGCAAAATATATGTGAAAATGAAAAAATTGTACCTGATTTTAAAACATCACAACTGATGTCTTTCTGCATCCAAAGATGGCCAAGAGCTTGGGAGGGATAACCCCTGTTGATGAGGCGATCGAATAACTAACTGCTCTACCTCTTGAATTCCATCATACCAGAACATATTCTTTGATATCTGAAGAAAGGGACAGATTCTTCAGACTATTGGGAACCACAAGAACAAGGGGGCACTCAGAGAAATTAAAAGGGGACAGGTTTAGAACAAATGCCAGGAAATTCTTTTTCACTCAGAGGGTGGTAGACACCTGGAATGCGCTTCCAGAGGTTGTAATAGGACAAAGTACCCTACCGGGCTTCAAGAAAGGATTGGATAATTTCCTGAAGGACACGGGGGTTGAGGGATACAGATAGAGGTAGAGATAAGGCTAAAGAGATTAAAAGGACTTAAACGCCAGTCACCTTACAGGTCATGGACCTGATGGGCTGCCGCGGGAGCGGACTGCTGGGCGCGATGGACCTCTGGTCTGACCCAGCGGAGGCAACTTCTTATGTTCTTATGTTCTGAGCCTCACTGCATAATGCACTTTAATGAAAGACTTCAGAGTGCTATGGTTGCTGCATGAGAGATTATGGAAAAGAGAGTTTCAGATGGGGAGAGAGGGGTTGATGATATTAGATCATTATAATTAGGAGGGATTTCAGTACTTAGGCAACTATATTGGGTTTAATACTATTTTCATTAAATCAAAACCAGACTATATGAAACAAAACACAGCACCATTCCTTTTCAATATGGGAAAAAATGCCCTATACACTGATCTCTGATAATCAGACCAGTCTCCCAATTCTGTATTTTCATAATTAGAATAACTGATAAATTTGGTTCTAAGATTGAAAATGTTATTCTATATTCAGTGAGCCCTGCCCTGGTCTTCAGGGGATTGAACATCTTATCATAGGAATGTATTTTCCAATTTATTTATTTTCTGTGTATTATAAACCAAGTGCTCAGTTCCCCTACAGGCATTATTACATGCCTCACAAAGCACCCCTTACAAATTAACATTTATCTTGCAAGGGCATGTTCAGACAAAAAAACAAATATATTAAAAAACAACCTATTTTTTAATGTTAAATGCACAGATCAGCAGAAAACATCCCTTGAGGCTGAACCTTTCAGGAGCAGAGTCCTATAAAGATCACACAGCTGCAGGATACTCGCTCGGATCAGAGTTTACATCAGCATCAGGAGGTGGCTTCTCTGGTCCATTCTTAATGTCATCTGTGTCCATCAAAGTGTCTTCTCAGTGTCATTTTGAAACTTCTTGCTTAATACTTTGAAAAGGTGGGGGGTCACCATGACCTGTGCAAAATTCTTCACTAGAAATTTCCCAGAGCGTCAGAGCAGGAAGAGCAGCTGTTTCTCACCTTGAAAGATGGGAGCTCATTGCCTTTTGATTTTATTAATATTTTACATTTATCTATGGAAGATCATTGAGTGCCAATGTCCAAAGCTAGACATGAATGTTTCAAATGATGACTACTACATGGATGGGGATATTATAATCGGGGGATTTGTTCAACAGTACAGTGTTGAGCTAATTAAATCCTTTAGCAACATATTAACTACTATAGAGTTAAAGTAAGTAGCATTGTGTATTACTCCCATTTGAGAAGTGTTTGTGTGTTTCACTGTGACTAGCTGTTGACTTTGAACTGCAGATATGACTTGTACCTGTATAAGATATTACAGGGTTTATAATTACATTTGAGGTTTTAGTGTCCTCATTCAGAGTCTATGAATATTTTTATTCTCCATTGAACACATAAAGTCATGATAAACTATAGCAAGTGAATTCTTAATAGCTAAGCAATGAGCTTCCATACACTGCTAATGTTTTATCATTGTTTTGCTTTATTTGTAGTTTAATATTTTTGCACTTGTATCAATTTTTAAACAGATGAACATGCCTTGATAGTCCTGTCTGAAAATGTCCTCTGTCCAGTGAAAAGTACATTTTTTCTTCGACCTTTAGGTTTTCCCAGAGGTGTGTTTTGAAAAGCAGAGAATGTACACGACTTTTTTCACAAGAAGGCAGGGTATTTTCGTTTCTTAACCTCAAACCTCTAATAGCAGCTGCAGTCACATTTAGAGCATATTTGGGAGAGGATGACAGGTAAGAAGATGCAGTGGCTTTCTGCTCCCCACTTCATCTTGATCTCCCCTGCCATGAGCTTGTACCCCCTCCCTTCTTTCATGCCTCTTTAATTCTCCTGGTACTGAGCAGCATCATAAACTTGCTGCCTGCATTGGTGTTGGCTCTCTCTGACATCACTCCTGGGTCCTGCACCCAGGAAGCACCTCAGAGGGAGAGCAGACACAACACAGACATGCTGCTCATGCCAGGAAAATTAAAGATGTATGGGAGAAGGGCAGGAGTGTGCACATGGTAAGGGGGTGCTCTAGAAGGAGTGGGGATAGGGGACAGGGGGCAGGGGGAGTGGCGCTACTCACCCTCACTATCCCACTGCTGTCTAGTTAAGACCTGGTGAGCTGGCTACTCTTGGATTGTCAGTAGTATTTGACTAGATAGTGCCACTGAAAATATTGTGCACCTGGGGAAGCACTATTTGATTAGTGGTATGGTGGTCTTTGAGAATCCTGGGAGTTACCCAGTAAGTAAAGACCAGGAAGTTATGTCAGAGGAAGAGCTGAGGATGGTGCAGGCAGCAGTTTGGAGATGTTGCTCACGCTGACAAAGAGTTAGAGAGGTACAGGGAGAAAGTAAGGTGTGCGTGTGGCAGGGAGGCAGGGAAGGAATAAGGGGGCAGAGAAGAGGACAGGGGATAGCACTACCCTAGGCACCGCCTACCTTAGCTATACCACTGAGTTGGTAAAATAAAAGCAACACTTTGTGAAAAGTGCTGAAAAGGTGTTGTGGCCACTTTTCAAGGTATTATGTATAAATGAAACAAAAAACAAAGGAAATAAAGATTTTTATTGGAGTAAGTCAATGTATTTTATGATGCGACTTTGAAGGTAGCCCTTCTTCTTCAGATAAGAAATAAGTGAATGTTTACAAATGTCAGTATATATAAGAGAAATATGAAACCCTTTACATGATAGTTTCACAGGAAGAGGGGGGCTGGGTGGGTAAGTACGAGACAGAGAGGTGGTAAAGCAGTTTCAAATTTCTTTGCAGTGTGAAAGAAAGTCCAGATCTTTCTGGGCGATGCACAAAACTTACCAATCGTGTAACGATCATTGCTAAACTGGTTGGATCAGATTCCCCGATGCACAAAACTGTTATCCGCCCACTATCCGATCCATGCAAATTAGTAAAACACCATGCAAAATAGCTAAGCGATTGATGCACTAACATCACTTGGCCACTTAGCATCGGATTTTACCGACTGTAAAATCCGATTGTTTTAGACCTGTCGGTAACTGTTACTGACAGGTCTATCTGCTTTTTTTCATTTCTTTTCAATGGCACAGATAATTTGCTTGCATTATACATGCAAAATATCTGCCCCATAAAAAATGCAATCTCCCACCTCCATCGGTAGGAGTGGGCATCACTGCTGCTATTTTTTCTTGGTTGGGGGAGCGGGAGCGTCCGGTGGCAGGGGGGAGTGGACATCCCTCCTGTCATTTTGGGGGGATGTTAGGGGGTGGTGGTTTGGGAGTGCTGGAACAGGGAGGGGCATGGCATGGAGGGGGGACTTTTCTTTTTTTTTAATGGGATAGAGTGTGCGTGTTTAACACATGCACATCCATGCCAAAAAAAAACCAGAAGTCCTAACAGCAATGACAAGAGGCAGCATTCCCCATCACTGCTTTTAGGGCTGTGTGCATGTGTCAATCACTCACTGACCTATTGAACCAGTTGCATTTGCATGCAAACTTGATAGTGCATCGATTGCTGTTGGGAGAAATAGCCAGAGAATCAGCCAACAGCGATTGAGTTGCTATCTTTGTGCATCTAGCCCTTTGTTAAGTTCTGTCTGGCAGGTGTCAAAATATTTCATCATTTTAATTTCAAAGGTGTTATGTTCTTGGATTGATTGAGAAACACTGATTCCTGAATAAAATGTTCTCTTTGGATAGAAAGAGTGAGCAATTTGTGAAAATATATTTTGCTTTTGTGAACCCACCAAATTTTAGAGTAAGAGACTTACCAGTGAGGGTTAAATATATACCCTGAAAGAGTAAGAGAGGATCAATTTTTCCCTCTTCCAAATAGTACAAAAACCAAGGCACATTGAAAGGAAACAATATGTCTTATGTGCATTAATTGTTAAATGGTTTACCTTTTCATATTTTGTATATATTTGTGTCCCATATTTAAAACTGTCTCAATGTAGCCGAATGATTTGATTCCTGATTTCCTAATATAGGTGCCCTCAGACACTCTTACTGATTTTAGCTGTTGTTTGTTTTATTATTCTCTTAAGTTCATGTTGTTTGCTTCTTAAATCTACAACTGAGCATAAAACCGGCCAATTTATGCTATCTCCTGTATACTCTATTCCTACTAAGCATCTTGCCAATGATTTAGACTATGATCTTGGTGTTGACACAGGGTGCTATTCTCATAAGTAATTCAGTATCCTATGATTGTAATGTTTTAGTTTTAAGAGACTTTTAATATGTATGAGACAATAAGTTGATAATGTTACACCTTTTCTCTATTGCCAATTAAGGGTTGTCAGGGAGGTTTATAGTTAGAAGGGCTTTGGTCCTTTATTATTTCCTGGTATTCCTAAAATAGGCCTCAGGTTTGGAGGCCTACTCTTGTTTGTTGCCTTGACACTCATAATGGCTGATATTTTTTTTTAATCTACCTGTATACTATCATCCCGTCAAAGGAATCATCTATGAAGACTTCTACCACCATGATGACCCATGCCATGGTGACAGGCACTTCAGTCCCTAGGCCTCAGACCTGCCAAGAGGGTGTTTAAGAAGGGCCCTCTGTCCCCCAGGAACCCCCAGTCCCACATGAAGTGGGACTCTTATTAACTAACTGAAGTCAAAACTCTATATGCAGGCCTGCCCTGCATTTCATTTTCAACCTACTTAAGAAGATATATTGTCCCTGCTACACAGAAGCACAAGTGAGGCATCAGGCCTTAGGAATGTACTGAACTTTTTTCTTAGGCTGGACCTGACACCAGCTAACACAAAAAAACAACTTGAGTTTGCCAAATAAGGAAAAGACAGAACTACAGAAATGACTATGGAATTGTGTATGGATGGGTCACTTATGGATAAGCGCAGCTGCTATTGTTACCAGGATATGATAGGACAGGGCAGATAATAGCATTTTTTGCAAAACATTAAGACACGTCTTGATTGGCATAAGAGTACAGGGTGTAGCCATGAGAGAAGGTTATAAAAATCGATGCATGCCTTTGTGTAAGCTAGGGATGATTACTTACAGCTAGATAAGTTTTTGCCATGACATCTACCTGTACCAATCCCTCCAATGTATACCAATTGAGACAATACATTTTTTAACCTGCTTTTGCTGTTACATTTTTATACTTTGTTTAAGTAAAATATTGTCTGCTTTTGGGTAATACATTGCACATCTGTGTGATTTATGGAGTCATAAGGGCTTTGGCAGCAAGCTCTTAATGGGAATACTTTGAAAAGAAAGATTAGGGGACACTCAATGAAGTTATAGTGAGATACTTTTAACACCAATAGGAACAAATATTTTTTTAATTGAAAGAATAGTTATGCTCTGGATTTCATTGCTAGAGGATGTGGTAACAGTGGTTAGTATAGCTAGGTTAAAAAAATGTTTACACAAGTTCCTGGAGGAAAAATCAATAGTCTGCTTTCGAGACAGACATGGGGGAAGTCGCTGCTTGCCCTGGGATTGGTATCATGGAATGTTGATTCTATTTGGGTTTCTCCTAGACTGCCCCACACTGCTTCAATAAGTCAAAGGTAAAGGGGAAACAGGTAAAAAGATCAATTACTCTCACGCCCTAGAGCTGCAAAGAACTTTCTTATTACTACAATAAACAATAAATTGGAAGAGATGGATAAGGGATGCTTATGAAATCTGGACCTCCTATTACAAAGTTATTCCAGGTCCTGATCTTATGATGTAAGCCTTTAATCAAGTGATACTTTATCTATTTACTTTTCTGTTGTTAGCAGTCATCATCACCTTGTAAATGCAGAGTACTCAGAAAATTCAACTCCCAACATTGGTAAATGACATAAGTTGACCAGTTCTCTTTCTATAAAGACTCCAACATTGGTAAATTGTAACTCCCGATGTTCACCAACCAAGTGTTTCAGTTGACACAACCTGTTTCAGGGGATTCATGCTGCCAATACTCTAGAAAAAAGTATAGTTACTTATTTGTAACGTAGGTTCTCCGTGACAGAAGGATAGTCAGCCACTCTCTCTGAGCAGTGGTTCATGCTGTGCTCTTCCATAGGTGAAGTAAATGTGCTGGGATATCCAGCGCGAGAGCGTGCATTTGGTGAACAGCAGGCCTGGTCTATTGTAGTCATAGGAGATGAACAGTTGTGAGGCTTGTCTGGTCCATTGTGCCCTGTTGATATAGGTAGCCATGAGGATCTTCTCGATATTGTGTGGTAGGTTTAACCTCTCAACCTCCATGCGATCAGGGCTAAAGACCACAGGTTGTAGTGGGGAGTGGAGATCCCATGTTGTGTGATAAGATCTGCGCTGACCGGGAGGGGGAGTGGTGGGATAACCGCTAGATGTTGCAGAAATGGGAAATTTGGTTGCTGGGACCAGAATGGGGTAATCATAATCACCGTTGCTTTGACCTGGAGAATCTTCTGCAGGACCTTGGGTATGAGAGGCATTGGTGGGTGTGCATCAATGAGTCCATGGTTCCAACTCAGAGATAAGCCATCAGGGCTGAGGTGATGATGAGCTGGTCCCTTAGAGCAGAAGGCCATGCATTTGGAGTTCTGTTCCATGGCGAACAGGTCAATGCTTGGTGTGCCCCAAGTGCTGAAGATCTCCTTCATAAGTGCAGGGTTGAGAAACCATTCTTAGAGATCTAGCTGGTGACTCAGGCTGTCAGCTAAGTTGTTCTGCTCCCCCAGGAGGTAAGTGGTCTGGATGGGGCAGTGTATGGAGTTTATGAAGCTTCCTTGCAGAGCGATGCTGACTTCGTCTCTCCCTGCTTGTTGATATAGTACATGGCCACCTGGTTGTCTGCCGGCCACTCATTGTTTGAAGGTCTTGAGGGCTTTCCATATGGCCATGAGCTCCAGTCGGTTGATATGGAGTATGGACACTTGGGTGAAGGTGGAGAAAATGTGCTCCTCATCCATGTTTGGAGGCATCTGTGGTGACCACAAGCGGGTGAGGAGGTGGTCTGAATGGCTTACCCGTTGCTAGGTTGTCTCAGGCCATCCACCAGTTGAGAGACTTGTGGATTGGTATCTGAGTGGCCAGAGGTTGGGTATGCTGGTTCAAGTGGTGTCTGAGGTGCCCTTGCAGGGGTCTCATATGCAGACTGGTGTGCTGGACAACCAAGACTGCAGCCGCCATATGGCCCAGGAAGCGCTGAGCAAGAGATGTTATGGCATTGATCTGGCAGTCCGGTAGAAAGGCCTTGGTTTTTGTAGCGTCAATGACTGCTCCAGTAAATGTAATCCTCTGGGAAGGTATCAAATGAGACTTTTTGTAGTTTATGAGGAACCTCAGATCTTGGAGGAAGGTTATGGTGGTCATCAGGGCTGCCTGTGCCTCCCTTGGTGAGGGGGCCATTATCAGCCAGTTAAGATAAGAGAGAGCGCATACCCCTGAAGGAGAAGATGTGCTGCTGCCACGGCATTTTGTGAACACTCTTGGAGCTGTTGAGAGTCCAAAGGGTAGAACCTTGTACTGGAAGTGTCTCTCGGATTTTGAAGTGAAGATACTTCCTGGGGGGCTGGGTGCATGGGCATGTGGGTCCATGCATCCTGTAAGTCCAGGGAGACTAGCCAGAGAGACTGTACCCAGAGACTGTACCCAGAGACTGTACCCAGAGAGTGCATCCAGAATTGTTCCTTGTGTATGCACCTGCTGAGCTTGCAGATCCAGTATCGAGCATTTGCCCGTGTCCTTGGGGATGAGGAAGTACCTGGAGTAAAACCCCTTGTTGATCTCCTCTGGTTGGCACTACCTCTATTGCTTCTGCCCGAAGCAGGTCCTCTCCTTGCTACAGGAGAATTGGGTCATTAGATGAAGGGTGACCCGCCTGCTATTGTGGTTTTTCTGGGGGATGGGAGTGGAGATGAATTCGGTATCCCTGCTTGATGATGCTAAGGACCCACTGGTCGGTGGTGATCCTGAGCCAGGCTTTCACAGACAATCTGATCCTGCCTCCCCCCAGCCCCTACTGGGCCGGAGGGTGCTTTTGATTTGGTAGGAGTGCTGCCCTTGGTTGACCCTGTTCCTAGGGCTGCGCTTGTTTACATAGGAGCAGTGGCGTACCTAGGGTATGTGGCACCCGGGGCACATCATTTTTTGACACCCCCCCCCCCCCATGTAAAAAAATATTTTTTGTAATAACCATGAAACGCTGGTTACATTTTTAATTCCACTGTACAATATTAAGGTTTTTTGTTTTCCCTGCCTTTTGTTTTTTCACTGATTGTCTTACTTTACTTTAATGATTTTGTATTTCATTCTCTTTTTTCCTTGTGTTTATGGTTTGTTAAGTTTGTCTATTAGTCCGCTTGGACATAATATATTACTAAGTATTGTATTGTTCCCCAAATATTGTAATTTTAAAATTTTCATCGCTTAGAAATATGATTGATCGATTAATCAAAAATTTTATTAAACTTGAAACTTGAAATGGAATAAATGGTCAGAATAGAAACAGGCAGTGAAAATTTTCTTTTATTGAACCTCATATATGTAACTATTATTACAAACATAACATAACATAAATTATGTCTGAATTGTCATGACATCAGAAGTACATATGGAATAGTTGCAGGTGATGCTTGGGACAGTTCTGATTGTGTTAGTTCGGTTTTATGTGTTTTTTGAATAGAAGAGTTTTTATTTCTTTTTTGAAGGTTTTTTAGTCTGTGGTCGTGGTCAATAGGTTGTAGAGTTGGGGATCGAGTGCTGCAGCTCGAATGGCTAGGAGGTTGTCGAACAGTTTTTTTCTTTTGACGTTTTTGGTTGGAGGGTGTGTGAATGGTGTGTGAGTTCTCCTATGTCTGGTTGAGGTGGATTGAATTATTTAGCTGAAGAAATTAGTTCCCCCCCCATTCCACACACATTAATTCTCTTCCATTTTTGTTCCCATTATAAAAAACACTGATAAGTTCCTAGGAAAAAAAATACATTAAAATAAGAAGTGAAAACAAAGTCCCCTACAGATAAGAACATAACATAAGAATAGCCTAACTGGGTCAGACCAATGGTCCATCATGCCCAGTAGCCCATTCTCATGGTAGCCAATCCAGGTCACTAGTACCTGGTAAAAACCCAAAGAGTAGCAACATTCCATGCTACCAATCCCCCATGTCTTAATAACAGACTATGGACTTTTCCTCCAGGAATTTGTCCAAATTTTTCTTAAAACCAGCTACGCTATCTGCTTTTACCATAACTTCTGGCCACTTCATTTGTAAGCTTAAATCTTTCCTTCCAAACAGAGACCTTGCTAGATGTCAAATACAGCACAAGGTAACTTAACACGAACTTAGCTGTGCAGGAAATGTGAATCTCCTCATACACACACCATATGGTGCAAAAATGTGCAAAGGTCTGGTTTTTTCTTTCGATCACTACATAGCCTAATGCCACACAAGCAGCACTGTTACAAACATATTCTGAAGGTCAATGCTAAGGTTAACAAAGTTTCCTTCCTTGGACCACAAGGAAATACTGACAAACCACTGGAAGAGATCCCAAAATAACTACCCAGGCACAACACCCAAAGACCCACTCAGTGTGAGAATCAGATGAGTGGAGTTGACTAACCGGGGGGTGGAAATGGGCCCAGAGTTTGCTCAGCAGAATTTCCTAGACCACCTCTTCCTCTCAACACATTGACACGCTGCCACCACCACTAGGAACACCTCACCGAGTAGGCCAGCAATGCTTATAAACTTTATAAAGCACATTATTATATTTTCTTATAAAGCACATATTTTAACTGAACTCTCCGACATCCTCAGCCTTGCCATTCACAAAAAAAGAAGGAAGAAAAGTTCCCGTTTCCTGCTGTCCCCAGCCTATACAATATTTTTCTTCTGCAGACCCTTCAAAAGTCTGACCAAATCCTCATTTCACTTGCATTATAAAGTCTTGAGGATGCCATCTCTCCCCAATCCCAGGTCCTAAAGTCAAAGACAGTAGCGCAAAACAGTGCTGCCTGATTCAGGGAAAAAAAATTCGATTTGATTCAGCCTATTGAATTGGTTTTTCGATTCGATTTTCCTGCCCAATTGGGTGTTTGTTTGTTTGTTTGTTTTCAAACATCCTGGTGGGTTTATTTTATAGCTTTTTCACCCCCCTTTGGCTTCTCCTATCCACACTGGCGCTGTGGTGTAAATAAAATAAAGAAACAAAAAGGACTTTTCTTCTCTCTGTTAAATCCTAGCTCATGTTTGCAGTCTAACACCAGCTCTGGCAGTTTACACTTTTCAAATCTGACATATTGTAATCACAAAACAGAAAATAAAATGTTGGTCCAAGGCTCTGGTTGTCTTCTGATAACTTGCTTGCCAGGGTCTCCTTCTTTCTTCTTTCTGCATGCTAACCATCCATCTGCCATCTTTGTCCTCCCCTTCCATTCCCCATTCCTCCCCAGGAGGTCTGGCATCATTCCTTTTATTGTCTCCCTCCACAGATCCATCTTTTCTTCATCCAGCACCTCTCCCTCCTTTCTCACCACCCTAGGGTCCACCATCTCTCCCTTTCTTTTCTCAACTACCCTCCTATCCACACCATCCCTTGTATCCAACTTCTCTCCCTTTCTGTTCCTTCCCTCCCTAAAACCCATGGTCCATCACCTCTCTCCCTCTCCTCTATTTTCAGACCCATTATTTCTTCCCACCCAAAATCTGGCATATGCGCGTTTCTTTGAACCCCCCCTTCCCTCCATGTATTTCTACACCAGGGCCCCCTCTCATAAAGGCCTGTCCCCCCTTGAAGGCCTGTCCCCCCTTGAAACCCTGCCTGCCTGTCCCCCTTGAAGGCCTGTCCCCCCTTGAAGGCCTATCTGTCTGTCCCCCCTTGAAGGCCTATCCCTCCCTTGAAGGCCTGCCCCCCTTCAAGGCCTATCCCCCCTTTGAAGGCCTGTCCCCCCCCTTGAAGGCCTGTCTGTCCCCCTTGAAGGCCTGCCTGCCTGCCTACCTGTCCCCCCTTGAAGGCCTATCCCCCCCTTTGAAGGCCTGTCCTTCCCTTGAAAGCCTGCCTGCCTGCCCCCCCCCCTTTGAAGGCCTGTCCCCCCCTTGAAGGCCTGTCTATCCCCCTTGAAGGCCTGTCCCCCCTTGAAGGCCTGCCTGCCTGCCTACCTGTCCGCCCTTGAAGGCCTATCCCCCCCTTTGAAGGCCTGTCCCTACCTTGAAGGCCTGCCTGCCTGCCCCCCCCTTAGAAGGCCTGTTCCCCCCCTTGAAGACCTGTCTGTCCTCCTTGAAGGCCTGTACCCCCTTGAAGGCCTGCCTGCCTGCCTGCCTTTCCCCCCCTTGAAAGCCTATCCCCCCCTTGAAGACCTGCCTGTCCCCCCCTTGAAGGCCTATCCCCCGCTTGAAGGCCTGTCTCCACCCCGAAGGCCTGCCTGCCCTACCCCACCCCAAAGGACCACTCACCCTCCCACACCCCACCCCGAAGAATCGCTCATCCCCCTGACCTCCCCACACCACCTACGGTAGAGAAGCAGCCCGCAACAAGATCGCGATGCCAGCAATCCCTGCGCTGCTTCGGTGCTGCTTCCTGCTCCATGGTCCCGCCCTTCCTCTGACGTCAGAGGAGGGGTGGGACCGTGGTGGAGGAAGCAGCGCCGAAGCAGCACAGGGATCACTGGCATCGCGATCCCACTGCAGGCTGCTTCTCCACCGCAAACGGTGCGGGGGGGCCGCGGGTAGAATCCGGACACCAGGGGGAAGGACCAGATGCTTCAAGGCTGGGAGCACCCCCTCAGGGCTTGCACCCGGGGCGGACCTCCCCCCTCCCACCCTTGGTACGCCACCTCATAGGAGTTATTATACTGTTGCGAGCGCAGGCCTGCTGCCAGCATGGTGTTGTGGGGTATCACTTGAGGGTGGTGAAATACTTGCGAAGTTGGTTCCTCTGGTGTCTTCATGGATGTGCCCAGTGTTCTAAACCATCAGAGGTGAGGGTTTGGAGGATGGTGCAGTCATCCTTGGTGCCATCAACTGTCTCCTTTTTTTTATTTTTTTTTATTTATTCAATTTTCCAAAATACATTTCCAAGGATAAACATCTTGAACAGAAAGAAACAGAAATAAAATCACCAATCTAAGGAGAACACCAAATCATTTCAGGAAATCAAATAATTCTGTCATTCTCAAGTCCTCAAAATCTAGAGATACCAAGATTCATTAAGTGACTCCTTAACCATGTTTTTCTGTGTGCATGGTGCATTTGCTAGAGACTCGTGGAGGGCATCATAGAGCTAAGCGCCGGGCTAGAATGGCTGTTTCCCCAGTGCGGATGGGTGTTTCAAAGTTGTCAAAGGTTGCTTTGAAGAGGTGCTTGCTGCATTCTTCTAAATCCTGGAGGATGGGTGAGAGAGACTTCAAGACTGGCTTAGTGGCAAGCTGGAGGCCCTGTTTTATTTATTTATTTACTTATATTTTTTTTCTCTCTATGGCCTCTTGATAAAGCTGCATCTGGAACTGGACCGTGGCAATTCGTGCACTGAGCATTGCACCATCGAAGGTCTTTTTTCCCAATGGAATCCAGGGTTTTAAGATCCTTTCCTGGTGGGGCATTGGAGGGGATTGCGCTGTCTTGTTTCTCTTGAGTGCCAAGGCTACCACAATGGACTTGTGTGGCAGCTGTGGTTTGTAGAACCCTGGGTCTGGTAGGATGTGGTACTTCACTTCCAGTCTCTTAGATGTTGGCAGGGCCAGATTGATCAATCGGCCAAGTAGGCACGTGCCTAGGGCCCGAAACTGTGAAAGGGGCCCACTGAAGGAGGATGACTAACCTTGCTATTTTTTTAAACAGCAACAGCCCCGCAATAGCAATGAGCCCCACCACAGCAACGGCAACGCCCACCCCCACCCCCCCCCGCAGCAATGGCAACAGTCTGCCCCCCCCCCCACCCACAGCAACAGCAACGCGGCTGGATCTGTTACTGGAAGGTCCCGTGATGATTGCTTCTACCAGTCCATCCCCCTCTGATGTCACTTATTTGATCTGGAAGACGTGACATCAGAGGGGGATGGACTGGCAGAATCAGTCATCGTGGAACTTTCCTGTAACAGATTTGGCTGCATTGTTGTTGCTGTGGGGGGCCCATTGCCATTGCTGCAGGGGGGCCGATTACCATTGCTGCGGGGTGTCTGTTGCTGTTGCTGCAGGGGGGCCCATTGCCATTGCTGCTGCTGTGGGGGAGGGTCATTGCCATGTGGGAGTAACCAGTTGCCAGCAGCGGGCAAAGCCGGCAGCTGCAATGTTTGGAGGGGGAGAGAGAAAGGAGCATGGTGGTGGAGGGAGAGAAAGAGGGCAGGGTGGTATGGAAGGGTTGTGAGAAGGATAGTATGGAAGGGTGATGGTGGAAGAGAAAGGGGGCAGGGTGGTTTGGAAGGGTGATAGAAGGAGAGAAAGGGGCTGATGGAATTGGTGTGCAGGGGAAGGGGAGAGATATAATGGAAAGGATACTGAATGGAATTGGGTTGAAGGGAAAGAAAGGGGCAGATGCTGATGAAATTGGGGTGCAAGGAAAGGGAAGAGAGACATAAGGCGGAATGATCCTGGATGGAATTGGGTTGGAGGGAGAGAAAGGGGGCAGATGCTGATGGAAGGGAGAGGAAAGAGTGAAATGCCCGACCATGGGGGTGTGGGAGAGGGAAGGAGAGGAGAGAGATGCCAGACCATTGGAGGAGGGAAGAGAAAATGATGGATGCCACACAAATGGGGGGGGAGAAGAGATAGAAGGGAGAAGCAGACAATTTCTGGAAGAGGCACAGAAGGACAGAAGATACAAATTTCTATTTATTTATTTTTTTTACTTTAGGGGACATGCATCGCTGTTTCTGTGGTGTTGCATTGTATGCAGAGTCCAGCTTTTTGATGGTTTTATTTAACCTATGTCTACGTATTTCTATTTTATCCCCCCTTTTACAAAACTGTAGAGCATTTTTTAGCACTGTTCGTGGCTAAAAACCATACTACAGTTTAGTAAAAGGGGGAGAGGTTAGTTTGTGATTACATATTCCATACTAGGCAAAGGTGTTTTCTGTGTTCTGTTTGTATGAAAGACAAGGTTTTTTTGTTAGCATTGACTAGCCTTGTTTGGCGAAATGCATCCGGCATGGTTCTTGGGAGCACCTTTAATTAACCTGATTTGAATCTCCTTAATTTTCTGCCAATCTTCTTTTGTTTCATGTTGGATTCTTTGGTGGACTGCTTAACTTGTTGTTTCGTTGCAAGTTAACATACATGGAGTGGAACGTACTAGAGGAGTTACAGATTTGGTTGTTTGTACATAGTAACACAGTAGATGAAGGCAGATAAATGGTCACAGTTCTAAAATGGGGGAAAAGGGAAGGGAATTGGGTATACTTGCTTTTGGTGATAATGTTTATTGTACATTAGCTCTCTAGGTGTTGGTTTTCTTCTTGTATTTGAAATTATTATTTTTTTTTTTACTATTTTGTTTGTACTGTATTTGAAATTTAATAAATATGATTTACATCAAAGACCCGAATGGTCCATCCAGTCTGCCCAACCTGATTCAAATTAAATTTTTTAAATTTTTTCTTGTTAGCTATTTCTGGGCAAGAATCTAAAACTCTACCCGGAACTGTGCTTGGGTGCCAACTACCGAAATCTCTGTCAAAACCTACTCCAGCCCATCTACACCTTCCCAGCCATTGAAGCCCTCTCCAGCACATCTTCCCCCAAACAGCCATTACAGACTATGCAAGTCTGTCCAGTACTGGCCTTAGTTCAATATTTAATATTATTTTCTGATTCTAGATCCTCTGTGTTTATCCCACGCTTCTTTGAACATAAGGGTTACAGTTGGTTGATGTAGAGTGAGGCAGTTGAGAGACGTTGTAAACTTGGTTATTAATATAGATTTATATTTCATATAGTATTACTGCTTTACAAATATTTGAACACTTTTATATATGCATGGAAAGGGTTCAGAGTTAAAGCCCTGGGTAAGTAGGTGGGAAGGGAAGGAAGGGGGATTTGTTCAGAGATGTTTGTGGGTTGCATAGAAGAAAAACTGTGCACTGGTATGCAAATTTTTGTTTGTTTTGAATTTTTTTAAAAAAAGAAATACAAGTGGAAATGAAGAAGTAAAGAAGAAAACAGATAAATGGGGCGGGAAATGGGCAGGGTAGGGGCAGGGCATGGGCAGGGTAGGGGTGGGGTAGGGGTGTGGCAGGGCCAAGGGGGCCCAGTGTACTTGGGTGCCTAGGGACCCTCAAAGAATTAATCCTGCCCTGGATGTTGGTCACCCTGAGGAGGGGGTCCACCAAATCTTGTCTCTACAGTCCAGCAGGTTCTTGTGGACCGGAATTGCTACCCCCTGCCTGGAGTTGTCCAGGCATTGTAGGAGTCTGTATTGGGTTCTGGTGGTCCACTCACGTGGATCTTAAGAAGGGCTGTGTTTATGGAGGAACTTGGGGTATGCCAGGTTTTCGGGTTTTTGTTTTTTTGTTTTTTGTAGATAGTGACTCACTGCCCCTCCATTGCTGGGGTGTGTGGCTGAAGGCTGGTTTGCTGCTCTTCGGTCTGCCCACTGATTGGCTGTTCCTCCATTGCTTGGGTGCATGATCTGCTGCTGGAATGCGCCATGCTGTTGTGCGTAGCTTTCTCTAAAGGGGGGCATTGGGGGAGTGTTGCCCGCTGAGAGAGAAACTGGTTTACAGGAGGATTAACTGCTGCTGCTGGTCTGTCCCCTGGTGGTTTGGAAGGTCATGTTATGCTCCGCTTGACTGGTTGGGTGGCTCCAGGTACCCCACTGATTTTCTCTGGGTCCTTCTTGGGAGGGAGTGAGCCTGCAGAGAGGGGGCAGGATGCACCCTTTTGTCTGTGCCGGTGCCCATGGCTGTGTTTCCCACTGTGCCAGGCGGCAGAGGAAGATGATTAGTGATGGTGCCTCCTGTGTTGGCTTCTCCTGCTGTGAATGTAAGCTCTTCTGAGCAAGGACTGTCTATTGCATGTTAAAATGTAAGGCGCTGCGTACATCTTTCAGTGCTATAGAAATAATAAATAGTAGTAGTGTTGCCTTGATGAGAGTCTGTCCTGCTGGCTGTGAGCTGTGGAAAGCACTTTCTGCCCAGGTTCCTGAAGTGCAGTGTACAGCTCCTGTGGCTGAGAAGTTTCACCCCCACCTTTGGGGAGGCGTGGTCTGACAAGCCGCATCACTGATGACATCAGTGTCCACACTCTGTGAAGAGCTCCACAGACTGTTCCTGTTGCCAGGGAGGAAAGGAAGGTCTGAGCTGCAATTGGTTGCTGGCAGTCTCTATCAATGCCGATTGCTGAGGCAGGAGGAGGGACACTTCTGGGATTTGTTGCCAACTCTCTGCACATGGCTGAACTTCGGTGTTTAATGGAATTCTCAGAGAGGGGAGAAGTAGTGAGAGGTGCTGCAGAGGTTTTTCCCGATATGAGGGTCATCCCAGGAGGAAAGGGGGTCCAGGGAGGTGGGAGAGGTCTGCTGGTCTCAAACAGGGGAAGAAGCATCAGGGTTTTGTTTTTTCCAGGTCAGGAGGTGGGAGAAGTAGAGTCCTCATGGCTGTAGGAGTTCTCTGAAGTTTCCCAGAGCAGGCAGATGGGGGATCGGGAGGGAGGGGAAACCCCTATCAGCTGCATGCAGGATGCAGATGGGGGAGTTGCTGGGCTAGGGCATCCTGGAGGATTCTTACCTCTGCCAATTTTATATCCCCCATTGCTGCCTTCCAATCAAGCTGGCTCATGCAGACGGATTCTCAGGCTTCATTCTTTTTCATGAAGTCTCTCAGTGCCCTCTTGCTCAGCTTGCATGCATGTAAAAACATGCGGGCACAATGCAAGCAGGGCTAGTTCAGCTTGCGTGCATGCGGGGACATGCAGGCACAAAGCAAGCAGGACTGGTCCTAGTGCACCGAACCAGCGGACGCACAATTCATGAGGATCCAGTGCATTCATCCTTCTCCTGCATCCCAGGCATTTCTTTGATGATTCAGGCATCTTCAAGGTGATGAGAAGACAAGTTTAATGGAGAGCTGTAGAAAATCTGACCGATGGGAACGGGCGGAGACTAAAGACTAGGGATTAGGGGTAAGCAGGAGGAAATGGATAGTGCTTAGCCATGCCTGGTGGGGTCCCAGGCACAGCACATGCTCAGAGATAAAATAAAATCTCTCTGAGCTTGTGGAGAGCTTATCCGCAAATGGGAGCTGATGGGACATTACCCATATGTGGCTGACTCATCCTGCTTGTCCTAGGAGAATATACAGTATAACATGAGTAAATATCTAACCAACTACACCAACATCTAACAAGAATAAAATAACCTCAAACAATCAAAACTCACCCCAGTGGCATACCAAGGGGGGGGGCGGTCCGCCCCGGGTGCACAGCCAGCCACCTTCCCTATTCTGCTGCTACTGCTTTCATTAACCAGCAGCAGCGGCAGTAAACAGGGGTGTCCATGGGTGCTCACTCCAGCAGTTCATCAGTGTTTGGCCGGCTCCCCTGCTCAAAGCCATGGGCGTCGGCTCCTTGCGCAATCCGCGGCTGCATCGGAAGCATTCCCTCTGATGTCATGACGTAAGAGAAAAGGCTTCCGACGTAGCCGCAGATCGTGTGAAGTGTAGACGCCTGTTGCTTTGAGCATGGGAACCGGCCAGAAATGCTGGGCAGGGAAGAGAAATGTTGTTGCTGCAAAGGAAAGGGGGAGGATAGAAATGCTGCACAGACAATGGGGAGAAATGCTGCACAAGCAAGGGGAGAGACATGCTGCTTCTGCACAGGGAATGGGGGAAAATGCTGCACAGGCAAGGGGGGAGAAATGCTGCACAGGCAAGGGGGGAGATATTCTGTACAGGCAAGGGGGAGAGTAATGCTGCTGCTGCACAAGGAAGGGGGAGAAATGCTGCTGCTGCACAGGGAAGGGGGAAGAAATGCTGATGTTGCACAGGGAAGGGGGAGAGAAATGCTGCTGCTGCACAGGGAAGGGGGAGAAATGCTGCTGCTGCATAGGGAAGGGGGAGAGAAATGCTGCTGCTGCTGCTGCACAGGGAAGAGGAAGAGAAATGCTGCTGCTGCAGCACCCAATTGGGGAGAGAGAGGGAAGGAGGGAGAAGGAAGACAAGGGAGAGGAACCAGAGATGCCAAGTCCATGGGAGGGAGGGAAAGGAAAAAAGGAAAGAAGATACCAGACCATGGAGGGGAGGAAGAGATGCCAAGGCATGGGGGGAGGGGAGGGAAGGAGATAGAGATACCAGACCATGGTGTGGAGTGGGAAGGAAGGAAAGGAGAAGAGAAAGAGAGAGATGCCAAAGCATAGGGCAGGGGGTGGAGACAGAAAAATGGAGAGAGGGTGAAGCTGAAATGAATCATGTGCAAAGGAGAGAAGGAACACAGGATATATAGTTTATTGAAGGGACATAGAAAGAGGGAAGATACCATATGGAAGAGAGAGAGGGTAGACAGTAGATGGAAGGGACAGACAGAATGTGGGCAGTAAATGGAAGGGGTAGAGAGAGAGAGGGCAGAAGCTGGATGGAAGGCGCAAAGAGAGGACAGATGTTGTATGGAAGGGAGAGAGGACAAACGCTGTATAGAAAGAAGAGAGCAAAGAGAAGATGATTAAAGCAGAAATGAAAAAAGGTAGAAAGATTTTTTTGTTGCTTTACTTAGAACTGTATTGATAAAAGTTTATAAATAGGAAGTGGAAATAAGGCAATTTTTTGGACTAAACCCCAGGACAGGATACCATAACAGCAGTATGCTGTATTGTCTTGAAGAAAAATTTGGCCTCTGAAAGCTAATTAAAAAATGGATTAGTCCAATAAAATGGTATTTATTTATTTCTCATTATTTGTTTTATTTTTATTTGTTAATTGGTAAAGTGGTGATTGTTATGTAGTAATTTTTTCAAATTTACATCTACTGGCTTTATATTTTGCACAGTATTAGGGGACATGTATCACTGTTTCTATGGTGTTGCATTGTATGCAGAGTCTGGTTTCTTAATGGTTCAGTTTAACTTTTGTCTACATATTTCTATTTTTAGTTTGTGATTATTCCATATTGGGCGAGGGTGTATCTATGTTCTGTGTGTATGAAAAGGACATAGTTTTCAGTTGGCATTGACTATGCAGGATCAATTGACTGTGCAGGATCTAGCTTGTTTAGTTTTACAATGTGTGTGTTGGTGTTCTAGTGCTCACTGCAGTGTTTAAGATACTGCCTTTTCCTAGGTACACTCTTGTTGTGCGATATGTGGATTGTTACTAAAAATCATATTTTTCTTTTTTTTTTAATAAAATCTTTATTCGTTTTAAAACTTAAAATAAGTGTGACAGTGAGTTAAAGCATTTTAACATTAAATAGAATACTTAATAATCAGCAATAATCCAAATCATATAACTTACCCTACCCTTCCATAGCAAATATAAAATTTAAGTATCATATGATAAAATTTTTCTCCCTATCATTCTTATATTGTTAAATAATAAACTAAAAATTACCCCTTCCCCCAGTATTGACCTTGTAAATTTAAGGGAAAAATGGTGTCTATTTAGTACAATATTTTGTTAACTGCTCCCATACATCTTGAAACTTCTTTAAATATCCCTTCAGTGTAGATATTGCTGTTTCCTTTTTATATATAAGGCATAACGAGTTCCACCAAATTATAGTTCAATCTACTCTAGTTTTTTCAAATACATTTAATTTGTTGTATGGCGACCCCTGTCATTATAAGTAAAAGCTTGTTATTATTTGAAGATATCTGACTCTTTGCCTTCATTGACATGCCTAATAATATAGTATCATAGGTCAATGCCACTGGGTTTCTAATAAACAATTAATTTGGCCCCAAATTGATTTCCAAAACGCCATAATAAATGGACAATAGAACAATAAATGATCTAAAGTCCCTGTTTCAAGATGACAATGCCAACATCTATTAATAATAATAATAATAATAACTTAATTTTTGTATACCGCTATACCACAAGCAGTTCAAAGCGGTTTACAGAGGTTTATTAGACTTAGAGCTATCTAACTTTTGTAACCGAACAGGGGTCCATAATGCTCTATGTAACAGAAAAAACAAGTTTGTCTCATAGATGCAGACACTTTACATCTCATCCTCCAAGTCCAAATTCGTGTCCATTGAGACACAGAAATTTGATGCTTAATCTCAATGCTCCAAATGTCTCTCAGACCTGTTTTTGGTTTCTTTTTAATAAATCCAGTTAACAATTTATACCACTAGGTGGCCTGTTGCCTCAGGAAGTCTACCTGAAAGCATAAGAACTCTAAACTATATTGATTATTAAGATTTTTCCATTCAGGGAACCCCACCTGAATGGCCTGCTTCAGTTGCATCCATCTAAAACTTTGTGATTTATTGAGGCCATATTTATGTTGCAACTGTGAAAAATCAAGCAGCTTACCATTAGAAATAACATCATCTAATCAACGTATACCTGCTATCATCCAATACTTCCAGATGACCTTAAATCCGCCAATTTGAATCTTGGAGTTTAGCCATATAGTTTGATTTGTTGATTTGTGAATTGGAATAGGTTAATGTTTCCCATGTGTCTTATAATATTCTATTATCTTTATATAATCTAGGCATTTTGATACTGAAACATGGCACAATCGCAGAGGAAACATGAGTCGCCATTCCAACCATAACCAATCTGGGATATTTTCAATGAGCTCTGGGAGGACACAATACATACCCTGGTGCATAATATAGAATTGATGATACCTATAAAAATTGGGAAAATTTACCCCTCCCTCTGTAATTGGCTTTTGTAGAGCTACTAAAGCAACTCTAGGAGTTTTACCTAGCCAAATAAATTTTGTATGAATACTATTTAATTTTTTTATAAAAGGACCCTTGGAAAAAAAAACAACAGTAACATACCCATTTGATAACAAACCACTGGCAAAAACCATCATTTTAATAGTTTGGACTCTCCCCCACCACAAAAGATGTAAAGTATTCCATTGCTCACACACTTCTGTTACCTTCTGTAATAAAAAATTTTCATTCACTTTCATTGTGTCTTCCAGTGTACTTTTTATCCAAATGCCTATATATTTTATTCCATCCTCCTTCCATAGAAAGGGGAATGAATCAAACAAACATTTTGTACAATGCACATTAAGTGGAAGAACTTCTGATTCACTCCAATTTATCTTGTATCCTGAAAATTTTCCAAATTTCTCTATCAATTCTAGTAAGCTTGGAATGGTTGTTTCTGGATTTCTCAAATGAAGCAGTATATCATCTGCATAAGCAAAAACCTTATATTCCTGATCTGAATAAGGAATACCCTGTATCTCCTTCACTTGCTGAATAGCTAATAACAAAGGTTCTAATACAATATCAAAAAGCAGAGGAGATAATGTCTAACCACCCTCTGTAGACTAAAACTTTCTGAGAAATTATTATTAATATATAATCTAGCTGCAGGGGAGCTATATAATGTTTGAATCATTTGTATAAATCCTAAACCTATACCAAACCATTCCATTGTTTGATACATGAAGGTCCACTCCACTCAATCAAAGGCCTCTGCATTCAAGGATACAGAAAAGGCTGGGTCATTCATGACTTTTGATAAATTTAACATATGTAAAGCCAACCTGGTATTATTAGAAGAATGTCTTTGAGCAACAAACCCTGTTTTGTGCATACCAATAATAAAGGGGAGAGCCTTGGCCAATCACAAAGCCAATGTCTTAGCCAAAAGTTTTCATCTACATTGATTAAAGAAATAGGCCTGTACATAAGAAACGCCTTCACCGGATCAGACCTAGGTCCATCTAGTCCGGCGATCCGCGCATGCGGAGGCCCAATTAGGTGCTCCTTATTGGAGACCCGGATTTCCCGTATCCCTCGATATGATATGTAGTTTGAAACCAATGTGGGATCTTTATTTGGCTTTGGTAAAACTATAGTTAACGATTCTGCCATAGTACCTGTGATGCAACCTTTATTTAGTTAAACCTGATATAAATTTAACAAATATGGTAACAGGGTATTTTGAAATGATTTATAAAACTCTATCGTGAAACCATCCCCACCTGGAGCGGATCCAACTCTAAGAGACTTCAACGCTGTTTATAATTCTTTTAGTGATATTGGCTTTTCTAAACTTTCTTTTATATGTTCAGGAATTTTTGGTCCCTTAATTAGATTTAAAAATTCTAAACATAAGAACATAAGCATTGCCTCTGCCGAGTCAG
Organism: Geotrypetes seraphini; assembly: GCF_902459505.1. NCBI lineage: Eukaryota > Metazoa > Chordata > Amphibia > Gymnophiona > Dermophiidae > Geotrypetes > Geotrypetes seraphini. The sequence continues at coordinate 95,300,185 of NC_047095.1, read as the reverse complement.
ACCATAGGTCCATCATGCCCTGCAGTCCGCTCCCGCGGTGGCCCTCCAGGTCAATGACCTGTAGTGATCTATTACTCATTATACCCCTGGATCCCCTTTCCCTTCAAGAACTCGTCCAATCCCTTTTTGAAACCCAAAATCGTACTCTGCTCAACCACCTCCTCTGGAAGCGCATTCCAAGTGTCCACCACCCTCTGGGTGAAGAAGAACTTCCTAGCATTTGTTCTAAATCTATCTCCCCTTAATTTTTTTGAGTGCCCTCTAGTTTTTGTTGCCCCCGCCAGTCTGAAGAATCTGTCTCTCTCTACCTTCACCATACCCTTCATGATTTTATAAGTTTCTATCATATCCCCTCTAAGTCTCCGCTTTTCCAGGGAAAAGAGCCCCAGCCTCTCCAGCCTCTCAGCATATGAGAGGTTTTCCATGCCCTTTATCATTTTTGTTGCTCTTCTCTGGACCCTCTCGAGTATCGCCATGTCTTTCTTTAGGTACGGCGACCAGTACTGGACGCAGTATTCCAGATGCGGTCGCACCATTGCCCTGTACAGCGGGAGAATAACTTCCTTGGTTCTGGTAGTGATACCTTTTTTGATAATGCCCAACATTCTGTTCGCCTTTTTTGAGGCCGCTGCGCATTGCGCTGCCGGTTTCATTGTTTTATCCACCAAAATCCCCAAGTCCTTTTCTAGGTTGCCTTTTCCCAATGTCATCCCCCCATTGTGTAATTATACATCGGGTTCCCTTTCCCTATGTGCATAACTTTACATTTCTCCACATTGAAGTTCATCTGCCATTTATTTGTCCACTCCGTCAGTTTGTTCAGGTCCCTTTGGAGTTCTTTACACTCCTCAACAGATCTAACCGTACTGGAGAGTTTTGTGTCATCAGTGATTGTTGTTAAATGAGTTCGAGCAGTTTTTTGTTTTGTTTTGGGGACTCACTTCTTTATAGTTTTAAAACCAGCTATAAGAAAATGGAACAGTTCATTGTACGAATGTCAGCTCCTGCTTGCAATTGACAAGAATACATACCTCTATTTTCATCTTGAGAAGACGTATCCCAGGATAATGGACTTTATCTATCAATTGTTTTCATCTGGATCAAGCTAAGTACTTTTTTCAATATTATATCTACATAAGTCAGCTTGATCAGTTCAGAGTTAATAAGTTCTTGAAGGGTTGGTAGGCAGGTGAGTGCAATGATGCAGTTACAATACATCTTAATTCTACAAACCTGCTGGTTTTGAATGAGATATCACACTGAGCACTCTAATTTCAATATAAACTTTATTGCATCTTATTTAGTCAAATAATACAAGATTCAACTTACTTTAGTTGATATATCACTTTACACTTATCCACATTGAACCTCATCTGCCATGTTGATTCCTCGAACTTGATTATGTCACATTGCAGATCTTCGCAATCTCCCTGCGTCTTTACTACTCTAAATAACTTCATATTGTCCGCAAGTTTAATCAGCAGCAATCAAATTAAACATAGCAGTGCATTTTTTATTCACAAAAATTGCTACACCAGCCTTCTTTCCCACAGCAGGGGCAAAAAAACAATGTTTTACCCAGCCCCCTTCTAGTTTCTTGGACTCTAAAGCCGACAGATGTGTCTCCTGGATATAACAAATATCTGCATTCTGTTGTTTCAAAAACAAAAGTGTTTTCTTCCTTTTAATTGGATGATTGAGGCCGTTAACATTTAATGAGAATATTTTAAACTCCATTCTGAAGTTTTCCTCCAGGACATATAAACCCAATCAAATATTTCAAAATATTATGATTTCCCTGTGAATACTCCTTCTCCCTCAATTTAAAACCTAAAACATAATACCTAGACCCCAAACCACCCGCTCCCAAATCTCTTTTTTTCCCTTGATCCTTTGAACAATATAATTCTAAGACCCCTAAAACCCATCCCTTTTCCCTCCCATATCCCCACCCTCCTTATCCTTTGATTACTTGAAGATATATATTCAAACTGACAGCCATAGCCCTCCCCCAGGCATCCTACTTTAATTTTTCCCTCTATATTATTACAATTAAACAACCCAAATTAAATAAAACTCTTTTAAATAGTAAATCATTATATAATTACTTTTGAAACAATGAACCCCTATAATAAACCCTTTAATAAGAATATCATTCAATCCTATAGAACAAAAGCATTTCATAAATATCTAAGTGAACTCTATTCATAAATTGAATAATTAAATATTACAGTATATTATCCACATAAAACAAATTTTTATTCATTTTTAAGAATCCCCCTTTCAATTAATTTTCCCAATCCTATTATTTTAATTTATGCATATCTAATATCCCCTTCAATTAGAATCCATTAAAAAAACATTTTAACTTAATTAATATATGTAATAAATGACTTTCAATATTGCTAAAATGAATATTACAATATCTAAAACATCTCTTTTGTCCCTTTCATATAATAAAATTGATCATTCCCAAAAGAATAAAATATTTCATAAGTATCTTATTAATACCTAGCCTTAAAAGGTAAATAAATAAATATTAAGGTTTATTAATCATTAAAGTAAATAATAAATTACATAAACAAATGCATTAAATTAATATTGCCATCTCTTCCTCTATGAATTACTTATATATAAATAATTTACCCATTCCATACTCTACATAATAACCTGCACCCATCTGGCCAATTCAGACCCGCTCTCATATGATAACAGTGACTCTCCTTCACTTGATAAAGAGCATTCTCACTCTCACAAGCTTTTCCCCAGGCTCCAAATGTGCTTGAGCCTATTTGGGAACCTTGTACAAATTTCAACTGCAGATGATTTGATTTCCTACATTGGCATATTTACAACTACTTTGTATGTGTAGAACGCGTTGTGAATTTTTTTATAAAATGAATCTGGGGAGAGGGTACCAGTTAAAATGGGTATATGCAACAGGAGGAATGGGAGTGGGGGAGTCTCAACTCTAACAAGGGAGGCTTTGGTATTTCTGTGACATGCCTGCATTGTGATCCTAAAATAGAAGGGCATCCAGATAGTCACTTATCAAAGGGCGCATCAGGTAGGATCATAGGCAACAGAATTGTGGCCCCCATCAATCTTTGCTCCATACAGTGAGATGGGGGCAAGGAAGAAGCTTTTTGTAACTGGTCTTCCTAACTGAAAGGCTGCTCTGCTGCCCCTTACTATCGGTGTTCTAACAGTTGTAGTTCCTCCTTCTGTGAAGCTAGGGCAGTAGAGCTGTCTGCCAGGAATCCACCTTTCAGCAGAGTAAAGCCACTAGATCTTTCTTCTCTCTCAAATGCTATTCAGGGCATAGGCAGCACCTTGTCCCTTTAAGGGGCCGGGTGGTGTGGCCACTTTAAGGCTGGGCCTCTGCCCGGCGCTTCTGGAGGCAGCTGTGAGGCATTAGTGGCCTCGGGGGACAGCGCTGTCAGGGCGGCCTTGCTAATTGAAACATGTTGCCGGTTCATTGACATCTCAGCTCCAGTTTCAGGGCAAATTCAGACCACAAAGCTAATTGCTGGTCTCACATTGCACGGAAAAAAAATCAATGGAAGCCTGCAGCTGAGGATTTACTGCAATTCCAGAGGCAGTTTTAATCCTTGACTGCCCGGCACCGTCCGTGTGAAAGAGCCAGTCCCGCTCCTGACTCCTTGCTACCTGAGACTGACTATTAATTCCTTTGCCACAGTTATTCAGGACAGTGGCAGTGTCAGTCTTCAGTATCTCTTCATTTATTTTAACTCTCCTGTAATGCTACATTTCCTATATGCAATGCACATCGCTGTAATAGGCTCTCCTCCTCCACCAACAAATCAGCTTCACTCTTATCAGAAGGGGGGCGGGACCCAGCAACTGATGCACTGGAGTCTGCTCTCCCTTGTCGACCTGCAACTCATTCTCTCAAGCAGGATTTCAATGGAAGCAGTTCTGGCATCAGAACAGAATGCTTCAACAGCCACTGATGATTCCAGAAATGACACTCTGGGCTTCCAATCTCTTTTTAGAATGAAGACAGTATCGAGTGTTCCTTCCACTTCTTTCATTATCAAGTATAAATTTGCATATGATTATATTAATGAGATGGAACTTTCTTATTAGATTTAGATTCTTCTTTTTATTTGAATGAGAAAAAAAACACAAAACTGCTCATAGAGTTCTTTTAGTTAAAAGAAACTGCATACATTTGGAATGTCCATCTTTATGTAATAAATCATGTATAACCAAAAACTTATAATTATTCTTTTACTTTTCTTTTTAGGTTAGTAAACCCTAATAATAAATAAATAAATAACATAATATAAAAATAAAAGCACTGTTTCCATTTATCCATTCATTTATCCACTGTTTCACTTTATCCATTCATTCAATTCATTGGAGTTTCTTGAGATAACAAAAATTCCTTTAATTTTTCTGGATCATCAAATTGGTAATATTTGTCTCTTAGTGTGACCCTCATCAATGCAGGATAATACAGCCCATACTTGGCAATGTTTGTCTTAATAGCAGAAATTTCTTGCGCTGCTGTACAGTCTCTTTGGTGAAGTCTGGGACAAATATTAACTTTGAGTCTTTATAAGTCAATGTTTTTGTTTTCTTTGCCACTTTTAAGATCTCTATTACATGCTGAAAATGCAGTAAATGTAATATTATTGGCCTGGGTTTTTCCTGATTTTGTGGTCTCTTCCCTGGTATCCTGTGAGCCCTTTCTATTTCAATAGGCATAGTTACCTTGATTGGAAGTATTTTTGGTATTAATTCTTCAAGAAAAGATATTATGTTTCTTCCTTCAGTCCCTTCCTTTAAGCCAAGGATTTTTATATTCTGCCTTCTTGAGTGGTTTTCAATATCTGTCATCTTATTTTTCATTTCTTTTAGGATCTTATGATCTTCTTTGTAATCCTTCTGCACTTGTTCAGTTTTCTCCACTCTGCCTTCTACTTTATCCATTCTGTTGTTAATCACATCAGACTTATTATTCATAATCTCCATTTCATTCTTCAACCCAGTCAAAGTTAAACAGATGTTCCTTAATTCCTCCATTACCTCAATCATATCCAAAGCATCCATTGGTAAAGGGGTCTCACTAGAAGTATATAGATCCTCTTTTAACCTTTTTGTTTTTCCTGCAGACTTTTTAGAATTTTCTTGTAACTTCTGCTTGCTAGAGCCATAAGTACAGGATTTTTCAGATGAGTAGAAGAAAAATTATGACTCTGAAATCCAGCAATTGATGCCTAGAGGAGGGAGCACAACAGCTAATCAGCCATCTACCACGTATCCAAGTTCTGGAATGAAATCATATTTTTCATATAGATGGGGGGGGGATCAAAAAATGTCACATATGCTAGGTACACCACTGACTCACCCTATTACAAATAGCTCAAAAACAATTCATAGTTCAAGATGATTCATGTAATGATGTGATGATGTATTAAGTAACCAGGGTTTAATGGAATAGTATATTAGAGAACTGAACCATATAAGTATATGTAATGACTCTACAAAATGTCAGGAGCATTAAATATCTAGGAACTGCTCAAAAGCACCACTCAGAAACATATATGCTCACAAACCCCTCCTCATATACACTCTGAATCGTATACATAAAGAGCTATAAACACTCTTACTCAACATGCCAAAAACATAGAACAGCATTAATTTCTCCTCTTTGTTTTCAAAATACTCTCATAATAAGTTGAAATGTAATGCCTAGAACTCTCACAAAAAAGGGGTTCAAATATCACAATCATGATTCAAGCCATTTGGAAACACACTAGCTAAATTTAAAAAAAAATCCAACACCTCTCCTTCTGTATCAATAGCCTAGGAAGGACACTTTCCCTCAGACTATTTTGAGTTATCTCCAAAACTGAATCATAAGTCATTAAAAGAATGGTGAAAATCAAGGCAATGTGCAGCTACCAGAGCATTCCTACCCTGTTGTTGGAGATGACTCCAATGCTCAATAAGCCTGATTTTAAAAGTCTTGATGTTTTACCCACCTATGTTAATGGACAAGGGCACCACAGTGCATGAACTACTCTAGATGTTGTACATGAAGTGTAACTTCTCAAGCTCCTTTTGACTTGTAGCTTGTAATTATGTATTTGTAACTATGATGAACAAGAACGTGCGCTGGTAGGGCTAGTCTCAGTTAGGGTGATGGTCTTTGACCAGAGGGCCGCCGCGTGAGTGGCCTGCTGGGCATGATGGACCACTGGTCTGACCCAGCAGCGGCAATTCTTATGTTCTTATGACCTAACTGTATTAATAGTTGTACTGATTTACCAATACTAGCAACTCTATTGAATGTTCATGTCATACTGTCCATTGTAACTTCCTGAGTAAATGACCCAACCTCTAGTAATGTAATCTGATCTTGAATTGAATAGGTAAAGGCGGAATAGAAAACCTGATTAACATAACATAAGAACATAAGAATTGCCTTACTGGGTCAGACCAATGGTCCATCAAGCACAATAGCCCATTCTCATGGTGGCCAATCCAGGTCACCAGTACCTGGCCAAAACCCAAAGAGTAGCAGCATTCCATGCTCCAATCCAAGGCAAGCAGAGGCTTCCCCCTTGTCTTAATAACAGATTAACTTTTCGTCCAGGGATTTGTACAAAACTTTCTTAAAACCAGCTATGCTTTTTTACCTTTACCACAACCTTTGGCAATGCATTCCAGAGCTTAACTATTCTCTGAGTGAAAAAATATTTCCTCCTATTGGTTTTAAAAGTATTTCCCTGCAACTTCATCGTGTTCCCTAGTCTGTAATTTTGACGGAGTGAAAAATCAATCCACTTGTACCCATTCTACTTCACTCAGGATTTTGTAGACTTCATTCATATATCCCCTCACCCTTCTCTTTTCCAAACTGAAGAACCCTAATCTTTTTAGTCTTTCCTCATATGAAAGGAGTTCCATCCTCTTTATCATCTTGGTAGCTCTTCTTTGAACCTTTTCTAGTGCCGCTATATCTTTCTAGAGATAAGGAAACCAGAATTGAATGCAATACTCGAGGGCACACTATGGAGTGATACAGAGGGATTATAATATCCTTAGTCTTGTTAACTATCCCTTTTTTAATAATTCCTAGCGTCTTGTTTGCTTTTTTTGGCTGCCACACATTGGGCAGAAGGTTTCATCATATTGCCTACAATGATACCCAGATCCCTTTCTTGGGTGCTAACCCCCAAGGTGGACCCTAGCATCCGGTAATTGTGTTTTGGGTTATTCTTCCCAATATGCATCACTTTGCATTTGTCCACATTAAATTTTATCTGCCACTTTGATGCCCAGTCTTTCAATTTTCTAAGTTCTGCCTGCAATTTTTCACAATCCGCATGCGTTTTAACAACTTTGAACAGTTTAGTGTCATCTGCAAATTTAATTACCTCATTCGTGATTTCAATTTCCAGATCGTTTATAAATAAGTTAAATAACACTGGTCCCAGTACAGATTCCTACAGCACTCCACTGTTTACTCTCCTCCATTGAGAAAAATGACCATTTAACCCTACCCTCTGTTTTCTATCTGATAACCAATTCCTAATTTACAAGTGAACTTTGCCACCTATCCCATAACTCTCAGGAGCCTCTCATGAGGAACTTTATCAAAAGCTTTCTGAAAATCTAGATACACTATATCAACCGGCTCGCCTTTATCCACATGTGTATTCACACCTTAAAAGAAGTCAAGCAATTTGGTGAGGCAAGATCAACCTCAGCTGAACCCATGCTGACTCTTGTCTCATTAAATCATGTTTGTCTACGTGTTCCACAATTTTTTTTCCATCATTTTTATTGAAGATTGCAAGAATTACCATGCACCAGCGGTAAAAATACAAACAGAAGGGAATCAGAGAAGATAAGCAGAAACAATCATGTAGCAGCCCACTCACCGAGCTAATAGAACAGCAAGGATGAACAACATACTTTAGGTCATAGGTCAACTGCAATGCACACACTCCCATCCCATCCAACACACATTCCACCATCCCCCAATCGCACCACACCAAAGTCACCATGCAAACCACACTCGTCCACCTGTCACATCCCCTACCCCCCATCTGTCCCCATTCAGCCTGGCTCTACTAGCGCAGTCGACAGAAGGAGAAAGAATCAGCACTCAGCTCCACGGGTTTATTGCGGCACTGAGCCAGGGCACCTCTTCAGCAACTCCCTCCACAGAGCCACATAGCACCTGTGCTCGATTCGCACAGCAGAAGAGTACCACTGGATCTCAAACCGGGAGGTCTCTGCTATTGGGGCAATCCATTGAGAAAAGGATGCCACCCGGTCCGAAGCCAATGCTGTAAAAGCAGTCTCTTAAGCACCAAAAGTGCCAAATAGAGAAACCTCCGCTGCAGTAGGGAGAACCCAGCTCGCATAAGCCAATCCCCCAGTAGTAACATGCTATAATCCCAGAGGACTTCAGTATTTCCTCCAGCAAAGGAAGGGCCTGAAGCCAAAGTTCAGTAGTAGGACATTCCAAAAACAAGTGAACTAGTGCACCGGGTGCCCTGTTACATTTGGGACAAAGATCCCTTTCCCAGAGACCCATTCTAGCCCCCTGATCCCGGGAGAGATACACTTTCTGTAATATTTTAAATTGCACCTCTTTAAGGGTAGTCGAGCCACCCATTAAGTGGATATGCTCAAAGAGATCCAGAAAACTTTTCCTGTCATAGGAAACCCCCAACTCCTGCTGCCAGGCATCTGCCACTGTATCCAGGTGTGCCAAATGAAAAGCAGCCTTCAAGACTATGTACCAGATGGATAGTTTGTTCATACACTGTGGAACCTGTAGGAATTGAGTATCCAGGGAATCACCAAGCCAAGCAACCTCCCACCTCTTATGTAATGATTGAAAATAATGTTGAACCTGCAGATAGGCCCAAAAGTGGGTAGAAGGCAAGACCCACTTGACCCTCACCTGCTCAAAGGATGGAAACGTTCCACTTCCCAAATCCCACAGTTCTTTCAAGGACCGTCACCCCCTCTGCTCTCACAGCTTAAACCATGACAGTGCCCAAATCCAGCAGTTAGGTGGCATTACCCCTCAGGGGTAGGAAAAGGGAGGCCTCAGGCTCCCTCCCCTGCCACTTCCTCTACCAGCACCATGCCCTACAAAAAGGCTGCAAAAACTGTACTCTGCCTGAACTTCTACCTGCAGCTGAGGGCTTCAGTTGGAGAAGAGCCATAAAGTCATGAGGCGAGCACCAAGTCTGGAACCAACCCCGCAGGGTATATTAAAAATGGCCCATCCACCCCTCATATATGTAACAAAATAAGTCCGCTACATTATACAGCTGCAAATCAGGGAGATTCAAACTGCCCATTTGGGTCTCCAGGGCCAATTTACTATAACTAATGCGCACTCTCTTGTCCCGCCTCAGCGGGAGAGTTTGCAGGGGATACAGTAATTTCAGCAGCAGGACCATCTCAGTTAAAGTCACTCACTCCCACAATCCAAAATAAATCTACATATAATTCAAAAGCTTTTGAACATTTGAACAATACTCAGGCTTATTTAAAAATTAATTTCAATCCCACAAAACGATTGCAAAGTGTTATAAGAAATCTAACCAATAAAGGTTTGAAAGAGGGTTTCTTGACTAGCAAAGGCCACTGTTTTTTTAAATAGAGTTCATCCAGTGATTCCTTATATTTATTTTTTACCTTAACTGCGCAAGGATAAGAAGAACCCACCAATTAGACCTATCATCTCGACCCGAGGCTCTCTTTTAGAGCCATTGTCCATGTTTGTAGATGAATTTTTAAAACTGAAGTTCCAAGATGTAAAAGATTCTAAAGATTTTTTGAAAAAGTTAAAATCTATTGATATTACTAAGGGACCATTCATTATGGCAACTCTGGACGTCTCATCAACAAGATGCTTTGGATGTAATAAGAAAAGTCTTGGAAGCATGAGTTAAACCTCACACTATTCCTACAGAATTTTTGTTATCTCTTGCCCGTTTGGCGATGTGTGAAAATTATTTTTCGTTTGATGGCAATTTATTCAAACAAATTCAAGGTATTGCCATGGTTGCAACTTTTGCCCCTTCAATAGCAAACATCTTCATGATTTATTTTGAGGAATTTTGGGTTTACCATTCACCTTTTGGAGAAAAAATTCACACATGGTGGCATTATATAGATGATGTCTTTCTTCTTTGGATGGGCTCTTCATATCAACTCAACAATTTTGTTCTTTGAGGACATGATTGAAATATTCAAGGTACTGAAGGGAATAGACTTAGTAGATAAGGACAGGTTGTTCACCCTCTCCAAGGTAGGGAGAACGAGAAGGTACTCTCTAAAGCTGAAAGGAGATAGATTACGTACGAACGTAAGGAGGTTCTTCTTTACCCAGAGAGTGTAGAAAACTGGAACGCTCTTCCAGAGTCTATCATAGGGGAAAACACCCTCCAAGGATTCAAGACAAAGTTAGACAAGTTCCTGGTGAACAAGAGCATACGCTGGTAGGGCTAGTCTCAGTTAGGGCACTGGTCTTTGACCAGAGGGCCGCCGCGTGAGCGGACTGCTAGGCATGATGGACCACTGGTCTGACTCAGCAGCGGCAATTCTTATTTCGTTGTAATTCAAACATTCAATTTACCGTGAATTTTTCTTCATTAAACATTCATTTTTTGGATATTTTGATTACATTGGAAAGTGATAAATTCACAACGAAAACATTTGAGAAATCTATGGCAAAGAATGCTTTTATGGAATGTACAAGCTGCCACCCTAAACATCTCATAAACAGTTTACCTTTTTCCCAGATGTTGAGATTGAGAAGAAATTGTTCCCAGTTAAAGAGATTTCAAATCACAAGCCAAATGTCTTAAAAAGAAATTAAGTGAAAGAGGCTATCCCAATCAAGTTATACATCGGGCTTATAAGAGAGCCATATTTAACAACAGAGACTTATTATTTGACTCTATAAAATTCTCGCCTTCGGGTTCAGAGCAAATCATCACTTGTGTTCTCCAGCACTCTACTCTGGGCTCCTTTTACTAAGCTGCACTAGCCTCCATAGAGCTTGCATTAGTATTTATTGTGAAGCGCGAGGTTAGTGCGTGCTAATCTTTAGCGTGCACTAAAAACGCTAGGGCAGCTAAGTAAAAGGAGCCCTTTGTGCCGATATTACTAGAATTATCTGAAATAGATGGGACATAATACAATCTCTTCCCTCTTTTCAACAGACAAGGTTAAGATTTGCTTTTTCCAGAAGGCAAAAATCTCAAAGAATTTTTAAACCAACAGGCAACAGACAAAATGACGTCCAATTTATTGCCTTTTGGCCACTTCAGATGTGGATATTGTTCTTTTTGTGATTTTTCCATGCAGATTAAAGAATTTACAAATCCTATAACTAAAAAGACCTATAAGTTAAAAACTGTAGCACTTGCAAAACTGATCATGTGGTTTACATAATTATTTGCCCTTGCAACCAAATTTATGTTGGCATGATAACGAGACCATTTAAAATTCGTGTGGCAGAACACAAATCCAATATAAAAAGAGCAATCGTTACAGAGCCTCTAGTTCAACATTGTATGGATGCCTCACATACGTTCAATAATTTACAAGGGTTTGTAATAGATGTGGTGAAAAAGAATGACAGAGGAGGTGATTGCAGCTTAGCTTTGAGACACATAGAATGCCATTGGATATTTAATTTACAAACACTGACCCTAAACGGAATTAATGACAGAATCGATTGGTCTGCTTTCTATTGAGTATTAGTTTTTTAAAGAAGAATATCATCAATTTGGCAGTGAATTATATCTTATATTTTATGGTTTATGAAATTAAGTCACATGACGTAACTGATTCTGATTGGTTACTTATATGCTTGGCGTCCTAAGCTTGCAGTGCCATTTTGAAAAAACTTTAAATCACGTATGAGCAGTGTTCCATAAGTAGCTGTAATTTCATCTAGCACTAAGTTAAATTTATTTATTTAAATGAAAACTATTATACACTAACGGCCTGTTTTACAAAGCCATGCTAGTAGCTGCCGCGCGGCAACAGCCCCGAAGCCCTTTAAATCTCTATGGGCTTCAGGCCCATTACCGCGCTGTAGCCGCTAGCGCAGCTTTGTAAAACAGGCCCTAAATAGCTGTTTTTCTAACTTTAAGGCACTGTCAAATTTCATCCCCTGACGAAGCCAAACAAGGTGAAACAGAGGCTAATTCCCTTCAGCTTGCTGCTGGATGCGGTGCTTCACTGATTTCGTAAAATCACTATCTAAGTTGGATTATTATATGTTTTAATACAATGACATATATGCTGCTATGAACACCTGTAATGGATAGATGTTATTAGTTTATTCTATTCATCCTATGATGCTCTAGTATGCCTTGTCTCATTCTATTATGTTCTCCTTATATTTTTCTCCAGCGTTTTGTTTCTTTTATAGTTTGTTAAGTTGCTCTCGGTAATGGTAATAGGTGGATGTCTTGAGTTTATTCTACCTATCTTGTAAGACCATAGGTACCTCATGTTATTTATCACTATTATATTCAACATACTGCTGGGATGGTTCTACTGTAATCACCTTAATAATTTATGGTTAGACTCTTACTTTTATTTTACTACAGCTTACTGATTGATATTGTACCCCACTGATCTCAAACCTGTCACTAATACATGTTGATTATTATGTGCTTTAATGCTACATCCTATGCACTGCTGGGAACACCTGCAATGGATAGATGTCATTAGTTTATTCTGTTCAATTGATATTAACTTCATACGTCAAGGCCCAGCTTATTACACTCTCTTTATATTTTTCTTTTTTTTTTTTTTTTTAATAGCTTATTAACTGGCTCCTGATAATTGAAATGGGTGGATGTCTTGAGCTTATTCTACCTATTCTAGTAACCACGGGTATCTTATGCTGCTTATTCTATTACTTACAACACATTGATTACTTGAGGTGACTGAAATGGGTGGATGTCTTGAGTTTATTCCACTTATTAAGTTGCCCACAAGTATCTCATGTTGCTTATTTCTATTATTTACAGCATACCGTTGGGATGGTTGCACTGTACTCATTTTAACGATTTAATGTTAGACTCTTATTTTATTTTAACTTACTGTTTGATGAGGTGCCTCACTGATTTCACACTTGTTTCTATTTTAGCTTGATCATTACCTACTTTCCTACAATGTCATGTATGACACTAAGGAAAATGTGGTGGATAGATGTTATTCGTTTCTTCTGTTCATTTGATATTGCTTTAGTATGTTTTACCTCACATCATTATATCTTCCTCATCTTTTTCTACTATGTTTTGTTTCTTTTATAGCTTATTAAGAGGCTCTCGATAACTGAATTAGGTAGATGTCTTGAGTTTATTCTACCTAATTTGTAAGAATACGAATACCTTATGTTGCTTACCACTAATATTTATAGTATATTGTTGGGATGGTTGCACTGAAATCATCTTAATGATTTATGGTTAGGCTCTTACTTTTATTTTCCTTCAGCTTATTGTATGATGCTGCATATCACTGACCTCATACTTATCATTGTTTCAGTTGTCTATTATGTGCTTTAATGCAATGTCATATATACTGCTCTATATAGCTGTTTTGGATAAATGTCACTAGTTATTTAGTCCAACTGTTATTGTTATTGTTTTGGTACACCTTGTCTCTTCTCATTCCATTCTTATAATATTTTTCTTATATGTTTGTTTCCTTCCCAACTTACCAAGTGACTTTCAGTACCTAAAATAGGAAGATGTCTTAAGTTTATTCTAACTATTTTGCAAGTCCACAGGTACCTTATATTATTTGGCATTGCTATCTATTAGTTTATAACGTATCCCCACTTATACAGTTTCAACTTACTCATTGAAATTTCTGCTTCGTATGGTGTGCTGACCATTGTTTATTACATTTAAACTACGTTTCTTTTTACATATCTGGTTATCCTGCTTCCATACCTAATTGCCGTGCTTTGTTATACTATCTTCACACTACTTCAGCATGGAAGTAGGCTAATTGGTACTCTAACATCATGCACGTATTTCTGCTTTAAATTTACGTGTGTGAATTGGTATTTGTATCTAGCACATCAACTTAGTTACTCTTTCACTAATGATGCATCAGGTCATATTACACCTTTTATCATTTTTAGTGTTTGCCTCTAAATAACAGACTGGTATGCGTGAATATTTGTAATTCAAATGGATTGATATCATAAGTTTGTTCCCTATATACATCAAGCTTTCTTGATCTACCACATGCTGTTCTGTACTGAGTTAGCACTTCCTTTGAGGTATTACCATTTTCATATAGAGGACAATTGTAGTCCCTTTATTGCAATTAGCAGCCAGGTGGAAGTTGTGTTGCTGCTCATCTGCTCGCTTCCCACAGAATTTCGTATCGTATTTCTGTATATTTGTCATGTTAGCAGACTTACGGTATGTTGGTACAGACGTGGATTGTTTATGTTTATGTGATAATTATTCTTTGAACATAGAACTTGGCAGGCGTCGCAGGGGCCACAGCAGATTAAATAGCATGTATTCTTAATTCTATGTCCTTGAAACTACTATCTTTAAATGTGAAGGGTTTCAATAATCCAATTAAGAGGAAAAAAATACTCACATATGCTTCCCGTAAATCTCCTGATGTCCTGCTATTCCAAGAAACACATTTAACAGATACTGAAAGCCTTAAATTGAAAGTTCCTTGGGCTAGAGATGTATATTACTCACCAGCGGTCAAAAAGAAGAATGGTACTGCAATTCTAATCAGAAATTGTCCGAATCTGAAAATCCTGGACCATAAAAATGATTCAGAGGGCAGATGGAATATGGTTACGATTCAAGTGATAAATAATATTATTCCTATATTCAATATATATGCGCCTAATATAGATGATCTGATCTTTTTTGATAATCTTACATCCATTGCATTAGCAGAGTCTCCCCAGGCATATGTCATGGCTGGAGACTTTAATCTTGTGTTGAAACCTTCTCTTGATAGAAAATCCACCGTACCATACAAAATAACAAGAGCATGGCATAGTTTGCACAATATGCTTTCTCAACTAGGTCTACTGGATTCCTGGAGGTTTCTTCATAGTACAGAAGCTCAATTTTCTTTTTACTCACCCCCTCATAACTCTTATTCCCGCATAGGCTACTTCTTCTTAAGCAAAAGCCTTCTACCATTTATATCAGCTGCATTGATCAACGAGATATCGATCTCTGATCATGCAGCTATAGAACTACATCTGGATAATCTTTTGCCTAGACATACTCCATGTTTCTGGAGTTTTAATAATGCATTACTGGACGATCCACAATTTATCCTTTTCATAAGTGCTGCTTTAAAGGAGTATTTTGATTTAAATACTGTTGATCACACTAATAGGGCTACATTGTGGGATGCATGCAAGGCCTATATAAGAGGGTGCATAATTGCTTATCAGGCTAGGAAAAAAAAGAGTAATGAACAATTTCTTGATGAACTGGTCAAAGACCTTAGAACCTTAGAGGTATCACATCAATTGAATCCTACAAATATGCAATTATTACAAAAGCTTCGGGAAAGAAGATTGACATATAACATAACTCTGAGTACCCAAGTTGGTAATATTTTGTTCATGCAATCAGCATCCTACCATAGTTCTAATAATAGGAGTGGTCACTTATTGGCTCAATATCTAAAAATGCGAGAGGAAAAAATCGCATATATATGCTATCTTTGATGAAACGGGTAATAAACATACTGAACCGGAGGAAATTATTCGTCATTTTAAATTGTTCTATGACTCATTATATTCTATGGAATTGGTACACACAGATTCTGCGGAATTTCTGAAATCTCTATCCCAGAGATCACAATTGACTTTAGAGGATAATGTTCTTCTTGAGGAATAATTTACTGTTCCTGATATTATTGCAGCTTTGTTCAAGATGGCTAGGAAAAAATCGCCAGGTCCTGATGGCTATACGGTGGAATTTTATACTGCTTTTCAGGTCATTTTAGCTCCTCAGCTATATCATTTATTCACTTACTATAATGACATGGGAGATGTTAGAGGAACGTTTACTGATGCGTCCATAATTGTATTACCTAAGCCGGGTAAAGATCCGTTGAAGATACAGAACTATAGACTATACAGAACTATAGACTTATTAATGTTGACGCAAAAATCTATGCCAAGATCTTAGCTAATAGAATTCAAAAGGTACTACCTAAATTGATTGGTAAAGAACAAAATGGTTTTATGCATGGGAGATTTGCAAGCGACAACTCTAGAATGTTTACCTCTCTTATCCAAATAGCCCAACATTCATCTCATCCATACCTTGCATTAGCGTTAGACGCTGAAAAGGCATTTGACAGAGTTGAATGGGAATTTTTATTCCAAACTATGGCTTGGTTTGGATTCACTGATAGAGTCATCTCCATGGTTAAGATATTGTATACTAAACCTTCCACTTCTGTTAGAATAAATGGGTTAATCTCTGATCCCTTTCACCCCACCTGTGGTACCCAACAAGGATGCCCACTATCTCCACTATTGTTCAACCTGGCACTTGAACCTCTTCTTCTTGCCATTCGACAATCTCCTGATGTAGCTGGTATTCGTTGTGGTGCCATGGAAGTCAAACTTTTTGCTTATGCAGATGACGTACACTGACCCTCCTTCTTTATCTTGCCTGTTAAAGTTGATTAATTCTTACTCTCAATACTCCGGCTACAAGCTTAACAACTCTAAAACGGAATTGCTACCTCTTAATAACCACATTCTAAAACATTCTATTGCGGATTATAACTTTCAATTGTCGCATAAGAAGCTTAAATATCTAGGTATCCACTTTGGCCCCACAATAGAGGATACGATAAAATTTGTAGCAGAGGACATTCTACATATGATAACTACACTCTCTGCTAGATGGAGTCCCTTAAACCTATCCTAGTGGGAGAGGATGGAATCTATTAAAATGGTGATAGCTCCCAAGATCTTATATCCCCTTAGTATGTTGCCGATACTATTACCTTCTTCTTTTTATAAACGAGTAGATCAGCTTCTGACCAAATTTTTATGGAACAATAAGGTCCCTAGAATAGCGCTGAATAGGTTAAAACTACCTAGGCAAGAGGGTGGCACCAATTTCCCGAATTTCTTAGATTATCATTATGCTTACTTACTCAGACAATGCTCTAAATGGATTCTCTATGATACCGGTAGTACCTCTGTTACCACCTGGCTGGCATTAGATGCAGAACTATATAAGTGGACATCTCTAGCTTTCCTGCCCTTTATTTCATCTTCTGGATTTCTGAATCACAAGGACTATGTGTTAAAGGCGTCTGTGGCTGCTGTTCATAATATTGATAAACTCCTTCCTCATAACTGGTGTAACTCGTTAAATATATCGATTTGGAATAACCCAAATATACAAATTCAACATAATACTGTTAATTGGAAGAATTGGAAATCTGCAGGTATATGGACATTAGGACATTTGTATGATGGCAGCAATTGGATACTGTATGATATCCTCAGTTCTCGTTATCGACTGCCGCCATCGGTATTTTTCCAATGGTTGCAACTTAAACATGCATTCCGCGACCTTCTTCACAATGCCTCAGGTAGCTGGGACGAACCCGACCTTTTGTGTTTTTGTAAGATGTTTGCTTTTCAGAAAAAAGAAGCTTCCAATTGGTATAAAGTACTTCAATCATTCAAGCAACCTCTCAGTCATCACACACTATCTAAATCAGTGTTCTTCAACCTTTTTACACCCGTGGACCGGCAGAAATAAAAGAATTATTTTGTGGACCGGCAAACTACTAGGACTAAAATTTAAAAACCCTGTTTACGCCCCATCTCTGCGAGCTCGGTCCCCGCAAACCATCTGATCCCATCTGCACAAGCCGCAATTATGATTTTATATTGAACGTATTTTATTAAAGTATAAAAAGAAACAATATTCTGAACAATTGTGATTTTATAAATACAAATATACAGAGCACGGACCAACAAAACCCCTGTCTCCCCTCCCCTTCACATATATCCCCTCTACTATCAAGAAAACTGAACAAGCCAAGTTATTATAGAAAGCTACATAGAAATATCATGCTAACAGAATACTGCAGTCCCCAGTTAAGTCTCTAGCAGGATATATATTTCAAATCTGATATATTCTAATGACAAAATAGAAATAAAATTATTTTTTCTACCTTTTGTTGTCTCTGGTTTCTGCTTTCATCTTCTTTTCACTCTTTTCCTTCTAGCATCTGCCCGTTCCATTCAATGTCTGCCTCTCCCCCTTCCATATGTATCTGACTTGTTTCTATGCCCCTCTTCCCTGTCCATCCAGCATGTTCCTCCTCTCTCCTTTTTACATCATTCATTCCAGCTTCACTGCCTTCTTCATTTTTATCTCTCCTACACCAGATCTAGCATCTTTATCCCTCTCTCATTTCTCTGCTGACCCCCTTTCCAGCATCAATGTCTCTCTACTTTCTCATTCCTCTTTCTCCCCTCTTTCTCATTCCTCTTTCTTAAAACCAGCTACACTATCTGCTTTTACCATAACTTCTGGCCACTTCATTTTTAAGTTTAGATCTTTCCTTTCAAACAGAGACCTTGCTAGATGTCAAATACAGCACAAGGTAACTTCACATGGACTTAGCTGTGCAGGAAATGTGAATCTCCTCATACACCCACCATATAGTGCAAAAATGTGCAAAGGTCTGGTTTTTTCTTTCGATCACTACATAGCCTAATGCCACACAAGCAGCGCTGTTACAAACATATTCTGTAGGTCAATGCTAAGGATAACAAAGTTTCCTTCCTTGGACCAGAAGGAGATACTGATAAACCACTGGAAGAGATCCCAAAACAACACCCAAAGACCCACTCAGTGTGTGAACCAGTTGAGTGGAGTGGACTAACTGGGGGGTGGAAATGGGCCCAGAGTTTGCTCAGCAGAATTTCCCAGACCACCTCTTCCTCTCAACACATTGACACGCTGCCATCACCACCACTAGGAACACCTCACTGGGTAGGCCAGCTATGCTATAAACTTTATAAAACACATTATTATATTTTCTTATAAAGCACATATTTTAACTGAGCTCTCTGACATCCTCAGCCTTTCCATTCACAAAAATAGAAGGAAGAAAAGTTCCCATTTCCTGCTGTCTCATGTCCCCGGCCTATACAATATTTTTTTTATGCAGTCCCTTCAAAAGTCTGACCAAATCCTCGTTTCAATTGCATTATAAAGTACTGAGGATGCCATCTCTCCCCAATCCCAGGTCCTAAAGTCTAAGACAGTAGCGTAAACTAATGCTGCCAGATTCAGGAAAAAAAATTTCGATTCGATTTAGCCTATTGAATTGGTTTTTCAATTCGATTTTCCTGCCCAGTTGGGTGATTTTTTTCAAAAATCCTGGTGGGTTTTATAGATTTTTAACCCTCTTTGGCTTCTCCTAACCACATTGGCGCTGTGGTGTAAATAAAATAAAGAAACAAAAAGGACTTTTCCTCTCTCTGTTAAATCCTAGCTCACGTTTGTAGTCCAACACCAGCTCTGGCAGGATACACATTTCAAATCTGACATATTGTAATCACAAAACAGAAAATAAAATTAATTTTTCTACCTTTTGTTGTCTGGTTATATTTCAAATCTTGTTGGTCCAAGGCTCTGGTTTTCTTCTGATAACTTGCTTGCCAGGGTCTCCTTCTTTCTTCTTTCTGCATGCTAACCATCCATCTGCCAACTCTGTCCTCCCTTTCCATTTCCCTTCCCTCCCCAGGAAGTCTGGTATCTTTCCTTTTTTTCATCTCCCTCCACAGATTCACCTTTTCTTAACTATCCTTTCATCCGGCATCTCTCCCTCCTTCCCCACCAACCCAGAGTCCACCATCTCTCCCTTTCTTTTCCCAATTACCCTCCTATCCAGTATCTCTATCCCTCCTCCACACCATCCCTTGTGTCCAATTTCTCTCCCTTTTTGTTCCTTCCCTCCCTAAATCCCATGGTCCATCATCTCTCCCCCTCTCCTCTATTTTCAGACCCATTATTTCTTCCACCCCTAAAGTTTGGCATAAGCACATCTCTTTGAAAACCCCCTTCCCTCTGTGTACTTCTAAACCAGGGTCCCCCCCAAAGGCCTGTCCCCCCTTAAAGGTCTGCCTGTCCCCCCTTGAAGGCCTGTCCCACCCCCTTGTAAGCCTGTCCCCCCTTGAAGGCCTGTCCCCCCCTTGAAGGCCTGCCTGCCTGTCCCCCCCTTGAAGGCCTGTCCCTCCCCTTGAAGGCCTGCAGCCCCTTGAAGGCCTGCACCCCCCTGAAGGCCTGCACCCCCCTGAAGGCCTGTCCCCCCATGAAGGCCTGTCCCACCCCCTTGTAGGCCTGCCCCACCCCCTTGTAGGCCTGTACCCCATTGAAGGCCTGTCCCCCACCTTGTAGGCCTGTCCCCCCCTTGAAGGCCTGCCTGCCTATCCCCTCCTTGAAGGCCGGTCCCCCCCCTTGAAGGCCTGCACCCCCTTGAAGGTCTGCACCCCCCCCCAAAGGCCTGTCTCACCCCTTTGTAGGCCTGTCCCACCCCCTTGAAGGCCTGTCCCTCCCCCTTGAAGGCCTGCACCCCCTTGAAGGTCTGCACACCCCCGAAGGCCTGTCCCCTCCCCCTTGAAGGCCTGCCTTCCCCCTTGAAGGCCTGCCTGCCTGCCTGTCACCCCCTCCCCCTTGAAAGCCTGCCTGCCTGCCCGCCCGCCCCAACCTGAAGGCCTGATGCCCCGACAATGAATTTCCTGCCGACTGCAGCAGTAGCATACTAAGGGGGGCGGTCCGGCCTTGCCGTTCAGTCCCCCCACCCCCGAAGGACCGCTCGCTCCCCTGGCCTCCCCGCACCACCTATGAAGCAGCCCGCATCAGGATCGCGATGTCAGCGATCCCTGCGCTGCTTCGGCGCTGCTTCCTGCGCCGGGGTCCCGCCCCTCCTCTGACGTCAGAGGAGGGGTGGGACCGCGGCGCAGGAAGCAGCGCCCAAGCTGCTCAGGGATCGCTGACATCGCGATCCTGCTGCGGGCTGCTTCATAGGTGGTGCAGGAAGGTCAGTGGGGCAAGCGGTCCTTCGGGGGTGGGGGGACTGAACGGCAAGGCCGGACCGCCCCCCCTTAGTACGCTACTGCCGCAGTCGGCAGGAAATTTAACTGCCGACTGGATCTCGCTGGCCCTGCGCGGACCGGCAGAAATTTTCTGCGGACCGTCACCAGTCCGCGGACCGGCGGTTGAAGAACTGTGATCTAAATGGCAAGAAGAATTACGGATTCCCATAGAGGGGAAAGACTGGTCTCAAATGTGGACCATGATTTATAAACTGACCAGTTCAGCAGCACTTTATCAGACCTTTTTCTTTCTGATTCACCGAACTTATTGGACGCCTAGTAAGTTATCGAAGTTACAGAAAGAACAGTCAAATGATCTTTGTTGGTCCTGTAAACTCTCTTCAGGGTCCTTACAACACATGATATTTGATTGTCCCCTATTACAAACTTATTGGCACAAGGTGTGGACATAAATTTGTTCCTTCCTAGAGTTGACAGAACAGATCTCTTATCCGTTTCTAATTATTAGCTTGACTGGCTCTCACATGTCACTTCTCCTGGATAAAGTCCCATTAATCCAATTTCTCCTACTAGTAGCGTTGCGTATTATATTTACTAACTGGAAAGATTTCACTAAAGTTTCTCACATTGAATGGTGGAATACAGTCTGCCTGTATGCTAAATATGAATGAATAGCTGCTGAACGACGGGGATTCTTGTCTAGGTTTAAAAAAATGTGGGCGCCTTTACTTAATTATACGGAGACTCCCTAATCTGATATGCTCTGGTGCGGCCCCTGCGACGCTTCCGACATTTCTAACGCTGCCTATGGGTTATTGATTCTACTGTTTTATTCCTGTTCTGCTGTTCTGCTCCTACTATTTTTGACTCTTTATTATGCTAAGTTCGTATTGTATTGCTATGATATTCCAATTGTACCCTTATTACAGTTTGTTATCCACGTCTGACCAGTTTCACTGGTTTTTGTTCTTGTTCTTGTTTATATAGGTTTTCCTATATTACTATGTTGGGTATGAATGACTGATTGTACTTATGTCAATACCATTGTTTCAGCTTGTGGGTCATTCCTGCCCGATTGTTATGTATTCTAAAATGTCAATAAAGATGACTGAACTAAAAAAAAAGGTGAAACAGAGGCCCAATCGGGTTTTTCTAAGCAGTGCTGTTTCTATTCAGTGGCGTTTATAAAGATAAGTCCTGTTTGAATTTTGGGCGCTATCTTTTCCATATAAATAATAATAATAACAGTTTATATACCGCAGGACCGTGAAGTTCTATACGGTTTACAATGATTAAAAGTTACCTGGAAACAGCGAAGGGAAACCACAGGAAGATGAGACTGGAGCAAGCTAGCACCAGGATGAGGGAAGATGGAAGTACACGGAGGACACAGACCTAAGGCTGGAGAGATGGACTTACACCAGGGACACGGGCCTGAGGCTGGAGAGACAAGAGAAGACAAAGAAGACAGTGATCATCATTGGGGACTCCATCATCAGGCAAATCGACAGCCACATAGCGGGAGGAAGACAGGATCGGCTGGTGACCTGCCTACCAGGAGCCAAGATAGAAGACATAGTGAGCCGCATCGACAGGATCATCGACAGCGTAAAAGAGGAAGAAACGACGGTAACGATCCATGTGGGAACAAATAACTTGAGCAACAGGAAGTACAACAGGGAAGTACTGAAGGATCAGCTCCGGATGTTAGGAAGGAAGCTGAAGTCCAGAACATCGAGGGTTGCGTTCTCGGAGATCCTGCCGGTACCCAGGGCTGATGAGAAGAGGCAGATGGAGCTGCAAGCAATCAACGCGTGGATGAGGCACTGGTGTGAGAAAGAAGGTTTCCACTTCGTGCGCAACTGGACGATGTTCTGGGGGAAGAGCAAGCTATACAGGAAGGACGGACTCCACCTCAGCGCAGACGGAACGAGGCTACTTGCAAGCAACACCAAGAGAGGAATTGAGAAGTTTTTAAACTAGGAAGAAGGGGAAAGCCGAAAGTTGACCAATTGAGAGCATCGATGATTCGGGAACCGGTATACCCAGGGGATATCGTGCAGGAAGATAGAGGGGAAGACTCACCGGATCTCAGGAAAGACAGATCTATGGGGACACAAGAGGATACCGTGCAGGAAGATAGCGGGGAAGACTCACCGTATCTCAGGAAAGACAGATCTAAGGGGACACAAGAGGTAAGGAAATACAAGAAAAGAGCAAGCCACAATCTCAAATGTATATACATGAACGCAAGGAGCCTAAGGAACAAGATGGGTGAATTAGAAGCTATAACACAAAAGGATAACTTTGACATCATCGGCATCACAGAAACATGGTGGACTGAAGAAAACGTCTGGGACACTGTGCTACCGGGATACAAACTATACCGCAGAGACAGAATGGGTCAAAAAGGTGGGGGTGTCGCCCTATATGTCAAAGAAGGAATTGAATCTACTGGAGGGAACACGCCTGAAATGATGAATAAATTAGAGTCTCTATGGGTCAAAATTCCATGAGCCAATGGATTAGAAATAAAGATTGGCATCTACTATCGACCCCCAGGGCAGTCCGAAGAAATTGATGGAGAAATGATAGATGAGATCAAGCACAACTGCAAGGGAGGCAACGCAGTTATCATGGGTGATTTCAACTATCCGGGGAATAGATTGGAACCTAGGCCCTTCCGGCTGTGGTAGGGAGACCAAGTTCCTGGATGCTGTGGGCGATTGCTTCCTGGAACAACTTATCAAGGAAAACATGAGAGGAAATGCAATTCTGGACTTAATTCTAAATGGACTACGAGGACAGGTGCAAGATGTAGTAGTACAGGGGATGCTAGGAACCAGTGATCATAATATGATCCACTTCGACCTGGATGCAGGGGCAAAGCATCGATCCAGAACAATGGCCACGGCACCGAACTTCAGAAAAGGGAACTACGAAAGGATGAAACTCATGGTGGGGAAGAAGATCAAAAAGAGGATAGGCACTGTAAAAACGCTAGAGCAGGCATGGACCCTTTTTAATAACACAGTCACCGAGGCGCAAAATCTATATAAACCACGTATCAACAAGGGATCCAAGAGGAAAAAGAACAAAGAACCGACGTGGCTCACTGTAACGGTGAAGGAAGCGATCAGAGACAAGAAAACTTCATTCAAGGAATGGAAAACGTCAAAAACAGATGAAAACTGGAAGAAGCACAAACAGCATCAATGCAGGTGCCATAAAACAGTATAATAGGCCAAAAGAGACTATGAGGAAAAAATAGCCAAGGAGGCAAAAAACTTCAAACCGTTCTTTCGATACATTAAGGGGAAACGACCCACAAAGGAAGTAGTGGGACCGTTGGATGATCATGGAATAAAAGGAGTGCTAAAGGAAGACAAAGCCATTGCCTATGAACTGAACACGGTTTTTGCATCTGTATTTACTAAAGAGGATATACACAACATACCAGAACCCGACAGGCTATATGCTGGAGGCGAAGTCGGGAAACTGACAAGGTTGACAGTCAGTCTAGAAGTATGCAGGCAGATTGATAGGCTTAAGAGTGACATATCCCCAGGACCGGATGGCATCCATCCAAGGGTCATAAAAGAACTGAAAGGGATATAGCTGAACTATTTCAACTAATAGCCAATCTGTCAATAAAATCAAGAAAGATTCCAGAAGACTGGAAGGTGGCGAATGTTACGCCGATCTTCAAAAAAGGTTTGAAGGGAGATCCAGGAAACTACAGACTGGTGAGTCTGACCTCTGTACCGGGAAAGATGATAGAGGTGCTGATAAAAAACTGCATCATTAATCACCTCGATGGACACAATCTGATGAGGACCAGTCAGCACGGCTTCAGCAAAGCACGATCTTGCTTGACGAACTTGCTGCACTTCTTTGAGGGAGTAAAAAGGCAGATAGACAAGGGCGACCCGGTTGACATTGTATATCTGGATTTTCAGAAGGCGTTCGACAAGGTTCCACGTGAACTTCGGAAGATTGCAAGAAATGGAATCGAGGGTGAAATACTCATATGGATTAAAAACTGGCTGGCGGATAGGAAACAGAGGGTGGGGGTAAATGGACAGTACTCGGATAGGAAGAGCATCACCAGTGGGGTGCTGCAGGGCTCAGTGCTTGGACCCGTGCTCTTCAACATCTTTATAAAAGATCTGGACATAGGTACAACGAGTGAGGTGATTAAATTTGCAGACGATACAAAGTTATTCAGAGTAGTGAAGACACAGGGGGACTGCGAAGATCTGCAACGTGACATAATCAGGCTCGAGGAATGGGCATCGACATGGCAGATGAGGTTCAACGTGAATAAGTGTAAAGTGATGCATGTCGGTAACAAAATCTCATAGAATGACAAGACAATGGCTATACCACCAACTGGAACCTTCCATGTATTATAGAAAGAGAAAATTGTCCCAGTATATATTAATCTCCAAACCTCATAAGGAGAACATAAGATACACGATCCTCAGAGGGTGAAATTACCCACAGGTTCAAGTGAGCAACTCTCACTCAACCACGATCTTCACTGGATCATATACGTATCTTCTTTTGTTTTGTTTTTTGTTTTTTATCTTTTTTATAACAATGTATAATTTTTGTCCATACTTTAAATAACTTAATTAATTAACTTAGCTTGCTATTTTATATAGGGGAGCGCCTCCACCAACATGCCATGTTTCACAACGCTTTCCTCAGGGTTGAGGCTCCCGATTATATCTGAAAAACATTTAAATATCGAACATTACTCCCAAAGTTCATTTTGTCATATTCCTATGTTCATTTTGTCATATCTTATGTTCATTTTGTCATATCTTATGTTCTCCTTATGAGGTTTGGAGATTAATATATACTGGGACAATTTTCTCTTTCTATAATACATTGAAGGTTCCAGTTGGTGGTATAGCCATTGTCTTGTCATTCTATGGTTAGGAAATCATGGCACAACAAATGCCCAATCAAGACATCTTTAGCTTTACTGAAGCTCAGAAAGAGACATTAATTCAAAGACCTATCTTAACGGATTACATTACACATGAAGGTTCTAGGAACCAGTGGGGTGAACTTGAATTGAAAGTACAACAACTGATTAGAGCGGAGTTACATGGGAATACATTAGCGCAATATGTAAAAATGAAGATGATCCCACGGGGTTTACGGATCCAAAAGGGACCTACACTGTTCAGGAATGATCAATCGTTTATAGATAAATGGATTGCCATACTGAATAAATGTAGCATGGATCTCATGCTACTGATTATAGAGAATATAACGAGATTGGAAAGTGAATTAAAGGGAAACATAATAGCATTAGAAGAAACTATTCAACAAAATACTGATGCTGAGCAGTTTCCCAAATTAAAACAAGACACCCAATCAAGGCTGGATACCTTCCGTGAAACTATCAAATTATCCAAAATCAAAAAGCTAAAACGAGATGAGGGGGACTATAATCTTAATCGTATTTACACTTGGACCTTTAAATTTAAAGATAATAAACAGGTCTCTAAACAATCTTTCCAGAGTGATTCATCTTCTACCGATTCGGGTAGTGATAATATCGTTCAAGATAATGTCTCCTATACAGGAGTTCAAGGCATGCGACAACAACGTGGTAGAAACAAAAGGGGTGGTTCACGGGTGGGGTTTCAAGGACGACCCCAGTACAACAGCCGTCCGAACACTCGTTCCCAACAATGATTGAACCTTCCATTTTCAATTTATCTACCATTCAACTCACTACCTCTCAGTTTGATGTATTAAATTTGGGGCTTGGTTTTGTTCCTACGCCCCGCTATGATGCCTTTCAAACCCGAAGAGAAATCTACAGATTTTTGCGCAAGCTCCAACTCAAAATCTTCTTTCATGAACATATATCGATTGGGGATGGCTCTCTGGTAACTCTGAAGTCCAATTGGTGTCCTCCTGGACCTTTTCACCATCATATTGAAACGTTCAAAGAGTTAGTTCTAAGGGACATTGAGCAATTAGAGAATGAAAAACGTATACAACAATTCAATATGTCCCATGACCATTGGATCGCTTTACAATCTTTACGCCTTGACCCCGTTTGGTCATTACTAAAGCAGATAAAGGGGGTGCTATTATTATTCAGACTAGAGAAGCCTACCTCCGTGAAGCTTATTCACAACTCAATAACCTTGAGATCTATTCACGTCTCCCCCTGGATCCTACTGAAACTCTTAAACAAGAAATCCATGATATTATTGATAAAGCGTTAAAGGAAAACATTTTGACAATGAAAGAGGCAGCCTTTTTGGCTGAACAGTATCCTCGTCTTCCCAGAATTAAATTTCTTCCGAAAATTCACAAGAATGAAAAAACTCCTCCAGGTCGACCAATAGTCACTATGCAAGCCTCCATCCTTGAACCATTATCCAAATTCGTGGACATATTTTTACAACAAATAGCTAAAGAAGCTGAGTCTTTTATTAAAGATACCACCCATATGATCCATGTTTTAAATGACATTGAAGATGTCAATGATCAAGATCTTTTGGTAACTAAGGACATTACGTCCTTATATACAATGATTCCGGTGGATAAATTGTTACAGATATTAGAGGACATTTTCAATACCCGCACATGGATCCCTCGGCTCACGCCTGGATTTCTACTAACTATCACAACATTGGTATTGAAACGAAATTATTTTATGTTTGAAAATGAATACTTTCTTCAAAGACATGGGGTAGCCATGGGGGCATCATTGGCTCCCTCTGTAGCTACCATATATATAGCAAATATGGAAGAACGCTATATGTAATGTAATGTAATGTAATTTATTTCTTATATACCACTACATCCGTTAGGTTCTAAGCGGTTTGAAGAAAATATACATTAAGATTATAAATGAGAAGTAAGAAGGTACTTAAAAAATTCCCTTACTGTCCCGAAGGCTCACAATCTAACTAAAGTACCTGGAAATTAATAAAGAAGAGAAAATAAAGATGGTTGAAAAAAGAAAAATTCTATGTGAACTTATAGGATGGAAATTAAACTGACAGTGAAGAACTGTATGAAAAATACATATGGAATGCAGTTAGAGAGGGTAGGTTACAATCTATTTATGGTATTTGTTTAATTGGAAGGTGTTAAGGTGGGTAATTTGGGGGAAGGTTATCTGAAGGTAGGTGAATCTTCTGGATTATATATATATCAGCATCCTCTGTTTCAACATATTAAATTATGGAAACGATATCTGGACGATGTTATCTTTATATGGTCGGGAACCAGAGAGGATTTGTTGGTGTTTGTTGAGTGGATCAACACTATTGATTCTTGCATTAAATTTACGGCTACCATATGTCAAAATGAAATAGACTTTTTGGACATTCACATATATAAGGTTCATAACAGGTTTCATACCTCTTTATTTCGAAAACGTACTGACAGAACAAGTTTTTTACATTTTCACAGTTTCCATCCTCTATCATAGGTCTAACCTCCCTATGAGCCAATTCTTGCGAATTCGACGACTCTGTTCTACTCTAGAGGATTATAAAATTCAAGCGAAGCACTTGTGGCATCGTTTTGCTCAAAGAGGGTACCACCATCAAAAGAGCATACACAAGAGCTAAATTTGCTAACCGGGATGTATTATTGGCCTCTACAAGACAAGAAAGTGCCAATAATTTGGTTTATGTACAAAAATATACGGCATTATCTATGCAAATTAAACATATATTACTTAAACATTGGCATATCATTCGCCTATTGGAGGAGATGCCTGAAAAACCGTTGTTTGCTTTTCAGAGACACCGAAATATAGGAGAAATATTGCAAAGTACCTCAGCCCCCTCTCAACGAGGGTACCATACAAGCTGTGGCAGATGTCAATGGTGTCCTTTTACCATCCCCGGAGAATCTTGGTGTCATCCAACCACGGGATTGGTTATTCAATCCAAGGACATCACCACCTGTAATACTACTAATGTTATTTACATTATCCAGTGTCCGTGCAACTTGATCTATGTTGGGAGAACTCAGCGTTCTATTAAAACACGGCTGAATGAACATAAATCTAGAGTCCATACAGAAACTGACACGGCACCTATTGTAAATCATTGGATAAAAAAACAACATTCCTGGCATGATATCAGATGGCGTATCATAGATTCTGTAAAAATAGGGAAGGAGGGTGGGAATTATAAATCAGCTCTTAATATCAAAGAACAAAATGGATCTTTATTTTAAATGCTTTATCTCCTCATGGATTAAACGAAGAAATTGATTGGATGTCAGTAGTCTGACTCCGCTGGAAGCTTTGAATTAAGTCCGGCAAAATAAAAAAGTACGTGACGTTTCTCTGGTTGAGATCCCTCCCTTTGGGGGTTAAAACCGGATCTGACGACAGACGCGCTCGTTCAACATGAAATCTAATCGAATGGAGCGATTTTCATTTTGCACATGAGTAAGTTGAAAAGGTTATAGGTCTTGATTGGCCATTGCTACATAGTCTTATTACATTTAGGTATAAATGTTGTTTTAGGAATATGACAAAATGAACTTTGGGAGTAATGTTCGATATTTAAATGTTTTTCAGATATAATCGGGAGCCTCAACCCTGAGGAAAGCGTTGTGAAACATGGCATGTTGGTGGAGGCGCTCCCCTATATAAAATAGCAAGCTAAGTTAATTAATTAAGTTATTTAAAGTATGGACAAAAATTATACATTGTTATAAAAAAGATAAAAAACAAAAAACAAAACAAAAGAAGATACGTATATGATCCAGTGAAGATCGTGGTTGAGTGAGAGTTGCTCACTTGAACCTGTGGGTAATTTCACCCTCTGAGGATCGTGTATCTTATGTTCTCCTTATGAGGTTTAGAGATTAATATATACTGGTAACAAAATCTCAGGCATGAATATAGGATGTCCGGGGCAGTACTTGGAGAGACCTCCCAGGAAAGGGACCTGGGAGTTCTGATCGACAAGTTGATGAAGCCGTCTGCACAATGTGCAGTGGCGGCAAAAAGGGCAAACAGAATGCTAGGAATGATAAAGAAGGGGATCACGAACAGATCAAAGAAGGTTATCATGCTGCTATACCAGGCCATGGTGCGCCCTCACCTGGAGTACTGCATACAGCACTGGTTTACCGTACATGAAGAAGGACATGGTACTACTCAAGAGGGTCCAGAGAAGAGCAACCAAGATGGTTAAGGGGTTGGAGGAGCTGCCGTACAATGAAAGATTGGAGAAACTGGGCCTCTTCTCCCTCGAAGAGAGGAGATTGAGAGGGGATATGATCGAAACATTCAAGGTACTTAAGGAGATAGACTTAGTAGATAAGGACAGGTTGTTCACCCTCTCCAAGGTAGGGAGAACAAGAGGGCACTCTCTAAAGTTGAAAGGGAATAGATTCCGGACAAACGTAAGGAAGTTCTTCTTCACCCAGAGAGTGGTGGAAAACTGGAACGCTCTTCCAGAGTCTGTTGTGGGGGAAAACACTCTCCAGGGATTCAAGAAAGGGTTGGACAGGATCCTGCTTAACAAGAAGTGCGCTGGTAGGGCTAGTCTCAGTTAGGGTACTGGTCTTTGACCTGGGGGCTGCCATATGTGCGGACTGCTGGGCATGAAGGACCGCTGGTCCTACCTAGCAGCGGCAGTTCTTATGTTCTTACAGATTGAGTAGTACTAACAGAGTTAAGATTTAGCGGTCAGTTATTGTGGGGAGGGATTGTTCAGTGTAGCTGCCTAAGTACTTTAAGAACAAATATGTTTTTAGGTGTTTCCTAAATTCCCCATAAGTATTCGCAAGCATGAGTAATTGTTTCAGGTCTTTACCCCATAGTGCTGCCTGATAAGAGAAGAGATGTTGATGGTGTTTTTTAAATTTACATCCTTTAACCGGTGGAGAAACAAAATTCAAGTTTGAGCTTCTCTTAAGTTGATTGGTTGAGAAAGAGTAAAGGTCAGTTATATATCTGAGGGCTAGGCCGAAAAGTACCTTGAAGCAGTAACATCCGAATTTGAACTTCACACGTGCCTCCATCGGCAGCCAATGCAGGAGTCGGTAGGAAGGGGTTATATGGTTGAACTTCTTCAGACCCAGAATCAGCCTGATCGCCGTATTTTGCACTAATTGTAATCGTTAGAGGTTCTTATGGGAAATTTCCAGGTAGGCTATATTACAATAGTCAAGTTGGCTCAGTATAAGCGACTGTACCAGAATTCTGAATGATGAAGCATCGAAATATGCTCTAATGGATCGAAGCTTCCAGAGAGTAAAAAAAACTTTTTCTGACCAAAGAGTCCACCTGGTTTTTCATGGTTAGGTCCTGGTTTAGTATTACACCTAGTACCTTCATAGTAGATTGGATAGGGTAACTGAGGTTGTTTATGTGCAGCAATGTTTTGGTATCTGTTGTTTGGTGTCTAGTGTCTGGTGTCTAGTGCCTGGTGTTTGGTGTCTAGCTATAAGCATAGTTGAAATCAAATATATGCTTATGAAGATATACAAATTAAGTTATTTATGAAGGTTAATAAATAGAAGTTTTCACAAATATTTAAACTATTTAAGAAATTATTTAAAAATATTCATTCTTCGTAGTTTGGGCTGATGATTGAAATATTGACCTGCAAAAATATCAGCAGCCTGAACATTGGTCTCTGAGGCCCATCTCCTAAATTTAAAATTAGTACTCTTTATGTGCTAATCATTTGGGTGTTTTTTTGGATTTTGTTGACTCAAGTAAACTCCCATGTATCGCATCGGTTTCTGAACCGGGGGAATACTGAGCTTACTCTGCCAAGGTTCCAGGCCCACTGAGTTTAAAAGTAAGAGCTCCGACTTAGCGCAATTCACCTGTAACCCGAATATATTACCAAAATCTATGACCAACCCCAGAGTTGTATCCAGATCCACATGGGACCATTCCAAATATAGCAGAATATCATCAGCAAAGAGATTAATAAGGCTCTCTCTATCACTTATCAGAATGCCGTGTAGCCTCAGATCCTGCCAAATTGTGATCACCAAGGGTTCGAGAGCCAGCGTAAAAAGGACAGGAGACAGAGGACAGCCCTGTCTAATTCCCCTGCCCAAGCAGAAAGGAGCTGTGAGCTGTCCATTTACCAACAAGCGGGCCTGCGGCCTGAGGTATAGGCTACCAATTCAACCATGCAGTTGTCCTGTGATCCCATACTTACGCAAAACCCAAAAGATATGCTGTCAAAAGCCTTTTCCATGTCCAACCCCACTATCACTGCTATACCCCCCACCCACCATTGGGAATGCAATGCCATCATGGCCTTAGTGAGATTCATTGAAGCGTAACTAACGAGAACAAATCCCGCCTGGTTATCATGAATCAACATCAGTAAGAAAGCATTCAACCGCTTGGCGAGGATTGCAGCAAGAAGCTTAGCGTCCTGATTGAGCAAAGATATAGGGCAATAAGACCGCACCTGCTGCGGATCCTTCCCAGGCTTTGGAAATAAGACACATGGGCCATATTAGAGATCACAAGCCCCCTCTCAGAGTCGAGGGCATTATATGCCACCTCCATTGTAGGAGAAATCAAATCAGACAAGATTTTGTAATAATCCGGGCCATACCTGCCTGAATCTCCAGAGGAGAAATGGAAGCGTTCAATACCTCTAGCTGATCAGCCATCACTGCGGGAAGAACAATGTCACAAAAAAAAAAATGCATCCCTGTTGTCATCCTGGAAATCATGCTTAGAATAAAGATCTTCATAAAAGCAAACAAACTGTTATTGGATCAGCCCTTCTTGAGTGTAGTGAAGTCCCATTGTATCTTTAATAGACAATATAACCTGGTTTATCTGATAAAGCCTCACAAGGTGGGTAGTAGCCTTCCCGTCTTCCCCCCCATTGATAAAGCTTATATCTTTGAAAATAAAGGTCCTTAGAGGCCCTCTCAGTGAGAATAGCATCTATGCGAGAGCGGAGGTCTTTCAACCGGGCCTTATCATCTACGCAGAGCACAGCCACGTGTGCTTTTCTTAACATCTGAAATTCCCTAGAGAGGGTCAACAGTTCCGCCTCTTGCACCTTTCTCCGTTTAGCCACGTATTCAATGATGAAACTGCGCAACACCACCTTGGACACCTCCCAGAACACTACTGAGTCCACATCCGGAGTAAGATTATAGTGACAGTATTCCAGCCACTTCTCCCACAAGTAACGTTTAAACCCCAAATCATGGTAAAGATGGCTAGGAAACCTCCAACACCGTTCCTTAGAATCTGCAGTTATCTGCACCTCCAAAACCAGCGAGGAATGATCGGATAGTGGGGTTTCCTGAATATCAACTTCACCCACTCTAGAAAGCAGAGAGGGTGAGATCAACAAGTAATCCAAGCAGGCATATACATTATGAGGGTGTGAGTAAAAGGTGTACGTGCGCTCTGTGGGGTGCAATAACCTCCAGATATCCACCAACGCCATCTGATTCATCAAAAAGTTAACCCCCTTAGCTCCCTGGTCTCCCGGACATTTCCTTGCAGGATTATAATCCAGGGCAGGGTCCATAGTGATATTGAAACCCCCCCCCCCCACACACACACACGCACTATTGGCTGGTAATCGGGATACATGGATAGTTTGGACAGCAGCGCTGAAAAGAACCAATGGCTATATACATTAGGGGCGTAAATGTTGCAGAACATCCATTTTTGACCCCATAACTCTCCAAGGATCTGGACATAGCGACCCGCCGAGTCAGTCAAAATTTTATGAACATGCAAAGGCAATTGTTTATGAATTAATATTGCCACCCCACATTGTCTACTATTAAAAGCAGAGAAGCACACATCGTCCACCCATTCTCTGCAAAGTTTTTGGTGCTCAGAAACAGAGAGATGTGTTTCTTGAAGAAATGCTATATCAATCTTCTCTTTCTTAAACCAGCCAAGAATTTTTTATGCTTTATAGGTGAATGTATCCCATCCACATTCCAGGACGCTACATGTAACTTAACAAGTATCCAAGAGAGAGACAAAGATATTAATGTACAAAAATTTAATTAGAGTATCCCAGCAGAAGAACCCCCAGCCTGGTTCCCCCGCAGACTCCCCATTCTCCAACCACACCAAACAACCGCCAAGTCCCACATAGCTCCAGCCTAATGTCATAGGACCATGTTCCGCACCCCCCTGGGACAGACAGGGATCCACACACACCACACACCCCAGCCATTTCCCCATGCATACCAGACAACCCACACATGCCATGCCTTCCACCCTCATCCTCACCCCCACACACTCCCCACTCCCCCACCTCCCTCTCCCTCCAAGACTTTGTCCCTCAGAGTGTTCTAAAACCCAAAACCTAAGAAAGTATTAACCCAGGCAAAACAGAAGCAACAAGTAGTATAACATACAGCTCCTATGAGGGTTCCCTCCCCCACGGCCTGATCTTCTACAGTAGTATCCTGAACAAAACATCCATAAAATCCCCCCTCAACATTGCAGAACAAAAACCTTAAGGAGGAGAATCCAGAGGTCAGAGCAGCCACCTCAGGACAAAATCTGTACCCATAGGACCACTAGGAAAAGAGTCCCTGGCTGGCGAGCACTGTCCAAGCACTCTATGTCCAGGAAGGCACCTCCGGGTATGGCCATAGAAAGGTCCTTTTAGGTGATCTATGACAGTCTGGGAACACTCCACACCCTAAGCCTCAATTCCCCCCTCTGCCTTGGGGCCCCTGTCAGGGATGTTCAGCAAGTCCAGAAAACGCTGTGCTGAGGCTTTATCCACCAAAGTGTGCACCCGGCCCTCCTGCCAAACTCGGAGGCTTGCCGGGTACATCAGAGCAAAATGCACCCCTTTTTTATATAGGGTGGTGCAAATCTGGGCCATGGCTTGTCGCTGTGTAGCCACCTGGATGGAGTAGTCATTGAAGAGCAGGAGTTTCTGGCCTTCAAATTCCAGAGATGCAGCCTGCCGATAAGCCCACAGGATCGCCTCCTTCTCGTGCCAATTGGTATAGTGGGCAATAGCTACCTACAATCTGGCCTGCTCCTATGGTTAGTGCTGACCCTGTGCGCCTGCTCACAAACATGGGTGAAATCCAAGACCTGCAATCCCAAGTGCTTCAGCAGCCACAAGTGAAGAAGGCATACAGATCGGAAACAGACTCCAGGTGTCCCACCCCCGAAAATTATTCCACTGCTGCCAATTCTCACTCTCCTCCATACGATGTTTTAGTATTGTCACATGAGCTCTCAAGCTGTCCACCTGCTACCGGTCACTTTGGGCCTTGTCTTCATGGTCAGACAGGTGGCGATCCACCTCCATCAGGCGTTGGGAGTGGGCTTCAAATTTTTCATGGATGCCATCAACTGCCGATTGCAATTTGTGCAACCTGTCCTCCAGAGCAGTAGTAACCAGATGCAAAATTTCTTGCGCCCATTCCCCTGCTATCGTAGGGTCAGGCACCATCACCATTATCATCTTGGAGCGCTGCGGGGAAGGTTTACTCTGGATTGTTTTCTGTGTTTTTGCCGGCATACCAGGTCCCCAGGAATTTAAAAAAAACATGGTAAGGCGCAGCGTTCCAGTGCTGGAGGAGTTGCCGTACAGTGAGAAGTTAGAGAAACTAGACCTCTTCTCCCTTGAAAAGAGGAGACTGAGGGGACCTGGTCGAAACATTCAAGATAATGAAGGGAATAGACTTAGTAGATAGAGAAAGTTTGTTCACCCTCTCCAAGGTAGAGAGAACAAGAGGGCACTCTCTAAAGTTAAAAGGGGATAGATTCTGTACAAATGTAAGGAAGTTCTTACCACCCAGAGAGTGGTGGAAAACTGGAATGCTCTTCCAGAGGCTGTTATTGGGGAAAACACCCTCCAGGGATTCAAGACAAAGTTAGACAAGTTCCTGCTGAACCGGAACGTACACAGGTAAGGCTAGTCTGTTATGGCAATGGTCTTTGACCTAAGAACTGCTGTGGGAGCAGACTGCTGGACATGATGGACCACTGGTCTGACCCAGCAGTGACAATTCTTATGTTCATATGTTCTTAAGTCAGTTAATGATACCAATTATTAGCTGATTTTCTCTCCCACAGCCACGGAGCCTGGCAGCACATGTCCTTCTTGTTCTAGAGCATAACGTGACCACCACCACCCCCCCCCCCATTTTATTTTTTATAATTGTTTCCACCATTTTGTCCAGTACTTAAGTCTGTTATTCCCCAGATCTCCCCTGGAACACTATTTAAAAATTGGCTTAATATTGGCCACCCTCCAATCTTCAGGTACTACAGATGATTTTAGCGACAGGTTACAGATCACTAACAGCAGGTCTGTAATTTCATGTTTGAGTTCCTTTAGTACCCTGGGATGTATACCACCGGTGTATACCACCAACTTTTTGATTTGGTTTAGTACATCTTCCAGATTCATGGAGATTTCTTTCACCCTTGAAAACCATTTCTGGTTCTGGTAGATTGCTTACATATTCTTCCATAAAGACTGAAGCAAAAAATGTATTCAGTCTTGTTTGCTTTATGGCCCACCGCCACACATAGGCAGAAGGTTTCATTGTATTGTCTACAACAGTGGTCTCAAACTCAAACCCTTAGTGGGGCCACATTTTGGATTTGTAGGTACTTGGAGGGCCGCAGAAAAAATAGTTAATGTCTTATTAAAGAAATGACAACTTTGCATGAGGTAAAACTCTTTATAATTTATAAATCTTTCCTTTAACAGTTAAAGGAAAGATTTATAAACTATAAAGAGTTTTACCTTATGCAAAATTGTCATTAACTATTTTTTCTGCAGCCCTCACATTTAAAGTTTAATATCTTTCCTTTCTCAAAACTGACACATTTCAATCACTATATTGAAAATAAAATCATTTTCCCTACCTTTGTTATCTGGTGACTTTATTTTTCTGTGCATTTAATTATGTTTCCAGGGTCTTCTTGTCCTTTGACTGGTTTTCTCTCCGTCTTCACTTTCTGCCTTGCATCCATCTTTGGCATTAACTTAATATTCAATTTTTCTGCTTTCTTTTCAAAATCTACATTTCCATGTCTTACCTTCCCTTCTATCTCTCTCTTCTTCTGTCCCTATTTCCATGATCTGACATCTCTTTCTTTCCTTTCTCTCCCTCCCTCCTTCCTTACTTCCCCTGATCTGGCATCTGTCTCCTTCCCTCCCCCAACTTTTTATTTTTTTCACCCTGCCCCCTTCTTTCTTTCTCTCTCTCTCCGTGCCCCTTTCTTTCAGTCTTTCTCTCTCCATGCCCCTTTCTGTCTGTGTCCCGTCTCCCTTCTTTCTTTCTGTCTCCCTGTCTCCCCTTTCTTTCTTTACTTCTCTCTGCCCTCCCCCAAGCCACCACCATTGGGGAACAGGACGCCACCGCTGCAATCGGGGAACAGGCCAGCGCCGAGGTCTTAACTCTCCCTGCTTATCTTCCCCAGCACGGGGCTAACCAATTCTCACCACCTGACGTCAATTCTAACGTCAGGGAGGAACTTCAGGGCCAGCCAGGCAGCAATTGGCTGGCCAGGAACTTTCTCCCCGACGTTAGAATTGACGTCGGGTCACGAGAATTGGTCGGCTCCGAGCCGGGGAAGATAAACAGGGAGAGGTAAGACCTTGGGCCTGTTCCCCGAATGCAGTGGCTTGGGGGAGGGCAGTGGGAAGGGAAGCAGATTGGAGACCCCTGCTTTAGGCAAGGACAGATTGCGGGCCGCAAAATAGTACCTGGGGGGCCGCATGCAGCCTGCAGGCCGCGTGTTTGAGACCGCTGGTCTACAATGACACCCAGATCCCTTTCTTGGGTACTAACCCCCAAGGTGGACCCTAACATCTGGTAACTGTGATTTAGGATATTCTTATTCTTCCCAATGTGCATCTCTTTGCAATTGTCCAGACAGAACTTTCATGCACCAAGCAAATAAACAACAACATTGGCTAGACAGTTACATTAATAAAGCCGAACTGACATACATTGCCTTTAGAAAACTTATAAAAACTACCCTATTCGACAAATACATCACCTAAGCAGAACCTCACCAAATACACTGTTTATTTTCACAATGCCCTCTGAAATCCCATTTCTCGCTGTTTCTGGATCTCTTAACAAACTGTATATTGTAATTTTTTCCTTTTATCCAGGAAAGCTGCGACTTTTCCTTACAGGTCCGATCTGAAATTCTCAGCAAACATTATATTTTGTAACTTTGATTTCTAATAGTCTCTGTACTCTGTACTCCTTCTACATATTGTAAATCGCTGAATGTCCAGCTCTCTTAAATGTAAACCGCCTACAAGTCTCAAGATTGTGGCGGTATAGAAGAATAAAGTTATTATTATTATTATTATTATTAAATTTCATCTGCCACTTGGACTCCCAGTCTTCCAAGTTCCTAAGGTCTGCCTGCAATTTTTCACAATCCGCGTGCATTTTAACAATTTTGAATAGTTTAGTGTCATCTGAAATTTTAGTCACCTCATTCATTATTCCAATTTCCAGATCATTTATAAATAAGTTAAATAGCACCGGTCTCAGTACAGATCCCTACAGCACTCCATTGTTTACTCTCACCTATAATATAACATAATATACTTGTGACTTGTGTTTTTTTGGGGGGGCAGAGGTTGGGCACAGCTATGCTAATCCATCAGCACTTATGCATTGTTCACTGATTAGTTCAGGATTAGCATGTGAGCCTGCATTAGATACAAGAGGTGCTAGAAGGACTCACAATCTAATGGCTTTGCTTTAGTGGGGAACTTAGCTCATGACATTTATCAGAAAAACAGAAAAAGCTGCCTTTTCCTGGCAGCAGTAAAAGTGGCCTCAGCACATCACAAAGACCTGCATCGGGGCTACTGTAGATTTCTTTTTCATTCGGCATGGTAAAAGGGTCAATAGTTTCTTATGATAATCTGATATTCTATTTAAAAAAATAAATAAGCATAAATATATGCATTTTTGCAAATCTTTCAAGGTGGCCAGTTATGAAATTATTATCTTAATGTCATTACAGTCATGTTCCACAAAGTACCTATAACTTATTGGCCTTTGTTTTTGCGGTGGAGGAAATTAACAACAGCTCAGAACTCTTACCCAACATCACACTTGGGCTCCATATTGAAGATTCGTTAGGGTATTCAATGCATATAATTGAATCAGCCATGTATATATTGTCAGGACAGCAAACGATATTAAATTTCAAATGCGATTCATCTCGCTCAGTGGCTGCTCTTATTGAAGGCTTTACAGATGAGGAATCATATATATTCTACAACATGTTCCAGATATATCGCTACCCACAGGTCAGAGAGATTCTTAATATTTCTTTACATTCTACCCCTTACTACTACTATTATTTCTATAGCAGTACCAGATGTACAGAGCACTGTACAGAGTCACAAAGAATAAAAAAACAGTCCCTGCTCAAAAGAGCTTACAATCTAAATAGCCAAGACAGACAAACAGTTAAGGGGAATGGTTAATCAGCTGGCTGGGTTGGAGGGCAGAAGAGTAGGGTTAAGGATTAAAGGCTATGTCAAAAAGGTGGGTTTTCAGTCTGCTTTTAAACAAGGGAAGGGGCTTGACCATAGGGGGCAGCTAGATGAAAGAAACAAAATCTGGAATTGGCAGTGGAGGAGAAGGGTAACACTAAGAATGACTTTTCTGAGGAATGGAGCTCTCTGGGAGGTGAATAAGGAGAGAGAGATATTGAGGGGCAGCAGGCTATGGAACATTTCCTCTAGTAAATTGTCCAACCCCATCTTAAAACCAGCTATGTTAACTGCTCTTACCATTTGCTCTAGCAATGCACTCCAGAGAGTATATACTGTATTTTCTCGCATATAACGCACGTGTTATACGTGGTTTTTACGTACCGCGCATACCCTTGCGCGTTATATGCGTGAGCGCGTTGTACAAAAATTTTTTTACATAGTTCCCCCCGACGTCCGATTCACCCCCCGCAGGACCGCTCGCACCCCCACCCCGAAGGACCGCTCGCACGCACCCGCACCCCCACCCCGAAGGACCGCTCGCACACACTCCCACACGCACCCGCACCCCCACCCTGAAGGACCGCTCGCACCCCCACAGCATCCCGACCCCCCCATCATGTAGAAGCTTCTACCGGTGTCCTGCTGCTTCCTCTTGGCGGTCCCGACACCCGACACGATCGGGGCAAGAGGGAGCTCAAGCCCTCTTGCCCCAGCCAACCGCGGCACCCCCGACACGATCGGGGCAAAAGGGAGCACAAGCCCTCTTGCCCCGCCGACTCCCCAACTCCCCGACAATATCGGGCCAGGAGGGAGCCCAAGTCCTCCTGGCCCTGGCGACTCCCCGACATGATCGGGGCAAGAGGGAGCTCAAGCCCTCTTGCCCCAGCCAACCGCGGCACCCCCGACACGATCGGGGCAAGAGGGAGCTCAAGCCCTCTTGCCCCAGCCAACCGCGGCACCCCCGACACGATTGGGGCAAAAGGGAGCTCAAGCCCTCTTGCCCCCCGACTCCCCGACACGATCGGGGCAAAAGGGAGCCCAAGCCCTCTTGCCCCCCGACTCCCCGACAATATCGGGCCAGGAGGGAGCCCAAGTCCTCCTGGCCCTGGTGACCCCCCCCCCCCCCGCTAGTTGTTCGGGCCAGGAGGGAGCCCAAACCCTCCTGGCCACTGCGACCCCCTAGCCCCACCCCGCACTACATTACGGGCAGGAGGGATCCCTGGCCCTCCTGCCCTCAATGCAAACCCCCCTCCCCCCAACGACCGCCGCCCCCCAAGCCGACCCACGACCCCCCTGGCCGACCCACACGACACCCAC
This sequence comes from Geotrypetes seraphini, assembly GCF_902459505.1. Taxonomy (NCBI): domain Eukaryota; kingdom Metazoa; phylum Chordata; class Amphibia; order Gymnophiona; family Dermophiidae; genus Geotrypetes; species Geotrypetes seraphini. Next base: position 95,259,235 of record NC_047095.1, on the reverse strand, counting down.
ATCCCCCTTCCCCGTACCTTTGTGTAGTTGGCCGGACAGACGGGAGTCAAACTCGCCTGTCCGGCAGGCAGCCAACGACGGAATGAGGCCGGATTGGCTCATCCGTCCCAAAGCTCCACCTACTGGTGGGGCCTAAGGCGCCTGGGCCAATCAGAATAGGCCCGGGAGCCTTAGGTCCCACCTGGGGGCTGGGCCTGAGGCACATGGGCCCAACCCAACCATGTGCCCAAGGCCCCGCCCCCAGGAGGGGTGGGGGTAGGGGGTCGCCGTGGCCAGGAGGGTTTGGGCTCCCTCCTGGCCCAAACAACTAGCGGTGGGGGTCACCAGGGCCAGGAGGACTTGGGCTCCCTCCTGGCCCGATATTGTCGGGGAGTCGGGGGGGCAAGAGGGCTTGGGCTCCCTTTTGCCCCGATCGTGTCGGGGAGTCGGGGGGCAAGAGGGCTTGAGCTCCCTTTTGCCCCAATCGTGTCGGGGGTGCCGCGGTTGGCTGGGGCAAGAGGGCTTGAGCTCCCTCTTGCCCCGATCGTGTCGGGGGTGCCGCGGTTGGCTGGGGCAAGAGGGCTTGAGCTCCCTCTTGCCCCGATCATGTCGGGGAGTCGGGACCACCAAGAAGAAGCAGCAGGACACCGGTAGGAGCTTCTACATGATGGGGGGTCGGGAGGCTGTGGGGGTGCGAGCGGTCCTTCAGGGTGGGGGTGTGGGTGCGGGTGGGAGTGCGTGCGAGTGGTCCTTTGGGGTGGGGGTACGAGTGCTTGCGAGCGGTCCTTCGGGGTGGGGGTGCGAGCGGTCCTGCGGGGGGGGGGGGTGAATTGGACGTCAGGGGGGCATCAGGCTTTCAGGGTGGGGACAGGACTTCAAGGGGGAGAGGAGAGTCGGGGCGGGCGAAAGGAGAGTCGGGGTGGCCAGAGGAGAGTCGGGGCGGGCGAAAGGAGAGTCGGGCAGCTATACCTGTGTGCGCGTTTTACACGGGTGCGCGTTATCTACGTGAAAATACGGTATTCTTTGAGTGAAAAATATTTCCTTCTAATGGTTTTAAAACTATCTCCCTTTAAACTCATTCAGTGTTCCCTATTTTTTTTTCTAATTTATGATGGTGTAAAAAATTGATCCACTTCTACCTGTTCTACACCACACAGGAATAGGTAGACTTCAATCATATCTCCCCTCAGCTGTCTCTTTTCCAGCCTGAAGTGCCCTATTTATTTAATTTCCTATTCAGATACTCAGTCATTTTTCTCTGTCTGTCCCAGCAGGCTCACAATCTATCTAATGCACCTGGGGCAATAGTTATTTCCCACATGCATCCCTTTGCACTTGCTCGCATTAACATAATCTACCAGTGCAATAATCTGTTTTCAAGAGAAATAAACCTTAAAAAGTAAATCAAGTGAGGCAACCAGTAGGAACAAATCTGAGCCCACCTTCCTGCCAACTCATACTGCTCCCCCACTTTGTCCTGTATGCACTAAAGATAATTAGTAATACTGATTGGATCACTGTTGGCAGATTCTCTGACCAATTTTGGATAAGCGATCGATGTTCTACCAAGTTTGCATGCAAATGATTTGCATAGAGGTGCACATCATTTGCATACAAACCTGACAGATCAATTGCTTAATGAACAATTGACACACGGGCAGAGCTCTAACAGCAGTGACAGAGGAAGCAGCCTCCTGACACTGCTATTAGGGCTTCTTTTTATTGGCACAGCTATTGTACATGTGTGACACATGCACAATCTGCATTATTTAAAAAAAAGGAAAAATATCCTCCCCAACAACCTCCCATGAACTGTCACCGCAACCCCTTCCCCCTGCACTGAATATGACAGGAGGGATGCCTACTCCCTCCTGCCTGGCCGAATACCCCATGCAAACATCCCCTCCCCGAAGCAATTCCCTATCCTTCCTCAAAAAAATAAGCAAGATGAATGCCCACTCCCGCCTGCCATGCAGAATACCCCCATGTCATGCTACCCCTGCACAAGGTAACCCTGAGCCATCATCCCTCTGAACCCCCCCCCAAAAAAAAAAAAAAAAAAAATTGCAGGAGGGATGTTCACTCCCTCCTGCCACTGGATGACTCTCACCATCACCCTCGAGCCTCACCCATACCTTGATAAGAAATGCAAGGTAATGCATTTGGGCTGCAAAAACCCAAGGAAATAGTACAGTGCAAGACAGAAGAGCATGACTTGGGTGTGATTGTATGTGATGATCTTTAGCTGGCCAAACTGCTTGAAAAGGGGACGGCGAAAGCTAGAAGGATGCTAGGTTGTATATTATTATTATTATTATTATTATTATGTTCTTATATCCCGCCATACCCAAAGAGTTCTAGGCGGTTTACATCCATTACATTAGGATCCGGTCTGAACCCGGATTTACAAAAATTTTGTCGGAATTGCAGGTAGCGTGGAAGGAAGCAAAGTAGTTTTAGCACAGGTTTATCATAGTTGGGTGAGAAGATAAAATGGAGGGTGTGGGAAACCAGAGGAGGGGGGGGGAGAGGAAGGTGGGGGTGGGGGGGTTGGAGTGTATGCGGGGAGTGAGGATTAAGGGTCTTGTTCGCGGAAGAGGTGTGTTTTGAGAAGTTTTCTGAAGTCTAGGTAGGTCGGGGCCTCTAGCATCATTTGGGCTAGCCAAGGGTTCAGCTTGGCCGCCTGGAAGGCGAAGGTTTTGTCGATGAATCTTTTGAGCTGGCATGATTTTATGGAGGGGAAGGTAAACAACTGGATTCTGCGGGATTTCTTGTTGGTGCAATACATGTTGAAATGTGGGGAGAGGTATTTTGGTGAGAGACCAAATACTGTCTTGTAACAGATGCAGGCGAACTTGAAGAGGACTCGGGATTCGAAGGGTAGCCAGTGCAGTTGGTGGTAGAAGGGGGAGATGTGTTCCCATTTGTTCGGGCCGAAAATTAGGCGGACAGCTGTGTTTTGAATCAGTTTTAGTCTTCTAGTGATTTTCTTTGTGGAGCTTAGGTAAATGATATTGCAATAATCCAGTATGCTGAGGATAGAGGATTGAACTAATAGTCGAAATGCAGTGTCATCGAAGTATTTCTTTATGGTACGGAGTTTCCAGAGTGCTGAAAGGCCTTTCTTGACAGTGAGGTCTGTGTGATTTTCTAGGGATAGATGTTTGTCAAGCGTGACTCCTAGTATTTTTAATGTTTGTTCGAGTGGGAAAACCAATCCTTTCACCTGGATTGTGGTGTCTATAGGCAGAGATATAGCCAGTAGGAAAAAGGAGGTATTGAAGCCCCTGTATAAGACTTTGATGAGACCTCATTTAGAATATTATGTACAAATCTGGAGGCTGCACCTTCAAAAAGATATAAAAAGGATGGAATCGGTCTAGAGGAAGGCTACTAAAATGGTGTGTGGTCTTCATCCTAAGCAGGGCTGGATTAACGGGTAGGCCCAGTAGGCACGTGCCTAGGGTCCAAACTTGCCAGGGGGGCCCCCTGAAGAAACAAGTGACAAGATGACTCAGCTTTTTTTTCAAACAGCGAAGGACCCCCAGGAAAGATCGGCATCGGGGCTCTCCCCCAACATCAGCAGCAACCGTTCAGTTATAAGCAGTGCTCATCCCAAAGCTTCCCCTCTGATGTAGCTTCCGGTTTCCGCCTGGGCGGTTTGCATCAGAGGACAGCTTTGGCCAAGCAGCAGCACCGCTTGCAACAGAATTGACAGTTGCAGCCCATGCAGGGGAGACCTGATGCTGATTTTTCAGGGGGGCACATCACCATTTGAAAAAAAAATCAGAAAGGTGAGTGGTAACTGACCCGTGCGAAGGGGAGGGAGATGAGCCTGGCCCTGGCCTGGGGTAGAGCCGGAAAAGAGAGCGAGACAATGGCACCGGCAGTCAGCCGGGCAGCTTTGGGGCGAACCCAGAAAAGAGAGAGAGAGAGAAGGGGCAGATGATATAAGTGGGGAGAACTTGTGCTGTCAATGTCAGGCGCATATGGGAAAGCAGCAGCAGAGGTGAGGAGGTGAGGGGCACTCACCTCCATTCCTCACCACTGCTGCTGCTTTCCCACATACTGGATGGGGGGCATATGCTGGATGGGGAAAGGGGGCAGGATAACACAATGGAATTGCCTGGGGTGGAGAGAAAGAACAGGGCAGATGATGGAAGTGGGTACTGCAGAAGGGGGAAGATGATGGAAGTGGGGAGAACTTGTGCCGTCAGCGTCAGGCACATAAGGGAAAACAGCAGCAGTGAGGAGGTGAGGGGCCCTAGCCTCCTCACCACTGCTGCTGCTTTCCCATATGCTGGATAGGGGGCATATGCTGGATGGGGGAAAGAAGATAGATTTAGTGAGATAGTGGAGGGGTGAAGGAAAGCTGTGAGTAGACAGTGAAAAGATGGAAACTGAGAACTGAATAGTAAAAAAGAATTTAATTTAGACGGAGGCAGAAAATAGAGAAGAAAGACCAGAGAAGAACAGGAAAGGGAAAAGAGAGGAGAGAGAGATACCAGAGAACAAGGAAGGAGTAAGAACTATCAGATCTGAGTGGAGGAAATGAGATGCCAGAGCATGGGGTAGGAGTAAGAGATATCATATATGAGTGGAGGAAATGAGAAGAGAGTGATGTTAAAAACCACAGGGGGAGGGAGGGAGAAAGATGCCAGACCATGAGAGGTATAGAGGAAAGATGATGGATGCCAGACCAAAGAGTGGGGGGGCAGGAGGAGAGATGGCAGGTGGATACAGACAGTGGATGGAAGGGGCAGACAGTGGATAGAAGAAAGAGAATGACAAGAAGATGAGGAAAGCAGAAACCACATGACAAAAATAGAAAAAAATTACATTTTTTATTTTATTGCTTTAGGATAAAGTAGTATTGTAGTTGTTTTGATAAATGGTTAGATATAGAAATGGTGGTCCTTTTATTGGACTAATTTTAATACATTTTTTACTAACTTTCAGAAAACAGGTAAATAAATGAGGGCGGGATGGGGCAGGGGTGGGGGGCAGTATTTAGGTGGGGATAGAGGGCCCAGTGTACTTGTATGCCTAGGGGCAGTGGCGTACCTAGGGTATGTGGCACCCGGGGCCCATCATTTTTTGATACCCCCCCCCCCATCTATATGAAAAATATGATTTTTAGTAACAATCCACATATCGCACAACAAGAGTGTACCTAGGAAAAGGCAGCATCTTAAACACTGCAGTGAGCACTAGAACACCAACACATATATTGTAAAACTAAACAAGCCAGATCCCGCACAGTCAATTGATCCTGTAGTCAATGCCAACTGAAAACTATGTTCTTTTCATACACACAGAACAGAGATACACCCTTGCCCAATATGGAATAATCACAAACTAAATATAGAAATATGTACACAAAAGTTAAACTGAACCGCCAGAAACCAGACCCTGAATACAATACAACACCACAAAAACAGTAACACATGTCCTCTAATACAGTGCAAAATATAAAGACAGTAGATGTAAATTTGAAAAAACTGATACATAACAATCACCACTTTATAAATTAACAAATAAAAATAAGACAAATAATGAGAAATAAAAAAAATACAATTTTATTGGACTAATCCAAATAAACTCGTTCCCCATGCCCGCAAACCACCTGATTCCATCCACGCAAGCCTTGAATTGTTTATATTAAAGTATAAAAAGTATAATATTCTGTACAATTGTCAATTTATAAATCAGCGTCTTCTCCCCACTCTCTCTTCCCCATTTCCCTTCAGCGTCCTCAGCCCACTCTCTCTCCACTTTCCTTCAGCGCACGCACATAAAAAACAAGCAAGTAATTTTATATCATTTTCATTCTATTCATTCATAGAAATTAAAGTCTAAATAATGCAAGTCACATAACAAAACATGATTTTACAAAAATAATTCCCTGAACAGTCAAGCCTGCAAGGATTGCTAGATGTCTTTCAGCAGCTCCCCTCCCTCCCTCCTCCTTACTTTTGTGGCCAAGTCAAAATGATCTACCAACAATAAAATTTTAAAAACACAAAGCACGCTGTACGCAGAGAAAATGTTAATTATCATTTATATTCCGCGGGTTTTCAAAGAGGTCAAGGCAGATGACTTTATGCAATGTCACCTCAGTAACAACTATACAAAAATAGACAAATATTCTCCCTCCCTTTTTACTAAACTGCGATAGTGGTTTTTAGTGCAGGGAGTTGCGCTGAATGCCCCACACTGCTCTCGACGCTCATAGGCTCCCTGCGCTAAAAAACGCTTTTGCGGTTTAGTAAAAGGGGGCCATAGTGCAAAATATAGACAGCATATATAAATTCTCAAAACAGAAAATCATTTTTCCTACCTTTGGTAATTTCATCAGTCTCTGGTTGCACTTTATTCTTCTGACTGTGCATCCAATATTTCTTCCCTTCTTTCAGCCTCCTGTATGCTTCCTCTCCTCCAGACCTCATTCCCTTCCCAAACTTTTTCTTTGTTTCACCCTGCCCCTTCTTTCTTTTTCTCTCTCTCCATACCCCTTTTCTTTCTGTATGTCTGTTTTTCTCTCTCTCTCCGTGCGCCATTTCTTTCTTTGTTTCACTCTGCCCCCTTCTTCTTTTCTCTCTCCATGCCCTCTTTTGTTCTGTATGTCTGTCTTTCTCTCTCTCTCCATGCCCCATTTTTCTTTGTTTCACCCTGCCCCCTTTCTTTCTTTCTGGCTCCCTGTCCCCCCTTTCTTTCTTTCTCCCTGCCCTCCCCTATGCCACCACCATTGGGAAAATGCTGCCACTGACACTGGGGAATAGACTGCCACTGCCGCCATCGGGAACAGGCCAGCGCTGAGTTCGCCCTGCTTCTCTTCCCCGCGGGCCCGACCAACTCTCGCCACCTGACGTCAATTCTAACCTCAGAGAGGACATTCTGGGCCTGCCAGGCAGCGATTGGCTGGCCCAGAATGTCCTCTCCGACGTCAGAATTGACGCGTGTGGCGAGAGTTGGTCGGCCCCACAGGGAAAAGCAGGGAGAACTCAGCACTGGCCTGTTTCCGATGGCGGCGGTGGCACTCAAGTGGCTAAAGAGACGCAATTTGCCAGCCTAGGGAGAACACTAGAGGGTGGCCAGCTGTGCACCCCCTTGGGGCGTAAACCCATGGTGAACCACGCCCACCCCACCTCACCCCCACCTTGGTATGCCACTGTCTATACCTCACTCCATCCCTATAACCAAAAATTCTCCTTTCTTCTATTCCCCGTGTACACAACCATCTCTTTCCCTCCCTTCCTCTCTCCCAAGCCCATGCCTGTGTCCAAAAACACATTCCCTCACCCACCTCAGCATCTCTTTCCCTCCCTTCCTCTCTCCCAAGTCCATACCTTCTGTGTCCAAAAACGCATTCCCTCCCCCACCTCAACATCTCTTTCCCTCCCTTTCTCTCTCCCAAGTTCATGCCTTCTGTGTCTAAAAACGCATTCCCTCCCCCACCTCAGCATCTCTTTCTCTCTCTCAAGTTCATGCCTTCTGTGTCCAAAAACCCATTCCATTCCCCACCTCAGCATCTCTTTCCCTCCCTTCCTCTCTCCCAAGTTCATGCCTTGTGTCCAAAACGCACTCCCTCCCCCCTTTTGTGTTCCGCATTTGCCTCCCAGCCCATCTTAGCAACTTTCTCAGGAAAGATGGAGCTCGAGCCTCGAAGCTTGTCTTCTATTTCCTGCCTGTCCTGCCGCACACACAAAGCCGACCGGAAGTCTTCCCCAACGTCAGCGCTTACGTCGGAGGGCAGGCTTTGCTTAAGCCCTCCCTCTGACGTCAGCGCTGACATCGGAGAAGACTTTCGATCAGCTATATGTGAGCGGCAGGGTAGTAGGAGCAGAAGATGAGCCTCACGGCTCGAGTTATATTTAACCCGCGGGTCCCCCGTCTACGTTCAGCTCTCTCCTGTGCACCCCCTTGGGGCGTACACCCGGGGCAGACCTCCCCCCCATCCCCCCTAGGTATGCTACTGCCTAGGGGTCCATGAAGAATTAATCCTGCCCTGATCATAAGGTGTGTAGGGATAGACTTAAAGATCTCGATATGTATACTTTGGAGGAAAGGTGGGCGAGGGGAGATATGATAGAGATGTTTAAATACCTACATAATGTACAGTAAATGCACATGAGTCAAGTCTCTTTCATTTGAAAGGAAACTCTGGAATGAGAGGGCATAGGATCAAATTAAGAGGTGATAGGCTCTGGAGTAATCTAAGGAAATACTATTTTACAGAAAGGGTGGTAGATGTGTGAAACAGTCTCCCAGAAGAGGTGGTAGAGACAGAGACTGTGTCTGAATTCAAAAGTGCCTGGGATAGGCACATGGGATTTCTTGGAGAGAGAAAGAGAAAATGATTACTGCGGATGGGCAGACTAGATGGGCCGTTTGGCCGTTTGGCCTTTCCCGGTGCACTGTAGGGTGCATGTGAGGGTACACATGTGGGCCCTCCGGCATGGTATATCTACGGTGAGAGGTTTCTGGAAGGAGGGATAGGGCATCTCTCCTGCTGCAATCTTCAAGGGGGCGGGGAGGGGTATCCTGACAGGAGGGATTGGGCACCCTCCTGCTGGGTAGTCTTCAAGGGGGGTGGGGTGGGGGTGTTCCAGCAGGAAGGATTGAGCACCCTCCTGCCGGCAATCTTCAGGGGTGGGTGGGGGGGTGTTTCAGCAGGATGGATTGGGCATCACTTCTGCCGTATTCATTCAGGGTGGGTAGGGGATGTTTTGGGCAGGAGGGATTGGGCTACCTTCCTGCCATGTTCATTCAGGGGGGACTGGCAGCTGCAGCTATGGCCACTATAGGTTCACCTAAGGCTACTTCCAGGGCAAACCACACCCATGGCTAGACTTAGGTGAGATTAGGTAAGCATGCAGGACTCCCTAGGCTCCTGGAGGTGCCGCCAATGTAGACATCCTGCCTCAGGAGCTTTTTTTCTAAAATGTTCATCCAGATTGACTGGTTAGACATCAGTAGAATGCCTACCACTGCCTACCATTGGGATGCCATTTATAGAATCAGGGCCTCAGTCTTTAGCCTTCAATCTCACTCCTTGGCGTCATAAATCTCACTCTTTGGGATGGTTCTTCCTTGTTATCTCTGTGAATTCAGGGACACTCCTGAAGGAATATTAAATAGAGCTTTGTACCACCCTCTTTGGACTGTCCATGAATTTGTGGGGTAGGGTGGGAGGAAGAGGGTCAGCCTAACATGAGGCTGTCTACATGTAATTGACTAAAATTCCCCAAAGAGGAAGCAATTTTATAAAGGAGAGCCTAACAGGAGCTGAGATACAAGCACTTTCTGCAAACTATGTGCTATTGGATCCTATGACCTGTGTGATATAAACTGTTCTCTCAGAGTAACAAAAAAAAAGGTGATGTATTCATTATTTTCATGACAGGTCAGCTACAACTCACAGAACCTTTATATGAGTCACCCTGTTCAGTATCCTTATTTTTACCGGACTGTCCCCAGTGAGTTCCATCTCTGTGCTGCGATAGGCAAGCTACTGAAGTATTTTGGCTGGAAATGGGTCAGTATTACTTCAACCAATGATGAAAGCAGTATGAAAGCTGCCCAGATCCTGAGAGAAGTGATTGAATGGAATGGTGGTTGCATCAAATTCCATGAAACCATTCCTCACCACAGTCTTATCACAAAGTCACAATTATATAAAATTATAAAATCAATTCATGAATCATCTACTGTGAACATTATATACCTTAACAAAAACTCTATATCTTTTCAAGAGTTTTTAATGAATCTTCATTTACAGAAAACCACTGGCACTATTTATATCACCATAAATGAACCAGAAATGATGAGAGAATTACTACTTATCTCTAGAATGAAAAACAACACCTTTATATTCGTACCATATAAGAATGTAATACCAAATTTTTTAAAATTTATCCGTGAGGTGAAACCTTTCTGGCTGGCAAGTGATATCTTTGGCAAAGATTGGTGGGAGTACTTGTGTGACAGCAGATGCCCAAAGAATATCAAAAGAGACTGCAACTTTATATATAAGAACAATACCTTCACTCACTGTATCAACACAAATTTTGGAAACAGCTATAGTGTGTACAATGCTGTGTATGCTGTGGCACAGGCACTGCATGACATGATCATGTCTGACTCAGGGAATGGCACCACATGGATTAGAGAAAATAAGAATTTTTTTTACTCTATGTCATGGAAGGTAATTTTAGTATTTGTAGATTAATTCTTTATTCAAAAGGTAAAGAGTGGTAACACAGAGTGAGAGGTTAGCTTTCAAAGAAGTATAAGGGTGAGCCTTCACCATTAAACACCCTCTTCCCCCCATGATTTTGATTAATGCACTCAACAATTATAATCAACCAAACAAGAATATTGAAAGCAATTTAAGCTTCTAGGAGAAGCTCATAGCCATGCAAGGATAATCAGTACTTAGATAATGTTTGGGATGTTTGATCTGGATCATACACAAGATAGCCACATCCTCTTCATACCTAATAAAATATGGAATTTTTCCCCCTCATACAAGCAAATATTGGTGCTAATTTGCATTAATTAAAATCTCCATTTGTAAATTTAGGTGAGGAATCTGAGCCTAAATTTCACATGCATATCCAAAATGCTTCAGGTTTTAGGTTTCAGCTTTATTTAAAATTTGATAATATTGCTTATAATATTTCTAAGCGATGTACATGATAAAAACAGGAACAATGTATTACAAATTAAAGACTAAAAACATGGACAAGATCAGACTAGAAGTCTGCATGGGGACGTGGATTGTGAGAATCCCGCGGGATCCCCCCAGGTCTACGATGCTCCCGCTGGGATTCCCCCCTCTCAGGCTCATCGGATTCTCATAGGGATGGAACCGGGGTTCCCAAGGCTTGGAAAGAGAATTAGTAGAAGTTAGACAAAAGCAGTAACTGGGACCAAGATGATGGAAAACTAAATGTCCCACCAGGTACAGCAGCAGGGGAGATGTTCCTTTTGAGGCTGGGCTAAGCTCAAAGTCGGAGGCCCAGCCCCCTCTCATGATTATGCCACCAATGAAGCACTTGCTGAGTTTATTTTGGGGTTTCCAGTTCTGTTTTGGCATATTTTTCTTATGCAACCATTGTCAACCCTACAGTCACATGACCTAATGTCTATTCTAATTCTTTTTTGTGATGTATGCATCTCTTATTTCTGTTCATTGTTATTTGTTTATATTGTATTTTATTATTGGTTTAAATAAACTAAGACTTAAAAAATATCAAAACTGTCAGAAGTAATTGCTGCTTTCTATGGGAACAGGTAACTTATGGGGGAACAGGTGGGGTCAGAGGAGAATCGTCACAGGGACAAGCGGGGATGGAGGGGATTTCTCATGGGGATGGGACAGATTTCTTTCCCTGTGCAACTCTCTAGATCAGGCGAGGACTAATCTGATACAAAAGGGTCAAAGGTAGAACTACAATAAAAAAACAAATATGGGAGATACAATTAGGTTGGCAAAGGAAATGTCTGAAACCTCCTGTAAATTAGAAGGAAATATTAATTTAGGTGTCTGTATTTGCACCACATTTCAGTTGAAGTAAACGGTCATACCTAAATTTAGCAGTGGTTTCAAGTTTATTAATCATTTTATATACCGCCTAGTCAGCCTTCAAGGCGGTTATACATAGTTAAAATAACAGGGAAACAGAGAAATTAAATAAAAAACTACAACAAATAAACATGAAACATATAATACAAACTATGACTGACTGGTGCAAATGGGGAAGGGGAGGAATTACAATATTTGGATAGAAAAGAACAAATGGGAAAAAGTGAAAGGCAGGGAAAGCAGAGAAACCAGCTTAAGAGCAGGTCTAAAATACATGTAAAACATCCTTAAAAGGACGATCAAAATTCAAAGGCATCTTTGATCAGGAACGTTTGGGGGCGTTCCAATTCTTTATTCATTTTAAACAACCAATACAAAGTACAACCAATTATAAATAAGTGATAAAATAGACAGCACTAATAGCAATCAAATGGCCTGGAAATGAAGATCGGCATCTACTATCGACCCCCAGGGCAATCCGAAGAAATTGACGGAGAAATGACAGACAAGAATAAAAGCAACTGCAAAGGAGGCAACACAGTTATCATGGGTGACTTCAACTATCTGGGAATAGATTGGAACCTTGGCACCTCCGACAGCATTAGGCGATTGCTTCCTGGAACAACTTGTCAAGGAAAATACTAGAAGAAATGCAATTCTGGATTTAATTCTAAATGGCCTGTGAGGACTGGCACAATATGTAGAAGTAAAAGGGACGCTGGAAAGCAGCGATCACAATATGATCCGCTTTGATCTGGACACAGGGGAGAAACATCAGTCCAAAATGACAGCCACGGCACTGAACTTCCGAAAAGGGAATTATGAAGGGATGAGACTCATGGTAGGGAAGAAGATTAAGAAGAGGATAAGCACTGTAAAAATGCTAGAGCAAGCTTGGTCCCTTTTTAAGGACACAGTTACCGAGACACAAAATCTATATATACCGTGTATCAACAAGGGATCCAAGAAGAAAAAGAACAAAGAACCGGCGTAGATGTAGGGTCATGAAATGGTTAACTGTTTTTTAAAATATTGCTCTGGACTACATAGCTGAAGAAAGTGTACAATCTATTGACTTCATCTGCCTAAAATGTATGTCCCTACCTTACCACATTGTAAGCTAAATAGATAAGAGTTTGAGCCATGATGTACCCTGCCCTTCTGTACATTTAACTGTAAGAGTTAGATAAGTGTCCTGCTAGTGACCTGCTAGTGTGAGCTTAGAACCAATGAGGGTTAAGAAAAGTAACACGTGAAAAGCTTATTCTAGAATTCAGTTGTATAGCCAGAAAAATGAATAAATATCTCTGTAACTTCCTGGTTTCGGCACTTCTGAGCCAGCTTGGAGCTCAGGGGTCCAGCATGCATGCTGTGAATAAAATTCTTGTACTTTCTTCACGCCTCTGACTTTGTGTGTCCAAGTGACCTTTCATAGAGGTGAAGGAAACGATCAGAGACAAGAAAACTTCATTCAAGGAATGGAAAAGATCAAAAACGGACAAAAACTGGAACAAGCACAAACAACATCAACACAGGTGCCATAAGGCGGTAAAAGGGGCCAAAAGAGACTATGAGGAAAAAATAGCTCAGGAGGTGAAGAACTTCAAGCCGTTCTTTCGCTATATTAAGGGGAAACGACCCGCGAAGGAAGCAGTGGGACTATTGGATGACCATGGAATAAAGGGAGCGTTAAAAGAGGACAAAGCAATTGCCGACAAACTGAACACATTGTTTGCGTCTGTATTTACGAAAAATGTACATAGCATACCGGAACCCATCAGGCTATATGCTGGAAACAAAGACGGAAAGCTGACAGGATTGACGGTCAGTCTAGAGGAGGTGTGTAAGCAGATTGATAGGCTTAAGAGCGATAAATCCCCAGGACCAGATGGCATCCATCCGAGGGTCATCAAAGAACTGAAGGGGACCATAGCAGAACTGCTTCAACTAATAGCCAATCTGTCAATAAAATCAGGAAAGATTCCAGAAGACTGGAAGGTGGCAAATGTTACGCCAATCTTCAAAAAAGGTTTGAGGGGAGATCCTGGAAACTACAGACCTGTGAGCCTGACCTCGGTACCGGGAAAGATGGTAGAGTCACTGATAAAGGACAACATCATTGATCACCCTGACGGACACGGGCTGATGAGGACCAGTCAGCACGGCTTTAGCAAAGGCAAATCATGTTTGACGAACTTGCTGCACTTCTTTGAGGGAGTAAACAGACAGACAAGGGCGATCCGGTCGACATTGTATATCTGGATTTTCAGAAGGCGTTCGACAAGGTTCCGCATGAACGATAACTTAGGAAAATTGTGAGCCATGGAATCAAGGGTGAAATACTCACGTTGGATTAAAAAACTGGCTGGAGCTTAGGAAACAGAGTGGGGGTAAATGGACAAATACTTTGACTGGAAGAGTGTCACAAGTGGGGTGCCGCAGGGCTTGGTGCTTCGACCCGTGCTCTTTAACATCTTTATAAACGATCTGGACATAGGTACGATGAGCGAGGTGATTAAATTCACGGGACGATACAAAGTTATATCAGAGTGGTGAAGGACACAGTGGGATTGCGAAGATCTGCAGCTTGATATAATCAGGCTCGAGGAATGGGCATCCGACATTGGCAGATGAGGTTCAACATGGATAAGTGCAAAGTGATGCATGTCGTAACAAAATCTCATGCACAAATACAGGATGTCCGGGGCAGTACTTGGAGAGACCTCCCAGGAAAGGGACTTGGGAGTTCTGATCGCCAAGTCGATTGAAGCCGCCAACGCAATGTGCAGCAGCGGCAAAAAGGACAAACAGAATGCTATGAATGATAAAGAAGGGGATCACGAACAGATCAGAGAAGGTTATCATGCCGCTGTACCGGGTTGTGGTGCGCCCTCACCTGGAGTACTGTGTCCAGCACTGGTCGCCGTACATGAAGAAGGACACAGTACTACTCGAAAGGTTCCAGAGAAGAGCGACTAAGATGGTTCAGGAGTTGGAGGAGCTGCCATACAGCGAAAGATTAGAGAAACAGGGCCTCTTCTCCCTCGAACAGAGGAGATTGAGAAGGGACATGATTGAAACATTCAAGGTACTGAAGGGGATAGGCTTAGTAGATAAGGACAGGTTGTTCACCCTTTTCAAGGTAGGGAGAACAAGAGGGCACTCTCTAAAGTTGAAAGGGGATAGATTCCGTACAAACGTAAGGAATTTCTTCTTCACCCAGAGAGTGGTAGAAAGCTGGAACACTCTTCTGGAGGCTGTTATAGGGGAAAACACCCTCCAGGGATTCAAGACAAAGTTAGACAAGTTCCTACTGAACAAGAATGGGCGCTGGTAGGGCTAGTCTCGGTGGGCATTGATGGACACTGGTCTGACCCAGCAGCAGCAATTCTTATGTTCTTAAATAATAATAAGATAAAATACATTTCACCCTCTCCCTCCCATCCTGGATGTGTATGCCACTCATTCAGAAATCAAAGAGTGATACTAATGATCAATTCTTGCAATACTTCGCCAATGGACCCCAGATCTCATTGCTTATTATAGTGTCCCAATTGTATCGAGTTTATTCTCTCAAACTTATAAAGCTGGCACAGGGAACAGGAACGTTTTTAAGTTCGATTTGAAAGCGTCTAAAGATGTAACCTCTCTTAAGTGATTCAGAGCTGATTTCCAGAGCATAGGGACAGTTGCAGAAAAGATATTGGTTCACACAGTATTAATATGTCTTCATGAAGGGATTGAGAGCAAGTTTTGATTATACGATCGGAGAGAACGCCGAGAAGAATGTGGAAGTAAGAGTCTATTAATAAATTTTGGCTGGCCAGTGGCTCTAGTTTTGAAGGTCAAAAAGCATAATCTTGTATATTCATTCGATGTTCAATTGGTAACCAGTGGGCATTAATCAGTAGAGGGGTGACATGGTCAAACTTTCTTGCGTTGTATATGATTTTTATGGAAGTATTCTGGACAATTTCTTTCTTGGTATTTCCTTTGTATAGGGCAATGTTTCTCAACTCGGTCCTGGAGGACCCCCTTGCCAATCAGGTTTTCAGGATATCCACAATGAATATACATAAACTTGATTTGCATACAGTACCTCTGTTATATGCAAATTTATTTCATTCATATTCATTGTGGATATCCTGATAACCTGACTGGCAAGGGGGTATGCCAGGACTGATTTGAGAAACACTGGTATAGGGCATTGCTGTAGTGAAGACATGAGATAACTAACAAATGGATAATGATGTTTAGCAATGAAGAATCAAGCAGCTAGGTGAGAGAATGTATCACACATAAATGATGAAAACATTTCTGGACCACGGAGCTAATTTGATAGGATAATTTACCAATGATAAACAGCATTTAAAGAATAACCCTCAGCAATGTTTTTTTTTTTAGGCACCAGTTATAGAATCCAGTTCTTTATGTGTATCATAGAGGGCAATTTTCCAAATTTCTAAGTTTATTTCATACATTGATATGCCATCTATCAATGATTAGTTAGATGGTTTACAATACTAAATTTTAATTTTTTATAAAGGGGCATGTCATAGTTAAAATATCGAGGACAAAAGAGACAGAGATATATGGTAACAAAAGGGTCCATTGTTAAGGAGAAGTAAAGTATATTGAGATAAAATAAATTAAAAGGGAGGTAAGAGGGGGTGGAGAGAACAATAGGGGGGGATATCGCTGCATAAAAGTGGTTCTTATGTATTACTCTGTTAGGCCATGTGTACTGAAGGCATTTTTTTTTTATTTGGAAGGCACCCCTAAATAGAAAGGTCTTCAGTTTGCATTTGAATTTGTTAATGGATTCTTCTAGTCTGATATCGGATGGTAGGGCATTTCCTGCAAAGCGTCCAAAGTTGGAAGTATAAAAACTGCTACTTTTGAAAAACAAACTGCTAGACGTCCAAAAATGTAATAATAATACTGTGATATGTGATCTGATCTTTTCACTCCAAACATTAACCATACTGCATTATTTTGAATAATCTGAAGTCTTTCTACATTTTTCTTAGAAATCAAGAGATAGAAAATATTACAGTAATCCAATGTACTGAGAATGAAAAAAAATCAAAGTATGAATGAAAAAAAATCAAAGTATGGCTTAATTGTTCTTAATTTCCATAAAAAGACAGAATTCCTTGGTTAAACACACAGAACACAAATGCCAAATACATAATAGATAACCAAAAATGATAAACATACAGTTAATTAAACCAAAATCCCAAGAAGCCACATCTTGCATGCAGTAAACACCAAAGAAATCAAAAGATCCATTTTATCCTATGTTGTGCAAATCAATGATCACACATGGCAGGAATAGGGTTAGGGGACTGCAACTAGGGCAACTGCCCCCAGCCAGAGAGAGCCCTAAGCCTGCTGAAAGCTGAAGAAGGCTCAGCCTGGTAGAGGGCTTTGTGATCCCCAGTTATGTCTAACACCAGCTCTGACAAGATCCAGATTTCAAATCTGATATATTCTAATCACAAAATAGGAAATAAAATTATATTTTCTACCTTTTGTTGTCTCATCATTTTTATTCTTCAAATCATGTCAGTCTTAGTCTCTGGTTTCAGTTTTCATCTGACTTCTCTTAACTCACTCTCCAGAGTCTCCTGACCATTTCAAATTTTTTCTTTCTCCATGCTCACCATCTATCTTCCATCTCTGTGTATTTATTTTTCCACATGTTCAGCATTTACCTTCTCGGTGTCTCCTACACTTCCCTTTCTAGTCTATGCCCATCTCACTGCCTTCATCATCACAATTCTATGTCCCTATTCCCTCCCCATGTCCAGTATCACTCCACTATATCGCTATGCCCTCCCTTGTATCCAACATCTTCCTTCTATGTTCTTATTCTTCCCCATGTCTACTCATCTTCCCTCTGTGTCCATATATGTACTTTATAAATGAAAAAAGGCAAGCAAGATGTCCTAACAACCAAACAATATTTATTTATTCTTTAAAATATGTTTTGTCTCTACAAGGATCCAAGTTTCGGCATATGGATATGCCTTCATCAGGGGACACTAAAAGCATAATATACAAAACATATAGATATCAAAGAAAATAAAAAGCTTGTTGAAACTTTAAAAATATATAAATATCAAAGAAAAATAAATTAAAACATATGCAGTTTTTGTGGTAGGTATATTTGTTTTGATACAGCCTCTATAGACTGCTGAAGTTTTTAGTTTAGCCTTGGCAAGCATTTTTTCATCCTTTTTTTGTATGCAGTTAGCTCACTGTTTTATTTACCCCCTCTTCTACGAAACTGCGCTAACAGTTTCTACCACTGGGAGCCATGCTGAATGGCCATGCTGAATGGCCTGCACTGCTCCCAACGCTCATAGAGTTCCTATGAGTGTCGGGAGCAGCGCGGGTCATTCAGTGTGGCTCTCTGCGCTAGAAACTGCTAGCCCATTTTATAGTATAGGTCAGCACGTTCTTCCTAACCATAAAACGGCATAGTACATATCATGCATACTTTTCTACAACCCATACAGTTTGCTGACGCTTTCAAGCCATACACTTTTACCTAAAATAAATCCCAAGTAAATACTTTTTTCATTTACATATGGTGCTGGCTTATATATGTTTTTTTACCTCCAGAAATGGCATTAAAATTAGTTCTCCTTATAGTTATAAAAAACTTTGTGTGTACTGTATACTTCAAATTACCTATTTAACCTGGCACTACTGAAAATGTACCCCTCACTCCTTAGCTCCATCGTTATCTGAGGAACCTTCACTTTAAAAATGGTCTGGGGGAAGAGTTATACATGGATAAGAATGGAGACCTCGCTACTGGATACAGTATTTTGAATCTAATCATTTTTCCTGAATGGGAATGGAAATATGAAGTTATTGGACATTATAACCCCCATGCTCCCCCAGGACAGGATCTCATCATTGATGAGAAAGCAATCATCTGGGAGAATTCATTAACTCAGGTTAGATTTAAGTGATATGAGAACAGATGATCCAAACAGGTATCACAAAACGTGTCATAAAATGGTGAAAAGAATGGTATATGTTGGCTTTATAGGCAAATATTTAGCAGGTTATAACTGAAAATTCAAGTTTGCTGGTTATTTTTCTACAGCATAAATGTGCCCCCAGGGACTTTTAATTTAAATGCAAAAGTAGGCAATGATAATTAACTGCTGCATGAGGAAACATTTCTGGTCTGTGATCAAGGAAAAGCTCGATATTTTAAGCAGCCTCCAGATTCTGTATAGGTCACTTAAATTGAGGTGCTAAACCCTGATGCGCACATAAACTAATTATTCAATTAGTCTTGATCAATTATTGGGGTTAATTGGTGTTAACTGGTACTTAATTGGCTCTAATTAGGAGTTAGAGGCATATCTTCCTACTTGGAACACACTTACTGCTCATTTGAAAGGGTATGGGACTTGATATACAGTACTCCCCAATATTTGCGGGGGTTCCATTCCAGGAACCCCCGCAAATCTCAAAAAATCGCAAATACGGTTTTTCATGGGGGAGCCTGGAGAAGGCAGCAGGAGAGCAGCCGGAGCGCCACGAGTACAGGAAATCACTCGCGGTACGCTCCGACCGCCTTTTCCTACACTAAGTCAGGCCTTATCCAATCAGGAGCTGCGTATCAAGCAGCTCCTGATTGGATAAGGCCCGACTTAGTGCAGGAAGAGGCAGTCGGAGCGTACCACAAGTGATTTCCTAAACTCGCGGTGCTCCGGCTGCTCTCTCCTGCCTCTCCCTATGCCCTCTCCTTGTCGGCAGTTTGTGGTCAGCAAATGACCGAGACCGCGAACCGCCAACCGCGAATGATCGCGGGAACACTGTACTGTTTTTTCTCTATGGTTACAAAATGTTTTATATATTCCTCCACTCTGAAAGTTGAAGGTGTTGTTTTTCAGGAAGCAAGTGGGTTGTGAGAGGGGTATGATTTAGTTCTGTCTTTTTCAATAGTTTGTTTCATTGCACTGTTTTTTGGTTTTAATGTGATGTATTATGAATCTGTGGCTGGGCTGATAAGAATCAACACGTTTCACAATGTTTTACAAGTGTCTTCCTAAGCATGAACTATGCTTTTACACAGGACCAAGACAATTAAAAAAAAAATATACCCACAAATGTTAAAGAAAATATCCATAAATCTGATCAGAAAAAGAGCATTCCATTTTAGAAACAACCATCCAGTATTAAATGAAGTTCCATAACATAAAGAAATGCAGAGTAATGCATCTGGGGATTAATAATTGGAAGGAGCCGCTTATGCTGGGAGGTGAGAGGCTGATATGCACGGATGGGGAGTGGGACCTTGGGATGATAGTGTCTGAAGATCTTAAGGTGAGAAAGCAGTGCGACAAGGTGGTGGCTGCTGCCAGAAGGATGCTGGGCTGTATAAAGAGAGGCATAACCAGTAGAAGAATGAAAGTTTTGTTGCCCCTGTACAGGTTGTTGGTGAGGCCCAACTTGGAGTATTGTGTTCAGTTTTGGAGACTGTAACTGGTGAAGGACATAAGAAGACCTGAAGCAGTCCAGAGGAGGGCAACGAAAATGATAGGATATTTGCGCCAAAAGATATATGAAGAGAGACTTGAAGCCCTGAATATGTATACCATAGAGCAGAGTTAGGCAATTCCAGTCCTCGAGAGCCAGAGCCAAGTCAGGTTTTCATGATATCCACCATGAATATGCATGAGATGGATTTGCGTGCACTGCCTCCTTGAGATGCAAATCTATCTCATACATATTTATTGTGGATATCCTGAAAACCTGACCTGGCTCCGGCTCTCGAGGACCGAAATTGCCTACCCCTGCCATAGAGGAAAGGAGGGACCGGGGAGATATGATTCAGATGTTCAAATACTTGAAAGGTATTAACGTAGAACAAAATCTTTTCCAGAGAAATGAAAATGGTAAAACCAGAGGACATAATTTGAGGTTGAGGGGTGGTAGACTCAAGAGCAATGTATGGAAATTCTTCTTTAAGGAGAGGGTGGTGGATGCCTGTAATGCGCTCCCAAGAGAAGTTGTGGAGATGAAAACGGTGACGGAGTTCAAAAAAGCATGGGATGAACACAGAGGTGGTGGAGAATGGGCTGGGGAGGACTTCAATGGCTGGGATGGTGAAGATGAGCTAGAGTTGTGCTGTGATGGAGACTTCAGTAGTTGGAACCTGAGAACAGTACCGGACAGAGCTTTGGATTCTTGCCCAGAAATTGATAAGAAGAAAAAACAAACAACAACAACAAATTTTAGATTGAATCAGGTTGGGCAGACTGGATGGACCATTCGGGTCTTTATCTGCCTTCATCTACTATGTTACTATATATGTTACTAATATGTTTTTCTCAATCCTCAGATACCTCCACAGTTCAGATGCACTCCTAGTTGCCATCGTGGTTACAGGAAATTACCCAAACAAGGACAACCCATCTGCTGCTATGACTGTATTCAGTGTGTAGAGGGAGAGATCTCCAACCAAACTGGTGGGTGAATCATGGAACACATCAGATACAAATAAATATAGGTTATCTATTATAGTCCCTCCTCTTGAAATTAGGGAGGGAAGAAAGTCTTTAAATGTGTAATTAATTGTTCCACAGGCTGGGTGGGACATAGAAACAATTTTTCTTAACAAATTGAGGAAAATAATTCAGATAAGATTTCTCTCTTCTCATCAGCTGGCCAATTAGTCATGGTGATAGCTCAGAAACTGCCCTGTCTCTTTAAAAGCAAAATATCATAGGGAAATCTGAGCCTAATCCAAGGACAGAGATACCCTGAAATCAAAAATCAAAATGCATCAATCCTGTCTTATGGAAATTAAGTAGAATCACACCGTCACCAAAATATAAGCAAACAATCTGATCATCTCTATAGTAGAATTGTTAAGGTTTTGCATTAAACATACACCTTCTGTACTGGTAGATGAAGGAGGACTTACATTCAGGTATTGTAGACCTTACAAGCATTTTACACCACTTTGGAATAAGACGGTTTATAAATTTTTAATAAAATGAAAAAATGTAATGAAAATTGCTCTGTCCAAGGGGACTTATAATCTTAATATTTTCTCCCATTGCTATAAAACTGATGAAGACATGTTTATATAAGTGAGGTAACAGGTTCAAAAATTAACATGGTGTAAAACCTGTGTAGTCTGACCAATATCTGCCATTAAGTTACTGCACAAGGAAAATGTTTAAGAGCATGAGAACATAAGAGATGCCAAAATGGGTCAGACAGAAAGCCCATCAAGACCAGTATCTTGTTTCCAACAGTGGCTAATAAAAATGCAAAGTTTGCATGCAAATGATTCAGGTGAATGTTCATCATAATTCCCTACTCTATTGTCCAACGATCACTATGAAAGCGACTCACACATGCGCACAGTCAGCAGGGGAATCCTGCATCGCTGGAAAGCAGGGGAGGCCCCAAAACCAGCCTCCTGCTTCTCAACTGATCGGGTAGGAAACCTTTTATTTTTCTTTTTAATGGGCATAGATGATGTGCATGTTACACATGAACAATATATGTCCCACTAAAAAAAAAAAAATGCACCCCCGCACCAATGACGGCTATCCACAATGAACCAGCACCATAAGCCACCTCCCCATACCAGCAAAAATGGCAGGAGAAATGCTCATTTCCTCTTGCCATGCCAAACCTCCTAAGAAAGAAAATTGGCAGGAAGGATGACCACTCCCTCCTGCCAATGTGAATCTTTCCCCCTTCCATGGCAGCGATATGGCAGGAGGGATGCCCACTCCCTCCTGACAATGAAGGCCCACTTACATCTCCTACCCTACCCTTTTTCCCCTCCCCCAAAAAGGCAGGATGGATGCCCACCTTCTAATGCAACTCCCCCCTAGGCAGAGATATGGCAGGAGGGATGCCCACTCCCTTCTGCCACTGAAGGCCCACTCCTACACCAAGCACCCCAAAACATTCCCTCCCCTCCCCCTTTCCCTACTATAAAAAAGGCACATGATGCACCGGGGAGGGAAGGCCCATCATTTTGAGTGGTGGACCTACGAGCAAGATGGACTGAGCTTCTGTCCTACTCTAACATCTCTAAAAAAATTATGCGGGGTTCAGGGGTGCCATCCCCTGCCACCCCTGACCCCTACATACCTTTTTAGAGATGTTGGAGTAGGACAGAAGCTCAGATGTTTCACTCAAGATGTTTCAGAGAGAGAAAAGCAATCAAATGAGCCGGTTCTACAAAAACATATTTAAAAGAACGGTATCTGATGACACATTTACATGGATATCTAAGAAAGAAAAAAGCTCCAATCTGGGTCACACCTGGCTTCAACATTAAGAATTCCCTTCTTCTCTTCTGAGTCTCCCTTGAGACATCAGGAAATATTTGAATATGGAGACCCAAGAAGTCCTTAGATCTATTTTTAAAGAAAAGTTTAAGTATCCAGTCCTTATCTGGAGCCAAAGCTACAGTCAGTAAGAGAGTGGCTGGGATAGCCAATTCTCTATCTGATTGTTCCAATAAAGTGGAAACGTCCAAGGGTGCTTCCTGTGACATTCCTTCATCTTCTTTCTTTTGAGGATCCCGATTTCTTAAGAACATAAGAACATAAGCAGTGCCTCTGCTGGGTCAGACCACAGGTCCATCCCGCCCAGCAGTCCGCTCCCGCGGCGGCCCAACAGGTCATGACTTGTCTGAATCACCCCTTGGTTTCTCATCGAAGTCCTATCTTCCCATCAAATTCCTGACCCTTTGTCCCCGCACCCCTTTCAGTACCCTACGATCCCTTTGTCCCTCAGGAATCCGTCCAATCCCTGTTTGAATCCCTATACTGTATTCTGCCAGATCACTTCCTCCGGGAGCGCATTCCATGTGTCCACGACCCTTTGGGTGAAGAAAAACTTCCTTGCATTTTTCTTGAACCTATCCCCCTTCAGTTTCTCCGAGTGCCCCCTCGTACCCATTGTCCCTCTCAGTCTGAAGAACCTGTCCCTATCCACCCTCTCTATGCCTCTCAGGATTTTGAAGGTCTCTATCATATCTCCCCTGAGCCTCCTCTTTTCCAGAGAGAAGAGACCCAGCTTATCCAGCCTCTCGGCGTATGGGCAGTTTTCCAGCCCTCTTACCAGCTTCGTTGCTCTCCTTTGGACTCTCTCAAGTACCGCCATGTCTTTCTTGAGGTGCGGCGACCAATACTGAACGCAGTATTCCAGATGCGGGCGCACCATCGCCCGATATAGTGGCATGATGACTTCCCGAGTCCTGGTTGTGATACCCTTCTTTATGATGCCCAGCATCCTGTTGCCAAGCAGGGTGAACTGGAAGTCATTGCCAAAGGGGAGGACCTGGATGTAATTGGAATTATGGAAACTTGGTGGACAGAGGACAATCAATGGGATGTGGCGCTGCCAGGGTACAAGATCTACAGGAGGGACAGGACCCACAAGAAGGGGGGAGGCATAGCACTATACATAAAGGACTCTATCTACTCGGTCAGGATGGATACGGCGACAAAGGCAGAGGGGCTGGAATCACTATTGGTCAAATTGCCGGGAACCAAAGGTGCAGACATAAAACTGGGGCTGTATTATCGTCCACCTGGTACGCCGGATGCAATTGGACACGACTTGGAAGCGGAACTGAAGCAGGAATGCAGTACTGGAAATGTAACAGTGATGGGGACTTCAACCACCCGGGGATAGACTGGAGTACGGGTCACTCCAACTGCACCAGGGAAACGGAATTCGTAGAAGCTGTGAGGGACTGCTTCATGGAACAACTAGTCAATGAACCGACGCGAGGGGGAACAACTCTTGACCTTATCCTTAACGGATTAGGGGGGCCTGCAAGAGGGGTAGAAGTGGGAGGACCACTAGGCAACAGTGATCACAACGCAATCAGATTCACATTAGAAAGGGGGACACCCATAGTGAGGAGGACCGCATCGACTGCGCTCAACTTCAGGAAAGGGAAATATGTTGCTATGAGGGAAATGGTGGGGAGGAAGCTCAAGAACAGCTTTAGGATGGAGACTGTAGGAAGCGCCTGGACCCTATTCAGGGACACCCTACAGGAAGCACAAAACCTGTACATCCCCAGTTTCAGGAAAGGCTGTAAGAACAAGCGGTCAAAAAGTGTCCTTCCGGAGATGGAAAAAAGACCCAATGGAGGAAAATCACCAGAAGCACAGGAATTGCCAAAAGGAATGTCACCGAGAGGTTAGAAAAGCAAAAAGGGAATACGAGGAGGGGCTGGCCAGGGAGGCGAAAAACTTCAAGGCATTCTTCAGTTACGTAAAGGGGAAGCAACCAGCGAGAGAGGAGGTGGGGCCGTTGGATGATGGGGATAGGAAAGGAGTGATTAAGGAGGACAAAGAGGTAGCTGAGAGGTTGAACACGTTCTTCTCGTCGGTCTTCACGTGCGAAGACACATCCAATATACCGGACCCAGAGGAGCTCATGAGGGGGGAACAGGCCGAAAAATTGGAGCATATAGAGGTAAGTCAGGAGGATGTCCTCAAACAGATAGACAGGCTAAAAAGCGGCAAATCACCGGGACCGGACGGGATCCACCCAAGGGTTCTAAAGGAACTAAGACAGGAAATAGCGGGCACAATCCAGCATGTTTGCAACCTATCCCTGAGAACAGGAGAGGTGCCAGAGGACTGGAAACTGGTGAATGTCACACCTATCTTTAAGAAGGGATCGAGGGGTGACCCCGGGAACTACAGGCCGGTGAGCCTGACTTCAGTTATAGGGAAGATGGTGGAAGCGATGATCAAGGACAACATTTGCGAACACATAGAGAAAAATGACTTACTGCGAACAAGCCAGCACGGATTCTGTAAGGGAAGGTCATGCCTTATGAACCTACTGTACTTCTTCGAGGGAATAAGCAGTCAGGTGGACAAAGGGGAACCCATGGACATCATTTACCTCGATTTTCAAAAGGCTTTTGACAAGGTGCCACATGAAAGGCTGCTCAAGAAGCTGTGGAACCACGGGGTGGGCGGGGATGTACACAGATGGATCAAGCACTGGCTGTCAGGTAGACTGCAGAGGGTCGGAGTAAAGGGCCAATATTCTGACTGGCAGGGAGTCACGAGAGGTGTGCCGCAGGGAACGGTGCTGGGGCCGCTACTCTTCAACATATTTATCAATGACCTGGAAATGGAGGCAAAATGTGAGGTTATAAAATTTGCGGACGATACCAAACTCTGCGGCAGAGTTAGGACCAGGGAGGAGTGTGAGGACCTGCAAAGGGACCTGGACAAGCTGGAAGAATGGGCAAACAAATGGCAAATGCGCTTTAACGTTGAGAAATGCAAGGTCATGCATATAGGAAATAAGAACCCGTTGTTCAACTACAAAATGGGGGTGGGCACTCTTGGGAGACAGCGGACTTGAGAGAGACTTGGGTGGGCAAATAATATACCCTTGTAAGAGGTGATAAAGAATCCTCAGGTATTGTTAATATCTCCAGAAAGTAGCGCTTTATCATTTCTCGTGGAGAAATTGATGAAATTTTTGGAAAGTTAATTAAATGCAAATTATTAGCCCGATTCTTATTTTCAAGATCTTCCAATTTTGTTTTCATAATTAGATTATCTTTAACAAGTAGATCTTGATTACTTTTAATTGTTTTAAGTTCCTTATTTTCTTCTTGTATTTCGGACTTCAGCAATACAATATCTTGCTTTAATAAATTAATTTCTCCTTTCTGGTTTTTTTATCTCTTGATCCAAGTGTTTTATTTGCAGATTAAGGGAATTCCCTAAATTAGATACTAAGTCCCATAGAGAATCTAAAGTGACTTCAGAGGGCTTATCAGGAGGAATAAACGTAACTTGTGTCTTTAAATATTGTTCAGTCGAGTGCTTTACCTCTCTGGGGTCCTGAGTTTCTTCAGCCAACGTTGTCCCAGTCGCTGGTTCTTTCCAGAGGAGAGAATCACACTGGGTTGTTCCCTGTAGCGAGCCCTCCAACAAACTGGCCTCTCGGGGGGAGAACATTTCCTCTTCGGGTGTGCTCTCCCCTCGTGGTGAGCTGGCTCTCAGCGCTTGTGCCTGAAGCGGAGGCGTCCTTACGTCGGGGCTCAGCGTGATATTGAGCCCTTGAGGAGACCCCGCGGCACTACTCTCTGCCGGGGCACTCACAGGGCGATTCCCCGAAGCTTCCTGCTCGCTCAGAAGGCGCCGAAAAATGTCATTGACCGTAGGCAACGGGGCTACCGAACGTCGGGAGGCCCCACCGACGCTTCTGCCCCTTCTTTTCGGCATTTTGGCCAACAAATCTTAAGGTAAGTAGACTATCGACGGCGTCCTCACAGCAATCAGATAGCAGTAGTGGCCATCTTGGATCTACATGGCATTTCAATATTAATGAGCTTATTTGCACAGTCAGATCAGAGAATGTACAATCATACAAAAAACAACAAGAAAATCCAACACAATCTGCAGTGAAGAGGGTACAGCACAAAGAACAAAAGAAATACTGAAATGTGCACCAAAAGTGATGTGCACCAAAAAAACCAAAGCGATGAGAGTGATGAAAAAGTGAGAACCACATTCCAATGGAAATAAGAGACAATTACAAAACTGGTGCATATGTATCTATATATTATAAACATAATAATATAATGTATCTGATATGTATTATAAACATAATAATATAAATAATTGTAATTCACTAATAGCTCGCAGTTTAGTTTTAAATTTATGGTTGCTATTTTAGCTTGCTATTTAAGTTATGCTATTTTTTTAAAATGTTTTTACTCAAGTGGCCATTAGCTCCTAATTCACTAGTAGCTTCTTGTTTAGAGTTAGTATTTTCCGTCACGTATAGTCTGGTTGCGTCAATGGCTTATTTTCATTAGTAACAGACCATCACCCCATAATAAACTGATCCAGTTGGCATTGTTCTTGTTCTTTTTTTATGCATTCTGTTATTAGGGATTCTGCCATATGAATGATTTTTATATAATTGTTGTGTCCTATCCCCTATATCCCTTTTTGATATGAATAATTCACCTGTTTAGATCGTAATGTCCCAATACCCCCATTTTTGTGGTCCCTGGGCTTTTCCTTTTAAGATTATTGAAGACTATCATATTTTCACTCTATTATATCCATTCAGGGCATTTTTTTTAAAAAAATATGTGTTTATTAACAGTGAAGCAACACAAACAGCCAGGATTTAACAACTCCAGAACAGACAAGCAGATACCGCAAGGTATACAAAAGCAACTGATATAGTCAGAACAAGCCAAAATACAAGAACCCCCAGTGCAATCCGTCAACATGAAATACATTCAGGGCATTTTTAGTACCCTAGTTCCTTTTTTACTCACTTTCTTTACGTGTCTTTGACTCTTAATAAAGTTATCATTTATTAATTTTTGTTGAACGTACAAAGAATGTATGTCCCCAGTTTCAGGAAAGGCTGCAAGAACAAGCGATCAAAGGACCCGGTTTGGATGTCAACTGAAGTAAAGAGGGCAATAAATGACAAAAAAGTATCCTTCCGGAGATGGAAAAAGGACCCAACGGAGGAAAATCACCAGGCGCACAGGAAATGCCAAAAGGAATGCCACCAAGAGGTTAGAAAAGCGAAAGGGGAATACGAAGAGGGGCTGGCCAGGGAGGCGAAAAACTTCAAGGCATTCTTCAGTTACGTAAAGGGGAAGCGACCAGCGAGAGAGGAGGTGGGGCCGTTGGACGATGGGGATAGGAAGGGAGTGATTAAAGAGGATAAAGAGGTAGCTGAGAGGTTGAACACGTTCTTCTCGTCGGTTTTCACGAGCGAAGACATATCTAATATACCGGACTCAGAAGAGCTCATGAGTGGGGAACAGGCCGAAAAATTGGAGCACATAGAGGTAAGTAAGGAGGATGTCCTCAAACAGATAGACAGGTTAAAATGCGGTAAATCACCGGGCCCGGACGGGATCCACCCAAGGGTTCTGAAGGAACTAAGACAAGAAATAGCGGGCACAATCCAGCATGTTTGCAACCTATCCTTGAAAACTGGTGAGGTACCAGAGGACTGGAAATTGGCGAATGTCACACATATCTTCAAGAAGGGATCGAGGGGTGACCCCGGGAACTACAGGCCGGTGAGCCTGACTTCAATTATAGGGAAGATGGTGGAAGCTATGATCAAGGACGGCATTTGCGAGCACATCGAGAGGAATGGCCTACTGAGAACAAGCCAGCACGGATTATGTAAGGGAAGGTCGTGCCTAACGAACCTTCTGTACTTCTTTGAGGGAATAAGCAGTCGGGTGGACAATGGGGAACCCATAGACATCATTTACCTCGATTTTCAAAAGGCTTTCGACAAGGTGCCACATGAAAGGCTGCTTAGGAAGCTGTGGAACCACGGGGTGGGAGGGGATGTGCACAGATGGATCAAGCACTGGTTGTCGGGTAGACTGCAGAGGGTCGGAGTGAAGGGCCAATATTCTGACTGGTGGGGAGTCACGAGCGGTGTGCCACAGGGATTGGTGCTGGGGCCGTTACTCTTCAACATATTTATCAATGACCTGGAAAAGGAGGCAAAGTGCGAGGTTATAAAATTTGCAGACGATACCAAACTGTGCGGTAGAGTTAGGTCCAGGGAGGAGTGTGAGGACCTGCAAAGGGACCTGGACAAGCTGGAAGACTGGGCAAACAAATGGCAAATGCGCTTTAACGTGGAAAAATGCAAGGTCATGCATATAGGGAAAAAGAACCCGTTGTTCAACTACAAATTGGGGGGGGCATTGTTGGGAGACAGCAGACTTGAGAGAGACTTGGGTGTGCTGGTGGATGCATCACTGAAGCCATCTGCACAGTGCGCAGCAGCCTCAAAAAAAGCCAACAGGATGCTGGGCATCATAAAGAGGAGCATAACAACCAGGACGCGGGAAGTCATCATGCCATTGTATCGAGCGATGGTGCATCCACATCTGGAATACTGCGTTCAGTATTGGTCGCCACACCTCAAGAAGGACATGGCGGTACTTGAGAGAGTCCAAAGGAGAGCAACGAAACTGGTAAAAGGGCTGGAACACTGCCCATACGCCGAGAGGTTGGATAGGCTGGGGCTCTTCTCTCTGGAAAAAAGGAGGCTCAGGGGAGATATGATAGAGACCTTCAAGATCATGAGGGGCATAGAGAGGGTGGATAGGGACAGATTCTTCAGACTGAAGGGGACAACAAGTACGAGGGGGCATTCGGAGAAACTGAAGGGAGATAGGTTCAAAACAAATGCAAGGAAGTTTTTTTCACCCAAAGGGTCGTGGACACTTGGAATGCGCTACCGGAGGAAGTGATCAGGCAGAGTACGGTACAGGGATTCAAACAGGGATTGGACGGATTCCTGAGGGATAAAGGGATCGTGGGATACTGAGGGAGGAGCTGGGATGTAACACAAGTATAGAAAGCTAACCAGGTAATAAGTATAGAAACCCAACAGGTCGTGCATGTGGAAGACCGGAGGGTTAGGCTACGATGGGAAGATAGGACTTCAATGAGAAACAAAGGTGGCAATGGAGCCCCTTCTGGTGATTCAGACAGGTCGTGACCTGTTTGGGCCGCCACGGGAGCGGACTGCCGGGCAGGATGGACCTATGGTCTGACCCGGCAGAGGCACTGCTTATGTTCTTATGTTTTTAACTTTTATATTGTGGCATATACATGTTTATGAACATTTGCTTTTATTTATTCTTCTAGTTTATTCTTTATGCGGTTTAATTTGATACCTTGTCAACCTTGGTAGGTCCTGAAGTTCCATTACCCTTGTTTTCCCCTTTTAAGTTTATGATTTGCACTTTGCATGTTTCTTCATCCTCTTTTCTTCTTCTTTTTTTGTTGGCTCTTATTTTTCAGTCCTTTCTCTCGCACACACACGCACCCATATTTCATAATTTTGCTTTTCTTATCACTCCGTGTCCTCTTAATTATTCTTTATATTATTATGTTTATAATACATATCAAATACATATGCACCAGTTTTGTTATTCTCTCATTTCCATTAGAATGTGGTTCTCACTTTTTCAATCATGCAGAAAACTATGCGGTGAGCTGTTTTCTGCGTCAGGTTGGTAAAGGTGATTGTCGCTAAAGCTGTTAAAACAGGTTTAGTGATGAACACTGGCTTTAATAATAATAATAATAATAATAATAACTTTATTCTTCTATACCGCCACAATCTTGTGACTTCTAGGCGGTTTACATTCAAGAGAGCTGGACATTTACAATATGCAGATAGTCAGAGGAAAATACAGAGTACAGGAATTTTAAGAAAGCGAAAAGATAAAAATATACAGTTTGCTAAGAAATTTCCGAAGGACCTGTTTGGAAAAGGTCACGAATTACAAACATAAAAAAATACAGCGAAAATTACAATATACAGTTTGTTAGGAATTTTTAGAAGGAACATATTAGATGAAAGGTCCCGAATTACAAAATACAGTTTGATTAGAATTTCAGAGGGGGCTTATTTAGTGCATCTGGGCCCCAGTGTGCTGTCCATAGTCCTTAACTCTCCATGCAGTTAGTTTGAATTAGAGAGCTCAGTCTTGGTTGAGTGGTAAAGATTATAAGGCTCACACTATTTAAGTGCACTTTAGTAAACAGGCCTTATGAAATCTGTGAGATAATGAAATGCAAATCTTCTTTCTCAGATATGGACACCTGCATAACATGTCCAGATGATCAATGGTCCAATCAGAAAAGAGATGCCTGCATCCCAAAAGTAATAACTTTTCTGACTTTTGAAGAGCCTCTAGGGATTGTTTTAACTTTTATCAGCATGTTCTTCTTTCTGGTCACTGCTGTCATCTTGGGAATCTTTATTCATTACCGACATACTCCCATAGTGAGAGCCAACAACCGACACCTCAGCTATATTCTCCTCATCTCCCTCATGCTCTGCTTCCTCTGCTCATTGCTATTCATTGGGTATCCTGAGGATGTTACCTGCATTCTCAGACATACTACTTTTGGGATTGCTTTCTCCATTGCTCTCTCCTCTATACTGGCAAAAACCATCACTGTGGTCACAGCCTTCCAAGCTACCAAACCAGGAAGCAAGCTCCGGAAATGGATGGGTTCCAGAGTCTCAGTTTCTGTAGTCCTTTGTTGTTCTCTTATTCAAATTGTTTTTTGTTTTCTCTGGTTTTTCATTGCTCCCCCATTCCCATATCTCAATATGAGATCAGAAATTAGATCAATACTAATTGAATGTAATGAAGGGTCGATAGTTGCATTTTACTGTGTTCTGGGTTATCTGGGATTTCTGGCTATTATCAGCTTCATCGTAGCTTTCTTAGCAAGAAATCTACCTGACAGTTTCAATGAGGCCAAGTACATCACCTTTAGCATGCTGGTCTTCTGCAGCGTCTGGATCTCCTTTATCCCAACATACCTGAGCACAAAGGGCAAGTACATGGTGGTAGTGGAGATATTTGCTATTCTGGCCTCCAGTGCTGGAATACTGGGCTGCATCTTTCTTCCCAAATGTTACATTATTCTGCTGAGACCTCAAAGGAATAGCAAGAAGGAGCTAAAAAAAATGTAGCGGCCTTTATACTAAACTGCATTAAATGTTATCACCTACTTAAGATGGTAAAAAAAAAAGACATCAGAAATGCATTCAAAATTTTTTGCAGTAATTTTCCTGGAAGCATGTACTAATCGAAGGTGGTGGGTCATGGAAAGGGAATATCCTGCTAGTGTGTTAAGATGAACACATGCAAACTGGATAATGTGGACTTAACAATGAAGTTAGCACTTCCTAAACAGCTCTGTTCCTATCTTAATTTTTGCAAGTTCCAAGCACTAAAGATAAAATTAGCATTTGTCCTGAAACTAAAAACCAAATACTGTTCCTTAAAAATGGCTTAGCATGCAGGAAAATACCATGTGAAAACACAATTCAGACTTTATTTTAGCACAAAAGGTTCCTGTAATAATTCTGGGGGTCCTCTTACTAAGGTGAATGAAATGTTAAATTATCCAGAAGAAACATTTTGTTTGTATGGGAAAACCAACATTATGCTGCTCTTAATTCACTGGTCAACAAAAAAAATGTCTTTGCTACTGAGAACTTAAGTGTTCTTAGTTAATTTAATGTTGCTGATTTCAGATCTGTAATTGAAATTTAGGTAGCACGTCATGTTTCTGAGATACACAATACTGGGGTTTTTTTGACAGTTTTCCATATTGGCACAATATTACAAGTATGAACTGTGTCCCACCAAACTTATGTTAAGGAGTTTACTTTGAAAACAAACATGAAGACAATAAGGAGATATGTTACAGCATATATTTATGCCTCTCTTAACTCACACAAAAGTGATGTCAACATGTTCAGAAATGTTTGAGACTTGCTTTTATGCTTGTACTGTACATCAACTTAAGATAACAAGCCAACATGGCTTCTGCAAGGGAAGATTGTGCCTGACGAATTTATTGTACTTCTTCGAAGGAATTAACAAACGGATGGATAAAGGGGACCTCATAGACATTTTATACTTAGACTTCCAAAAAGCCTTTGAGAAGGTACCACATGAACGCCTATTTCAGAAACTAAAGAAACATGGAGTGGAAGGAGACGTACACAGATGGATCAGGAATTGGTTGGCGGGCAGGAAGCAGAGGGTAGGAGTGAAGGGCCACTACTCTATAAGGCTACTCTATAAGGCTATTACAGCCGGAGCCTTGAAGTCGCGTCACGTTGCCTGCTGGAAAAAGTCTCTGACGCAACTTCCTGTTTACGATTGCATCAGAGGAGACTTTTCAAGCAGGCAACCCGACACGACTTCAAACCTCCAGCTGTAATATAGCTCGTAGCCTTATAGAACTTGCCAGTTTCAAGAAGAAAAGGTAAGGGAAAAGGAGGGAGGGAGGGAAATGCACGGCTGGCCAGCGGGAGGGAGCTACTGAACCTCGTGAAGGGTGCTGGGGGTGGGGGGATGGAGAGGAGAAAACACTGAAGATGGGGATGGGGCCGGGGCGGTGAAAGAGACAGTGGGGATGGTGACGGGGCGGTGAAGGGGACAGCAGAGAAAGGGACAGGGCGGTGAAAGGACCAGTGGGGACGGGACAGTGCAGAGGATGGTGGTACGGGGACGGGACGGTGACAGGGACAGAATTTTTCCCCGTGTCATTCTCTAATCTATACCCCTCAATCGCCTTTTCCTTCAGGAACTTGTCCAACCCCATTTTGAAACCCAAAATCATACTCTGCTCTACCACCTCCTCTGGAAGCGCATTCCAGATATCCACCACCCTCTGGGTGAAGAAGAACTTCCTAGCATTTGTTCTGAATCTGTCTCCCTTCAATTTTCTTGAGTGCCCTCTTGTTTTTGTTTCCCCCGCCAGTCTGAAGAATCTGCCCCTCTCCACCTTCTCTATGTCTTTCATGATTTTATAAGTCTCTATCATGTCCCCTCTAAATCTCCGCTTTTCCAGGGTAAAGAGCCCAGCTTGTCCAACCTTTAGGCATATGAAAGGTTCTCCATGCCCTTAATCATCCTTGTTGCTCTCCTCTGGACCCTCTAGAGTATCACCTTATCCTTTTTAAGGTACGGCGACCAGTATTGGATACAGTACTCCAGATGCGGGCGCACCATCGCTCGATACAGTGGCAGGATAACTTCCTTCATTCTGGTAGTGATACCTTTTTTTATAATGCCCAACATTCTGTTCATTTTCTTTGAGGCTGCTGTGCATTGTGCCACCAGCGTCATTGTTTTATCCACCAATATCCCTAGGTATTTTTCTAGGTTGCCTTCCCCCAGTAACCTCCCTCCCATCATATAACTATACATGGGGTTCCCTTTCCCTATGTGCAAGACCTTGCATTTCTCTACATTAAAGCTCATCTGCCATCTATTTGCCCATTCACCCAGTTTGTTCAGGTCTCTCTGTAGTTCACTGCATTCCTCTACAGTTCTGAACCTGCTGGAGAGTTTTGTGTCATCCGTGAATGTAATAACTTTGCACTTTGTCCCTGTTTCCAGGTCATTGATGAATATATTGAACAGCAGTGGTCCCAGCACCGACCCCTGTGGGTCGTGACCTCTTTCCAGTCAGAGTGGTATCCCTTTACCCCCACCCTCTGCTTCCTGTCCGCCAGCCAATTTTTGATCCATCTGTGCACATCCCCTTCCACCCCATGGCTCCAGAGTTTCTTCAGTAGGCGCTCATGGGGTACCTTGTCGAAGGCTTTCTGGAAATCTAGATATATGATGTCTATGGGGTCACCTTTGTCCAATTGCTCACTTATCCCCTCAAAGAAGTGCAGTAGGTTCGTTTGGCATGATCTTCCTTTACAGAAACCATGCTGGCTTGTTCTCATCAGTTTATTTTTTTCTATATGCTCATTGATACTTTCCTTGATCAGTGATTCGGCCATCTTCCCCGGAACTGAGGTCAAGCTCACCGGTCTGTAGTTCCCCGGGTCGCCTCTCGATCCTTTTTTTGAAGATAGGTGTAACATTCGTTATCCTCCAGTCCTCCAGGATTACCCCTGTTCTCAAGGATAGGTTGCAAATATGCCGCAGCAACTTCGCTGTTTCGTTTCTGAGCTCTTTCAGTATTCTCGGGTGTATTCCGTCTGGGCCCGGAGATTTGTCAGTTTTTAATCTATCTATCTGTCTGAGTACGTCATCGAGGCTTACCTCCATGCAAGATAATTTTCCCTCTTGATTCCCCTTGAAGATTCTTTCGGGTTCCGGCACATTGGATGTGTTTTCTTTGGTAAAGACCGACGAGAAAAACATGTTTAGTCTATCAGCCATCTCTTTAGAAACATAGAAACATAGAAATAGACGGCAGATAAGGGCCACGGCCCATCAAGTCTGCCCACTCTAATGACCCTCCCTATTTATCTTTGCGGATAGATCCCACATGTCTATCCCATTTGGCCTTAAAATCTGGCATGCTGCTGTCCTCAATAACCTGGATTGGAAGACTATTCCAGCGATCAACTACCCTTTCAGTGAAGAAGAACTTCCTAGTGTCACTGTGCAGTTTCCCGCCCCTGATTTTCCACGGATGCCCCCTTGTTGTCGCGGGACCCTTGAAAAAGAAGATATCTTCCTCCACCTCGATGCGGCCCGTGAGATACTTGTATGTCTCGATCATATCTCCTCTCTCTCTACGTTCCTCGAGTGAGTAGAGCTGCAACTTCCCTAACCGCTCCTCGTATGGGAGCTCCTTGAGTCCCGAGACCATCCTGGTGGCCATTCTCTGGACCGATTCCAGTCTCAGCACATCCTTGCGGTAATGTGGCCTCCAGAATTGCACACAGTACTCCAGGTGCGGTCTCACCATGGATCTATACAGTGGCATAATGACTTCCGGTTTGCGGCTGACGAAACTCCTGCGTATGCAACCTATGATTTGCCTTGCTTTGGATGAAGCGTGCTCCACTTGGTTTGCAGATTTCATGTCTTCCCTGACAATCACCCTTAAGTCTCTTTCCGCTTCAGTTCTTGTCAGGATCTCGCCATTTAGGGTGTAAACCTTGCATGGATTTCGGCTCCCCAGGTGCATGACTTTGCATTTTTTGGCATTGAAACTGAGTTGCCAGGACCTAGACCAGCGCTCCAGTAGAGTAGGTCATGCATCATATCGTCTGCCATTGAATTTTTGTCTGTTGTGCTTTTGCTCACTACATTGCTCAGTTATGGCATCATCGGCGAATACGTTATTCATACCTCAGAGCCCTTCTGTCAAGTCTCTTATATAGATGTTGAACAAGATCGGGCCAAGGACGGAGCCCTGTGGCACTCCACTTATCACCTCTGACATTTCGGAGGGGGTGCCATTCACCACTATCCTCTGAAGCCTATCTCCAAGCCAGTTCCCAACCCATTTGGTCTATGTGTCGCCCAATCCTAAAGAACTCATCTTGCTCAGCAACCTACGGTGTGGTACGCTGTCAAATGCTTTGCTGAAATCCAGGTAGACAATGTCCAGGGACTCACCAGCATCCAGCTTCTTCATCACCCAGTCAAAGAAGCTGATCAGGTTGGATTGGCAGGATCTCCCTTTAGTAAATCCATGTTGGCGGGGATCCTGTAGATTCTCCTTGTCCATGATCCTGTCCAACTGGCGTTTGATTAGGGTTTCCATTAGTTTGCTCACTATTGATGTGAGGCTCACTGGTCTGTAATTTGCCATCTCCATCCTGAAGCCTTTTTTGTGGAGTGGAATGACGTTAGCCGTCTTCCAGTCCATCGGGATGTTACCTGTACTAAGGGAGAGATTGAAGAGTGCGGATAGCGGTTCCGCCAAGACATCACTCAACTCCCTGAGCACCCTAGGGTGTAAGTTGTCAGGCCCCATTGCCTTGTTGACCTTGATTTTTGACAGCTCGCAGTAGAAAGCTGCTGGGTGTAAATTTGAAATTACTAAACGGGTCAACTGGTTTAAACCCTTGTTTGTGGCTGTAGGGCCGATTCCCGGCGCCCTCGCGGTGTGAAGACTGAGCAGAAGTATTTATTTAACAGTTGGGCTTTATCCGAATCCGTCTCTACATAGTCGTCTCCGTCTGGATTTTCTGAGACGTACTATCCCGCCCGAGTTCTTATTTCTGTCACTGATATACCTGAAGAAAGATTTATCCCCTTTCTGGATGTTCTTTGCTAGAGACTCCTCCATGCGGAATTTGGCCTCCCTAACTGCTGCTTTGACGGCTCTTGACTTTGGCCAGATATTCCTACTCTAGAGTCCTGTGTCCCTGATTGTTTGTAAGAGATGAATGCTTTTTTTCTTCATCTTTGATGAGGTCCGAGATCTCCGTAGAGAACCACAGTGACTTGTTGTTCTTACACCGTTTGCTCACTGATTTAACATAGCGGTTTGTGCTTCCTGTATGGTGGCTTTCAAAGTTGACCACATTTCTTCCACGCTGTCGGTGTTTGCTAGGCTTTTGTAGTGCCTGGTGACAAAGTCTCCCATGTCTTGGAAGTTTGTGTCCTTGAATTTGAGAACCCTTGGTCAGTGTGGTAGATTTCGTGAATCCTTTCCTGAGATTGAACCATATCATATTGTGATCACTGGAGGCCAAAGTTTCACCCACCGAGACCTTTGTGATACTTTCTCCATTGGTAAGTACCAGGTCCAGAATTGCCTGATCCCTGTTGGTTCAATTACCAGTTGCCTGAGTCTTGCTCCATTCAAAGAGTTTAATAGCTTCCTGCTGCTGCCGGAAGCAGAGGAAAGTGTGACCCAATCCACATCAGGCATGTTGAAGTCACCTACCAATATCTGTGTCCCCCCCGCAAGGTGATATTCTCTATATCTCCAATTAGTTCCATATCCAGGTCATCTTGATGTTTGGGGGTCTGTACACTACGCCAAAGATACAGGCATTTGTCCTCTCCCTCTGGCCAAATTTACCCAAAAGGGATTCCCCAGTGTACTGTACATCTGTGATTCTGGTGACCCTTAATGTTATCTTTAGTATATAAATGCTACACCACCCCCCATTTACCCTCCCTGTCCCGACGAAGCAAGTTGTAACCTGGAATGACCATGTCCCACCCGTGGGAGTCAGTTAGCCAGGTCTCAGATATCGCCACCACATCCAGGTCGGCATTCCTCATTTCTGTTACCAAGTTTAGGATCTTGTTTCCAAGACTATGGGCATTGACGTACATAGCCCTCCATGTTGTGTGTTTGTTGTATGTCAGTGGGGACAATCCCTCTTTATTAGCTAGGACACCATGAGCATTATTTGAGAGTCTCTTACACTCCCTAGACCGAGCGCTACAGCATGTACCTGTCCCTATACCTGTCCCTGTACCTGTATCCCTCATCCAGAGGTCCCACTCCTCCCTCACTGGCTGCTTTTCTTCACATATCGGAAGAATGGTTTAAAATTTCTCATTTACTTGGCTAGTCTCTCTTCGTATTCTTTCTTGGCTTTCCTGACCACTTGGTGACATTCTTTCTGATGCTTCCTGTGCTCTTTCCAGTTTTCTTCCTTTTTCTACTTTCGAAACAATTTTTTCTTATCTCCTATCACTTTCTTAACTTCCTTGGTTATCTATGCCGGGTTTTTTTGCTTGATTCTTTTTGCATCCTTTCCTGAATCTGGGCATATACAGGTTTTGCGCCTCATTAATTGTGTCTTTGAATAAGAACCAGGTTTGCTCCACAGTCTGAGTTTTCTTGGATGCTGTTTCTGGAGCTTCTTCCTCCACCATTTGTCTCATGGCCTCATAGTTCCCTTTCTTGAAGTTTAAACGTTGTTGCCTTGGTTCTCTTTCCCTTTGGTGATCCTACTTCCACTTTGAACTGAATCACATTGTGATCACTGTTCGCTAATGGTCCCACTACTTCCACTCCCTTTGCAGGTCCCTTCAGCCCGTTGAGGGCTCTCGTTGGTTTCTTGACAAGTTGCTCCATGAAGCAGTCTTGAATGGCCTCCAGGAACTGTTTCCTTTGTACATTTTAAATTTCCAAGACACCAGTCTATCCCGGGATAGTTGAAATCTCCCATAACTATGGTGTTAGCGTTCTTGCATTCCCGTCTCAGCTCAGCTACCATTTCTGTATCATCTGCTTCAGTTTGCCCGGGTGGACGGTAGTAAAGTCCCATCTTTATCTCAGATCCGTTTCTCCCTGGTATTTTAACCCACAATGATTCCAGTTGGTCATTTGTCGCTGCTGCGTCCACACTGGTCGAGTGAATGGTGTCCTTTATGTATAGTGCTATTCCTCCTCCTTTCTGATATGTCCTGTCTTTTCGGTAGAGTTTGTACCCTGGGAGTACTATATCCCATTTGTTTTCCTCATTCCACCATGTTTCCGTGATCCCTATGATGTCCAGGCTCTCATTTTTGGCCAAGACTTCTAATTCCCCCATTTTGTTCTTTAGGTTCCTTGCAATCGTGTACATGCAATTCAAGTCCTGATATTTTCCCTTCCTTGCTATTCTCCCTTGCATTTCATACTCCTTGCTGTCCCCTTCCTGACCTCCAAACTCTTTTGTCTTCCTCTTGTGCTATGCTCCTATTGCCTTCTCGTGGTGTGCTTCAATTGTCCTCCTCTTGTTCATTACCATATTCATTGGGGAAATCCTGAAAACCCAACTGGATTGCGGCCCTCGAGGAGGGACTTTGACATCCCTGTCCTAAAGAAAAGGAGGGATGGGGAGATATTTATTAATTTAGGCCGCCTTTTATTTAAACCATGCTAGCGGCTTTTAGCGCAGGAAGCCACGCTGATTGCTGCTCCCCGATGCTCATAGGAACTCTATTGAGCATCAGAAGCAGCATGGGACATTCAGTGCAGCTCCCTGCGCTAAAAAACATTAGCACGGTTTAGTAAAAGGGGGCTTTAATGTGATGGCTAATGTGTAAATTCTATGAGCGCTTGACATTATTTTTAGGCAATGAGATTGCTATGTAATTGCAATATAATTTGAATGCATTGTGTAAATGTATGAATTATTATGAATGTTTTTCAATGGGTTAACCATTTAGTTTTAGGCGGTCTAGAAATAGAAATAAATAAATACATAAATTTTAAAAATGTATAGTCGATATATCCACAGTTCTTAGTGGGCTACTATCCACATCAGGTGGAAACAGGAAGTTGTATCAGAGGAGAAGCTTTGGGCAGCCATGTTATAACTCATGAGAATGGCTGCTACATCATGACCCCTCAGAGCGAAAACTGATTTTGAAAAGCCACCCACTAAGGTGGGGGGAAGGGAGGGAAGAGGGCCTGACAAAGGGAAGAGATGCCCTGGACCTTGGTAGGGCCCCCTGTAGTTGTGGGACCCAGGGCAGCTGTCCTGATTCCCTCCCCTAAATGCTGACCCTTGGTGACATACCTGCACCTGCAATGTGTACCCCCTGACAGTGATACATGTACCTCAGGAGTATGCATACCACATGTGTGAGAACCTCTACTCTAGAGTTGTCCATAAAATCTAAATGTTGGAAAAAAACATGCAAACTGAAGTTTTTCCATGAATTGGATTGTACTTGATCAGAAAATTATATAATTGTCATGGGCAGAGCAGCGCTGCGCCATCTGTAACGCCCATGAGCCTTAAGCAGAAGACCCAGACAGGACCTATATTCCTTGCACAAAACCCATGAGAATGACAGGGATGTGGGGTAAAAGTAAAACTTTCATATTAACAGGAAAGTAGGGCAGTTGTCAAACTGTACCTGGGGTTGCAGTTTCCCAGGAGAGAAAAACAGAGCAACACCAGG
Source organism: Geotrypetes seraphini (assembly GCF_902459505.1). NCBI lineage: Eukaryota > Metazoa > Chordata > Amphibia > Gymnophiona > Dermophiidae > Geotrypetes > Geotrypetes seraphini. Next base: position 95,218,439 of record NC_047095.1, on the reverse strand, counting down.
ATCCTTGGAGGTAATGACCATACTAAATACACAGATGGAAGCACCTGTGAAGAAAAACAAGCCTTATCAGGTATGCCCCACTACACAAAGGGGAGTGAGAGGCGAGGGGAAAGGCAGAGGAGAAAGGAACCCAAACCTAGGCAGCAGGCTTGCCAGAGGGAGGACTTGGAGGAAAGTTCCAGCCTTCAGGAGAAAGCAGACATAGAAATTGTTGGATGCTGCTGAGAGTAATGGGGAGTCCTCATTAGAACAGCTCCAGCCCATGGAAGTCACTCCTGAGTGGGCAAGTAATTCCCAGAATAGGGTTGGAGAGGAAGTAGCATGGAGGTACTGTTAACCAAGCAAAAAGGTTGGAAACTGTAAATGTTTTTTTTTCAACTTTAAAAGTGAACTGTTTGCGTAGTGTGAAGACTTGCTGTAGCTGTTACCTAGAGTGGGGTTGGAATAGAAGCACGGATATCTCTGCAGTACAGGCTGAGGGAAAACGTTCCAGCTGGGTAATTACTGCTATCTCAGTTTACTCTAACCTGAATCCTTATCTGATAAAGCCATTAAGGACTAGTGCCCTGCACTAAACTTAAGAAAGAGTTAGGCCATGAAGCTTTTGTTTTATTTGTTTTGAATGATAAGCTCTAGTGCAGGGGTGTCCAACCTGCGGCCCTGTGAAGTATTTTGTGCAGCCCCAGTTGAGTGCGATGCAGTGTTTTCATCTGCTGCCCCCGGGTGTTTACCATCTTGCCGGCTCCCTCATGTGTCTTGCTGCAGCATTTGAAAGTTTGTGCGGCCCCAGAAACATTTTTCCAGCCAATGCGGCCAAGTGAAGCCAAAAGGTTGAACTACCCCTGCTCTAGTGCCTGTCCAGTCCTGGGAGAGAAATTTATAAAACCTTGCTTTCAGCAGAGAGAGAAGGGAGAGACCTCTGCTAAAGCTGTTCCCGTTTGCCCTAGAGACAAGGGGGGGTCCACAAACTGTTTGCATTTCAAAGGGATTATTTTCTCCTATTAGAAGCTGAAGTTGATTGTTTTGAATTTAAGCCTTGGAACGTTCTGACCATTATTTGGAGGCTTATGGGAATGAGTAACCACATGTCCGTCCCGCCGTCCAGATGTGTGCGCAAACTGCTGGTGGCACAAATTATAAATTAAAGAACATCCTGGGATTGCTGAAAGCTACTGATTATATAAAGCTATGTTTTTCTTATAATTTGCTATAGCACTTTGGTTAGACCTATCTAGTGCATTTATAGGCATACTTGCCAAAGTTTTGGTGCATCTGAAGTACATATGTGTTGGCTCCAAGTTATTGAATAAACATGATAATACTCCATTAGTTCAGGAACAAACTAAGATTGTAATGTATCTGAATGTAACTCATCTTGGGCTAATACTGAAAAGGTGATGAGCTAAATCCAAAGAAATAAGATGATCTTCTGTTGATCAGGCCTTGTAGTCTTGTCTATCTTAGACAAATGAGGACTGAAAATCTATCAGACTATACATTAAAGCCAAGTTGGATCAACCTGACAGAGATTAAGACAATTATTGTTCCTACAACCTTCAACATAGACATCAGCTCTTTAGGTAACAAAGTATCCTCAATGTCCAGATTCTACCTCCCATATCAATTAGTCTCCTAAGACCATGCCACCCATGGAACTGGCACCTATGACCTTAGTATGGTAAGACAAGATAAGAGGACAAGTGTGTGTCCATGAGGAACAAGATGAGTAGTCCTATGAATGAACCATCAGAAATATTATTTTTGCTGTGTTGAAAACTTTTGGGGGAAGTTTATGTAATATTGGATACAGCATGGACTTGTATCCTCTAACTTTAAGAGTTACATTTGCCATTTTTGTGATATAAGTATTATCTATGGTGAAACCTCTAGAATTCAAAAGGTGAGACCAGTCCTTTCTGTGTATTCAAGAAGAATATATTTTTCTTGTGTTGTTTGTTGGAGAATTATCTTTCACGTTAGCAGGCTGCAACTCACTTACCTAATGTTTGAGCTGAAAGCCTATAACAAAGCCCCTGGGATGATCATAGAATTTTTTTCCAGAAGTTCCAATATCCTCTTTAACATTAATAATGTCACTCAATAAATGTCTCAAATATGAGAGAAGAGGAAGACTATTTTTTACCAGAAAAAGAGCATGATAAAGTCATTGAAGCAGGACTCTGTAATGTGGCATTCAATGAGTAAAGTCTAAAATCTGGAATACCTGTACAAATTAAATTTTTTAGAGAAGATATGTTGTTTTGTTGAGTGCTGTGCTGTTTACCATCTAGTGAAGCTTTTTAATGTAACCCCTCCCTCTTTGAATATCAATTCTCACTTACTTCACCTTCTGTAGTCAGGTTACCCTACAAGTCAAAGTGAGAGTTTTTCTAAAAAGAGGGAAAAGTTAGCATAAAATATAATATTTCACCCTAAATAAAAGATACCGGGTGAACAATAAGTAAAACCTTTTAAATAAATACTGATTTTAAAAATTTTTGTTGGTTTATTTACAAATTAAACCTTGGTTACATTAAGTAAGGATATTAACAGCTCTTTGCTAGTCCTGTAATCTTTGATGTAAACTTTATGTATTCTTTAAACACTTAATGAAATCCACCTTGAACTGCAAGGTATTGGCGGAATAGAAATCACTAATGTAATGTAATTATTGCCTTGTGATTGGGTTGCTTAATTTTTCTTTTAATAAAATCACCTCTATTGTCTCTGGTCTAAATTCTTTACCTTCAGAGGTCTATGTTTGATTGAGGTGACAAGTGAGGAACTTCTCACTTATATGTCCTCTATAAGCTAAACCATTGAGGAGCTGTTGAATCACAAAGAAACACTAATTACTTTGACCTAAAGCAAAGTTGACTACAAAAACAGCTATACAACAAAACACAGAACCCAGTAAACAGAGAAAGGTTGGAAACAATTCCCCAGAGAAGGGTTACTCTTATTTTAACCACATCATAACTATGACTCAAGACCTTAAGCAATCATTGGATTTAACAAAGACATGATGGAGGTTTCTATCAAGGATTGATTAGGTAAATGTGTCAATGATCATAGAATTCCTATGAGCATTGGATCATTTACATTGTCAGCCTGCTGCAGAAACCTCTAAAAAAGCTTTGTAAAAGGAGCCCTAATGTTATACAATATGGGGACAATTGTATAACTGGATGTCTCCAGTTTGATGCCTTCAGGAGGCTTGAGGTGCCTATTTAAAAATGACACTTGGGCTCCGAGGCATCCAAAACTTAGGTGTACACTCTTTATGCCAGGGTTTTCTTGGCCTATAACCGGTATCTAAGTCCAAAACAGGTACCTACATACCAAGCACACTCTTGATCTGCCCCTAACTGAGATGCAGGGGAAAGCTGACAGTCACCCTGAAGTGGATGGTTCAGTGTGAGGTATCCTTGAAAGATACTATTCCCAATAGAGAGATGAAAGAAAGCCAGGAGGGTTTAAGAGGAAGGCAGAGTAAAAGACTAAATTTTCCCTGTCTTTTCATCAGCCTGTAGTTACAAGTAAAAAACACAATATGAAGTGTCTGTATACAAATGTTAGAAGTCTAAAAAATAAAATAGGAGAGGTGCATAATAAAAAAAAAGTCTAGGTCCCCTTTTGGCCTAGACCATAAACGCTGAAAGTAGAAGCAGGAAAAAATCCTATTCTCAAAAAAAAACCATCCAAAAGGATGGTTGTTTTTTTAATGGCCTGCCTCAACGTTCAGCTGTTTAAACGAACCAGACCACCACTATGTCCTACACTTACAACATATAATCAACAAAAAAAAGCCTAAGTCCCAAACACTCAACACAAGAGTTTTTAGGCAAAGGAGGAGCCAGTCCTTCGCCTAAAAGCTGGATTCTGTAACTGGTGTCTGTCAAAAAGAACATCAGTTACAGAATCTACCCCCTCCCCAGCAACGATGGCGGCAGGAGAGATGGCTCATTTCCCCTACCACAATAACAATCTCGAAGTGCCGTAAACCATGGCACTTGGGATCACTTTCACGGCAGGAGAGATAGCCAATCTCTCCTGATGCGATACACACACACCCCGACAAGATCGGGCAGGAGGGAGCTCAACCCCTCCTGCCCCAATGCAGCCCCATGATCGGCTAGGGCAGGCTCCTGCCCCGGAGACTTCCTTGCCACCCACCCACACTAAGATATGGGCAGGAGGGATCACAGGTCCTTCTGCCCCAATGAAGCCCCCCCTGACCACCCCCCGACACCCCCATTACCTTAAAACAAGTTGGATGAACGGACGGGTCCCAAGCCCAGCCGGCTGGCAGGCCCGCCATCCTCAGAATGGCAGGCCTTAGAGCCTGATTGGGAATTGAGTCAAATAAATTAAACATTGGATAGATAGCAATGTGGAATCCTTATGGATAGAAATTCCATGTGTGAAGGGAAGAAATATAAAGATAAGATTATACTATTGTCCCTTAGGACAAAATGAGCAGACAGATGAAGAAATGTTTTCTGAGATTAGGAAAGCTGGAGAATTGGGCAACAGTATAATAATGGGTGATTTCAATTACTTTGCACTGCACCATCATACTCTATAAGCACTGTCTAAAGTGACCCCACCCTGAATTGATTGTATGGCAAAGAGCGGCATAAATCTATTCCAATAAATGACACCAACCACAAGGAAGAAGCCCAAAGAACAAATAGAACATGTGAAGAAAAAAAACCCTGTTTGGCTTCATTGGTTCAAGAAAACTCCACTTTCTCACATTTCTCAGCCTCAATCTAGGGCCTAGAGGTTCTGGATTTTATGAATGTAAAATCTGGCAACCTTACTAATACCGGCAGGGTTTAAGGGAGGCCCGGAGAGAAGCCTGTAATGGGTCTGAGAGGGGGAAGACTTAAATACAAACCAAGATCCTCATTTGTGGGCTATATTCTTGGGCTCTAAAAATCTAGGTTTATATTTGAGTATATACAGTATATTATTTCTTAGTTACTTTCTCTGTCCCTTGTGGGCTCACAATATAAGCTTTCTTCCTAGGACTTGTCCAGGATTATAGGGAGCTGCAATGGGAATTGAATACTGTTTCCCAGTTCTCAGCGTATTGCATTAACCATTAAGCTACTCCTAAACTGAGCAGTGCTGACTGCCTTGACACTTTCCCATTAATGCATGGGTAGGGTTACCAGATGTCCACAGTTCCCCGGACATGTCCTCCTTTTCAAGAACATGTCAAGAGGTCTGGCACTTTGTCTAGGTTTTGAAAAGCTTCTAGCAATGAGCAATGTTGGGATGGCATCTGTGTATGCACAGATACAATGCGGTATCGTCACATGCATGCACATGATATAATTATGTCACACCAACGCATGTACAGATACCATCCCAACAAGCAAACAGGTTGAGGGGTGGGGCTGGGGTGGAATGGTGTATGACTTCGGCAGGATGGGGCATGACTATGCGGGATGGAGTGTCCCTGGGGGCAAGGCCATGGATCCGGATTTTCATTCCCGAAAATCTGGTAACCCTGTGCATGCGCAGTCCATGAGCAGAATCGGGGGGATCTGATAATGTGAAAAATAATCCAATTTTTAGAGGTTAGGTGTGTGTGTGCTGGTACTAGGAAGGAAGTTATCAAAATGGATTGCTGCTGATGGGTTATTTTACCACAAGTCATGTAATTTTAACACAGGGTCTCATTGCTTTCAATGGGACCCCGTGCTAAAATATAATGACTTTATTTATTCATTCATTCAATTTTCTATTCCATTTTCCCAGGGGAACTCAGAATGGAATTTTTCCCTGACTGTCCTGGTGGACTCATAATCTATCTAATGTACCTGGGGTAATGGGGGGATTAAGTGACTTGCCCAGAGTCACAAGGAGCCATGTGGGTTTTAGCCCACAACCTCGGGGTGCAGAGGTGGAGGCTTTAACTGTTGTGCCACATTCTCTCCTTGTGATAAATTAGCCCATCTTAAAGGTAGTCCGTGTTGATCACTTTCTACATTGATAGGGATATGTATTTATTTAACCAACATAAGGAACCAACCAAGTCATCAATGGTGTGTACTGTTGCATAATAATATTAACCAATAGGGAGCACTACTTGAGCAATTAAATCCAATTATGAGGTGTTAAGTGCTCATTATCAGCATCAATTAAGCCTATTAATCAATTAAGATTGGTGCCTACATTGGCTAGATGTTTCAGTGTAGGCTCCTAATTGTAGGTGGACTATATAGAGTTTGCCAGTGCGTGTGCAATCCATTTCAAAGCCAATATGTTGGCATGGGTAAACCTTCTACTATCCACAGGTAGTTTCCCAATAGAACAGGGCCACATCTTGATAACCCCATTAATAAATACACGAAAGAACCACCCAATGACCCATCCAATTACAGACCGACCGCTAGTATCCCACTATTCACCAAAATAGCAGAAGGGGTGGTAAATGCCGAACTTACCACACATCTGAAAAAATTTAATATCCTAAATGATAATCAATCAGGCTTTCGCTCCGATCACAGCACTGAAACCATTATAGCCTCTCTACTCGACCACCTTCACACACTCTTCAGCCAGGGCTCTAGTGCCCTGATCGTCCAACTTGACCTCAGCAGTGCTTTTGACCTAGTCGACCACACCATTCTACTAGACTGCCTTGCATACATTGGCATCTCCGGCCAAGTTCTCAACTGGTTTCATGGATTCCTACGAAACAGATCATACAGGGTGTTTAAGAACAACTCTCTTTCATATAGCTGGGACAACTCCTGCGGAGTTCCACAGGGCTCCCCCCTGTCCCCCACCCTATTTAATGTTTACCTTACCTCCCTAGGAAACCTTTTGCAAAGCCTCAAACTCAAATTTTTCATCTACGCGGATGACATCACAATAGTCATCCCGCTAACAAACTTCACACCAGAGTTCCTTACCTCACTCTCAAATATACTCACTCAGATAGAACGCTGGATGTTATCCTACAAACTAAAACTAAATCCCAACAAAACAAAATTCTTACTAGCTACCCCCAATGACAAAATCAAAGACACCACAATTCAAGTGAAAGGATCTACTTTCCCCCTCGAACAAACCTTAAAAATACTGGGAGTCACACTAGATAAACATTTATCCCTGGAGAAACACACAGATATCACAGGCAGGAAAAGCATCTCGGTGCTATGGAAACTCCGCACCATTAAAAATACTTTGACGAGACCTCATTCCGACTGCTAGTACAATCCTCCATCCTTAGCATACTAAACTACTGCAATATTATTTACTTGTTCTAGGAAAAAGCAATGGATTTCCCCAAACCATCTCAATGATGGCTTATGGACTTCTTTTTTAGGAAATAATCCAAACCTTTTTTAAACCCTGCTAAGCTAACTGATTTCAACTCATTCTCTGGCATAGAATTCCAGAGTTTAATTACACATTTAACAAAGAGATATTTTTCTGATTTGTTTTAAATCTACTACTTAGTAGCTTCATCACATGCTCCCTAGTCCTAGTAATTTTGGAAAGAATAAGCAAGTGATTGACATCTGCCCTTTCAATTCCTCCTCTATAATATCACCCCTGAGCTGTCTATTCTCCAAGCTGAAGAACCCTTGCTGCTTTTAGCTTTTTCTCATAGGGAAGTCATCCATCTCTTTCATCATTATTGTCACCAGGGCAGGATTAATTCTTTGAGGACCCCTAGGCACACAAGCACACCGGCCTTGCCCCCACTTCACCCTCAATTATCTGTTTTCTTCTTTACTTCTTTATTTCTACTTGTATTTCTTTCTTTTTTAATTTAAAACAAACAAAGATTAACAAACCAGTACACAATTTTTCTTCTATGCCACCCCCAAACATCTATGAACACATTCCCCTTCCTTTCCTTTCCACCTATTTACTCAGGACTTTAACTCTGAACCCTTTCCATATGTCTATAAAAGTGTTCATATATATTGTAAAGCAGTAATACTATCCAAAATATCAGTCTATATTAACCAAGTTTACAATGCCTCTTAACTTCCACCCATATGTTTGTATAAACAACCAAATCTGTAACTCCTCTAGTACGTTCCACTTCATGTATGTTAACATGTAATGAAACAACCAGCCAAGCAGTCCACCAAAGAATCTAACATGAAACAAAAGATCAGCAGACAATAAGGAGATTCAAATCAGGTTTATTCAAGGTGCTCTCAAGAACCATGCCCGATCCATTTCGTTAAACAAGGCTAGTCAACGCTAACAGAAAACCATGTCTTTCATACAAACAGAACACAGATACACCCTCACTCAGTATGGAATAAGTAATCACAAACTAAAAATAAAAATATGTAGATAAAGGTTAAATAGAACCACCAAGAAGCCAAGCTGCATACAATAAAACACCACAGAAACAATGGCACATAACTCCCTAATACTCTGCAAAATATAAATATAGCAGATGTAAATTTGAAGAAACTGACACATTTTGATCACTATTGAAAATAAAATCATTTTTCCAACCTTTGTTACTGGTGATTTCATGAGTCTCTGACTGTGCATCCTTTCTTTCTTCCTCCTGCATGCTTCCTCTCCTCCAGACCTCATCCCAACCATCTCTCTCTGTCCCTCCATGAGTCCAACTTTTTCTTCCTCTCTCCCTGCCACCTGACAGAAAGTTCTGCTTCATGCAACGAGTGGTGGACACCTGGAATGATCTCCCAGAGGAGGTTATTGCTGAATCCACCGCTCTAGGATTTAAAAGCAAACTAGATGCACATCTCCTTATGAGAGGCATAGAGGAATATGAGTGATTAAAATTACACCAGGTGTACACCTGGCTGGGCCTCCGCATGTGCGGATCGCCGGACTTGATGGACCGAAGGTCTGATCCGGAGATGGCAGTTCTTATGTTCCCCTTTCTTTTTGTCTGTCTCTCTTTCTCCCTTTCTTTCTCTCCCTGCCTCCTTTCTTTCTTTCTTTCTCTCCATGCCCCTTCTTTCTTTCTCACTCTCCCTTCCCCTTTCTTTCTTCCTGCCTCTCCCCTTTCTTTCTTTATCTCTCTCCGCCCCACTCCCACCGCTGCTGCTGATTTCACCAAGCCACTGCCGTCAATTTCTCCCTGCATCCCCAACGCGACGGGCCCACAATTCTGACGTCGGAGTGGAAGTTCTGGGCCAGCCAATTGCTGCCTGATTGGCCTGGAACTTCCTCTCCGATGTCAGGACAGGAGAGAGGAAGGCTTATGGGCCCGCCATGTTGGGGAAGCAGGGAGAAAGCAGACGACCATTGCGGCCCAAAATAGAAGGCAAAAGCCCAGGGCAGCTGCTCTCCTTGCTCCCCCCCCTAACGCCGGCCCTGCCTGTCAAAATAGCTGAAAAAGGGGAAAGATGAGGAGTTCTGGCCAGCAGGGGAGGGAAAGCTGAACAGTACGGGGGAGGAGGCAAGGCAAGAGAATGCTTCTCCTCTGCAGCCAAAATTGTGCTTTTTAGAGGGGCCCCGACATGGCAGCTGTTCTCATAAGCTGCCGGCGGCTGCCCCAAAGTTTTCTCTCTGCCCCAACTTTCCGTTTCTGATAGGGTAGACCACGACAAAGGGATAGCTTTGGAGCTGAGAACAGCTGTCATGTCGGGGTCCCTCTGAAAAGGACAATTTAGGAGTTTAACAAAAAAGTTCAGACCGCGAGCCCAGGGCAGTTGCCTTGTTTGCTCCCCCCTAACACCAGCCCTGGGTCCCCCCCTGACAATTCCGGGTTCTAGGCACATGCCTTCTGGGCCTACCCTTTAATCCTGCCCTGATTGTCACCCTTCCACTTTTACTATTAATTATTTCTAGAGCACTACCAGATACACAGTGCTATACAGATTCACAAAAGAGACAATCCCTTCTCAAAAGAGCTTACAATCTATACCTTTTATAATTCCTTAATATATTTTTGGGATATAGTGACCAGAATTGCACATAGTGACCTGATTCTGGCTAGATTCAATGGCCTTTTATCATTCCTTATCCTTCTTGACCTGTCTGTTGCTTTTGATACCATTAATCGCTGTCCTACTTTGAATTCCATAAATCTATATTCTCCTGGTGTGTCTCCTACCTCTCCTATCATACTTTTAGTATACATGCTGGTGGATCCTCCTCTGATGCTGTTCCACTAGAAAAATAATATCTCTTGGCTTGCATAGAGGAATCCTAGAAAACAAAATACTCGGTCCCAAGCACTGCAAAGAAGTTTATGTAACTCCTTTATACAAGCCAAGAGCCATTCTTTTTAGAATTCCAGTATATCAGCGCTATCTATTGGATTGCAAGCATACCCCTGAGAAAGGCTTGTTTCAGTAGCCAAAACATGGACCGTGTTGGACTAAAGTGATTATTTTGTATTGCAATGGACAGTTCACAGAGTATATACAACAAACATTCATTTGGGGAATACCAGGAAGGGTCTGGATCATCAAAGCTGAATCAGTTTTTTTCTTTCCCTCACATAACACTGAAAGGAAAAACTCCTTTGCTTTCAGGGTGACAAAGAAGAATATTCCAAACTTTCACAGATTGATGAGCTAGTAGAGACTTCCACCCTATTGTTCATCTTAAGCAAACACCACTGTTAAAATATTCATTCTAGTTTACTTTGGCAGTTTTGTGGATCTCTTATCGGGATCTTAGATTTCTGCAAAAATTGTATAATCGATTTAATTGCTGAAACTGATAACTGATGAGTGTTGATGTAAGCATACTGGTTTGACATGTGATGGAATTGCATATCCAATTTGTTGCTCTACTGTATTGACCACTGAATTTGGATCATAATTATCAATATTCAAAAATGCCTGGAGGTGTGACCTAGTAGTTAGAACTGTTGCCTCTCTACATTGAGGTTGTGGGTTCAATCTCGGTCTTCTCTGGGCTAATTACTTAATCCCTCCATTGGGCTAATTACTTAATCCCTCCATTGCCCCAAGTACTTAAGAGTACTTGATTACTGTTCAGTGTATTGTAAACCACTTTGTGTGAATCCATTCATAAAAAGCAGTTAACATACCCCAGAAATGTTATAAATAAATAATTATTACTTTTTGATGTCTTTCAAAACATAAGTGTTGCTGAGCTGCCAGTAAATGTTCACAGATTAAACTGTTATGTTGTAAAAATAATCTCCACCCTAAAGCAGTTTGAAAATGAAAGCATGTCCCTAGAATCAGGAGCAGATTATATATCCTTGAAGCTAGGGATGAATCTCTGCAGTTAGCTACATTAATCAACTTGTTTCTCATCTCATTAGCTTCATCAGTATCTAAAGAACCTCCACTTTAATAATGTTCTGGATGAGGAAATCTTTTTTGATGAGAACGGTGATCTCGCCATTGGATATGATATTATAAACACAATCTCTCTACCTGATGGTACAAGGAGTAATGAAATTGTTGGAAGTTATAACCCTTATGCTCCACCAGGGCAGGAATTTACAATCTATGAGGAGGTGATCATATGGGAAAGCGCATTCACCGAGGTCAGATTTAAATAATACAAAGATAAGATTGTAAACATTGAACCATGTACACATTGAGAGAGGTTCAACAAATTACAACCAACAATAGACAATGGAAAGATCCACATTAAACCAGCACAGTGCACCCTTTATAGACTAGCTCTTTGAACAGATTCTCATGCCTAGTGTTGGGTGTGCAAACTCTTGCCTACTGAAACCTGGGGTAAATCATTGTGTTCTTGGAAACAGGAACTCCATGGATGACTCTTGAGGGGAAGAATGCTGGCCTAGTGCCTAAACCCTTAAGGCCTTCAAGTTTTCTACCTTTTGTTGTCTGGTTATTTTTCAAATCTTGTTGGTCCAAGGCTCTGGTTGTCTTCTGATAACTTGCTTGCCAGGGTCTCCTTCTTCTTTCTCCGTGCTAACCATCCATCTTCCATCTCTGTCCTCCCCTTCCGTTTCCCTTCCCTCCCCCAGATGTCTGGCATCTTTCCTTTTTTTCGTCTCCCTCCACAGATCCACCTTTTCTTAACTACCCTTTCATCCAGCATCTCTTCCTCCTTCCCTACCACCCCAGGGTCCACCATCTCTCTCTTTCTTTTCCCAACTACCCTCCTAACCAGTATCTCTATTCCCCCCTCCACAACATCCCTTGTGTCCAACTTCTCTCCCTTTCTGTTCCTACCCTCCCTAAAACCCATGGTCCATCATCTCTCTCCCTCTCCTCTATTTTCAGAGCCATTATTTCTTCCCACCCAAAGTCCGGCATATGCACGTCTCTTTGAACCCCTCCCCCTTCCCTCCGTGTACTTCTACATCAGGGCCCCCCCTCCCTGAAGGCCTGTCCCCCCCTTAAAGGTCTGCATCCCACCCCTGAAGGCTTTTCCCCTCCCCTTTAAGGCCTGCACCCCCTCGAATACCTGTCCACCCTTGAAGGCCTGCCTGCCTGTTCCCCTTGAAGACTTGCACCCCCCCGAAGGCCTGTCCCCCCCTTGAAGGCCTGCCTGCCTGTTCTCCTTGAAGGTCTGTCCCTCCCTTGAAGGTATGTCCCCCTAAAGGCCTGTCTCCCCCCCCAAGGCCTGCCTGCCCGCCCCACCCTGAAGGCCTGCTGCCCCCCTTAAAGGTCTGCATCCCACCCCAGAAGGCCTGTCCCCCCCTTGAAGGCCTGCACCCCCCCGAAGGCCTGTCCCCCCCTTGAAGGCCTGCCTGGAGGCTGGAGAGTAACAATCTGCGATCATGTTTCTTTGTTTCTATATAAATCAGTAAAATAGAAATAAAAGCAACAGCAGGTTTTCTAGACTTCTTAAAAATTAAACGGCAATGCAATATTATTTTGCTTTATCTTTACCAAACCTCATGATCCACTTTTTACCCACACTTGAGTCACATGAAGGGGCACACAATTTGCCCTTTAGACTGGCTCTTTGTCAGTGATAGAGGCCAGACAGCTTAGTGGGGCTCTTATGAGAAGTGGGAGAAAGCAGAGGTAGTTTTTCATAGAATTTCATCAAAGTTTTAAGGGTGACCAGAACAGGAACATTGATCAAGACATTTCCCAGTCAGCCTAATTTCAAGTCAAACATTTCAAATTAAAGTTCATTTTCTATGTAGGTCTATCTTTTTTTCAAAAATGTTGTTTCTATATATGTTTACCCTTTGTGCATCTATCTTTTTTGACCATTTCTGAACAACAAAACATCTAAATAAATTAAAACAAACAAAACAACCCTTTGGATGAAAGAGGATCCAACATTTTTAATACACTGTCCACACAGATTTTCCAGGAGAATAGTGGAGCTCCCTAGGGGCACTGCAGTGAACTTTACATAAAGGATCCCAGGTACACATCTCACCATTGCCCTTTTACAGTGTATAGGGAGCCCTCCAAATTTCACCCAAAGCCTATTCTATCCATCAGAATTTAACCCAGTACCCAGTACAGTAGGATTTTGGTGAGATCACACTTTCCACCACAAGTGTAGCAGTTCAAGTGGGATATGGGCCTGGATCGCCTTCTCTGAAGTTCACTACAGTGACCACCAGGTTGCTCCAGAAACATGTTTTCAGCTCTACCAAGACTGGCCATAATATCTACTACTGTCATACAAATAGGTATTACTGTTTCATTCACATATTTGGGTGGCTTGATGGGGGTCTATCACCAATGTAACAGTATGAGTTGCTTATTCCCTCATGCATCTAGCATCATCTGGTCAGTTTAGGTACCTTGTTGGTACTTAATTTTTATTAAATCAGGTCTAGCCCTAATGACCAAATTGTGCACTGCAGCCAACACAAACACAAGTCCAAAAAAAGAGCAGAATGTGATTGGTCTTCAATTCCACTTTATTAGCAACCAATCATAAAATATGCATAGACACACATGTGAATTTTATGTTTGGTTGCTAATAAGGTAGGGTTGAAGATCAGGCGCTCTCTGTCCCAAATTGTGCACTGGACATGTTATAAAATATTTGATTATTGCTGCAAAAAACCAAGTCAAAAGCCTACCTTGATACCACCCAAAACATGCCTCCAGCCATTGACAGAAAGCATAGAAAACATCTAGAAAATTTTTTTCAAAAATAATGATTTGGACATTTTAGCAATTGAAATATCCAAGTTATACTTTAAGCCATTTTGGGGGATATATTTATCAACCCCCCCCCCCCCCGACTGGATCTGGCCAGGAGGGAGCCCAAGCCCTCCTGGCCCCGGCGACCCCCTAACCCCTACCCCCCACTACAAAATTGGGCAGGAGGGATCCCAAGCCCTCCTGCCATTGACACAACCCCCCTCCCCCAATGACCTCCCCCCTGAACCCCCGATCAGCCCCCCCCCACTGACCCGCAATCCCCCGCCGACCCCATGACCCACCCCCACCCCCCTTCCCCATACCTTTCAACATTGGCCAGATGGACGGGTGCCAAGCCCGCCCATCTGGCAGGCCAGCCGGCTCCAGAAAGGGGCAAGATTGGCCCAGGTGGCCAAAACCCCACCCACAGGTAAGACCTGAGGCACCTGGGCCAATATTGTGTCGAGGAGAGGAGGGCTGCCCTCCTGCCCGTATTGTAGTGGGGGGTCACCTGGGCCAGGAGGGCTTGGGCTCCCTCCTGGCCAGATCCAGTCAGGGGGGTCACCGGGGCCAGGAGGGCTTGGGCTCCCTCTTGCCCCGATATCGTCGGGAGTGCCGCGGATGCTGCGGGGCAAGAGGGCTTGGGCTCCCTCTTGCCCCAATGTTGTGTGTGTGTGGGGGGCTGATGTATCGCGGCAGGAGAGATGCCTCATCTCCCCTACCGCGATGCCATCACTCCTCTACCCGAACTGCCGCAACCCACAGCAGGAGAGATAGGGCATCTATCCTGCAGCGGGTCATGGCAGTTCGTGTAGAAGAGTGATGGCATTACGGTAGGAGAGATGAAACATCTCTCCTACCGCGATGGTTGTGGTGGGTGGGTGGGTTGGGGGGATTCTGTAACCGGTGTTTCTGACAGACACCGGTTACAGAATCCAGCTTTTAGGCAAAGGACTGGCTCCTCCTTCACTTAAAAGTCCTTGTGTTGGACGTTTTGGGCTTATGCGGGTTTTTTGGTTCATTATGGTGTATAAGTGTAGACGTCATGGGGGTATACTTGTAGACGTAGTGTTTGGCTGGGCGTTTAAACAGCTAAAGGTAGAGGCAGGCCATAATCAAAACAAGGATGTTTGTTTTGGTTATGGACACTTTCCCTGCTTCTGCTTTCAAAGTTTAAGGCCTTAGGCCAAAAAGGGACTTAGACGGTTTTTTTTATTATGCCCCTCCACGCATATAAGTAAAATGAATAAAATTAGAAAGACATGTTAAAAAAGCAGAGAGCATTAAGTACCAACCTATCAAATAGATGTACACTATCCGGCCCCATTACTTTGTCTACTTTTAACTTAGCTAACTTTTCACGATCACAATCCTCTTAAAATCAACCAGGGTCTACCACTCCTCCATCCCTATTCATATTTGTCTTCTTTGGTACTGCTCCTAGCACTTCAACCATGAACACAGAACTGAAATACAGTCAAACCTCGGTTTGCGAGTAACGCAGTTTGTGAGTGTTTTGCAAGACGAGCAAAACATTTTCACAAATCGTGACTCACAAACCGAGCGTTGACTCAATTTGCGAGGTCCCCCGCCCACGAACTGGCATCGCACCCCCACGAACGCCGCCTCCCCCCCCCACTAACCAGCATTGCTCCCCTTCGCGGACACCGCCCACCCAAACTGAAGCCTTACCCCCATCTGGCACTGGCACACAGCACCAACCCACAGGAGGGGCCGGTGCCCGAAGATCGTGGTGCTTGGCGGACTGGGCCTTGAACATTTGCGCATGCTCAAGGCCTTCTGACTCTCGTTCTCTCTGAGAATCTTCGAGTGAGACTAGAGCCAGAAGACCTTGAGCATGCGCAGATGCTCAAGGCCCAGTCCAGCAAGCAGCACGATCTTCAGGCACCAGCACCAGAACCTCCTGTGGGTTGGTGCCAGTGCCAGTGCCAGATGGGGATAAGGCTTCAGTTTGGGCAGGTGGGTGTTCGCAATGGGGGGGTGATGTCGGTTCGCGGGGGGCAATGTTTGTGAGCAGGGGGGCGATGCCGGTTCGCAGGGGGGATGTGAAAGCACACCAGTAGCCTCGGGGTGAGGGGGGTCTTTTGAGGATGTGGTGTGGTGGGGTGGGGTGGAGCAGCGCCTGTGGCTGCGGGGGGGGAGGAGGTGGAACCAATCAAGCGAATTTCCCTTACTTCCTATGGGGAAACTCACTTTGATATATGAGTAATTTGGTTTACAAGCATGCTTCTGGAACGAATTATGCTTGTAAACCAAGGTTCCACTGTATTTGTAAAGGAATTCAGCCTTTTCTTCATCAGCTTCTACATATTTATCCCCTTCACCTTTGAGTCTCACAATGCCACTTTTGCACTTCTTCCTATCACTGATATATCTATTTAAAAAAGTCTTTTCTCCCTTTTTTACTGTGTCAGCTATTTTTTCTTCCATTTGTATCTTTGTTTTCCTTACTACACAACCAGCCTCTCTTAACTTTTCCAGATATTTTTGCCTGCCTTCCTCTTTCTGCAATCTTTTGTAGTTTATGAAAGCTAATCTCTTATTCATTACCTACTCAGCTACTTTTTTTTCCAAGATATTTTATTGAGTTTTCAGAAAAGTTCAATAAAGCAGTAATAACCGTAACAACATGAGAAGTCAATGAGATTCCAGGTAAAGCAATGCAGTGAATTCACTATACAGCATGCATCTATACCAGTGGTCTCAAACTCAAACTCTTTGCAGGGCCACATTTTGGATTTGTAGGTACTTGGAGGTCTGCAGAAAAAATAGTTAATGTCTTATTAAAGAAATGACAACTTTGCATGAGGTATAACTCGTTATAGTTTATAAATCTTTCATTTATTGCTTCTGATAATTTCAGCTATACACAGCTGAAAGCAGTGCAACATGCAGAAAGTGAAGTTTAGATAGTTTTTCACTTTCTGCATGTTGCACATGACTGGGAAGAGATTGCAGATATATTTGCAAGTGAGACCAATTTATGTTAAATGAGATCGTAGTACCAAATTTTTTAGCAAAATTCCCAGTGAGGACAGTGTATCGAGAAATAGGTAGTGATCAACAGTATCACAATCCGCAGACAGATTTAGAAGGAAGAGGGTAGTAATTAGAGACTTTAGCAAGAATAGTTTCCATAGAATGGAGAGTAAAAGCCCAATTGAAGTGGGTCGAGAAAGGTTTGGATAATTTCCTGGAGGAAAAGTCCATAGTCTTATTGAGAAAGATATGGGAGAAGCCACTGCTTGCCCTGGATCAGTAGCATGGAATGTTGCTACTCTTTGGGCTTCTGCCTGGTACTTGAGACCTGGGTTGGCCATTGTTGGAAACAGGATACTGGGCTTGATGGACCTTCGGTTGGTCATAGTATGTCAATTCTTATGTTGTTATTGCATCTTTTGTTTTTGAACAAGTCTATAATGCCATAATTAAACATTATTTTCAAAATTTACAAAAGCTTTTCTATAGAAAGAAAGTTTGGATTTACCCAGATATTATGAAGCAAAACTAAATATTGCAGAAAGCTTTCTTGGCAATAAAACAGTATGTATTAGATATAGGAGCATCAATATTTTTATTAGCCAACCCTTGCATATGTTTTATAAATTATTTAGGAGTTATATATATATATATACATATATACATATACATATATGTATATATATGTATATATATATGTATATATATATATATATATATATATATATATATATATATTCAGCCAGATCAATTGAAAGCCTTTGTGAACTTGAAGAAATTAATAATTCCCATGGCTAAAAACACAGCGATAAAAAGGAAAAAGTTGCTGGAATTGAGGCCAAAACTAAGAGAATTAGGTGCAAAGTTTGGATTAATTACATTACATTACATTACATTAGGGATTTCTATTCCGCCTGTGCCTTGCGGTTCTAGGCGGATTACATTATAGAAGATATCTGGACAGTTCCAGTTGAATTACATTTCAGGTTAGGAGTATATTACAGTAACAGTAAAGAGTTATGATACTTCAAGTTCACAGAAGATAATACTTGTCACAGAAGTTATTACATATGACAGAAGATATTGCATTTTGCAGAGGTAATACATGGCAACTCGATCGTTTAAATCAGGTGTAAAGTAGAAGAGTTACATTACATTTTAGGTCACAGACAAAGAGATAGTATAGATGGGTGTTTCCGAAGTCGTTGGTTGGGAACTCGTTGGGTGGTGGTTAGAGTGATGGGAGATATTTTTTGAATAGTAGTGTTTTTATTTCTTTGCGGAACTCTTTTATGTCTGTTGTTTTGGTCAGTAATTTTGAGATGTCAGAGTCTATTTTAGCTGCCTGTGTCCCCAGGAGGTTGTCGTAGAGTTTCTTACGACAAGTTCCGTTGAGTGGTGGATAGGTGAAAAGGTTCTGTGTTCTCCTTCTTCTTGGTGGGTGGTAGTGATGGAAACGATTAATTAGGTAACTGGGTGCCGTGCCATGGGTTACTTTGAAAATGAGACAGTAGAGTTTGAATTGTGTTCTTGCTTTTATTGGTAGCCAGTGAGATTCTAGGTATGCATTGGTAATGTGGTCGTATTTGCTGAGTGAGTATATGAGTCTGAGGGCTGTGTTCTGGATGGTCTGTAGTTTTTTTATTGTGTTGGTCGGGCAAGGTAGGTAGAGGCTGTTGCAATAGTCGACAATACTTAGCACAAGGGATTGGACAATGATCCTGAATTGGTCTTTGTTAAAGAATTTCCTGATTTTTCTTAAATTTCGCATTGTGAAGAATGCTTTTTGGGTGACCTTTAGGATTTGTGTTTGCATTGTGCAGCATCTGTCTAAATGTATTCCTAGGATTTTAAGGGAGTTCTGTATAGGGTACTTGATTGAGTTTACTTCCAGTTCTGTTAGGGATGGTTTTTTGTCCTTCTCTAGTAATAAGAATTTGGTTTTGTCAGAGTTCAGCTTCAGCTTGTGATCTGTCATCCATTTATCCACTGTTTCTAATGTAGTTTTCAGGCGTTCTGTGGAGATTGGGTTGTGTATGTCGAATGGAAGGAGGATGGTTATGTCGTCTGCGTAGCTGAAAGAAGTAATATTTTGGGTGTCTAGGGTGGTGCCTAGGGAGGATATGAATAGGTTGAAAAGTGTGGGAGAGAGGGGTGAGCCTTGTGGTACTCCACATGGATTGGACCATGGTTCAGATAGAGTGTCTTTTGATTTGACTCTGTATGTTCTAGTTTTAAGGAAGCCTTGGAACCAGTTATGAACTTTACCTGAAATTCCTATTGCGTCTAGTTTTTGGAGAAGAATGGAGTGGTCCACTAGATCGAATGCAGCTGAGAGATCAAATTGGATGATTAGCAGTCTATTTCCTTGGCTGAGGTGACTTCGAGCTATGTCTAGTAGAGATACCAGGAGAGTTTCTGTACTGTAGTTGGTTCTGAATCCGGATTGGGATGGATGTAAGATATTGTGGGCTTCAAGGTAAGTGGACATTTGTTGTGCAACTAGTCCTTCTATTATTTTGACGTATGTTGGGATAGAAGCGACTGGTCTGTAATTTGATGGGTTATTTGTTAGACCTTTGGGATCCTTCAGTATAGGCGTGATTATAATTTCTCCGAGCTCTGGTGGGAACTGGCCTTCCCTGAGTGTGGTTTGCAGCCATAATGTGTAGCTAGCAAACATGAAGGTTACCATCGGAAATAAATCTTTTACATTTGATGATGCTGAGAAACTAGAGAAATTTATTCAAACTCAAGAAATACCTATGACATCCTAATTTTGAATAATATGTCTTTAATTTATTAATTAGAAATGTTGGGAAAAATATTATACTATATATATCATCATATATTAATTATATAGAGAAAAATAACTTTAAAGAATTTACTATATTTCAAAATGCAACGATTTAGAATGTTTTTAATTAGCTTCAAATATATTCTTTTCAACGTCTCTCTTACAATAGAATTAGAATTTAACAGACATTCTAAAATGAAAAAAAAAAATTTTTAAAGGCTTAATGCAATTATATGTTTGTAAGTTTAACAGGAAATAATTATAATTATAATATAAAATATGAAAAGAAAGAAAGTTAACATAAATTTAAATGAATGTAATATAGAAAAGATAATATAACTAAAAGCCTGCTTTGAAATTTATTACAGACAGAATAGATTGGTGGGAATATCAGAGATTAAAAAAAAAAATTGAGGGGGATGGTTTTTCGGGTAAGGTTTTTCTTTTCCTGTGGTGAGACTGCTGCGGGGTCGCACACCGGACACATATATATACTTGTTTGAATTGTATTCCCTCTTCTCTCTTCAAAATGACTTAAAAATCTAAAAACTTACAATCCCGAAAGTCTATGCGTGAGGAACACAGGAAATGGATTTTTTTCATACCGGAAACACAACATGAACATATAATATAAAATATAAGAAGAAAAAAGAAGAAAAAGAAATCAGAAAATGGATTACATGAACTTTGGAAGATCGTAAAGAACTATTCAATATAATCTCCTTAGGAAAAGAAGAAGAAAGAAGACAAGGAAAAAGAAGAAAATAAAAATGAGAAGAGATAAAGAGAGAATCAGATAAGTGGAGAAACGATGTATGTGCCTGGTGTGTGATTTTAGCGGTGTTCTCTCATGGGGGGGAGATTCTTTACTTGTGAAACTATTGTTCCTATATCATTATGTTCCCATATTAATGATATTACTATAATAAAATATAAGATGAGAGGAAAAAGTTTTTTGGGATATAATAAAAGATAAATACTATATTTATTTATTTATTAATGAATTAATGGTAATAAATATAGAATTTTAAAATATCCTAAGAAATGTATATGAAACTGACTGAATTCATAGATATATAATATATGAATTATTTACATTTTAATATTATTTAAATATTTAATGACTTAAACTGTATTTGGAAAGCTAAAGGGTCTTCTTGGAGTGTGTTATGGCTGATCTTGATATGCGTGTTGCCAAGTATACACTATAATGGGGAGGGAAGGGAGGGGGGTAGGAAAAGGGAGATGAAATTAATTAAAGAAAATCTTAAAAGTAAGGGTTTAATAATAAATAAAAGAATAAATATTAAACATGTGTGGATATCTGATCAAAAATATATTTATAGAATTTTACTTCAAATATTACTTATTAATTTAAATGGCTCTTAAAATTTATTCTCTTAATGTCAATGGTCTTAACCATCCAATCAAATGAAAGAAAATACTAGATTTTCTTCATAAGCAAAAAGCTGATATTTATTTCATACAAGAGACACACTTGTCAGGTATTGAATCTAATAAACTAAAAGAAGGTTGGGTGTCCAAATGTTTTTTTGCACCGGCTGTTGGAAAAAAAGCAGGAGTAGCTATTCTCATAAATAAAAAATGTATAGCAGATTTTAAGTTAATAAAATTTGATCCATTAGGAAGATGGGTACATATTAAAATGGATCTGAGGAATACAACCCTGGACTTATTTAATTTATATGCTCCTAATTCAAATCAAATGGAGTTTTTCAAAAATATTCAGCAGATATTACTACCACTGGCTGCTAATAATTTAATAGTAGCTGGAGATTTCAATGCTGTAATGGATCCTATTCTGGATAAAAAACCAAGTAAAATTATGAAATCATTAGGATTAGATAATTTGATACAAACTTGTGATTTAGTAGATATATGGCGTATCCTTCATTTTAATGATCAAGAATATTCTTTCTGTTCTCAGGTCCATAAATCCTTTTCAAGAATTGATTATATATTCGTTTCTAATAACATAGCACAAAAAGTGATGAAAGCAATTATTGATCCTATTATTATATCAGATCATGCTGGTGTGTGGATTGATCTGCAGAATGATATATCAGTTTATTCTAAACCAATTTGGAGATTTGATAATGCTTTACTTGCAGACATAAAATTTATAGAAAATATTAAAGAAAAAATGCATGAATTCTTTCAATTCAATAATTCGGATAACATAAACATTGAAATTTTATGGGACGCTTATAAAGCAACAATGAGAGGGAATATCATATCATATTCTGCATATATGAAAAAACAACTTAAAAAACAATTTATACAATTGGAACAAGAAATTAAATTATTAGAACAAAAATTAATTATTAAATGGGAACATGATACATTGCAGAAATTATTAAAAACAAAAGTTAAATATAATGAGATTTCTTCTCAATTTGTAAGGAAAGATATGTTCTGTCGGCAAGTACAGTATTATGGAAATTCAAATAAAAATGGAAGATTATTAGCAAATTTTATTAAAGCAAAAAAAAGAAAATCTAAGATTATTGCAATTAAGGATAAACGGGGCAATACACACACTAGTAATGAAGATATTATAAAACAGTTTCTTGATTTTTATAAGGATTTATATACTTCTGATACTTATGAAAATAAAGAACAAGATGGTATAGAATTTTTAAAGGCATTTATTGGACCAAATATTCCGGATCATATAAAAGGAAGTTTAGAAGAACATATATCTTTAAAAGAAGTAGAATCAGCATTGAAAGCTCTTAGAGTTGGATCCGCTCCAGGTGGAGATGGATATACTGTTGAATTTTACAAAACATTTCAAAATATTTTATTACCTTATCTATTAAATTTATATCAATATCAAATAAATAATGGAAATATATCAGGAACTATGGCTGATTCTGTTATAATTGTCTTACCAAAACCAAACAGGGATCCGACATTGATAACAAATTATAGGCCTATATCTTTGATGAATGTAGATGCTAAATTAATTGCTAAAGTGCTAGCTATAAGATTAGCAAAAGCTCTTCCTTTTATTATTGATATACACCAAACAGGATTTGTTGCTAAAAGACACTCTTCACATAACACTAGATTAGCATTTCAGTCTCTAAATTTAGCAAAAAATTTGAATGATCCAGCTTTTCTAATATCATTAGATGCAGAAAAAGCATTTGATAGAGTAGAATGGAAGTTTATGTATCAAGCTCTAGAATGGTTTGGTATAGGACCTGGTTTTATTAAAATGATTCAAACATTATATAGCTCCCCTGGAGCAAGATTAAATATAAACAATAACTTATCTGATAAATTTAACTTGCTAAGGGGAGTTAGACAAGGTTGTCCTTTATCTCCCTTACTTTTTGATATCGTTCTAGAACCCTTATTAATTGCAATAAATCAAACTAAGGGAATAAAGGGAATCACATTTTCTAATTGGGAATTTAAATTATCTGCATATGCAGATGATATATTATTATATTTAAGAGAACCAGAAGACACCATTCCACATCTACTTAATTTAATAGAAAAGTTTGGAAAGTTTTCTGGATATAAAATCAATTGGGAAAAATCTGAAGTTCTTCCAATTAATATCCATTGCACCCTTGGATTATTTGATTCATATTCATTTAAATGGAAAGAGGAAGGACTAAAATATTTAGGTATTCTTATAAAAAAATACAATTGATGACACAGTTAAAGAGAATGAAAAACTTTTATTAAAGAAAATAACAGAAATGTGCGAGCAATGGAATCCTTTACATCTTTCTTGGTGGGGAAGAATCCAAACAATTAAAATGATGATTTTACCTGTGGTTTGTTATCAAATGAGTATGATTTCAATATTTTTTCAGGGGTCATTTTATAAAAAATTAAACAGTATACTAACAAAATTTGTTTGGTTTGGGAAAAGACCAAGAATCGCTTTAGCATCATTACAAAAAACAATTAAGGAAGAAGGGGTAAATTTTCCAAATTTCTATAGGTACCATCAAGCCTATATTTTAAGACAGGGAATGTATTGGATCCTCCCAGATCTCATGGAAAATGTACCCGACTGGTTATATTTAGAATGGCGCCTCATGTTCCCTTTACATCCAGAACATTTCATTAGTATAACAATACTCAGGAGATATAAAGATCATAGAATTCTAATAGATACATGGAAAACATTAAGATTTATAAGCAATTTATCAACAGATCCATTGGCTAAATCTTTAAATCAATCTATTTGGGTAAACTCCAGGATCAAAATTGGTGGATTTAAAATAGTATGGAAACAATGGATAAAAGCAGGTATACGTACTTTAAAAGATGTAATAGTAAATGGATCACTGCTTAGTTTTTCACAATTGCAACAAAAATTTGGATTAGAAAAAACACAATATTTTAAATGGATGCAATTGAAGCAGGCCATTCAGGAAGGGTTCCCTGAATGGAAGAATCTTAACACTCAATATAGTTTACCAATCCTTTGTTTTCAAGCGGATTTTCTAGGACACCAAGCCGCAAAATGGTATAAGAAAATAAACGAATTTTTAAACAAAAAAAAGAGATCAGGACTTAGGGATATTTGGAGTATTGAGATAGGACAGATAATTTTTCCATCTCAATGGCAAAAATTTTGGTCCTGGAGAATACATACTACAAGATCAGCATCTATGAGTCAAACATGGTTGTTTTTATTACATAGAGTTTTATGGACCCCTACGAGATTACAAAAATTAGATAGTAATAGATCTAATAGATGCTGGCATTGTAGGATAGAAGTGGGGACATTGGACCATTTACTATTCTTTTGTCCCTGCATTAATTCCTTTTGGAAATTAATTTGGCCCCAAATTAATAATTTATTAGAAAATCATGTTGGACTATCATATGATACAATATTATTTGGAACAGCAATGAGAACACAAAGTCCGATTTCAGCTAATAATAATAAACTTTTATTAATTTTAACAGGGGTCGCCATACAGCAAATTACTCAGAACTGGAAGGATTACACTAAATTGAATTACACTTTTTGGTGGAATTCAATTTGTCATATATATAAAATGGAAAAAGTATTGGCATTACAACAAGGTTATATTAAAAAATTTAATAAAATATGGGGACCATTGACAAATTATTCTACTGATCAGATATAATAACACATGTATAGAACATATAGAAGGGGTAGGGAGGGAAAACTATTGTAATATTAATATGATATAAAATTCTGATAAAGGGTTTATTTAATTCACATTGTAAGAACATTTAATAATAATTTCAAGTGTTTTTTCATAATTGAATGTATTACATGTATTTCACTTGATGTAAGAATTTAAAAAAAGAATAAAAAATATTTATTAAAAAAAAAAATAATTCCCATGGCTGTTTTATCCAATTGATATAGAGTGAATGAATTTGTGGAGGTAATCGTGATAATATCTTTTCTTTTTATCTACTTAATTGTTCCCTCCCCCAATTTAGGATTAATAGTAGTAGTTTCCCTAAAAAAAAATATATGACATTACACTACATTAGTTTTATTATATGAAAAATGTTACTATAGAAAGTATTTTACTTGTATTTTTGTTTTACCTTGACAAACCACAGTAAGAAGCTTTGCTATGGTTTAGTTAAACCCAGCAATAATAAATAAAACAGTTAGCTTAGCAGGATTTAAAAAGGGTTTGAATAATTTTCTAAAAGAAAGTTTGTACACCGTTAAGATGGACTTTTGAAACTTAATATTTTTTCTAGGAAAAGCAGTCTAAAATATGATTTACTCTTTTGGGATCTTTACAGGTACTTGGGACCGATATTAGCAACTGTTGGAAACATGATACTGAGTTTCATGGATGCTAAATCTGTCCCAGTATGGAAATACTTTTGTTCTTATGTTCATAAATTTATGAGGGATGTTCAATAATCTATCCACCTGAGAATGAAAGAAAGTAGCAAGTGTGTAGAATAAGTTTGTGCATGTTGTGACATGTCTCAAGGTTACTCATGGACAGCTGTGGCTCAGTGTGAGGCTAACATTCCAAGAGATAGGATGGCAGGAGAGTCCTCATGCAAATCAAGTAAGAAACTTCTAGGTTTGGTGTACCATCAGTAATAAAATTTCTCACAAAATTGGATCATCTTTGTTCTTGAATAGTCACCAGTGGTAAGGTTCCTGCACATAGTTTATACAAAGAGTCTAACGCTGTCCAAATAGACTCTAAAGTGATTTCAGCAGGTTTTAACAGGAGAAGGACTGAGGAAATACATCTTTCACTCGCTGAAATCTCAGCCACCTCCTCTGAAGAAGTTGTTCCTGCCAAAGAAACTTGAATATTAGGCAAGCCTCAGCAAGAGAACAAAACTCAGCGTCCTCACTACAACGCAGCCATCTTGTTTCCCCACCCGTGTGGTTTGATGTACTGTATATCGGACAAATTCATCGGGTAATTAAGCTAAGGATAGCTGAGCACCTTAGCTGTTTACGCAATAAGAAGGAAGAAGCGCCATTGGTAGACCACTGGCTTGCAAAGCATCATCAGGAAGCTGATTTAAAATTTGTGGTATTAAAGCAATTTCACACTACGCATGGAGGTAATATCTCAAGGCAGCTAATTAACTGTGAGCAAAGATTTATTTTTACTTGGGACACTGTATCCCGCAAAGGATTAAACAAAGTAGTGGAGTGGCCTTTGAGCTGTTAATATCAGTCTACCCAATCAGTTTAAAATACGTCAGCAGTCATCACTTGATAAAATGAAAGTAACTCAGGCATTCATTTTGCTGAACTGAAAGCGTTTGTTAGCGGCTATGCCGCCATGAAGGTTTAATAGTATCAAGAAGGTATGTGGTGTTGTAATCCAAGGTATCATCAATGGAGAGCCCAAAGTATAATCCCAAATATTTCAGTTTGGTTGACAACCACTGTAAGCCCAATTGTTGAATATCTGGGCCCAGACCAGGACAGTTCAACAGCATGACCTCTGTCTTGGAAACATTCAATTTATAGCCTGAGCAAAGAGAATAGGTGTCAATCAACTTCAATAGGGGAGGTATGGATTCAGGTGTGATATACAGTAGAATATCATCAGCATATGCAGAGAGTTTAATTTCTAGTCCTGCATGACAGAAACCTCTGATATCTGTGGATGAGCGGATGGCAATCAACACTGATTCTAGTGCAAGGTTGAAAAGCAGAGGTGACAGGGGGCATAAAGAGGCTGAAAACATATCATTCACATAGATTCTGTTGGTTGGAAAGGAAGAGGACCTTGACTATTGTAATAAAAGAGGAAGAAAATCCAAACCACCTCAGGATTTGAAATAAGTAAGGCCACTCTACCCTGTCGAATGCCTTTTCGGCATCTAACCCCATGGTTAGATCTATAGAGGCAGACAAGGAAATAATGTTAGTGAAAGTTCTGGTATTATCACTGGACAGGGGTCCAGCCATAAAACCAGTCTGGTCTTGGTGAATCAGCTTAGGGAGAAATTTTTGTAGCCTGTCAGCAAGCACCATAGTGTACAATTTGGCGTCCACATTGATGAGTGAGAGTGGCCTGTAATTCTGCACTTTTAAGGGGGGTCTTTCCCCACCTTGGGAAGCACAATGGTAGTGGCTTCTGTAAAGGAACCCCTAATATCACCAGAATCTATCATATAATTAAAAAATTCTATTAAATGAGGAGAAAGCCATTCTTGAAAAGTTTGATAGAACTCTGTAGTCAGCCCATCTGGGCCAGGAGCCTTTTTTGGAGCCATGTTGTGCAGAGCCTTTGTCAAGTCAGGAATGGTGAATGGAGAATCTAAAATAGTATTATCTTCGCTAGATAGAGTGCTATGAACTAAGTTATGAAGAAAGGAGTCAGGAGAGTGACCCTCTGTCAGTTCAGATGTTTATAATTTGGAATAATATTTGTGAAATTGTGTTAGAATACTGGGCGTAGCTATGACTAGGTCATTGTCATCAGAGTGAATGGCAGAAATATTAGTTTTGGTATGCTTGCCCTTTAAGTATGCAGCAAGCTGGTGGCCACATTTATTATTTTCTGTGTAATATTTTGCAGATTGTATGAAAACCTGTGAGGCAGCCTGCTTGCTCAAACAGGTATTATAATGGTAACAGAGCCCTTGGAGCTTTTTTAGAGTCTCTATATCTAGTGGATTGGATTGGTGCAATGATTCCAGTGTTTTTATTTCAGATTCATAGGTATGAAGTTCTTGTTTAGTGCTCTTCCGGAGATGAGCTGAATAGTAAATGATAACACCTCTTATATATTGTGACAGGGAAGCTCCTGTCACAGGTAAAAAGACTGTGGGTCCAGTCAGAAATACTGCCCTTAAGGCTGTAAGCTCTAAAATAAAGCCTGTTTCTCCTGGTAAAAGCAGCAGGGTAGCACAACCAAAGAACCTGGGGGGAAAGCAGGGGTGGTGTCAGCCCGAAATTCTGGAAGGGAGGGCACTGAAACCACAAGCCAGTCCCTATTACTCCTTTCCCCAGGTTAGAGAAATCTAGGTAGAAGGGGGTGGAGCTGGTCACCGAGCCCTGCAACCAAGCAAACCTCAAATAGGCAGAAGGCAGAGTAATCAGGAAGGAGGAGGAGGCTCACCTGTTCCTGATTGTAGGAGCCCAGCAGCAAACCAAGATAGTTGCTATCTCCCTTCTTCCACCAGCCAGCCAAGAAAGCTTTCAGGACACCAGCCCACCAGGGGAGATGTTCCTGAAGGGGAAAATGATTTGATAGGGCTGGCAGGTATTCAGAGAGGGGGATGGGAAGAACCAGCAGAAGTGCAGGACTTCATAGAGAGCCCTAATCCCCTGGAGCCAGCCTGGGAAATGCTCAGTGAGGAAGGCTCTGGAGAATACATGTTTGAGGAGGACATGGACATGGAGTCTTGAGTAATGCCAAAATAATTCCTTGAACCTCAGTTCTCTTAAGTGCCCTTTGAATTAAAATTCTGGATGTTAGAGGCATGTTCGGGTGGGCGATAAAACCTTTAGCATAAGGGATGTTTGCCCGCACAACCTGGGTTCAGGTTGTGAACGTCCTTCAAACGGCGGGACTAGGAGGAAAAGAGGAAAAATAATAAAAGCCAAAAATGTTTTTTTTCTACTGAAAGTATAGTGGAAAGCTTGCTGACACCTGTTGTGCTCAGCTGTAAAGTAACAAGCCAACTCTGGCTAGGAGAAGCATGCTCGATGATATTGGTTTTTTCAACCCGAATTCCTCTTTTCTCAAGCATGGTCTTTATCTTGGTGCTTTACCCTGTCTTGAAGTACCTACCTCTTCTTTCCATGTATTGATTGTCAATGCTCAACCTACAGAAGTCTTTCTCTCCGCTGGAGAACCTTTGGGTTTTCTGGTGGGGGAATCTTTTCCTGATGTTGAGGTAACCTTGCCTATCATTGGCAGCTTGTCTTCCAT
Source organism: Geotrypetes seraphini (assembly GCF_902459505.1). Taxonomy (NCBI): domain Eukaryota; kingdom Metazoa; phylum Chordata; class Amphibia; order Gymnophiona; family Dermophiidae; genus Geotrypetes; species Geotrypetes seraphini. The sequence goes on along the minus strand of NC_047095.1, from coordinate 95,189,178 downwards.
TGTCAAACCCTGCCAGGGGGGACATACCAGACCGTATTCTTACTTCACCTAAAGGACTCATTTCACTGGACTTCCTCTGGCCATATGATACATCGACTTCCCATGTAACAGTGGAGAATGATTGTTTGCTTTTATCCAGGAAGTTAGCTCTGTCTGACCAATCCAAAGAGGTGAATGCCATTGAATCTTCATCTTTGCAAGAACAGATTGAAGACCAAGTGGAAATCTCCTCCAACCACCCTTTTTCTGAGTTTGATGCCATGGTAAAGGAACAAGTGGACCTAGCTGATGCATGCTCTTCTGAGGAAGAAAAGGCTCAGTTAACACAGTTGTTGTACAAATATTGAGATCTGTTTGCAGTGGATTCTTATGACACTGGCCTGACTGATCTACATGTGACCAAGATTCCTACGGATCCTCACAGTAAGCCCGTCTTCGTGCGTCAGTATAAGATTCCTTTGGCCTCGTATGAGTCCGTGCAAGGGATACTTGATACCCTGGAAACTAGGGGTATCATTAGGCCTTGTAACAGTACATACAACTCAGCCTTGTGGCCAATCCTGAAGAAGAATAACAGTTGGAGAATTGCCTTGGACTACCGACAGCTAAACAAGCGAGTACCATTGTCTAGGTGGCCTATGGCCCATCTTGACCAGAACTTGACTACCATCAAAGGAGCTAAGTATTTTACCAGCTTGGATTTAGCGTCTGGATTTTGGACAGTTCCTGTACATCCACCGGATCAATACAAACTAGCATTTACCTTTGGGAAGAAAAAGTACACGTGGAATAGAACGCCTTTTGGTTTTCTGAACTCTCCAGCCGAGTTCAACATATTTCTCCTTAAAGCCCTTCCAGATGCAGAAGCTCGAGGAACTCTAGTCTATGTGGATGACATCCTGATCAAGAGTCCCACCTTTCAGAAATACCTGGAAGAGGTAGAACATGTGTTCCAACAATTGCAGAATGCAGGAGCTAAATTGACCCTTGCTAAAGGTCAATGGTGCCGAACATCTCTGAATTACTTAGGGTATGACATTTCCTCTGAAGGTCTTCAACCACAGAAGAAAAAGATACAGGCCCTACAACAGTTGAGGAGACCTACCAATCTGACGGAACTTCGTTCATTTTTAGGGATATGCAACTATTCTCGACAGTTCATAGATCAGTATGCAGAGATCTCTAGACCCTTGGTCACCTTACTAAAGAAGGATGTACCTTGGACGTGGGGTCCTGAACAGGACGATGCTATGCAAGAGATGAAAGAACAGCTTAGTCGCTTTCCTTGCTTGGCCTACCCCGAGAGTGGTTGTGAATTCTTCATCGACCTAGGATTCTCCAAACACTCTATGAGTGCCGTCCTGTACCAGAAATATGACTGACAAGCGTGTGGTGGCCTATGCAAGCAAAGGCTTCACCGATGTAGAGAAGAAGTATTCTGAATGTGAGAAAGCTTTACTGTCAACTGTTTGGGCTCTTCAACATTTTCGGAGTTACATCCAAGGAGAAAAACTCATTGTAGAGACTTGTCATCAACCCATTAGTTTCTTGGGTAGTGACAAGATCAAGACTGGTCGTGTCTCCAATAGCCAAATAGTCTCATGGACTTTGGCTCTCCAAGGATGGCCTTTACAGGTAAAGTATGCCCTGAAACATCGTAACACAGTAGCCCAAGGGATAGCAGAATTGCATGATTGTACAGAACAAGATTCTCTTTCAGGTATACCGGAACCTGATGTTCCACCAGAAGAGGAGGAACCCCATTGTCATCATCTTTATGATGAACAGCTCTGTGCCAATATACCTCAAGTTTACGTGGATGGCTGTGCCTTCCACCAGGCCTCGACCCATACTCTGGTCGCAGGAGTAGGTGTAGTGTGGAATGTCGACACACCTATGGAAACCTTGAAGTATAGATTGGGTGCTAAAACCAACCAATATGCAGAGATTGTAGCAGCCCTGGTCGCTGTACAGTCTGCGGTACAGAAGGGGATCCCAGAACTGATTATCTGTACAGATTCTGATTATGTGCATCAGAACTTTGTGTCTCACTTACCCGTGTGGAAAAAGAAGGACATGTTAAACTCCAAAGGAAAGCCTGTCCATCATGGCGACTTGATTCTAGCCTTAGATCAATTGGTACGAGACAATGACATGACCATCTATTGGAAGAAAGTGAAAGGTCACACTAAGGTTAATAGTTCTGACAAGATCGGAAATGACCTTGCGGATCAACTGGCCAAAGACGGTGCTTTGTCAGGTGAACTATGGCAATGCCCTGAAGAGTTGTTCTCGATGGTACATGCTATTACTCGACGCCAAGCGAAACAGGTAGCTGAAACACCTGTAGTGCAATGGGGTAATGATGTCCCTTCCTTTGATCTTGTAACCGCTCAGAAGACAGATCTTATACTGGGAAAGTTCTATAACTTCATACAGAATCCACAGGATCATCCATTGTCTGAAGACGACCAGAAGGATGAAAAACTGAGGATACTCTACACCTCCAGAGAGAAATTCTCGATTCACCAGGACCTGCTCACTCGGACGAGTAAGCATGGTATCGTGCACTGGGTTGTACCCCATGCATATAGAGGAATCATGTTGCAACACGCTCATGATGAACCTTGTGCTGGACATAGAGGTGAAGAAGTTACATATGAGACACTGAAGCAAGTGGCCTACTGACCTCATATGCGGCAAGATATGCAGTTATATACAAGAGGTTGCTTGACTTGTTGTCAATTTCAACCCTCTACACCACTTCACCGAGCACCCTTGAGAAAGAAGGGCTTGGTCATGCCCTGGTCCGACAACCAAATTGATTGGATTGGCCCAGTGGTCCGTTCCTCTCGAGGTAATAAGTATATGCTGACTGTCACCTGTTTGTTTACCAAGTGGATTGAGTGCTTGCCTGCACCCAATTGTACGGCAGAGACTACCGCTACCTTGTTACTGAATCATGTGTTCAGTAGGTGGGGTTTGCCCACACGAGTGGACTCAGACCAAGGATCACATTTCACTGCGGATGTGATGCGACACATGTGGAAGATGCTCAGAGTGAAAAGTAAATTGCACATAGCTTACCACCCTCAATCATCGGGACAAGTGGAAAGAGCGAATCGTACCATCATCACAATCCTGAAGAAGTACGTGTCTACCTCTGGTAAGTATTGGGACATGAAGTTACCTTTGGTACTAATGGCTATTCGTGCCACACCTCACCGGTCTACGGGGGTGACGCCTTTTGAAATGATGACAGGTAGAGAAATGACATTACCGATTCATTTGTTGTATAGAACTAATGATGTAAATCTTTCTAGTGCTACTACTGCTCATGAATATGTCACCCATTTACGTAAACATTTACAGGGTGCATTTTCCTTTGCCCAGAAAAATCTGGAAACTGTTGCTAAAGGTAGAAAAGCCTATTATGATCATAAGACTACCGCAAAGGACAAGGTATTCTATTACAATTTTGGCAAATCCAAGAACAAAGAAAGTAAATTTTTGCCAAGCTGGCATGGTCCATTCCTTATAGTGGAAAAAGCTTCACTTGTGGCCTATCAAATTCGCACCAAGTCAAATTCTCCAGGTGCAGATGTCCTTAAATGGGTCCACATTAATCAACTGAGACCATGTCATCTCAGTAAATTTGCCCAGGATGAAACCATTGTTGTGATGAATGACATTAACCTAGCAACAGCCTAGGCTATTCTCTCTCTCTTCTGTTTTTCAGATGGCGAAACGAGTTCTGCTGATGCTGTTCCTGGTTGTCCTGCTGATTGGAGTTGTTACCAAAGTAATTGATCCTGGTCCACAGTCCCGTGTTGTCCTTCAAGATTCTCCTGGTTTCTTGTTCTTCCCATTCCAGATCTTGCTCCAGCACATCTTCTTTCGATGTTTCTCTTTTCCATTTGGACTCTACTCCTACTGAAACTGAATTGGAAATCCTGGATGTTTTCCGTGGACATCCCATCAACTTTACCCTTGAAGTGGAACAATATTTGTTATCAAACCCTTCCCACACTATTGAACTGAAAGTTGATAATGATAAGCTTCATGTTGAGGACTATCATGTTGGCTCCTCCAAGGTATATGAAGTTGTTGATACCCGCAATATTGACCTTTTTATCACTGTGATTATTCCAATTTTTGCTCTTCTGTGGGCTCTCCTATTTGGGTTCTCTGTGATTCCATACGGATTCGACGTCTTATTCGTCAGAAACCATCACATACAGACTTAAGAATGCATGATTATGAAGGCTATGAAGGAGTGATTTTGCTAGCCTTATTTTTGATTAAGATCTGTCTTAACTTTTGCTTTGGCATACCTTTTGTGCCTTGCTAAGTAGTTATGATTTTTGATTTTATCATATATTGCCATCAGTGATTTTATTATCATTTATTTGGCTGGGTTCATATATTTTGTCCTTGCCTTTATGATTATTATACATTGATTTTTGATATCTTTGATTTATTGCTGATTTTTATGGTATTGCTTATGTTTATGCATTTTTGTATCACCTTGGGTCTTGTCGATCCTTTCCTAATTAGTTAGGTTGAGGGTGAAATAGACTCCGTTGAAGTTATTTCTCCTTCAAGAGGGGGGACTGTAGGGATATTTCCGTATTCACACCTGCAGGTTAGGCCTCTCTGATGTCATCAAAGCCTGAACCATTCTAAAGATATCTTTCTGCTGAGCACAAGAAACTTTCCAGCATGAATTTTGCAAGAAGAAAGAAGTACACAACTTTGCTGTTTCTGCCTGATGCATTATGGGTATGTACCAGAATGTTGCTATGCAAGGACATCTATCTGTGCTTTCATAATGGGACAGTGTGAATCTTGAAGAAATTATCCTGTTCTTATCTGTCTAACGGCCCTGGGTTTTCCAGCCTATATGATACTTTCTACAGAAAGGCTATTCATCTAAGTTCTGTTTCTGGATTGGTCCGAGGAGGTCATCTGATGAGATACAAGGAAGACGGCTAATTAATTAATTAGTTAGTCTGTGATAAGGTGTGGGGAAGCTCAGATCTTCTCACAGATGTTCTATATTTAACCTTTTCCTTTTAATAATTAGACCTGAAAGTTACCTCGTGTGACTCTCTGCCTAAGATAGATAAATTCAGACTTTTAAAAGAGGCTCTGAACTCAACAAGGCACGGGACTTGTGCGGACGATTTATAGCCTCATCAAGTATTGTCAACACATGTACCTTTAACAACTGGATTCCTGACGTCTTCCCAAAGCTAACAAGAAATTTTCTCTTCCACCTAATTTCGTCTGAGAGGCTGATCCTAAGGTGAGAATACGGAATTTACACTCTTATCAGCAGGGTTAGATAAGGATCTCTTGTGATAAAGGACAAGGGTTGAAAAGCTCCATTGGTGATAATATAATCATTTGCTAATCAGGGATTATTATTATAAGGAATTGTGTAGTGTGTGTGTAACAAGTAGAATTACTTAATTGTCTAACAATTAGATTGTGATAATTATGTACTGAGTTTCATTTGTGTAATCAGATATTTTGTAAACAATTTTTAGATTTTGCAGCTGGCTTGTGAATTATATTTTTCTATTTTCATAATAAAGATATTTCTCATTAGCCTGGGTTTTGTGTCGTATAAATAGACCATGATATTTGGACCTGGATAGAAATTTATGGTTTTCCATAGACAAGCTTAACAGAGTGTTTATGAAACTGCTGAGTGTACCATAAATCTCACTACACTACTCAGTAGAATATTGGGGTTGGGTTGGAGTTTTATGAGCTCCATATTGACAGGAAATATAGACAATCATGACCATTTTCAAAAAGCAAACACTTTAAAAAAAACTGCCTATCATGGCACTTGGATGTTTTAATCACCATTTATGAAACCAATTTTCATGGGGATAAGTTTTTGTCCAGTTTTGACTGGAATTATGGTGGGCTTTTGACCTGATTGTTTTGCAGAAATAATCAACCATTTAATAAAATATCCAGAGCTTAGTTTGGACATTTGGGGCTAGAATTGTTTTAATAACAAGTACCAAAAAGCTGCCCAAACTGATCAGATGACCACTAGATGCATGAGGGCATTAGCTCCCCACACTCTCCCAGTAGAGACTGATACCCTCAACCTACACAAAGGTTTGAATGAAACAATACATATGTATGCAGCAGCAGATGTTATGGCCAATCCTTGTAGAGTCACACATAGATGATAGATTCAGGCACTAGGGATATTAGGATAATTTACATTTGGTTTAGCAGGTTTTGGATGAGTTCTTAATTGGGTTTTCTTACTGTCACTTTTGTGTTGAGGGGCCACATCCACCCTTCTGCAGTCCTCCAGTACCACCCCCAACACAAGAGAAGCACTGAAAAGGTCAGCCAGTGGAGCCACCAGAACTTTCCTAAGTTCCTTCAGCACCCATGGATGTACACCATCCAACCCCATTGCTTTGTCTACCATGAATTTAGCTAGCTCCTTATAAACATAATCCTCTGAAAATCGATCAAGGTCTACCACAACTCCAGCCCTATTTGCATTTGATTTTTGTGCTCCCACTCTCGGTGCTTCAGCTGTCAACACAGATCAAGAATATTTGTTAAGCAATTCAGCCTAATTTTTATCAGCTTCTACATATTTCCCCCTTCATTTTGAGTCTTCCAATGCCACTTTTGCATTTCTTCTTATCACTAATATATCTAAAAAAAAATGTCTTGTCCCTTCCCTCCCCCCCATTTTACCATGTTGGCTATTTTGAATTCCCTTTGCATCTTTGCTTTTCTGACTACTTATCCAGACTCTCTTCACTTTTCTAGATGCTGTTCATGATTCTACAAGGACCCTAAGTGTCGTTCTTCAACAACGCTAGGTCCAGGAAGGCTCCTAGTGGTGCCATATTTTAAAATCCATTTATAAATGTTTTGTAATGGTGTGATCAATTATCATGCCAGGTATTTTAGAACAAAAAGTTGAAAACATCAGAACGGATGTTAACAAGGGAAATCCAGCAAATAGCATAGATCTAACAGGTTCCTCAGAGATGGATAACCATCTACAGATAAAATGTCCAGCAATGACCACATTGCTTGAAATACAGATGATAATGACAATAATGATGATGGCAGAAATTCCCTTGATCAGTATCCTTATGTAATAATAATAATAATAACTTTATTTTTATATACCGCCAACAATCTTGCGACTTCTAGGCAGTTTACAATAAAGAGAAACTGAACAGACAGCTACTTACAGAGTATGGCAGTGTTCATCTGATAGTAACAGCATTAACAATAATAACAATAGGTTGTATACTGCAGGACCATGATGTACCATGTGGTTTACAATGGATTAGAAAATTCCATAAATTGAATGGAGCATTCATTGTTAGTGATTAGGGGTTAGCAGTTTACAAGATCAGATTTGGGTGGGATTGCGAAGGGGGCTATTGTTCTTGTTCGTTACCTAGGTATTTCGAGAACAGGAATGTTTTTAGGTGTTTCCTAAATTCTCCATAGTTGTTTGTGAGTGTGATTAGTTTTTCTAGGTCTTTGCCCCATAAGGCTGCTTGATACGATAGAAGTTGTTGATGGTATCTCTTATATTTGCATCCTCTAGCCGGTGGGGAGACGAATTTCAGATGTGCACTTCTTTCATGTCTGTTGGTTGGGAATGAGAAGAGGGCTGTTATGTATTTAGGGGCTAGACCAGATAATACCTTGAAGCATAGACATCCCAGCTTGAACTTCGTACGTGCCTCCATTGGCAGCCAGTGCAGGAGTCGGTAGGAAGGGGTTATGTGATCGGACTTCTTCAGCCCGAAAATCAGCCTGACTGCTGCATGTACTCCTTATGTATTTCTAAATATCCTGACAATTCTTATGTAATCTGCCTTGAACCGCAAGGTAATGGTGGAATAGAAGTCATTAATGTAATGTAATGTAATATCTGCAGAGCCAGGCTAAAAACATCAGTAATATTACAGCCTGGACTGACTTGAAGGAATGTTTTACTCAGACTGCGCAATCCACTTCCTGCCTCTTCAGTTGTGGAACACCTTTTTAGCTGTGCTGGCTTAATCATGATTCATAAGCACGCTCATATGAGTGAAAGTTCTCGTCAACATGTCATTTTACTAAAGCAAAATGGATAATAGAAGTTTTAAAAAATAATTACATTAATTGTAGTTGTACTTTTGCCTTCGCTCAAAAAGTTATATAGAAGTCACCAAAGAAAAATTTCAAGTAGCCTACAGTAAGGGCTCCTTTTACGAAGGTGCGCTAAGCGTTTTAGCGCATGCACCGGATTAGCACACGCTAGCCGAAAATCTACTGCTTGCTCAAAAGGAGGCGGCCACAGCTAGCACATGCAGCAATTTAGCGCACGCTATTCCGCGCATTAAGGCCCTAACGCGCCTTCGTAAAAAGGAGTCCTAAATGTCAAACAACAAAATCTCAAAAAGAAACTTCAGAATTGATGTACTCAATGCAGGAACTTTATTTATATCAACAAAAACATTGTTTTATAGTGGTCCCGACACAATATATGTTTTGATCAAAAGATCTTCTTTAGGGGTCCGATGTGTTCCTTTTGTGACGAACTGCATCGGGCACAATAACATGAAAAAGTTTCCGAAGCCTGTAGAAAAGCCAAACTGAAAATGGTGCATCTCAGTGTGAAGCTGACAGCAAAAATCCCTCACTTTTACAAAATTGTAGCAAGTTTTTTAGTGCTGGCCATGGTGGTAACAGCTCAATGAGTGTCGGATCTGTTACCACTGTGGCCGGCGCTAAAAACCTTGCTACAGTTTTGAAAAAAAGGGGGTATATTTGGCGATTGCAATTTTACCTGTACATTTACTTTTAATTAATCATTAAAAAATACATTTATTTTACTTTGACCTAAGTATTTTGATAAAGTACTTTGATCAACCTTTACTCAGGGTATCAGAATAGGACTTTTAGGTGATGTCTTTGTATCCTGCTCTTCTACTTCCAAGACTGAATATTTGCATAATGGATCTGACATGATGACTCATTTTAATGGAGTCAATTTCTTTTTTTATTATTTGAATTGTACATTTCCCTCACAATTCTTAGAATTTTGCTATATCTTTTCTATTTTAATAATTGTTTACTCAGGAACTTCAGCTAGATTTTGAGCCTTCGGGACAGATAGGGAAATTCTAAGTGCCTGTATTTTTTTGTAAACCGCTTAGATTAGCGGGTTCCCCCTTCGGGTCGCGGGAATCCCGTGGGGACGCCTCCGAGGGTCATGGGGTTCCTGCGGGGCTGGATGTACTCAGCCGCGAGGCTCGTCTTCACCCTACCTGCCCTGCCGCAGCACACAGCCGACCGGAAGTCTTCCCGATGTCAGTGCTGACGTCGGAGGGAGGGCTTAAGCAAAGCCCTCCCTCCCTCTGACGTCAGCGCTGACATCGGGAACACTTCCGGTCGGCTGTGTGCTGCGGCAGGGCAGGTAGGGAAAAGGCAGTGGCGTACCAAGGGGGGGGGGGAGGACGGTCCGCCCCGGGTGCAGCACAGCCGGCCAGGTCCCCTTACCTTTTTGACGTTTCCCCCGACCGACCGACAACAGGCCCGGTCCGACAAACCTCCCTGCCCTGTAGTCGGAAATCTAAATTACCTTCTTACAGCAGCTGGGAGGTTTGTCGGACGGGGTCTGTTCTGTTGTCGGTCGGGCAGGGAAGCGCCACGAAGGTAAGGGGGCAGGGAGAGAGAAAGGGAGGAAAGGTGGGGTGGAGAGGAAAAGACGCTTAAGGGAAATGGGTAAAACTGAGGGGGGAGAAGGACGCTGAAAGCACTGGGGAAGACAAAGGGGTGGAGAAGGACGCTGAAAGGACATGGGGGAGAAGGACGCTGAAAGCACATGGGAAAGACAAAGGGGTGGAGAAGGACGCTGAAAGGACATGGGGGAGAAGGGCGCTGAAAGCACATGGTGAAAACAGAGGGGGGAGAAGGACGCTGAAAGCATATGGGGAAGAAAAAGGGGTGGAGAAGGACGCTGAAAGGACATGGGGAAGACAAGAGGGGGGAGAAGGACACTGAAAGAACATGTGGAAGACAGAGGGGGGAGAAGGACGCTGACAGGACATGGGAAAGATGGGGGGAAAAGGACGCTGAAAGAAAATGGGGAAGAGAGAGTGGGGAGAAGACGCTGGCAGGAAAGAAGACAGAGATGCCAGACTATGGGGGGAGCGGAGGGAAGAAGATGGGTGTCAGACCAATTTGGAAGGGGGGAGAAAGGGAGAGGCACAGTAAGAGCAAATGGAAGACGCAGAGAGAAGAGAGACAGTGGATGGAAGGAATTGAATGTGAACATGAGGAAAGCAGAAACCAGGCAACAAAGGTAGGAAATTAATTCTATTTTTTTTTTTTTTTTTTGCTTCAGGATAAAGTAGTATATTAGTTGTGTTGATAAAAATTTATAAACATTAGAGGCTCTGGTAGAAACCCGTTTACAAAGTATGTATTCTTCCCAATTAATATTTCCAAATTAATAAAGTCTCTTTGCTTATTTATAAATGGGTTTCTACCAGAGCCTTTAATTCAGTAGCATAATTAAATGAAATAACAATTTCTGAAGTTTATAGGGACGGGCGGGGATGGAGGGGATTCCTCACAGGAATTGGTGGGGACGAAGGGGATTCCTTGCGGGGACGGGTGGGACTTTGGCGGGGACGGGTGGGATTTCTGTCCCCATGCAACTCTCTAGCTCATGCGGTGGCCCAACTGGTCCAGGACCTGTGTGGTAATCCTCTATCTATACCCCTCTATCCCCTTTTCCTTCAGAAAATTGTCCAATCCCTTACCGTGATCTGTCCAATACCGTAATCTGTCGTATCACGCCCTCTGGAAGCACATTCCAGGTGTCCACCACCCGTTGGGTGAAGAAAAACTTCCTAGCATTGGTTTTGAATCTGTCCCCTTTCAACTTTTCTGAATGCCCTCTCATTCTTGTAGTTTTCGAAAGTTTGAAGAATCTGTCCCTCTTCACATTCTCTATGCCCTTCATGATCTTGTAAGTTTCTATCATGTTCCCTCTAATTCTCCTCTTATCCAGGGAAAAGAGCCCCAGTTTCTCCAATCTCTCAGTGTATGAAAGATTTTCCATACCTTTATCAAATGTGTTGCTCTCCTCTGAACCCTCTCGAGTATCGCCATATCCTTCTTAAGGTACGGCGACCAATATTGGACGCAGTACTCTAGATGCGGATGCACCATCGCCTGATACAACAGCAGGATAACTTCTTTCATTCTGGTTGTAATACCCCTCTTGATTATACCTAGCATTCTATTCGCTCTCTTAGCTAGAAAAGGTTCTGAGCCAGAGGGGTGGGACTCAGTAAGTGAGGAGTTCATATGCCCTAGAGTGGATTGATTCAGAAAGAATTCTGAAGGAAGAGGTTTCCAGGAGAAAGACCATGAGGTAAGTCATCCCAAGGAGGAAGCATTAGGTAGAGACCTTGGGAAAAGGAGGGTATGGCTGTAGAATTGGAGTTTCTCTTAACCACATGTCTGGAAGCCTTGAGAGATCAGCTAAGGTAGGACAAGCTGTACTTGGATATAAGAATCCTGTGTAAGGGGTCTGGATGGAATCAGACCTGGCATTGAGAATTATGTGAGTAGATATGTATTGAAAGATTGATGTCTGGAGAAAGTTAATTCTGAACTCAAGACACATTAGCCTGGATGCACTAAACATAATCGCTGATACCGACTGGATTGCTGTTGGCCAATTCCCAAAAAGGTTACACACAAATGATTTGCATGGAGGTTCGAGTCTCTCTTGTGCAATTGATTGGTATGAAAGTGACTCTCACACATGCACAAAGCTGGCAAAGGGAAGCCTGCGCAGATGAGAGTCAGGAGAAGCCCCAAAAGCAGCCTCCTCCCACTCAGCTGTTCGGGACAGGAAACCTTTTTTTAATGGACAGATGTACATGTGTTATGCATGCACAATTTCTAGTCCATTAAAAAAAGCACTCCCGGTACTAGGAATCAACCAATCCCCCCTGCAGCAGTGAAAACAATAGGAAGGATGCCCACTACCTCCTTCTATGATGTACTCCCCGCCCCACACACACACACACACACGAGAAAATTGGCAGGAGGGATGCCCACTCCCTCCAGCCACTGGATGTTCCCCAAATCCCCCCACCACCCCTCCTTGAACCCTGTATGTATGGTAGATGTTGGGAGCTGGGGGAAGTTCCAAGGCTGCCCATTGAAAATGACAGGCCTTCCCCTTCCTGGTGTACCATGTGATGAATGGGGAGGAGCCTAATGCCTTGATTGGCTCAGGTACCTAAGGTATCTGAGCCAATCAGGGCCTTAGGCTCCTCCCTCTGTATCCCGTGTGTTGCACAAGGAGGTGTCTAAGGTCTAATGTCTGAGCAAATCAGAACCTTAGCTCCCTCCCTATGAATCACATGGGATACAGATGGGGCATTGTTTGTCAGCGCAACGGAATGGCTGGCTGATTGAAGAGCTCCTCACACTCGGCAGGTTTTTTTTTAATATTTAAGCATATTATTTTAAAAATAAAGGTGGAAAAGAGTTGAAATGGCTTCCTATAAGCAAACAAAGATAGAAAATGCTTTCTCTGCAGGAGGTAAAACAAAGATTGAAAGCAGACCTGGTAGTACCTGTTCAAGTTCCTTTACCGGCAGAGGAGACAGAATCTGTAGATATTCTTGAGGAATTTCGGGCAATCAAATTGCTGTTGAAGGAAAAATGCTGAAAATATGAAAGCTATGAGAGAGGAGATCTCTAATTTAACCAAGCAGATGGAGGTGTCAGACTGGCGTGTGAATCAGTTGGAGTCTCATATAGAGAAAACAGAAACTGAACAGAGACAGTGCAGGGAAGATCATAGAGAAATAAAAGACCTGCAAAAACTTATGGAGGCTTATTAGAATCATTCACATCGATGTAATGTTAGAATCCTTGGTTTGGCTGAGGGATCGGAGGGGAAAAACTGTGTCACCTTCCTTGAAAATTTACTGCCAAAATTGTTCCCTATTTCAGTGAAATACCCACTGAAAATAGAGATTTCTGTGAGGCAGTTTAACGGACAGCCCAGGCCAAGACCCATTATATTTAAAGTACTCCGTTTTCAGCATGCATTAGAGATTTTGTGATTGGCTAAAGAAAAAAAGAAGGTGGAGTATAAAGAATCCAATCTCTTGTTTGTGCCAGATTTTTCAAAGAAAACGGCAGATACAAGGAAACAGTTTTTATTATTACGGCCCCAATTACAGTAGTTAGGGGCAAGGTATGACAGGATTAATTACACTTTTTGGTGGATAAATGTGTGTACCACATATAGATATGAAAGAATGATGGTGGAACGTTTGGGAACTAGTAAGTCTTTTAATGATGTATGGAGTCCATTGACTACTTTTGTTGCATTACAGTAATGGTCATGTTTTTCTTTTTCATTAAATTTCCTTACACATCCAGGGAGGGTGGGTGGGTGGGGGGAGGGAAATGTACTTTGAGGAGTTAAATGATTTAATTATATTATTGTAATCATCATATATATTATTGTATTAATAATTAAGGTGAGGATGGGAGAAAATGTTTAATGCAATAATTGTATAGTTAATAGTGCGTTTTATGCAGTATTTCTGATTTACCAATTGTATTGCACTATCAAAGTTTGAAAATCAATTATTTTAAAACATGGGATACAGATGGAGGAGCCTAAGGTCTTGATTGGATCCGATGCCTTAAGCGTCTCAGTCAATCAGGGCCGTAGGCTCCTCCCCATGCATCACATGGTGCACCAGGGAGAGGAAGGCTCATCATTTTCAATGGGTAGGCCTCAGAGCTGGAGGGACCGTGCTTACCTCCATCTCCCAATGTCTGCCAAAGGTATGGGAGATTTGGGGAGTAGGGGTGGGGTTCGGGATAGCATTCAGTAGCAGTAGGGAGTGGGCATCCCTCCTGCGTTTTTGGTGGGAGGAAGGGGGAAGGTAGGAGATGGTTTGGGAAGTCTCCATTGACAGGAGAGAGTAGGCATTCCTCCTGCCAATTTTCTCTTGTGGGGGATTCCCACTACTATGTTCATCAAGGGTCATTGGGGAGGGCCATCATCAGTGATGGGGGACTTTTTATATTTTTTTATGGGACAGATATTTTGCTTGTGTGTAACACATGCAAAATATCTGTGCCACTGAAAAAAAAAGAAAAAAAAGGCATGCAGACCTATCAGTAACACAGTTACCAACAGGACATGTCATTTTTTTCCGATAGCTAAAATACCTGGGGGGGGGGGGGGGGTTTGCATATCCAAGTGATGTTAGTGCATCAATTGCTTGGCTACTGTGCATGGCTCGATCAGAAAAAGGGCGATCGAGGAGAAAAATACACAATGAGCCATTTTGTGAATTGGGTCAGTAAAAGCGATTGTCGCTAAAAGCTGTGTAAACAGGTTTAGCGACCATCATTGAGTTTAGCACATCTAGCCCATTATACTTTATTTTGGTCTACTAGAGTTTATTGACAGACTCCTTACTCCTTATTACCCCACCAAATCTCTTCATTCCACATCACAAAACCTCCTAGTCATACCATCTTTAAAATTAATTAACACATTGATTTTGCCGTTACTGCGCCTACTCTATGGAACTCATTGCCTCACCATTTGCGAATGGAAACTTCAATAAAGCAATTTAAAGCAAAACTCAAAACTTTTTTATTTGAGGATGCTTTTGGATAAAACTGTCCTTTTCAGGACTAAATTAACTGCAGTCCCTCTCCCTACCCATTATTTTTATCCTTAAGTGTGCTTTCCCAATTGTGTGCAGTTAGTATACTTGTTCTTTGTCAATGTCTACTAAATTAACACTGTCTTGTTTAATATTTTAACTCTAATATGTTTTGTTTCTTTTAAAGATTTTTTATTTTATTATTGCTGTACACCGCCTAGAAATTTTAATAAGCTGTATAAATTTTTTTTTAATAAACTTGAAACTTGGTGCCAGAAAAGTGTCAATCCTCAGCAATTGTAAATAAAATCCTTCTTTCACCTTGTATCCTGGTCTGAATGTGCTTTATGAAGGATTTTGCTGTCATATCGCTCACACACTGCCACACAGCCCTTAACTCAAAAGAGGGCAAAGGCATGGGAGTGCCAGAGCATTCCTCCAAATTAGATGCTATGTTATATAATAGTTGAATGTTTGTGCCATTAGCTGGACACAATGATTTAGATCAGGTTTTGGTAAGGAGGAATCCTCAGACCTAATGTTGGGTATGAGAAATCTTTCAAAGAGCTGTTCTATACAGGATGTATGATGCTGGTTTAATGTGGATCTTTCCATTGTCTATTGGTTCTCATTTATACTGGAATGCTCATAGATCCTGATATTCGAGGAACACACAGAAGTACAAACTGCTGGGTCAGACCAGTGGTCCATCATGCCCAGAACTCCGCTCACATAAGAACATAACATAAGAACATAAGAATTGTCGCTGCTGGGTCAGACCAGTGGTCCATCGTGCCCAGCAGTCCACTCACGCGGAAGCCGCCGGGTCAAAGACCAGTGCCCTAGCTGAGATCAGCCCTTCCTGCGTTCGTTCTGGTTCAGCAAGAACTCATCCAACCTTGTCTTGAATCCCTGGAGGGTGTTTCCCCCTATAATAGACTCCGGAAGAGTATTCCAGTGAAGAACTTTCTTATGTTTGTACGGAATCTATCCCCTTTAACTTTAGAGAGTGTCCTCTCATTTTCTCTACCTTGGAGAGGGTGAACAACCTGTCTTTATCTACTAAGTCTATTCCCTTCTTTATCTTGAATGTTTCAATCATGTCCCCTCTCAGTCTTCTCTTTTCTAGGGTGAATAGGCCCAGCTTCTCTAATCTCTCATTGTACAGCAACTCCTTCAAGCCCTTAACTATTTTAGTCGCTCTTCTCTGGACCCTTTCAAGTAGTACTGTGTCCTTCTTCATGTACAGTGACCACGCGGCAGTCCTTAGGTCAAAGACCAGTGCCCTATTTGAGTCTAGCATTACCTGCGTGTGTTCTGGTCCAGCAGGAACTTATCTAACCTTTTATTGAATCACTGAAGGGTGCTTTCACCTATAACAGCCTCTGGAAGAGCGTCCCAGTTTTCTACCACTCTCTGGGTTAAGAAGAACTTTCTTACGTATGTACGGAATCTATCCCCTTTTAACTTTAGCGAGTGCCCTCTCATTTTCTTCACCTTGGAGAGGGTGAACAATCTCTCTTTCTCTACTAAGTCAATTCCCTTCAATATCTTGAATGTTTCGATTATGTCCCCTCTCAGTCTCCTCTTTTCAAGGGAGAAGAGGCTCAGTGTCTCTAGCCTCTCATTGTACAGTAGAGAATGACACGGGGAAAAAATCTGTCCCTGTCACTGCACCGCCCCGGCCCACCATCCTCTGCACCGCCCTGTCACCGCCGTTCCGTTTACCGCCCCGTCACCGTCACCGCCACTGTTCCCTCTAAGCTGAGCAGGAGTCCTCCACCCACAGTCTCACCAAAAGAGGGTGCTGTTTTACTGTCACATTTTTCAATTGTGAGGGACAGGCAAGTTCTGCAGGACTCCAGGGAACATACCTGTCCTTAGCGACTGAAAATATTCCACCCCCTAGTGGTAGCAATGCAGCTGGAGGACACCTGCTCAGCTTAGAGGGAACACTGGTCACCGCCATCCCTTTCACCGCCCCATCACCGCCACTTCCATCCCATTCACCGCCCCGTCACCGTCCCCGTCTAGCACCCATCTTCTTCCCTCTGCTCCCCCATAGTCTGGCATCTGTCTTCTTCCCTTCTAGCGTCTTCTCCCCACTCTGCCTTCCACATTTCCTTTCAGGGTCTGTTCCTCTCCACCCTCTTTCAATGTCTGTTCTATTCCTTTCCACTACCACCCTTCCCTCCCTCCTTTACCATCTGTTCCTTTCTACCACCCTTCTTTCATATCTTCTATCAGTCCCCCCACCATCACTAGCAGTCTCTCTTCTCCCTTACCATGAGCAAATAGAACTTCTGAAAATTGTATTGCTGAGGCATTATTTCTAGTACACCTTTTTTTCCAGATGGATAATGACATCAATTTTATAATTCTTACTGTCTGCTCTGATTTCATTCACAATTTGGTTTGTGTTTTGTACCTGAGGATTCCATGAGGCATTTAACCTTTTCCTGTCTCTTCTGTGATTTCAAGTTGATTCCTTCAATAATGGAGTCTCAAGGCAGTAGCAGTTTTCTATTTTGGGCTCTTTTGACATTGTTTAAGGGATTTCTTGTACATTTGGTGCTGGTCTTCTTTGATGAGGTCACTTCAGAATCTATTTCCAAGGAAGAGAAACTTTTTCCCTTTCACCCCCTCCTTCCTTGTGTGAGCCGGAACACGCGGTCCCCACAAGCAAGTAATTTTATATCATTTTCATTCTATTCATTCATAGAAATTAAAGTCTAGATAATGCCAGTCACATAACAAAACATGATTTTACAAAAATAATTCCCTGCACAGTCAAGCCTACAAGGATTACTAGATGTCTTTCAGCAGCAACCCTCCCTCCCTCCCCCTTACCTTTGTGGCCAAGTCAAAATGATCTACCAACAATAAAATTTTAAAAACACAAAGCACGCTGTACGCAGAGAAAATGTTAATTATCATTTATATTCCGCGGGTTTTCAAACAGGTCAAGGCAGATGACTTTATGCAATGTCACCTCAGTAACAACTATACAAAAATAGACAAATATTCCCCCTCCCTTTTTACTAAACTGCAATAGCGGTTTTTAGCGCAGGGAGCTGCGCTGAATGCCCCATGCTGCTCTTGACGCTCATAGGCTCCCTGCACTAAAAACCGCTATTGTGTTTTAGTAAAAGGGGGCCTTAGTGCAAAATATAGACAGCAGATATAAATTCTCAAAACAGACACATTTTGATCACTAAGTTGAAAATAAAATCATTTTTCCTACCTTTTTGTCTGGTGATTTCATGAGTCTCTGGTCCTTCTTCTTTCTTCTCCTGCCCCCTCTCTTTCTTTCTCTCTCCCCCTGGCTCCCCTCTTTATTTCTGCCTTTCTTTCTCTCTCCCCCTGGCCCCCCTCTTTATTTCTGCCTTTCTTTCTCTCTCCCCCTGGCCTCCCTCTTTATTTCTCTCCCCCTGGCCCTCCTCTTTCTTTCTGCCTTTCTTTCTCTCCCCTTTGACCTCCTCTTTATTTCTGCCTTTCTTTCTCTCTCCCTATGGCCCCCCTCTTTATTTCTGCCTTTCTTTCTCTCTTCCCTTGGCCTCCCTCTTTATTTCTCTCTCCCCCTGGCCCTCCTCTTTCTTTCTGCCTTTCTTTCTCTCCCTCTTGACCCCCTCTTTATTTCTGCCTTTCTTTCTCTCTCCCCTTGGTCCCCCTCTTTCTTTCTGCCTTTCTTTCTCTCTCCCCTGACCCCTCTTTATTTCTGCCTTTTTCTCTCTCCCCCTGGCCCCCCTCTTCATTTTTTCCTTTCTTTCTCTCTCCCCCTAGCCCCCACAAAGCCATCGTGCCAATTTCTCCACTTCCACGATTCTTTCCCTACCCTCACCCCCAAGCCAGCAGCCGATTTCTCCCTGCTCCTTCCCTGATGTCCTGAACTTCATTGGGCAACAGCATCATTCACAATTCACTGCTGTTGCCCGCTTCAGGCCTTCCTCTCTGTCAGGTCCTGTCTTCATGAAAACAGGAAGTAGGCAGGACCCGGCAGAGAACAAGGCCTGAAGCCGGCATCAGCAGTGAATTGTAAACGCTGCTGCTGCCCGAAGAAGGTAATGGAGCACCGAGGCAGACCGCTTCAGTGATGCGGCAGAGGGAGGAGAAAGCCGACGCTACTGGAGGGAGGTTTGCTGCTTTCGCTGGGAGGGTCGGAAAGGCTCACTTGGGGGGGAGAGATAGGAGGGTCAGCGGGGGTTCGGCTGGGAGGGGGGAGAAGCGGTCTGCCTTGGTGCTCCAAGGCCTGGCGACATTACCTTTATCGCCCCTCCCGCCCCGGTACACTACTGCTCTCCAGCTCTCCTTAGTTTGCCGGTTTTCTTTTTCGGCGATCGGCACGCTTTCAAAGAGCCGCGCATGCGTGGCTGCTCAAAGTTCAATTTTCTGCTCTGCTGCAACTTCCTGTTTCCGGTTGGGTCAGAGCAGAAGATTGAATACTGAGCAGCCGCGCATGCGCGGCTCTTTTGAAAGCGTTCCGGTCACCGAAAAAGAAAGCCGGCAAACTAAGGTGAGGTGGAGAGAGGAAGCTGGTTAAACGATCGAGCCGACGTGCGGGTGGGCGCTGCGGGAACCGCACGATCCTTTATGCCTCACTGCGGTGACAAGACCATTCACCGCTCCACGGGGCGGTGATGGCCTTGTCCCCGTCCCCGCAGAGGCTGCTAATTTTCATTCCCCGTTTTTGGCGGGTTACCTGTGGCTAAACGCAGTAGCCGCGGGTAAACCACCACCGTGTCATTCTCTATTGTACAGCAACTCCTCCAGTCCCTTAACCATTTTTGTCACTCTTCTCTGGACCCTTTCAAGAAGTACTATGTCCTTTTTCATGTACGGTGACCAGTGTTGGATGCAGTATTCCAGGTGGGGGGCATACCATGGCCCGGTACAGTGGCATAATAACCTTGTGATCCCCTTCTTAATCATTCTTAGCATTCTGTTTGCCCTTTTCACCGCTGCTGCACATTGCGCGGACGGTTTCTTTGACTTGTCTACAATTTGTTGTCCCAGATTGGGAATTTGTTTGTAATTTATATTCTAAATGTACAAAAAAACATTGTCAATTAGATATTTGTCCAAGAAATATATTGAATAACGCATCATTCACTTTTAGAGTTCATTTATATAAATGGATTACTTTTCAGCTGCAGAAGTGACAATTTGAGCAAAATTTAGGAAGAATTATAATTACACCTATTGTAAGAAAAATTCTAAAAAATCACTTACATGTGAAAATAATTAATTACACTTTTTGGTGGGTAAATATGTGTACCACATATAAATATGAAAGAATGATGGCGGAATGTTTGGGAACAGCACAGTTACTTACCGTAACAGGTGTTATCCAGGGACAGCAGGCATATATTCTCACATGTGGGTGACGTCATCTACGGAGCCCCAGCGCGGACAGCTTTTCAAGCAAACTTGCTAGAAGTTTCAAGTTTGCACACTGCACCACGCATGTGCTAGCCTTCTTGCCCACTAGAGGGCGCATCCCCACCTCGTGGTCCTCAGTTCCATATCATAGCAAAGAAGCCATCCCCGGGGAGGTGGGCGGGTTGTGAGAATATATGCCTGCTGTCCCTGGATAACACCTGTTACGGTAAGTAACTGTGCTTTATCCCAGGACAAGCAGGCATGATATTCTCACATGTGGGTGACCTCCAAGCCAACCAAAAAAGGGCAGGTGGGAGGATGGCAAATTATGAAAACAGATTACGTAACACCGACTGGCCAAACCGGCCGTCGCTTCTGGACAAAGTGTCCAGACAGTAGTGGGAGGTGAACGTATGAACCGAAGACCAAGTGGCAGCTTTACAAATGTCCTCCATAGGCGTAGATCGGAGGAAAGCCACAGAAGCTGCCATCGCCCGGACTTTATGTCCCGTAACACGACCCGCAAGCAGGAGACCAGCCTGAGCGTAGCAAAAAGAAATACAAGCAGCTAACCAGTTGGACAAGGTGCGCTTTGAAACCGGATGTCCCAAACGATTAGGATCAAAGGACAAAAATAATTGAGGAACCTTCCGATAAGACTTGGAGCGTTGGAGATAAAAGGCCAACGCCCTCTTACAGTCAAGGGTATGAAGCGCCGCCTCACCAGGATGAGAATGGGGCTTTGGAAAAAACACCGGAAGGACAATAGACTGATTGAGGTGGAAATCAGACACAACCTTAGGTAAAAATTTGGGATGGGTGCGAAGAACCACCTTATCATGATGAAACACCGTGAAAGGAGGATCCGCCACCAAGGACTGTAGTTCACTGATTCGACGAGCAGACGTGAGTGCAATCAAAAAGACTACTTTCCAAGTAAGAAACTTAAGATGCGACTTGTCGATGGGCTCAAAGGGAGGCTTCATAAGCTGAGCCAAGACCACATTAAGATCCCACACCACCGGAGGAGGTTTCAGAGGAGGATGGATATTCACTAGCCCCTTCATGAAACGCGTCACCAGAGGATGAAGAGAGAGAGAACGACCCTCAAGATGCCGATGGAATGCTGCAATGGCACTGAGATGTACCCGAATGGAAGTCATTTTCAGGCCAGACTCAGACAAATGCAAAAGATATTCCAGAACCGAAGCCACAGGCACCGAATCTGGTTCCAGACTATTCAAAGAACACCAGGATGTAAACCTGGTCCATTTCTGAATATAGCAAAGCCGAGTCGAGACCTTACGCGAGGCCTCTAAAACGTCCCTCACGGCCCGAGACACCGGAATCGAAGTCAGGGGGAGAGAAACCAAGCAGTCAGATGTAAGGACTGAAGATTGGGATGCAACAGCGAACCCCGACTCTGAGACAGCAGAGAGGGAAACACCGGCAGAAGCAGAGGTTCCCTGGTACTGAGTTGAAGAAGTAGGGAGAACCAGGGCTGCCTGGCCCAACGAGGCGCAATGAGGATCATGGAGGCTCCGGTCGATCTGAGATGGACCAGCGTTCTCAAAATCAGAGGAAACGGCGGAAACGCATAAAGGAACCTCCCCTCCCATTCGAGGAGGAAGGCATCCGCCTCGAGACGATCCGGAGAGTAAATCCGAGAGCAATAGAGGGGCAGCTTGCGAGTCTCCGGGGAGGCAAACAGATCCACCTGAGGAGTTCCCCAGCGGTCGAAAACCTCACGAAGTACTCGGGAGTTCAGAGACCATTCGTGCGGTTGGAGAAGACGACTGAGTTTGTCTGCCAGCTGGTTCTGCTCTCCCTGAATGTACACCGCCCGCAGGAATATGTTCTGGGAGATCGCCCAGTCCCAAAGGCGGAGAGCCTCTTGACACAGAGGCCAAGAGCCCGTACCCCCCTGTTTGTTGACATAGTACATCGCTACCTGGTTGTCCGTCCGCACGAGTACCACCTGGTCGTGCAGTAGGTGGACAAAAGCTCGCGCAGCTAGAAAAATGGCGCGAAGCTCCAGCACATTGATGTGGCACCGACGGTCCTCGGCAGACCACAGACCCTGCGTCCTCAGACCGTCCAGGTGCGCTCCCCTGCCATGCGGGCTTTGCGGCGTTTAAGTGCCCGCTTCTGGAAAGTGGCACACTTCTCGCAGGACGCCGTCGGGTGTTGGGGCCCCAAACACCGCAAACAGCACCCGTGCGGGTCAGTAATTGAAAGAAGCCGTTCACAGCGCCCGCACTTTTTAAAGCCCGTTACGGGCCGGGACATGGGCCCAAAAGAGAGCCGGGAACAAGCGAGGTTCCTCGGCCACGGCTACCGGGAACCCCCGGTAGCAACGGAACGAAAAGGTTTTTTTTTTTTTTTTTTTTTGAAAAAGAAAGAAGAAGACAAAAAAACGCAGCGACCGTGCGAAAATCCCTACACAGCCGCGGCGACAGAAGGCACAATTAGCACAAATTCTCCACAGGGCTTCTGGCTCCGCGGATGAAAATGAACTGAGGACCACGAGGTGGGGATGCGCCCTCTAGTGGGCAAGAAGGCTAGCACATGCGTGGTGCAGTGTGCAAACTTGAAACTTCTAGCAAGTTTGCTTGAAAAGCTGTCCGCGCTGGGGCTCCGTAGATGACGTCACCCACATGTGAGAATATCATGCCTGCTTGTCCTGGGATAATAGTAAGTCCTTTAGCAAGACCAGTAGCAAGTATTTCATTGTTTACAAAAATAATAGGACTGGTAAATGCTGAATTAGTAAAATATTTGGAAAAATTTATTATTTTGCATGATCACCAATCAGGATTTCGCTCTGGATATAGTACAGAAACAGTAACAGCATCATTGGTAAATCAGTTTAATATTTTATTTAGCATTGGTACTAGTGCCCTGATTCTGCAGTTGGATCTAAGTAGCACTTTTGATCTTGTAGCTCATGATCTACTGCTGAGTTGCTTAGATTCAATTGGGATCGGGGTAACGTACAAAACTGGTTTTGTGACTTTTTAAAAAGTAGAACATACGAAGTATATACTGAAGGTAAATATTTCTCTTCATGGATGAGGGTAGGAGTAAAGGGGCACTACTCTGACTGGATAGGGGTCACAAGTGGTGTTCTGCAAGGGTCAGTGCTGGGACCACTGCTGTTCAATATATTTATTAATGATCTAGAAACGGGGACGAAGTGCGAAGTTATCAAGTTCCCGGATGACACAAAACTCTCCAGCAGGGTCAGAACTGTTGAGGAATGCAAAGAACTGCAGAGCGACCTGAACAAACTGAGTGAGTGGGCAAAAAAATGGCAGATGAGCTTCAATTTGGAGAAATGTAAGGTCTTGCACATAGGGAAGGGGAACTCCATCGTACAGCTATACGATGGGAGGGAGGGTACTCGGGGAAGGCAGCCAAGAAAAAGATCTGGGGATATTGGTGGATAACACAATGAATCCGGCAGCCTCAAAAAAAGCGAGCAGAATGTTGGGCATTATCAAAAAAGGTATCACGACCAGAACGAAGGAAGTTATCCTGTCACTGTATCGAGCAATGGTGCGCCCACATCTGGAATACTGCGTCCAATACTGGTCGTCATACCTCAAGAAGGACATGGCAATACTCGAGAGGGTCCAGAGGAGAGCAACGAGGATGATAAAGGGTATGGAGAACCTTTCATATGCCGAATGGTTAGATAGGCTGGGGCTCTTTACCCTGGAGAAGTGGAGGCTGAGAGGGGACATGATAGAGACTTATAAAATCATGAAAGGCATAGAGAAGGTGGAGAGGGACAGATTCTTTAGACTAGCAGGGACAACTAAAACAAGAGGTCATTCAGAAAAACTGAGAGGAGACAGATTCATAACGAATACAAGGAAGTTCTTCTTCACTCAGAGGGTGGTGGACACCTGGAACGTGCTTCCCGGAGAGGTGATAAGACAGAGTACAATTCTAGGGTTCAAAAAGGGACTGGATGACTTCCTGGAAGCGAAGGGGATAACAGGGTACAGATAGAGGTTTACCTTATAGGACATTGAGCGAATAGGGTATGGATATTTTAGGTTAGGTAGGGAACACTTTCAGGTCATGGACCTGGGGGGCCGCCGCGGGAGCGGACTGCCGGGCACGATGGACCCTTGGTCTGACCCGGCAGAAGCAATGCTTATGTTCTTAACTCATGCGGAGTTCCGCAGGGCTCTCCTTTGTCCCCAACACTATTTACATTACATTATATTACATTATATTAGTGATTTCTATTCTGCCTGTGCCTTGCGGTTCTAAGCGGATTACAAATTAGAAGAGATCTGGACATTACCGAGAGAATTACGTAACAATGATTACCGAGAGAATTACATAACAGTGATTCATGTACTTTACATGGTATGGTAGAGGATTACAAATTATAAGATATCTGGATTTTTCCGAAAGAATTACATAGCAAAGAATCAAGTGATAACAGGATACAGTGGAGAATATCAGTATATACGGGTTACAGAAGAAAAGATACCTAACAATGAAGGAAGAAGTTTGTTGGATACTGAAGGTAGATGCTTATTTAGGAATCAGAATATTTTTGGAAGGTAAGGTTCTAGGAGTTGACTAATGTGTTATTCACGGGGGGGAGAGCATGTGCGAAAGGGGAGGAGATTGGTTAGTAGGGACGTGTTTTTTGAATAGAAATGTTTTGAATAGAAATTTAGTTTCTTTGGCGCATTTAGTCCAAAGTTTAAATGTGATGTTTTATATATATATATATATATATATATATATATATATGCAGATGATATTACCATATTGTTACCTTGCAAAGCTTTCTCGAGTGAATTGATTGCTCAGATTTCAAATGTCTTGGAAAAGGTAGAACTGTGGATGTTGCAGTTCAAGTGAAACAATCCCGAAAAAACTAAGGGCTCCTTTTACTAAGGTGCATTAGGGCATTAACACGCAGAATAGCGCATGCTACAATGCCACAAATGCTAGACGCTAATGCCAGCATTGAACTGGCATTAGTTCTAGCCACGTAGCGTGAGGTTAGCGTGCGCTAATCTGCTGCGTGCGCTAAAAACCCTAGCGCACCTTAGTAAAAGGAGCCCTAAGATTTTTTTAGCTATCCCTAACAATAAAATTCAGGAAACAACTATCAAATTGAATGGTCTATGTTTTGAAATAGTACCTAAGTTTGGGGAATAACTTTTAGTTTAACTTTTAGGAAATATATGGATCTGTTAATTAAAAAATGTTATGCAATACTATGGAAATTGAGGACCATTAAGAAATATTTTGATATAGAGTCCTTTCAGCTATTAGTTCAGCCTACTATACTGTCTACCCTGGATTATTGTAACATCATATATCTAAGGTTAACATAAAAGACTTCATTAAGACTTTTAGTTCAAAATGCCGCTGTCCATTTGATTTTTGGTCTAAAGAAATATGACCATGTGAGTTCCTTTTATACTATATTGCATTGGCTCCCATTTGAAATTTTTAAATTTGGGTATATCTGTTACAAGGCACTTTTTGGTATATTGCCTTCTTATCTGGTATCTTATCTCAAATTCAAGTCAAATAAACACACAAGAAACTCCAGTATGTTCATCTTCCCTGCTCTAAAGGGGCACAGAAGCCGCATGGAGGAGGTGAAAGCAGGCGGCAGCTGAGGTAGGAGAGGTCGGGGACACAGAAAGCAGAGCCCGGAGGAGGCAGGAGGAAGCAGGGACTGTTGGTGGCGAGGAGCGGGTAGCGAGAGTAAGCTCCGCCCACCCGCACCGCGTCACCAGCGTCGTCAGTGCCCGGACTCCCCCTGGGAGAGCAAACGGCGTGCAGCCGTTCGGCGCGCAGCGAAGGCGCGCGGCAAAGGCACTCGCCTTAGCGAGAGCCGCCTTTGCGAAGGAGCCAGAAGACCAGGCCACCCAGCAGATTAAACTAGAAAGTAAATCACCAGTACTTCTCTCTTAAATTCTTTCTTCTTTTTCTCTTCACAGCAGGGACTGCCTTGCACACTTCACACCAAGAGACCAGAAAGAGAAATGGAAGCAGCAGGAATCCAGAGAAGCTTTCCGGTGTACTGCACGGAGTGTCATATGTATGACTACCTCCCCTTGGGAATGCAGGCATACATATGCGGTCGGTGTCAGGAACTGGAAAGCCTAAAGAAGGAGGTCGACAGACTGCAGGACAGGGTCCAGGAGCTGGAGGGACTCCGAATCCCGGAAGAACCGTGGGCAGCTGAGGACCCCACAAGAGAGAGCCACATTGAGGAGCAAGTACGGGAGCTCGAGAGATTCATCGAGGAGGCCTACAGGAGCGTGGAGAATCAGGATCATCAACAGTGAAGACAGGAACCAACAGACGGAAGACAGGAGCTGCCAGACACCAGCATCAAGCAGACAGAGGAAACAAAGATTCACCAGAACCCTGAGGGAGAAGCATCGAGTCTCACCACGGATACAGATTTGAGACCAAAGACGAAGCTGAGGAAGGGGAAATCTGCAATCGTGGTGGGAGACTCAATCCTGAGAGAAGTGGACAGTCACATAGCAGGAGGGAGAGAGGACCGGCTGGTGACATGTCTCCCTAGGGCAAGGACGAAGGACATCACCGACAGAATTGAGAGGATCATGGAAGGAGCTGAGACAGAAGAGACAGCGGTGATAATCCACGTTGGGACAAACGACGTCAACAGCAGAAATTACAGCAGGACTACGCTAACTGAACATTTCAAGAGCCTGGGGAGGAAACTGAAGCTGAGGACGAAGAGGATAGCATTCTCAGAGATCCTGCCAGTACCGAGGGCAGACGTGAAGAGGCAGACTGAGCTACAAGCAATGAACGCATGGCTGAGGAGATGGTGTGAAGAGGAAGGTTTCCACTTTGTGAAGAACTTGATGACTTTTTGGGGGAAGAACAAGCTCTACAGGAGGGACGGACTACACCTGAGCACGGCGGGAACAAGACTGCTGGCGAACAACATCAAGAAAGAAATAGAGATGGCTTTAAACTGAGAAGGGGAAAGCCGAACATCGACCAGATGTCGACATTTCGGAAAACAGTATCAAATGAAGATGCTGAGTGGGAAAAATGCTGGGAAGAAACAAATGACACACCACAGGGGTCCAAAGGTCAAGCGGAACCAGAGAACAAAAAGAAGAGCTTACAGCAGGAGTTAGGGGAACAGGTGAAATTGAGGAAACAGGCTGAGGACGAGAAAGACAAGACATTGGGAGAGGAAGAACAAAACGGAATTCAGGGTCTGGAAGACCGCAAGGAGGACGGCAAGAGGGAAAATTCACAAGGCAGAACAACGAGGAAGGGAAAAAATCAAGACTTAAACTGTTTATATGCTAATGCAAGGAGTCTAAGGGCCAAAATGGGAGAACTGGAAGTCATAGCTAAAAATGAAGACCTGGACATTATAGGAATTACAGAAACATGGTGGACTGATGATAACAAATGGGATGTAGTATTGCCCGGGTACAATCTCTAAAGGAGAGACAGGACCCAGAAGAAGGGCGGAGGAATAGCACTATATATAAAGGACACCATTCACTCGACCAGATTGGATACGGCAGCAAGGGTGGAAGAACTGGAATCATTATGGGTTAAATTACCAGGAAGAAATGGAGCTGACATAAAATTGGGACTGTACTATCGCCCACCTGGACAAACGGAGGCAAACGACAAAGAACTGGAAGCAGAATTGAGGAGAGAATGCAAAAGCGGAAGTGTACTGGTGATGGGGGATTTCAACTATCCCGGGATAGACTGGAACATTGGGAACTCAAGCTGTGTGAGGGAAACTGAATTCCTGGAGGCTGTGGGAGACTGCTTCATGGAACAGCTTGTTAAAGAATCAACGCGAGGGAATGCTACTCTCGACCTAATCCTAAATGGACTAGGGGGACCTGCAAAGGAAGTGGCAGTTGTAGGACCACTAGGAAATAGCGATCACAACATGATCCGGTACAAATTAGAGGTAGGAGCATCCAAAGTGAAAAGAACTGCAGCGACGACGCTCAACTTCAGGAAAGGGAACTATGACGTTATGAGAGCAGTGGTGAAAAAGAAACTCAAAAATTGCTCAAAACGGATGGAAACCTTAGAGAAAGCATGGTCCATATTCAAGGACACGGTGCTGGAAGCACAAAACCTGTACATTCCCAGGTTTAGGAAAGGGTGCAAAAAAAAAAAAAATCGAACAAAAGACCCGGTATGGATAACGACAGAGGTAAAGAGGGTGATAGGAGATTTTAAAAAATCGTTCCGAAAATGGAAAAAGGACCAAACTGAGGAAAACCGGAAAGAACACAAAAATTACCAGAAAGAATGTCACCGAATGGTTAGAAATGCAAAGAGAGAATACGAGGAGAAGCTGGCTGAGAAATCCAAAAACTTCAAATCATTCTTCAGATACGTCAAGGGGAAGCAACCGGCAAGGGAGGAAGTAGGACCATTGCATGATGGAGACAGAAAGGGGGTGGTAAAGGAGGAAAAAGAGGTAGCCGACAGGTTAAACAAGTTCTTCTCGTCGGTCTTCACGAGCGAGGAGATTTTAAAAAATCGTTCCGAAAATGGAAAAAGGACCAAACTGAGGAAAACCGGAAAGAACACAAAAATTACCAGAAAGAATGTCACCGAATGGTTAGAAATGCAAAGAGAGAATACGAGGAGAAGCTGGCTGAGAAATCCAAAAACTTCAAATCATTCTTCAGATACGTCAAGGGGAAGCAACCGGCAAGGGAGGAAGTAGGACCATTGCATGATGGAGACAGAAAGGGGGTGGTAAAGGAGGAAAAAGAGGTAGCCGACAGGTTAAACAAGTTCTTCTCGTCGGTCTTCACGAGCGAGGACACATCGAATGTACCAGAACCCGAAGAGACAATAAGTGGAGATCTAGAAGAAAAACTGGTGCATATAGAGATAAGCCATGAGGAGGTCCTCAAACAGATAGACAGACTAAAAAGCGACAAATCACCGGGCCAGGACGGAATCCACCCAAGGGTTCTAAAAGAGCTAAGGAACGAAATAGCGGAAACTCTCCAACAAATTTGCAACTTGTCCTTGAAAACTGGAGAGATCCCAGAGGACTGGAAAATAGCAAATATCACACCTATCTTTAAAAAGGGATCGAGGGGTGACCCAGGGAACTACAGGCAAATAAGCCTGACTTCAGTCCCAGGCAAGATGATGGAGGCACTGATAAAGGACACCATCTGTGAACACATAGAAAAAAATGGACAACTAAAAGCGAGCCAGCATGGTTTCTGCAAGGGAAAATCGTGCCAAACAAACCTACTGCACTTCTTTGAAGGGATAAACAGCCAAATGGACAAAGGAGAACCCGTAGACATCATCTATCTCGACTTCCAAAAGGCCTTTGACACGGTGCGACTTCTTAGGAAGCTGTGGAGCCACGGGGTGGAAAGGGACGTACACAGATGGATTAAACACTGGTTGGCAGACAGAAAGCAACAGGTTGGAGTGAAGGGCCACTACTCAGACTGGCGGAAGGTCACGAGCGGTGTTCCCCAGGGGTCGGTGCTCGGACCGCTGCTGTTCAATGTATTCATAAACGACCCAGAAGCGGGGACGGAGTGTGAAGTTCTAAAATTTGCGGATGACACCAAACTCTGCAGCAGGTTTAGAACCACGGAAGAATGTGAAGACCTACAAAGGGACCTAAACAAACTGGAAGAGTGGGCAAACAAATGGCAAATGCGCTTTAATATAGAAAAATGAAAGGTCATGCATTTAGGGGAAAAAAACCCAATGTTCAGCTACAAAATGGGGGGGTCAGTGCTAGGGGATAGTAACCTTGAAAAAGACTTGGGTGTGCTGGTAGATACTACAATGAAACCAACGGCACAATGTGCAGCAGCCTCCAAGAAAGCAAACAGAATGTTGGGTATTATTAAGAAGGGCTTTACAACCAGGACATAGAAAGTCATCATGCCGCTGTATCGTGCGATGGTTCGCCCGTATCTGGAGTACTGTGTCCAGTATTGGTCACCGTACCTCAAGAAGGACATGGCGATACTTGAAAGGGTCCAGAGAAGAGCGACGAAAATGATAAAAGGTATGGAAAACCTTTCATACGCAGACAGGTTGGGAAGGCTGGGGCTCTTCTCCCTTGAAAAGAGGAGACTCAGAGGAGACATGATTGAGACTTTCAAGATCATGAAGGGCATAGAGAGGGTGGAAAGGGACAGATTCTTCAGATTATTGGGAACCACAAGCACAAGGGGGCACGCAGAGAAGCTGAAAGGGGACAATTTCAGAACCAATGCTAGGAAGTTCTTTTTTACGCAGAGGGTGGTGGACACCTGGAATGTGCTTCCGGAGGTTGTGATAGGACAAAGTACACTACGGGGGTTCAAGGAAGGATTGGATAAATTCCTGAACGATAGGGGGATTGAAGGATACAGATAGAGGTAGAGATAGGTTATAGATAGAGTATGGATAGAAGGATAAAAGGGATTAGAGAAGGATCACATTACATGGTCATGGGCCTGATGGGCCGCCACGGGTGCGGACTGCTGGGCACGATGGACCTCGGGTCTGTCCCAGCAGAGGCAACTTCTTATGTTCTTATTATAAAACCTTTCTGGTTAGGACATTAGCATACCAAGCGGGGAAGATGAACTTGATGAGCCCTTTGATTGTCCAATCTTACTCTTATCTCAAATTTAGGAAATTATTGAAAACTTACCTATTTGATAAGCAAGAATGTTAATTTTTAACAAAATAATAACGATGGTGTATTTTAATTAGATATTCATACTTTATTGAATTGTATTTATTTATTGATGTTCTATTTAATTTAGGAATATGTTTTTTGAATTGTATTTCTTCACTGAAATGTCTCAGTTTCTTTTGTTGTGAACATCCCAGAACTACTGGCAGGGTGGTATACAAGAAAATAAATTATTATTATTATTATTATTAAGTACTCCCAAGTCTCTTTCCTGGGGGTTCTCTCTGATTATAGCACCGGACATCCTGTATTTGTGCATAGGATTTTTCTTACCGATATGCATCACCTTGCACTTATCCACGTTTAACCTCATTTGACATTTCGGGGCCCATTCCTCGAGTGTTTTTATGTCTTATTTTAGGAAACGTTGTCAGTCTTATGCTTTTAAGTTAATAGAGATTTGGAACAGACTCCCTGGTCCTATTAGAACGATAGGTCAGTTGCAATTGTTCCAGAAATCTTTACAAACTTTGTTATTTTCACAATATTTAAACAGTTTATCCATAAGATCTACTAACCAGTAAATATTGCAAGATTTATTTTTACAATAGGCTAAGCTATACTCTACTCCTTTCTCCTTGTTACATCTTTATGTATTTTCTGGTCTTTTGATTTTTGTTAACTGAGGCGAGCTCCGATGGGAGATGACCCGGTATATAAATTGAAGATTAGATTAGATCTCTTTCAACATGTGTATGGTTCAGTGTTTCCATTTTGTCTTTGTATTATTGAAATCTAACCTCAGTGAATGAGCTCTCCCATATGATCATATCCTCATAGATAGTAAATTCCTGCCCTGGTGGAGCGTAAGGGTTATAACTTCCAACAATTTCATTACTCCTTGTACCATCAAGTAGAGAGATTGTGTTTATAATATCATGTCTTATGGCAAAATCACCATTCTCATCAAAAATGATTTCCTCATCTAGAACGTTCTTGAAGTGGAGGTTCTTCAGATAATGATTAAGCTAATGAGAAGAGAAATCATTTTATTAGTGAAGCTAACTGAAGAGATGCATGCCTTGCTTCAAGCACATATAATCTGCTCCTGATTTTAGGCACACACTTTCATTTTCAAACAACATTAAGGTGGAGCTTATTATTAAAATTTATAAAAATGACTTTTTTAATCGCACAATTTTGTTTTTGTATTTGAAGAAACATGTCAGGTAAAACAACAGTTAAATCTGTGAACATTTGCTGGCAGCTCAAAATAGCAAGCTCCTAACTTTCACAGTAAGAGCCTGATTCATATAGGATGCTCTATATCAGCAGCTGCCTAAGTGGCTTTTGAGAATCACACACGGGCATCCTATACAGAATTTCATGACAGACGCCTAACCGCGACTAACCACCCCAATTCTCTAACCAGCATCCATGTCACAGGCACTGGTTAGAGAATCATGTTGCCACTGAGCTGATGTCCACTTCATCCTGCTGGGACCCCTGAAGTCCCTCAACTCTCTGCAACAAGAGGAGAGCCCAATTCCTCCTGCCACCATCCCCCAAAGCAATCTCCCAAAGCATCTCTGGCCATCTGGTAACAACCACCCTTTCCAGGGCCCTTCTATCTACCTGGAGGCCTCACCCAGCATCCCCCCAAAAAAGATCACCCACCAATTCCCCTCCCTATTCCCCTGAAGGTCCAGCTGGAGGGAGGTATGCACCCTCTGGCTGGCAGGGCCTCCATTGCAAAATGGCAGCCCTTCCCAGTGCATTCTGAGATACACAAAGAGAAGCCTAAGGCCCTGATTGACTTAGATACCTAAGACCCCTCCCATAGGAGGGATTTAAGGTATTTGGCCAATCTGAGGCTTAGGTCACTCTGAGTGTATCCCAGGATGCACTGGGAAAGATGTCTAATACTCCAGCTAGCCCAGGAGCCTAAGGCCCCCTATGGGAGGGCCTTAATCTCATCCCTGGTGCATCCCAAAATGCACCAGGAAGGGGAAGGCCTACAATTGTACAGTGGTAGGCCTGCCTGATGGAGGGTGTATGCCTCCCTCTAGCTGGACCTTCATTTTAAAAGGTACAGGGGAAGTGGTGGATGGGGTGGCAAAATTATCTTAGTAGGTTTAATAATTGACAAAAAAATAATTGGGGGATAGGCACCTATGGCACTTAGCAGCTATTAATGCCTAACTAGGCTTTTCTATGGGTGGAACATGACTTAGGCACCACTAAGTAAGATTCTCCAAAAACATAAATGTCCTGAAATATATGCCTTGCCTAGATTTTTTCCACGTACAGTAAGTTTTTACATTGGCACTGTTAGGTGTGATTCAGTAAATGTCAAATAAGCATGATTGACGTGTAGCTGGTATCATTTTTCTAGTTTCTGGCCCACTTAGGCACTCTTTACAGAACCTGGGTTTAAGTGACTTGCCTAGAGTCACAAGAAAGAGGCTGGGATTGAACTCACAACCTCAGGGTGCAAAATCAGCAGTTTTAACCACTAGGCCACTCCTCCAGATATTCGTTAATACTGACATTTCTGAACCAAATTCAACAGAGACATGGATGATGTTAGAGACCCAGCACAGTACACCTCTTGTACATAGGGAGACCAGTGTTAGAGGATCAGAAGGACAGTTGTGCCTACCTCAGACTGATGAAATAGGGGGCTGAAGATATCAAGAAAAGGAGTCAATGAATGTGTTTTTATTGCAACCACTAATGAAGGAAGAGATGGCATTACATTTGCAGCCTGTGGCCAATACTCCAAGACATCGAGAGTGCCATGATGACCCCATGGAACAAAAAGTTGTTAAAGGGCATCTCATAGGGGCAAATTAGCAGAAGGAATGAAATGAAGAAATCAAGGCATGGTCAAAGGTCAATGCAATACCAAAGGTAGTAGGAATATAGCAGGAGACTGGAAAAGGGGTGATAAAAGTAACTGTGTAACTGAACATGTACAGTGCAAATAAAGTACTATTAACATCCACAAGAACCTACCCAAAGCAGATACAGAACAAAAACAGATCCAGGATCAATAAACAGTATATAGAAAAAAGTGTTTTATTTTAACAGTATCTGACAAGGGCCAAGCTTTGCCCTCAAATGATCTTCATCAGAGATTTAAAATCACAAATTTTAAAGAGACTAATACTTAAAATATATATGAAATTAAAAATACAATAAAAGCATCAGATATAGTGTGTGGGATCCAGGTAATAATCTTATGTTCATAAACAGAGCCATTATGAATTATATAGTAGGCTTAGCTAGTGAATAGCACAAGGCTAGAATGTAGATTATAAGTAGGGGTGGTATTCTAGATCTCCCTTAAATGCCTTGTATTAATTGTTTATTTTTTCGTTTTTCTTCACGGCCCTCAGAGATGCCACCAACGGTTCAATACATGATCATGACCCCTGGCTTTATGCACCCAATCATCACCGGGTCAATGTTAGTATAAAACTAGTTAAGTCTTAAAGTGTGTTTCTTTTACTTTCTTATATTTTTCCAAAAATTTTTATAACTTAAGATTAATATCATAAATATTGAGAACTTAGATTGGGTGGTCACGTTGTGAGAAGCCAGTATTAGTAAGGGATAGTAGCCCTGAGGAAACCCCCTCTACGTGTGAAACATGTTGGCTTATTTATCCCTTGTCAACCTCCATCCCGGTTAAGCTAGGTATTGATTCAAATACTTCTTATAAAATATTTATGATATTAATCTTAAGTTATAAAAATTTTGGGAAAAATATAAGAAAATAAAAGAAACACACTTTAAGACTTAACTAGTTTTACACTAACATCGACCCGGTGACGATTGGGTGCATAAAGCCAGGGGTCATGATCATGTATTGAACCCTTGGTGGCATCTCTGAGGGCCGTGAAGAAAAATGAAAAAATAAACAATTAATACAAGGCATTTAAGGGAGGTCTAGAATACCACCCCTACTTATAATCATAAACAGAGCCATAGCATAAAATAAGAATCAGTGTTGTGCCAAAGTTTCAAATAAAACCAACAGAGGGAAGACAGAACCCACCAGACCCCAGGGGGGAAGGATCTTGCGGAGGAACTGAGCGAGCAGAAGAGGCAGAGACCCAACAGAACCCGGAGGAAGGATTGGAGGATCGAGCCATTGATACAGACCTGAGACCCAAGAGGAAGCTGAAAAAAGGGAAATCTGCAATCATAGTGGGAAACTCAATCCTGAGGGAAGTGGACAGTCACGTAGCAGGAGGCAGAGAGGACAGACTAGTGACATGTCTCCCGGGGGCGAGGACAAAGGACATCTCCGACAGAATCGAGAGAATCCTTGAGGGAGCTGAGACGGAGGAGACAGCGGTGATAATCCACGTTGGAACCAACGACATCAGCAGAAGGAACTACAACAGGACCACACTGACCAACCAGTTTAGGATCCTGGGGAGGAAACTGAAGCTGAGGACAAGGAAGATAGCCTTCTCAGAGATCCTGCCAGTTCCGAGGACGGATGCAAGGAGGTAGACCGAGCTGCAAGCAATAAACGGTTGGCTGAGGAGATGGTGCGATGAGGAGGGTTTCCACTTTGTACGAAACTGGCCAACCTTCCTGGGGAAAAGTAAGCTCTACAGGAGAGATGGATTGCACCTGAGCACGGCTGGAACGAGGATGCTGGCACGCAACATCCAGAACGGCATAGACATGACTTTAAACTGAGGACAAGGGGAAAGC
Organism: Geotrypetes seraphini; assembly: GCF_902459505.1. Classification (NCBI taxonomy): domain Eukaryota; kingdom Metazoa; phylum Chordata; class Amphibia; order Gymnophiona; family Dermophiidae; genus Geotrypetes; species Geotrypetes seraphini. The sequence continues at coordinate 95,153,637 of NC_047095.1, read as the reverse complement.
CGATAGTTGATCCGACATCGACACATCGGACTAGAGTATCAAACAAGGATACTGAACTGGGAAAAGGCGATAGAGGGACTGAGTGGACATTTTTTGAAAAAAAAAACAAGTACAATAGAGGGACTGAGTGGACATTTTTTGGAAAAAAAAACCAAGGACAATAGAGGGACTGAGTGGACATTTTTTGATAAAAAACCCAAGGACGCAATGCAGGGGCCCAAGGAACAAATGAAACTAAAGAGCGGAAAAAGGAGGAAACTGCCAGAGCCAGAGGGACATACAAAAATGGAGAAGCAGCCTGAGGACGAGTTAGACACACCACAGGAGCAGGGCAAGGACGAAACAGACACACCGCAGGAGGAGGATGAGCGAAATGGGGCTCGGGGGCTGACCAACCATGAAGGGGTAGGCAGGAGTACCAATCCACGAGGAAATCAAGCAGAAAAGGTAAACAACAGGGACTTAACTTGCCTATACACAAATGCTAGGAGCCTAAGAACTAAAATGGGAGAGCTAGAAGTTATAGCCAACAAGGAGGGCCTAGACTTAATTGGAGTCACAGAGACATGGTGGTCCGAGGACAATAAATGGGATGTGGTCCTACCAGGGTACAAACTCTATAGGAGTGACAGGTCACATAAGAAGGGTGGAGGAATAGCGCTATATATAAAGGACTCCATTCCTTCAACCAGGATGGAAACAACAGTAAGGGCGGACGGCTTGGAATCGTTATGGGTTAAGCTGACAGGAGGAAAGGGAGCAGACATAAAATTGGGGCTCTACTACCGCCCACCAGGACAACTGGAAGCAAACGACCAGGACCTGGAGGCTGAATTGAGGCAGGTATGCAAAAGCGGAAGTGTGGTGGTGATGGGTGACTTCAACTAGCCTGGGATAGACTGGAACACTGGACACTCAAATTGCACGAGAGAAACAAAATTCCTGGAGGTGGTGAGGGACTGTTTCATGGAGCAACTGGTCATGGAACCTAATACTCAATGGACTAGGGGGACCCGCAAAGGACGTGGTAGTACTAGAGCCATTAGGAAACAGCGATCACAACATGATCCAGTGTAAGCTAGAAATGGGAACATCAAAGGTGAAAAGAACTACAACAACAGCATTTAACTTTAGAAAAGGAAATTACAAGGCCATGAGGAAAATGGTGGGAAAGAAACTCAGCAACAGCTCAAGGAAGATGGAGACCGTAGAGGATACCTGGGCCCTACTCAAGGGCACGGTGCACGAAGCACAAAACCTGTATGTCCCCAGGTTCAGGAAAGGGTGCAAAAAAAAAAAAAAAAAAAAACGAACCAAAAACCCGGCGTGGATAACAAATGCGGTGAGAAAGGTGATAAGAGACAAGAAAACATCATTTAGAAAATGGAAAAAGGACCAAACAAAGGACAACCAGAAGGAACACAAAAGGCACCAAAAGGACTGTTACCGAGAGGTTAGGAAAGCAAAAAGAGAATATGAGGAGAGGCTGGCGGGGGAAGCAAGAAACTTCAAACCATTCTTCAGGTATGTGAAGGGGAAACAACCAGCTAGGGAGGAAGTGGGACCGTTAGACGATGGAGACAGGAAGGGAGTAGTAAAGGAGGAAAAAGAGATAGCTGACAGGTTAAACAAGTTCTTCTCATCAGTCTTCACAAGAGAGGACATATCCAATATCCCAGAACCCGAGGAGCACATAAACAGAGACCCTGATGAGAAGCTAGTCCAACTAGAGGTAAACAAAGAGGATGTTCTCAGAAAGATAGACAGACTGAAGAGCGACAAATTACCAGGTCCGGACGGCATCCACCCAAGGGTATTAAAAGAACTGAGAAACGAAATAGCGGATACACTAACCCAATTATGTAACCTATCCTTAAAAACTGGGGAGATCCCAGAAGACTGGAAAATAGCCAATGTCACGCCCATCTTTAAGAAGGGATCAAGGGGTGACCCAGGAAACTACAGGCCGGTGAGCTTGACCTCAGTTCCGGGAAAGATGATGGAAGCACTAGTCAAGGACGCAATCTGCGAATACATAGAAGGCAATGGACAACTGAAGGCGAGCCAGCACGGCTTCTGCAAGGGAAGGTCATGCCTCACGAACTTACTGTACTTCTTTGAAGGAATAAACAACCAGGTGGATAAAGAGGAATCCATAGACATCATTTACCTTGACTTCCAAAAAGCCTTTGATAAGGTACCTCACGAAAGACTACTTAAGAAGCTGTGGAGCCACGGGGTGCAGGGGGATATCCACCGATGGATCAAACACTGGCTGGCAGGCAGGAAGCAAAGGGTTGGAGTAAAGGGCCATTACTCAGACTGGCAATGGGTCACGAGTGGAGTTCCACAAGGGTCGGTGCTGGGACCAATCCTGTTCAATATATTCATCAACGACCTGGAGACGGGGACGACATGTGAGATTATCAAATTTGCTGATGACACCAAGCTTTACAGCAGGGATAGAAACGCGGAAGACTGCGAGGTCCTGCAAAGAGACCTAACAAGACTGGAAGAGTGGGCAAAAAAATGGCAAATGAGTTTTAATATAGAGAAATGTAAGGTCATGCATGTAGGGAAAAAGAACCCGATGTTCAGCTACAAAATGGGGGGATCACTGCTAGGGGTAAGCAACCTTGAAAGAGACCTGGGGGTGATGGTGGACACAACATTGAAAGCATCAACTCAGTGTGCAACGGCCTCAAAGAAAGCGAACAGAATGTTGGGTATCATTAAAAAGGGTATCACAACCAGGACGAAGGAAGTCATCATGCCGCTGTATCGTGCAATGGTGCGCCCACATCTGGAGTACTGTGTCCAGTACTGGTCACCATACCTCAAGAAGGACATGGCAGTACTCGAGGGAGTCCAGAGGAGAGCAACTAAAATGATAAAAGGTATGGAAAACTTTTCGTATGCTGACAGGTTGAAGATGCTGGGGCTCTTCTCCCTGGAAAAGTGGAGACATGATAGAAACCTTCAAAATCCTGAGGGGCATAGAGAAAGTGGACAGGGACAGATTTTTCAGACTGTGGGGAACCACTAACACAAGGGCTCACTCGGAGAAATTGAGAGGGGACAGGTTTAGAACAAATGCTAGGAGGTTCTTTTTTACCCAGAGGGTGGTGGACATATGGAACGCGCTTCCGGAGGTTGTGATAGCCCAGAGCACATTGCAGGGTTTCAAGGAAGGTTTAGACAAGTTCCTAAAAGAAAAGGGGATTGAAGGTTACAGATAAAAAGAAGAGGTAGGTTACAGAAATGGATAGGAACCATATTATAGGTCATAGACCTGACAGGCCGCCGCGAGAGCGGACCGCTGGGCGCAATGGACCAATGGTCTGACCCAGTGGTGGCAACTTCTTATGTTCTTTTGTTCTTAACCTAACATCAAATTAAGTAGAAATCTAAGTGGAGTGCACTTATATTGGCATTGTTGCATGTCAGTTATATTCCATCATAACTAAGTATTACAACTAGAGCACTCAATTAAAATATTAGCACACACACTTCTAAAAACAGAAAAATAAAGTAAAATCCATTAAAATTTATTATATTAACCCCCCCATCTCTTTTATCAAACTGCACTGTTGAGCAGCACAAGCTAAATGTTGAGCCACCTATTCTATTCCTTGGCATTTATTTATTTATTTTGTTTTCTATCCCATTATTCCCAGAGTTCAGAATGGGTTACAGGTTAAACATACATAATAAACAGTTAACAAGTTATGATTTGCTATAACTACAGTCCACTTTATGATAGCAGTTATTATCCTAACTTGATTCATACAAGGAGTCTAATACCAATTTACATAATATACAGTTTACAGGTTGCAAATTGTCATCGTTATCCTACAGTGAAAATTTTTTCAATACAAGTTATTATTCTAACTGGACACACATTGGGATCAATACCAATATGCGTGGAGGGGCATAATCGAAAGGAACGTCTAAGTCTGTTTTCGTCCAAGTCACAAGTCATCCAATGTAAAAACAACTTAGGACACATTTTCGAAAAATACGTCCAAATTATTTTCCGTTTCAAAAATCGGCTAAGTTTACATCCTGCCGATCTGATCATCCAAGCTGCTCAATCGTCCATCTTTATACCACATTTTCATCCAACGCCAGGAAGTTCTTCTTCACACAGAGGGTGGTGGATACATGGAATGCGCTGCCGGAGGATGTAGTAAACAGGAGCACACTACAGGGCTTCAAAGAATCTTTAGATAGGTACTTGGAGGACAAAGGGATAGAAGGGTACAGATAAGAATAGAAGTAGAGGTAAGTTATAAAATTAGTCAGGGACCACTGTTTAAGGCAATAGGCCTGATGGGCTGCCGCGGGTGCGGACCGCTGGGCAAGATGGACCTATGGTCTGCCTCAGCGGAGGCAACTCTTATGTTCTAACTTTTTGTCCAAATCAAAAATGCCTAGAACAAGCCCTGTTGGACATGGGAGGGGTCTGCAAAGTGATGGACTGAATACCCAGACATGGCACCTAAATAGTGGGGTACCTTACTGGGCACTGCTGTGAACTTCACCAAAAGGGTGCCATGTTATCATCTCACTACAGTTCCATTATAGATCATAGTGAGCCCCCCAAACCACTTCCAGAATCCCCTAGAACCACTTATCTACCACCCCAATAGCCCTTATGGCTGCAGGAGCCACTTATATGCCAGTACAAAAGGTTTTGGGGTATATAGGGGAGGGCACATGTTTCAATATCAATGCAGTGATTACAGGAGCTTATGGGCATGGGTCCTCCTCTCCATGGGTCCCTAACCCACCCCCAATAAGAACATAAGAATCGCTTCTGCTGAGTCAGACCATAGGTCCATCATGCCCAGCAGTCCACTCCCGCGGCGGCTCCCCAGGTCAATGACCTGTAAGTGATCTATTACTCTAAAGCAATTGTACCCTTCAATCCCCTTTTCCTTCAGGAATTTGTCCAGTCCCATTTTGAAACCCAAAATCATACTCTGCTTTACTTCCTCCTCCGGAAGTGCATTCCAGGTGTCCACCACCTTCTGAGTGAAGAACTTCCTGGCATTTGTTCTGAATCTGTCTCTCTTCAATTTTTCCAAATGCCCTCTAGTTTTTGTTGCCCCCGCCAGTCTGAAGAATCTGTCCCTCTCACCTTCATGATCTTGTAAGTTTTTATCATATCCCCTCTAAGTCTCCACTTTTCCAGGGAAAAGAGCCCCAGCTTCTCCAATCTCTCAGCATACGAAAGGTTCTGCATGCCCTTTTATCATTTTTGTTGCTCTTCTCTGGACCCTCTCCAGTATCGCCATATCCTTCTTAAGGTACGGCGACCAGAACTGAATGCAATACTCCAGATGCAGTCACACCATACAACGGGAGGATAACCTCCTTGCTTCTGGTAGCGATACCTTTATTGATAATGCCCAACATTTTATTTGCCTTTTTCGAGGCCACGGCACATTGTGTCGCCGGTTTCATTGTTCTATCCACCATAACCCCCAAGTCCCTTTCTAGGTTGCCTTCCCTCAATAATATCGCTCCCATTGTGTAATTGTACATCGGGTTTCCTTTTCCCATGTGCATGACTTTACATTTCTCCACATTGAAGCTCATCTGCCATTTATTTGCCCACTCACTCAGTTTGTTCAGGTCCCTTTGTAGTTCTCTACATTCCTCAACAGTTCTAACCTTACTGGAGAGTTTTGTGTCGTCCGCAAATTTTATAATTTCACACTTCATCCCTGCTTCCAGGTCATTAATAAATATATTGAACAGGAGAGGTCCCAGCACTGACCCTTGCGAGATGCCACTCGTGACCCCTTTCCAGTCAGAATAGTGACCTTTCACTCCTACTCTCTGTTTCCTGTTCGCCAGCCAGTTTCTGATCCATCTGTATATGTCCCCTTCCACTCTTTGGTTCCACAGTTTCCTTAGTAGGCGCTCGTGAGGCACCTTGTCGAAGGCTTTCTGGAAGTCCAGGTACACTACGTCTATGGGGTCACCTTTGTCCAATTGTTCGCTTATCCCCTCAAAGAAGTGCAGTAGGTTCGTCTGGCATGATCTACCATTACAGAACCATGCTGGCTTGTTCTCATCAGCTTATTTTTTTCTATATGCTCATTGATACTGTCCTTGATAAATTATTCGCCCATCTTCCCCGGAACCGAGGTTAAGCTGACCGGTCTATAATTCCCTGGGTCGCCTTTGGATCCTTTCATGAAGATGGGTGTAACATTTGCTATCCTCCAGTCCTCCGGGATTACCCCTGTTTTCAAGGATAGGTTGCTGTAGTAACTCTGCTATTTCATCTCTAAGCTCTTTTATTATTCTCGGGTGGATTCCATCGGGCCTGGATATTTGTCCGTTTTTAGTCTATCTATCTGTTTGAGTACATTCTCGAGGCTTACTTCCATGCACAATAATTTTTCCTCTTGGTCCCCCTTGAAGAATTTTTCGGGTTCCGGCACGTATGGACGTGTCCTCTTTTGTGAATACCGACGAGAAGAACGTGTTTAATCTATCCACCACCTCCTCTACCACTCCCTTCCTGTCTCCCTTAACCAGGGGTCCCACCTCCTCCCTCGCTGGTTGTTTTCCTTTCACATATCAAAAGAATGGTTTAAAATTCTGTGCCTCCTTGGCAAGTCTCTCTTCATACTCTTTTTTTGCTGTTCTGACCACGCGGTGAAATTCTTTGATGCTTCCTGTGCTCTTTCCAATTTTCCTCGGTTTTATCCTTTTTCCACGTCCTGAAGGATTTTTTCTTGTCTCCTATCACCTTCTTAACTTCATTGGTTAACCATGCTGGGTCTCTCGCTTGATTGTTTCTGTACCCCTTTCTAAACCTGGGTATATACAGGTTTTGCGCTTCGTTTACCGTGTCCTTAAATAGGGTCCAGGCTTGCTCCACCATCTGTGCCTTTCTGGGGCTGTTCCTGAGTTTTCTCTTTACCATTTGTCTCATGGCATCATAGTTCCCTTTCCTGAAGTTGAACGTTGTTGCAATGGTTCTCCTCCCCTTTGGCCTACCTATTTCCATTTTGAATTGGATCATGTTGTGATCACTGTTTCCTAATGGTCCCATTACTTCCACTTCGTGGGCAGGTCCTCTCAGTCCATTGAGGATTAAATCCAGAGTAGCTGTCCCTCTTGTTGGATCCTTGACAAGCTGTTCCAAGTAGCAGTCCCATACAGCCTCCAGGAACTCCGATTCCTTTGAGCATTTTGAAACTCCATGGCTCCAGTCTATACCGGGATAGTTGAAATCTCCCATAATTATGGTGTTTGCGTTTTTACATTCTCGCCTCAATTCGGCTCTCAGTTCTTCATCCTTTGCTTCTGTATGCCCAGGTGGGTGGTAGTACAGGCCCATCTTTATCTCGGTTCCCTTTCTTCCTGGTATTTTAATCCATATTGATTCCAGTTGGTCATTTGTCGATGCTGCATCCACTCTGGTCGATTGAATGGTATCCCTTACGTACAGTGCTAGTCCTCCTCCTCTCTGATGTGTCCTGTCTCTCCAGTATAGCTTGTACCCTGGCAGTACTGTGTCCCATTTGTTTTCCTCATTCCACCATGTTTCTGTGATTGCTATGATGTCTAGGTTCTCATCTTTGGCCATGATTTCTAGTTCCCCCATTTTGTTTTCAGGCTTCTTGCATTAGTGTACATACAATGTAAGTCTCCATATTTTTGTTTTCTTGTTATTTTCCCATGTGATTCATTATTCTTTCGGTCCCCTTCTGCAGACTCTTGTTTATTGTCTCTCTTGTCTTCCCCTTGTGGTACGTGGTATGTTTCCTTGTTGTGTTTTTCCCCTTCCTCTTGTTCCCTTTTGCCTTCCATTTGCAGTAGACTCTTCCTATTCCCTTCTTGATTCGTCTGGCTCCGTTGGATATTCGTCGCCTGTTTGGTGTTTTTTGTGTTTTTGGTGTCTTCCTAGCACTCTCCCCACTCAGTATCCTTTTGGGATACTGTCTTCCGAATCATCAACACCTGGTCCCCTTCCTCTTAGTTTAAAGTTTGCTCTATTCCTCTAGTTCTCGCTGTGCTCAGGTGTAGTCCATCTCTCCTGAAGAGCTTGCTCTTTCCCTAGAACGTTGTCCAGTTCTTCAAGTTGTGATTAATATTTTTAGGGGGGGGGGGGGTCGGTGATCACTGGGGTAGTGTGTGGGGATCTGTAGTTTGTGTCTGCAGTGCTTATCTGGTGACTTTAGGTGGATTTTTGTGACTTAGACCATGTTTAAAATGGTCTAAGTCACAACGTCCAAGTTCCTTCTATGCTGTGCTGTATAACTTTCAGTTATACATACAGTACTACTAAGTATGCCCACGACCTGCCCAAATCTTGCCCTCGACACTCCTCCTGAAATGCCCCATTTAGCTATGATTGTTCAGCAGCACTGTGAAGGCCTAGGTTGTTTTTAAATATGTCCAAAACCTGTTTTTATTATCGACACTTGGACGTTTTTGAATGTTTTTCTCATTTGATTATGAGACCCATAATGTACAATTTACAGGTTAAATTTCCATAGTTGCCGAAGAATTTACAATTCACTCTTTTATCCTAAAACGGCACACACCAATATACATTTTTTTGTAATCCATTGGTCAAGGGCAGGGGGTTAGGTGAAGAGGTATGTTTTTTATTGCTTTCCTAATGTTGAAGAATCCTTCAACAGATATGATCTGCAGGGGCAATTGATTCCAGTGGATCGGTATGAAGTGGGAGTAAGAACGTCATTTGGCAATTTGCAGTTGTAGGGCATGGCCAGGGAATGTTTTGAGGCATATTTCAATCCTGGGTGTGGAGGGTCATGCTCAGCACATATAAAGGAAGCTTGGCCTTCATGTAGCTTGGCACCTTGTTGTGCAAGGATCTGAACACTAGCATTATGCCCTTGAAGACATACCATTTGGCTATGGCCAGCCAATGAGCCAACAATAGAGCCTGAGAGACAGCTGTGGGCATGGAGGTTTTTTTTAGAAGTCTGATCACTGCATTTTGTACATGTTGGAGATGTTGTGCATTCTTTGCCATTAGACTGTTGAATAGTGCATTGCAGTAATCCATGCAGGAGAGTAGTTTGGTGAAGTCAGATTCTAAAAAATCATTTCTTATTTTTTGGAGTTATCGCAGGTAGTAAAATGAGGAAGGTACTACCTGAGAGATATGGTCAGAAAGCAATAGGTTGCTATAAAGGAGTATTCCTAGGCTGTGCACCTGGTCTTTCAGAGTTATAGTAGACAAGTTCCAGGGATGGAGTGGTCACAGCATTCTTGGCAGATCCAAAGGAATTCCATCTTGGAGGCATTTAGTTTTAGTTTTTTAAAAGCCATCCAGTTTCTGATATCCAAGAGACGCCCAACTAAAAAACATTCAGGAAAGAACTTAACTATACTATTCAAGAAATTTGTCAAATGATCCCGACGTATACTATACATATTAACCTTGTAATCTCCCTGGGAATGCTCAGGCCAGTTCTTGTTGTAAACCGCCTAGAACTGAAAGGTATTGATGGGATAGAAGACACCAATGTAGTGTAATATAATGTAAGTTTAGGAGTTTTGCGATGTGGACATCATGGGTTTCCCCTAGTACAGGGGTAGGCAATTCCGGCTCTTGAGAGCTGGAGCCAGGTCAGGTTTCAGGATCTCCACAATGAATATGTATGAGATGGATTTGCATGCACTGCCTCCTTGAGATGCAAATCTATCTCATGCATATATATTGTGGCTATCCTGAAAACCTGACCAGGCTCTGGCTCTTGAGGATTGGAATTGCCTACCACTGCCCTAGTGGTAAGTACAGTTTTATGTTATCCATGAAGGAGTGGATTTGTATTTGATATTGGTGGGCTATTTCTAAGACAGGTCTAACATAAAGATTAACCTTAAATTAGATAAAATCCATTATTGGCTAAATGTGAATACAGTATTCCCCCGAAATTCGCGGGGGTTCGGTTCCAGGAACCCCCGCGAATTTTGAAAAACCGTGAATACGGTTTTTAGGCAGAGGAGACAGGAGAGGGCAGCTGGAGTGCCAGCGAGTGAAGGAAATCACTCCAGCTGCCCTCTCCTGCTTGGTCATTTGTGGTCAGAAAATACCACGAATGACCAGGACTGCAAACCGCCAACTGCGAATTTGTGGGGGAGAACTGTATGCTTTCTTTAAGCGTTTCAAAAACAAATACTGTTCTTTTCTCATGGAAAGAAGATTTACATCTAGCTGCACCAGTCCTCATTGATAAAATTCCTCTTGCATCTACTCCTACGACCAAAATATTAGGTGTCATTATTGATAACACACTTTCATATCATCCCCAAATCAGTGCCTTGGTCAAAAACTGCTTTTACAAACTAAGGATGATAAGATTTCTGGTCCCTCTTCTTGACGCAAATTCTCATAACATCATAATTCACTCCCTTCTAATATCTAAAATCGATTATTGCAACTCATTGTATAAAGGGCTGTGCCAAAAAGATATTAGGCGCCTGCAACTCATATAAAATACAGCCATCAAAATCATCTCGGGTTCCAAAAAATTTGATCATGTCACCCCCTTGTTAAAGAAAGCCCATTGGTTGCCGATCCTGCATCGGATAACCTACAAAATTGCTCTTCTAACTTTTAAAACTTTACAGACTAATGCTCTGCGTTTATAGATAGATTATTAATTCCTTACGATCCTCCTAGAACCTTAAGATCAGCTTCACAACATTCTCTTAATATCTCATCCTTAAAAGTAATTGGCACCCGTCATACTCTTATTTTCTCAGTTACAGCATCTTCAATTTTGAATTCTCTCCCGTTATATCTCAGAGCTGAAGAAAACCTGGATAAATTCAAAAGTAGTTTAAAACGCTTTCTTTTAAAGATGCCTACAATTGATTTATCATATACATATATTTATTTTATTAGTGCCTGACCTGACACATTTCCCCCTGTTGTTCTTCCCATTTATGTGCTTTTTTAAAAAAATTGTAGTTCCTCCCTTCTATCCTATTGTTTACAAGTCGCAATTTCAACCTCGTATGTCAGTCTTGGAAAGTCTATGTCCATAATTGTAGTTTGTTCACTATTTAAACTAAATTTTTTTAAATGTACAATGCTTTGTATCCCAGGAGAAGCGTTCCATCAAATTTTTAATAAACTATGAAACTATGAAAGATTGAATAATAAGGATAGCAGAGCCCCTTGCGGAACATTGTATATGATTGGTTTCAGTTTCGATCTGAATGCATTGGGATCTGTAATTCAGGAAGGAAGTTAATCATCTTAGTGCGGTGTCTTAGATTCCAATTTCATATAGTCATTTGATGAGGAGAGGATGGTCAATAGTGTTGATGCCACACTGAGATCCAGCAACACCAGAAGGCATCACTACCCTTGTCCATGGGTTTCCAGCAGTCGCTGATGTCAAGAAAGATAGTTTTAGTACTGTGGAATTTTCTGAATCCAGACTGAAAGGTTGATAGGGCTCCTTGTTTGTCAATGAAGGAGAGCATTTGGTTTAAAACTTTCTTTCCAGGATTTTGGAGATGAAGGTTAGGTTGGAGATAGGTCTAAAGTTGCTTGAGAAGTTAAAGTCTCCAAGAATGATGATCTAGTTGTATGTGATGAGCAGTTTGCTAAGGATAGATAGCAGGTCATCTAAGCTAACCACTGGAGAATGCAGTGTTCTGTATATTAAGGTGAAGGTTAGATCTCTGTTGTAACCCACCGAGAAGGTGAGACACTCTGGTGCATCTAGTGTGATGGTGTCTTTCAGTCTTAGGTTGAGACTGGACTTCATGCTGCTTGATAAAGTGATGAAGGGGGTAAAAGAATATTAATCTACCTTTATGAAAATGAATCATCAGTAACAAATAATGTCTGAAAACTTCCATGAAGGTATAAGTTAAAACAATAACAGAATAAACAAAAATATACTGTAAATGAGGCTATTGATATAACGAAATCAAGGCTTTTAATATTGATATTATAATAGAATAATTATTTATATGGCAATTTTTTATTTTGGAGCTTAATCTGCTGAATGTCACTGCACAATTATATACCATTAGTTTTTTAGCCCGTTACATTAACGAGTGCTAGAATAGATGTGTAGACTTAGGCTTTTCTTTTCTTTCTTTCTCTTTTTCTGTCTCTCCCCACCTATCCAGCAGTACCCCTTCCCTGCGCCCCCTGTTGGAAACCTGTTGGAAACCAGGCCCTTGTGCTACTTATAGTTTACCTCATTATCTTTTCAGCTTGTGTTCTCAGGATGCTCCGAGAATTCAGCTTGTTTGATTTTTTTCTGCAGGGTGTCTGTCTTGCCTGTATCTTTCCACCTGGAAAGCAAATGGCATACATCCTATTCAGTTGCCGACACACTCTGTCGTGGGGCCTCTGCTGGGCCGCGGAGAGCTGGTTGAGGTCAGTGTCCGGGGTTGTCGGGTAGGTCTTCCGGGCTGCGGGAGAAGTTGTGTCTTAGAGCCGACAGGATAGCGCCCCACCCTTCCCTTTCCTTCCCGCGGTCCCCTCTGCTTGTATAACTTTCTAGCAGCTTCTCTCACTTTGTTTTTAGACTACCCTTAGGCTAACAGCTCCCTTAGTTACTTTGCGAAGTTGTTGTTTGTTTTTTTTTTTAAAAGCGTCACAGCTCCTCTCTAGATCCCAAGTTTATTTTTGTTTTAAAAGCCACCTTCGCGGCTCCTCTCTAGATCCCCGCCTGCATCGGAAGCCTTCTCCGATGCAGGTGCAGCTCGAGAGAGGAGCCTACGCCGTGGCTTTGTCTGTTGAAAATCATCCACTCTGCCAAAAAATAGAATGTGCAGCCATCCCTGCCATCTCTCTCTGTCTCGCAGCGGGCTTGCCGGCTCTGGCTAGACAAAGTTCATTTTTTAGTTCAAAGTCAACGCTGCGTCTCCTCTCTCGATCCCTGCCAGAGTCCTCTCCGACTCTGGTGAGGTTCGATAGAGGAGCAGCGGCGGCTTTGAACAAAAAAATGAATTTTGTCTGGCCGGAGCTGGCAAGCCCTCTGCGAGACAGAGAGAGATGCATGATAAGCGTGCATGCGCACTCTGTCGGCCACGGAACTACAGATCAGGCAACACGGCAGTAAGAATGCGCATGCGCGCTTAGCGTTTTATTATAGTAGATTACTTCATTCTTAAAAAAGAAAAAAAAAAGCATTCCTCTAAATTGGATATTATCTTCCATGGGAAAAAAAATCTAATAAACTCCCATTTTCTTCACTTCACTTGGTAGTACAATGGTACCTCGGCTTACGAGTGCACCGGTTTGCGAGTGTTTTGCAAGACGAGCAAAACATTCGCAAAATCGGTGCCTCGCAAACCGAGCATGCCTCGATTTGTGAGCACCCCCCCGTGAACCGGCACCCTCCCCCCCATAATCCGACACCCCCCCCCCCCCCGCTGCCATCGGGCCCCCCCCCCCCCCGTCGTGACCTGAGGACCTCCCAACCCACCCGAACCCTCTTCTTACTTTGCTTTAGCCTCCGCAGCGGCACCGCATGCTCAAGGCCTGAGAGTTCATGTGTCCATCAAGGTGATCGATGATGCGGTCCTTTATCAGCATCTCTACCATCTTTCCCAGTACCAAAGTCAGACTCACTGGTCTGTAGTTTCCCGGATCCCCTCTGGAACCTTTCCTGAAGATCGGCGTAACATTCGCCACTTTCCAGTCTTCCATAATCTTTCCCGATTTGATCGACAGATTGGCTATTAGTTGAAGCAGTTCAGCTATAACCCCTTTCAGTTCCTTGATTACCCTCAGGTGGATGCTGTCCGGCCTGGGGATTTATCATTTTTAATCCTATCAATCTGTCTGCATACCTCTTCTAGACTGGCCATCGACCCTTTGAGTTTCCTGACTTCACTTCCTGTGTATATCCTGTTGGCTTCTGGTATATTGGATATATCCTCTTCGGTAAATACAGATGCATAAAATGTGTTCAGTTTGTTGGCGATGGCTTTGTCTTCCTTTATTCCTCCCTTTATTCCATGGTCATCTAACAGCCCCACTGCTTCCTTCGCAGGTCGTTTCCCCTTAATATATCGAAAGAATGGCTATTGTAACTGGCCATGAGCATAACACTATAGATTTTGATAGGAGCAGTCTCTGTGGAATGTAGTGGCAAAAGTCCGATTGTAGAGGATCAAAAGTAAGTTGAGATTAAAGAAGTCAATGCAGCGATAGAAGATAGCTTACTTAAGTAGCTTGTTTAGGAAAAGAAGGGAGACAGGCCAATAGTTGGAGGGGCAGGTGGAGCCTTGTGAGAAATGTTTGAGAAGCAGCTTATCTAGCTCATGTTTGAAGCAGGGATGGGAATGGTGTCAGAGGGATGGGAATGGTGTCAGAGGGGCATGTAGTGGGTTTGGCTGAGAGCAGAAGTTATATGGTTTCTTCATTCATGATTTCAGAGAAGGAAGAAAGGACAAAAGTTGAAGGAGGGTTTGGAGGGTCGAACCGGGTGATGAGTGATATGTCTGGATGGGGAAGATATATGGGTTCCACCTGAGCTGTTTGAGTGAAGGAAGAAGGGGTGGTGGGAGGTTAGTGAGTGTATGGGGAAAAGGGATGATTATGTAACTTTGTAGTGAATTCAAAGGTGATATTGTGAATCTTGTCTTGGAAGGATTCAGCCATAGTCTGGGGAGGAAGGTGAGAAGGGTCAGAGGTTGTTCACTTTGTGGAGGGAGTTAAGCATGGCAAAAAAAAAGTTGGGGTTAGATGAAAGAGAGCTAGTTATCTGGTTGTCAAGATTTAAGCCAAAAGTGTTCAGATGAATGGGTAAAGGATCCAAAGTAGATGATGCTGGGAGTGAACCAAGGCTGAGGTATGGTACATCTGACAGTGGGGAACAGGGGAGCAAAGGAATGCAGAGAAGAGGAGGGAATAGAGTTACATGACAAGATAGACTCTTAAATGGATTATGACTGTTCTCACTTCTGTTCTTACTACATTCTGTGATCAGGTAGAGTAGCGCGAAGCTTCCTTAAGAGATGAACGGCGTTGAAAAAAATTTGTGGTGAAACATGTCGGCTAAGTTATCCCTGAAAGGAAGGCCACACATAAGATAAGTCACTTTATTAAAAACTTAAATCTAAACCATTTATTTATAACATTGAAACAGAGAGTGGTAGAAAACTGAAACGCTCTTCCAGAGTCTGTCATAGAGGAAAACACCCTCCAGGGATTCAAGACAAAGTTAGACAAGTTCCTGCTGAACCGGAACATACGCAGGTAGGGCTAGTATCAGTTAGGGCGCTGGTCTTTGACCAGAGGGCCGCCGCATGAGCGGACTGCTGGGCACGATGGATCACAAGTCTGACCCAGCAGCGGCAATTCTTATATATTGTTTACATAAATATGATCCAGTGAGGAAGCAATACTTAAAGCCTAAGGAGTCTCAGGTGGTGTTTCTGAGGGTCATTTAAATCAACTTTTGCTTAAGAAATTGGTTGAATGAGAACTGAAGGTGGAACACTAAGTGATTGTCTCACAACAACAAACCAGATTGGATGCTCTCATTCTAAGTGAGATTTATATAAGCTGGTGCTTTACTGTAATTTGTTCTCACTTCTCTGTATAATGTGGAGTTGAGACTTTATTTTAGCAACATTTTTTTTTCTTTTCTTGTCCTGAGATAGATTACCTTTGGGAACAGTCTTCTGCATTGAATTAGTTCATACAGTCTTTTTTTTTTTTTTTTTTTTAACTACTTTTTAAATCTAAATTACCATTTCAATTCTGCAGTTTGCCATAGTTAAGTATGAGAGGTTAACAATTTGGTTTTGTGCCGCTGAATGTTGATTTTCTACCCCTCCCCTTGTATCAATAATGCAGAGCAGTGCATGTTAAATGTGAGCCACCCATTCTAATTCTATGGGTGGTTCAGCAATTAGCTCATGCTGCTTGATTAAAGGGGGTAAGAAATGGAGGTTGAAGAGGGTGTGGAGCAAAACTGAGATGTCTCCTAACCTGTGGGTACCGGTATATCTTGGACAGGCTGGAAAAATCACTTGATTGCTCAGCTGGAAGACCTTCAATGATAGCAGCCAGTAGACCAGATGTTTTGCAGCTGTAGTTTGGGACCCCGGGTTTCATTCCTGAAAATATATTTACAACAGCTCTATACATTAATAATAAATAATTGTAAGGTTCACAAATGTGGAATCCCAGTGTGAGGTTGGGTAAGAGGTCTGAGCTGTTGTTGATTTCCTCCTTTTACTATGGTGTACTAGCATTTTTAACGCACGCTACATTGTCCCGTGCGCTAACCCTGCGCTACACTACAAAACCTAACAGCTCAATGGAGGTATTAGCATCTAGCATGTGTGGCATTGCAGCATGCGCTAACCCGCTAGCGCAGCTTAGTAAAAGGAGCCCATAGACTTTAGTAGCAGAGAAAAGTGAAATAGAATTAGGATAAGGGTTAATAACAGTACTTATCAAAAGCTTTATATTTGTTTAAAAATAAGATAGAAACATGTATGCTTCAGATTTCTATTATCTCTCTCCCTTTACTCCATGCACTTCCTATTTTTCAGCCTATATCTGTCATAATGTTATGGAAGGGCAGACTGGATGGGCCATTTGGCCTTTATCTGCCATCATATTTCTATGTTTCTATAATCTCAGGTCACAGCAGGTAAATGCATGTCCTATCCATAGGCACACAGCCTTAATCAATAGACTCCAGCATCTCTGTTTCTCTGCCCACCTATTTGTATCTAATTCAGTACAGAAACTAACCACCCAACACTCTGCAGGAGCCAGTGAAGCCTGAAAGTACTGGTGGAGGTGATTTAAATTCATGTTGATATGATATAAACAAACACAAATGATGCTCTTCTTTATAAAAGCATCATTTATGACCATGAGAAATCTAAAACAAATCCAAAAATTCTTCAAATGGAAACAATTCCAACTGTTGGTACAATCCCTTATCCTTGGACTAATAGACTACTGCAACATACTTTATCTCCCATGTACAGCGACCATGATAAAACAACTACAAACTTTACAAAATACAGCCCTAAGGCTCATCTACTCATTGAAAAAATATGACCACATCACAGAAGCTTACCATGACTCTCACTGGCTTCCAATACAGGCAAGAGTACTCTTCATTCTACTGCCTACTATTCAAAGCCATTAACAGAGAAAGCCCAACCTACTGGAATAACCAACTAACTCAATCCTCCTCAACCAGGCACACACCCAACAACCAAAAATGTCAAACGTAAAAAACTATATGACAACCTAATAGCCACCAAAGCGGCAAAACTGGACAGACGAATCACCATTCTGTTGACATCGACCACAAACTACAAAACCTTCAAGAAAAATACTAAACCCCTACTCTACAAAAAATACATAAAACCTATCTAACTAGACAAATTCCCTCCTATTCACGTCCAGCTCTTACCTAACCCCACTTCTAATTTCCTCTAGTTCACATCACTTACCACCTTAAGATATTGTCAACTCTTTGATAATACTCAGTACCAAACAGGTATCTCCTGTCACACCTACCCAGCTCCTGTTCACGGCAGCGAGCTGGAAACATAAGGTACAATATCAGATTCCCTGACATTACAAAAGAAAACAGGCAAGGGAAAAGAAACTCACACACCTCAAAATCCAGGATAGCAGAATAATCAAATTGAGTTTATTCCTATGGTTCTGGATTGTTCTGTACAATTGCTCTTAGCGTCCTGCAACAATTCTCACACAGGTTTGAAAGAAACATAAATTTTGGGTTAAGTTGATCACTCTGGCTTTGGGCATACCAGTTTGACTCTAATGTCCAAAAAAAAAAAAAAAATGCAAAATAAACTTTTCAGGCTGGACCTACATCTTTTGTAACATAGTCCTCTTCACCAGCCAATTATGTGACCAGGATGGCACTAGCCACAATTCTTTCTCCAGGTCAAATAAAGCTTTTACCAAAAACAGAAAGAAAAAAAAACAACAGGTCAAAAGGAACACAGTTAACTTGGCAGCCCAGCCACTAGTGACTGCAGATAAGGAACTCTCTTTAAAGAAGCTTCCCTGTGCTGGCCGTTTCAGAGAAACGTTATCTCCCTTAATTAATCCCCAGCTGAGCTGAGAGGGAACAAACAAATGATCCGTGCTACAGTGGAATTTCACAGTTCAATTATCAGTGCTTTTGAAGAGAGCTTTTCTATTCTCCCCAGTGTTTGTCATACAAGCGTTTTTCATTCAAACTATTAAGCAACACACACAAAAAAACTGGTGAGGAAAAAAAACCAAGAAGTCATTCATTTCCCACCTTTGTTCAGGCTGTGTCCATTGCCTCTAAGCTTTCCCTAGGCACAGTAGACACACCAATATCCATTGGTTCACAGCTGGGCAACTGTCTCTCAATTTCAGCCTCAAGCACTCCTGACACGTCCACCATGTCCCAGTCTTGGTTCAGCTCTTTAGGATTCAGTTGAGGAAGAGAGTATTCTCCACCAAGCTCCCTCTGAAGCCTCTTCGGCTCCTCCTCCTTTCTCTGTCTCAGCTGATCTGTTTTAACTCCCTCTAATTCGCCACTCCCTGCTCTGAAGAGGGGGAAGGGAGAGAAATCTCTCTGCAGCTGTGCCTGACTCAGTGACAGCTTCCTGTGTAGAGCCTGGCCTTCTGGGAGCTGTAGTTTCTTAGCTCCTGGGTTAGTCCTAGTGAAGTCAGCGCTTATAACATCAGCAGGGCCAACCTGATCCGCTCTCCTGCAATGGGGTTTCCTGCTCTTCTTCCCTAATACTGTGTCAAAGCTAGGAAGAGAGCTAGATTTGTCGCACTCCGTAAGGAAACGACAACTCTTTGACAATTTCTTAGGTAATCTTTATGACATCTCTTATACTAATCCTGTATATTCTGATGTAAACTTTATGTAATCTATTAGGTAACCTTTATGACATCTCTTATGCTAATCCTGTATATTCTGATGTAAACTTTATGTAATCTATTAATTCTTTTGTGTAATCCGCCTTGAACCGCAAGGTATTGGTGGAATAGAAATCACTAATGTAATGTAATGTAATCTGCCATTGTGTAGAAAAATGAAGACAAGTGAGAAAGGGAGACAAATACTCCTGATGCTGCAATCTATAGTATATATTGGTTTTCTTTCATTGCACTTTTAATACACTTGAAGTTTGCATGCCATTAATTTATTGCATCAGAAGTAAACTTATTTGTTTCTATCTGCATCACTCTAAGCCACATTATTACATCCACTACTTGACTGCACATAATAGTATCTGCTTGAATATCCAGTGAAATCTGAATTCATAACATTTTCTTAATGCTATAAATGTAATACCTACTAATAAGTACCATTTGCATGAAACAAGAAATCATATGGACTGATATTAAAATTGATTTAAATGGGCAGAAGAGTTTCATCCCTATTCTAGTTCAATTTTTTTAATAATTATTGAAAAAAAAGTTACACACGTGATCATTGATTATTTTTTCTTTTGTACTTTAACTGCTTTGTGTAACTTTTTTTAATAATTAATAAAAAAAATTGAACTGGAGTTTCATCCCTCTTAATTTGCTCAAGGCCACCCAACCACTGATATCCTGCAGCACTTAAGCGTGCAATGCCACTAAATATTGGCTCTTAGTAGCCATCACAAACATGGGCAAATTAGAAGCAGTACAGGGAATGTCAACACCCAATCCTATGTCCTGCAAATTATTACAATGACAATATGATGTTCAAAATTCCCTATAGTGGAACCAGCACATATGTTCAAACCAATGTGAACTCATACAAACTTGGAAAAAGAGTTTGCACTCTTTCTGTAATAATGATCAATTTTTCCTCATTTTTTCAGTGTGCACTCAATTATCAGAAACTGACAAATGGCTAGAAAAAAAAACCAGTACAAAACCAACTTTTTACTGTTTCCTATTCTAATACTGATGTCATGCAATGATTAGAATCGTAATTGCTCCATTTCATTGTCAGCCTAAAATTCTCAGGCTGTGATTCACTTCATAATTTCTCAAAAACTACTGAAGTTGGAGGTAATGCAATATTTCAAGCTGACCTTCCACATACAAAGATCCCTCTAACATCTTTTGCTTATATCAGCAGTTCATGTAGTAAGCATCCAACATAAAATGCAAAAGCATATCTCAGATAAGGAGTTAAGCCAGGATGCTACTTACTAGCCATTTCCTTCAAATGAGGGAGGAATTGTGAAGGATGGACCACCTTGTGGATAAAAGTTTCTTACAGTTACAAGTTCCCCAATCATGATGTCCCCGTCCCTATGGTAGCCTGGTATTAGCAGTAGTACTGGTTTTACTGGTGGGTAGTCTCTAAGTATACACTAACACTCAGCCGTATTCCACAGGATTTCACAGAGCATCAATGAAGTCAGAACCAGGTGAGCTTCCATCATTGAGGCTGTGAAACAGTTTCTCCTTTGTTAATGATCTCTCTTGCCACTCCAGTTGTTACACTTGAACATTGAGAAAGAATGATTAGAGTTCTTAATGGTGTTATCAAATTGAATATTTGGATAATGGGCAGAAATTATTAAGTATTTAACTGGACTGAATAAGACCTCTGCATTTGCTCAGAAGGTGATTGAGGAGAGTTTTGTGTCGTCTGCAAACTTGATGATCTCACTGGATGTTCCGTTTTCCAGGTCATTGATATAAATATTAAAAAGGATCGGCCCAAGTACCGAGCCCTGGGGTACACCACTAGTCAATTTCTCCCAGTCGGAGAACTTCCCATTAATGCCCACTCTCTGCTTCCTGTTATCCAGCCATTTGCCTATCCATCTTTGTATATCTCCCTCTATGCCATGGCTTTGTAGTTTCCTGAGAAGTCTTTCGTGTGGAACTTTGTCAAATGCTTTCTGGAAGTCCAAGTATATTATGTCCACCGGCTTTCCACTATCAATTTGCTTGTTCACGGTCTCAAAGAATTGGAGTAAATTCGTCAAACACGATTTCCCTTTCCTGAATCCATGTTGACTGGGTTTCATCAAGTCGTGTGTGTCCAAGTGCTGAACTATGCTATCCTTGATCAGTGATTCAATCATCTTGCCGGGGACAGACGTAAGACTCACAGGTCTATAGTTGCCCGGTTCTCCTCTCGATCCTTTCCTCCAGTCGTCTGGTATCTGACCAGTTCTGATTGACTGGTTTGCAATTTTTTGCAATAACTCTCCGATTTCAACCTTCAATTCCTTCAAGACTCTCGGGTGAATTTCATCCGGTCCAGGGGATTTGTCACTTTTAAGTTTGTCGATCTGGTAGTATATCTGATCTAAGTTCACTTCAACTGTGGTGAGGCTGTCCTCTATTTCTCCTGTAAACAGTTTCTCCGCTTCAGGTATTGTTGAGGTGTCCTCCTTCGTAAAGACGGACGCAAAGAAGGAATTTAGTTTGTCTGTGATTTGTTTATCTTCCTTGATGTACCCTTTTCTTCCCTTGTCGTCCAGGAGTCCCACTGCCTCTTTTGCAGGTTTTTTCCCTAAAGAAGGGCTTGAAGTTTTTGGCCTCCCGGGCTATTTTTTCCTCATAGTCCTGTTTTGCATCCCTCACCACCTTGTGACATTTCTTCTGTTCATCTTTATGTTTGTTCCAGGCTTTGGTTGTCTTCGTGCATTTCCATTTTTTGAAAGAGTCCTTCTTTTCTTTTATGGCTTCCTTCACCATATGGTCTCCCTTGGACCCTGCTGCTCAGCCCTAAGAGATATCGGCTCCTGACATCTATATTTATTTTAAAATATAGGGTGTTTCTTTTAAATATAACTTATGGCTCATTAAAATAGAGACAAATATTTATTTGATTTCAATAGTTGTGCAGGACAAAGTGTAATATAACAAAAAGTAAATTAACACTCCAGTGTCAAAAATAACCACACTAATAATCAAAAATGATAATTCTTAAAGTGAAAGAAAAGCCTTAGACATGCGTAGAGGTGAACCCACTCTCTACTGCTCTAGCATCATAGGCAAAAAACTTTTGCAAGAATTAATTTCTGGGGCAGGTAGGAGCAAAAGCAAAGACATGGTAAACGAGGCGCAAAACCTGTATATACCCAGATTTAAGAAAGGGTGCAAGAAGAATCATACAAAAAATCCAGCATGGATAAACAATGAAGTAAAAAAAAGTGATAGGAGACAAGAAAAAATCATTTTGGAAGTGGAAAAAGGACAAAACTGACGAAAATTGGAAGGAACACAGGAAGCAGCAAAAAGAATGCCACCGTGTAGTCAGAAAAGCAAAGAAAGAATACAAAGAGAGACTAGCCAAGGAAGCACAAAATTTTAAACCATTCTTCCGATATGTGAAAGGAAAGCAGCCGGCGAGGGAAGAGGTGGGACCTTTGGACGAGGGAGACAGGAAGGGAGTGGTGAAGGAGGAAAAAGAGGTGGCTGATAGACTAAACACGTTCTTCTCATCGGTCTTTACAAGAGAAGTAGAGAATGACACGGTGACAAAATTCATCACCGTTCCCGTCCCCGCGGATAACCGCGGAAACCATCTTCATGTCATTCTTTAAGGAGAGAGGGAAGAATCAGAGTATGAAAGGCCACAACAACTGACCCACAAGCTTTGCTATGAAGAATGCTGGTGTAGAAGGGCTGTGGTTGAAATAGACACTAGAAAATGACATGGGATTATTTCCCGTGGTTATCCGCGGGGACGGGAACGGTGATGAATTTTGTCACCGTGTCATTCTCTAAAGAGAAGACACGTTTAACGTGCCTGAGCCGGAAACAATCTTCAAGAGAAATCAAGAGGGAAAATTATCATACTTCGAGGTAAGTCTCGAAGACATGCTCAAGCAGATAGATAGATTAAAAATTGACAAATCTCCGGGACCAGACGGAATCCACCCAAGAATACTGAAAGAGCTCAGAGACAAAACAGCAAAGTTACTGCGACAGATTTGTAATCTATCCTTGAGAACAGGGGTAATCCCGGAGGACTGGAGGATAGCAAATGTTACGCCTATCTTCAAAAAAGGATCGAGAGGGGACCCGGGGAACTATAGACCGGTGAGCTTAACCTCAGTTCCGGGGAAGATGGCCGAATCATTGATCAAGGAAAGTATCAATGAACACATAGAAAAAAATAATCTGTTGAGAACAAGCCAGCATGGTTTCTGTAAAGAGCATGGTTTCTGTAAAGGAAGATCATGCCAAATGAACCTACTGCAATTCTTTGAGGGGATAAGCAAAAAACTGGACAAAGGTGACCCTATAGACATCGTATATCTGGATTTCCAAAAAGCTTTTGACAAGGTACCCCACGAGCGCCTACTAAGGAAGCTGTGGAGCCATGGGGTAGAAGGGGACGTGCACAGATGGGTCAAAAATTGGCTGGGGGACAGGAAGCAGAGGGTAGGAGTAAAGGGACACTATTCTGACTGGAAAGGGGTCACGAGTGGTGTCCCACAGGGGTCAGTGCTGGGACCGTTGCTGTTCAATATATTCATTAATGATCTGGAAACAGGGACAAAGTGCGAAGTTATAAAATTCGCGGATGACACAAAACTCTTCAGTAGGGTCAGAACTGTTGAGGAATGCAAAGATCTACAAAGTGACCTGAACAAGCTGGGTGAGTGGGCAAATAGATGGCAGATGAGCTTCAATGTAGAGAAATGTAAAGTCTTGCACATAGTGAAAGGGAACACGATGTACAGCTATACGATGGGAGGGAAGGTATTGGGGTAAGGCAACCTTGAAAAAGACTTGGAGGTATTGGTGGATACAACGATGAAGCCAGCGGCACAATGTGCAGCGGCCTCAAAAAAGGCGAACAGAATGTTGGGCATTATCAAAAAAGGTATCACTACCAGAACGTAGGAAGTTATCCTGCCGCTGTATCGAGCGATGGTGCGCTCGCATTTGGAGTACTTTGTGCAATACTGGTCGCCGCACCTTAAGAAGGATATGGTGATGCTTGAGAGGGTCCAGAGGAGAGCAACAAAAATGATTAAGGGTATGGAAAACCTTGCTTATATCGAAAGGCTGGAGAAGCTGGGGCTCTTTACCCTGGAAAAGCGGAGACTTAGAGGGAACATGATTGAGACATATAAAATCATGAAAGGTAGAGAGAGGACAGATTCTTCAGGCTAGCAGGGACATCAAAAACAAGAGGGCACTCAGAAAAACTGAAAGGAGACAGATTCAAGATGGATGCTTGGAAGTACTTCTTCACTCAGAGTGTGGTGGACACCTGGAATGCGCTTCCAGGAGAGGTGATAGGACAGAGTACAATAATGGGTTTCAAAAAGGGCTTGGATGACTTCTTGAAGGAGAAAGGGATTACAGGGGTACTATACAAGCTACTTCAGGATTAGGGCATAAACAATTCAGGTGGTGGGAACTTACAGGTCAAGGACCTGGAGGGCACCACGGGAGCGGGCTGCTGGGCGCGATGGACCTCTGGTCTGACCCAGCAGAGGCAATACTTATGTTCATATGTTCATAGCCAAAACAAGTGTACACTGTGAAAAAAATCACAAGCAGGGAAAGGCTGATGATTGTTTTGTAGTACAGAACCACTGCTTCAGAGCCTCACATCAGCAAATCAAGCTGACAGTTTAGACATACCAGCTGCCACATACTACCGCAAAATGTAATAACTTAGTTTATAATAACAGAAAAGATTTTTTTTTTAATCCATTTGGTCTGCTTAGTTATTCTGTCCATACTGCTCTGGATACTTTCTAAGATTCCAATCAGAATGTGATCCATACAAAGTATCTCTCCAGAACAGTCAATTGTGTCCCCACTCTTGGTAATCTATCACCCTGTATAACTAAGCACATCTAATACACCCTTTGTACTAGCCTGCATCAACCTTCATTATCTCTAACCACAAGGCTTTACATTAAAAAGTAAAAGAAATCTGCTTGATATGGAGTTATTTATCAAGCCTAAGCTAAACAGATAAAGCCAGTGACATTCAGTTCTGATACCATTATGGATAAATGTGTTGATTGTATGAATAAGTTTGAACATCAATGCTGGGTTTGAATATTGATCCCCTGAAAGTTTTGAAAACCATAATGGAACACTGCCTCCATCATTTACATGGCCTCTGTCTTTCTCCCTCATTCTCTTCATGTCTCTTAATCAATTTTCATGTCTCCTCCATGCATTGGCCCTCTCACTACTTCTTCTTAGTTGTCTCAAGTTTCAGCTCTGTAAACAACTCCTTCACTCAATGTTTCTTTCTCCCTTTTCCAGTCCTTTGTCTTCTCCCTCCTC
Source organism: Geotrypetes seraphini (assembly GCF_902459505.1). Classification (NCBI taxonomy): domain Eukaryota; kingdom Metazoa; phylum Chordata; class Amphibia; order Gymnophiona; family Dermophiidae; genus Geotrypetes; species Geotrypetes seraphini. The sequence goes on along the minus strand of NC_047095.1, from coordinate 95,128,373 downwards.
ATCCTATTCCTCTCTCTCCATTTCATACTTACATGTTATTTTCCTATGCTTACCCTTAATTACTACTAGTACTATTACTTATCAGTATGGGAAGAATTCTACATAGAGTGATAAAGGTTAGGCATGATTTTAGGGGTTAGTTTTGATGATATTAACATATATTGGATGCCAAAATGGGGCAAAAATGTTAGTTAGAAGCCTCAGGTCACTTTCTGTAACTTGAAGCCTAACCCATTCTAATGTGTAACTGGAAAGGGAGTGTGCCACATATCAAGTTGAACTTGTAACTGCATCTTCCTCCCTTTCTATCAAAATGCATTTCCTTAGATTACTTCTGCATCTATAATATCTTCATCCTATACTCTCCTATTCCTGAGTTTTCCTTCATTTGAAAAAAACTCAACTTTTTGTACACTGATTTCCTCTTACCATATACAGTATAGCCTGTGACTGCGTGGTGTCCCATTTAGTGAACTGAAAGGGTCACTTTTTCTTTTTTTTTTTACTTTCTTTATTTATAAATTTCAAAAATACAATACAAGAATCCTCTTGTTACAGAAAATCAGAGAAAAAATATAAGAACACAAATTGCATAAAAACCATGTAAACAGATTAAATCTGTAGAAAGAAAATTTAAACAAGTAAAATAAATTATGCAAAATTAAGAATTAAATAGCCACTCTTTCTTAGACCTCTATAATGACCAGGAGGACAAGAATGTAACGAGATAAGGAGATCTCCAACAATATTTCTGTTTCAAAAGGAAAAAAAAAGGCTTAACATAATTCCATCCGGTTCAATTATCTAATAGCCCTCAAATCTGTATTACTTTTTGCGTCCAGAAAACTTTGAAGTTGCTCTGGCACAAAATACACATATTTCATTCCAGCATATTTAATCATAAATCTGCATGGATAACTAAGCAAAAAGGTAGCTTCAATTTTTATAGTCTCCTCCCTCATACTCAGGAATATTTTCCTTCTCTCTTGAGAGGACTTAGTAACATCAGGAAAAATCCAAATATTTTCTCCCATGAACAAACTCTGGGAGGAACGAAAGAAAATTTTCATTATTGTATTTAAGTCCTGCTCAAGCACAAAAGAAACTATCAAAGTACCTTGGTATTGAACTTCTTTCTGAGATGTTTCAAGTATGCCAGTTAAATTCTTTAAATCTATTTCTTGTGAAGGAGAGCAATCTGACTTCCTTGGCAAGTAATATATTTTATTAATCGGTGGTATCAGATCTGCAGCTATTTTTAAAGTCTCCATTAGGCATTTCTTGAAAGTTTCAATAGGTGAAATTAAATTTAACTTGGGAAAGTTCAAAACACGCAAATTTAGTCTCCTATTGAAGTTTTCCAACTGTTCAATTTTATGTTGTAGAAAATTCCTATCCTTCACCATAGTTGCTGATAAAGTCTGTAATAAAGAAATCTCTTTATCAACTTGCTCAAATTTCTTATTAGTTTCTATTTGAATACTGAAGTAGTCAAACCTGTCAAACCTGAATACTGAAGTAGTCAACCTGATCACTGCTGAATCCAGCACAGGGCAGCGTGCAAAGTGAGAGGGAGGCGATCCGGATGAGTACAGCGTCTTCACACGGAGGGGGTCAAATCACTGACTGAGCCGCTGAGTCGATATTCTCTTGAGTAGCAGAGGCAGCTGACTCCTCAGCGGTGACACTGGCAAACATACTCAAGATAGTACACAGACTCGAAACGGCGGCAACAAAATCGGCAGAAGACATCTCTAACGTCATAAGTAAATTAGAAGTAAATCTTCTAATTTACTTATGACGTTAGAGACTTACCTTCGATAGTGGTCGATAGTGTCGAAAGCTGCGGTCAGGTCTAGTGAAATGAGAAGAACAGATTTTTGATGATCTAGGGAATAGTTAACAGTTGAAATGAGACGTAATAGTGATAATTCAGTAGAGTAGGAAGAGCGAAAGCCAGTTTAGTGTGGATGCGGGGCATTAGTTTTTTCAATAAATTCGGCAAGTTGATTGTAGATAATTTTTTCTGTTAGTTTAGAGATGAGAGGGAGGTTGGCTATGGGATGAAAATTTGCTGGCAATGTTGGATCTGAGTTGTGGTTCTTTAATTTTGGGAGAACGAGAGCGGTTTTCCAAGCTTTGGGGACACAATTGTCTGAGAGGCATTTTGTTACCATTTCCAAGAGAAATGGTCCGAAGAAGGTAAAAAAAATTTTCAGAAGCATAGGTGGGATACTCTCTGTGGAGTTATTTGGTGTGTTGATGGATTGGAGAACTTTGAAAAAATTGTCTAGAGATGGAGGTTTAAAGTTAGTAAAAGTATTAAATGGTAGAAGAGTTGGCTCATCCAGGGTATCTTGGGGGAGGGTATGAATTGATTGTCCAAGGTGAGAGCGGATCTCCTTGATTTTATTATCAAAAAATAATGCAAGCTCAGAGGCTGGAGGTTGTGTGGGAAGAGGGGGTGGGGTTTTTTTGGAATGAGGGGATAATGATTGAACTATACTAAAGAGTGCGGAGGAGTTACGAGCTGTGCTTATAAATTTTGAGTAGTATTCTTTTTTAGCTTGTTGAATGGCGATTTTGTATAGAGTGGCCCTTTCTTTATATACCAGAAGCAAATGATTTGATCGGGTAATACGCCATTTGCGCTCCGTAGAGCGAAGTTGTCGGTGGAGAAGGATAAGTTTGTCATTGAACCATGGTTTCTTTTTTGGTTGTAATTTTGATAATCTTTCTTGGGTGGGAGCAAGAAGGTTTATCAGAGATTTTGTAGCAGTGTTCCAAAGCGAATATTGTTCATCTATAGTAAGATTCATGAGATCCTGAGGTTTTAAATTGAATGAATTCTGAATATCTGGCAAAGTAATTTTATTGATATTTCTGGTGGTATAAGTGTTCTGTTGGGGGGGGAGGGGTTGAGTGGAATAAGATATTTGAAAATCAATAAGAACGTGGTCAGACCAGGGGAGAGGATGTGTTTGAAAGTTTTGAAAAAGATGACTAATGATAGTTGGACTAAAGATCACGTCAATAGTGTGTCCTGCAGAGTGGGTAGGCATGGAGAGAAGAGGGGTTAGGGATAGATAATAATAATAATAATAATAACTTTATTTTTATATACCGCCAGCTATCTTGCGACTTCTAGGCGGTTTAGAGTAAAAGAGATTGTGAATACAATGAAGAAAATGTAAATACAATAAAGAGAGGCTTTACGTACAATGAATTAAGGAGTTTAGCAGTGTACATCTCAATGCAATAAAGAGAAACTTTACGTACAATGAATTAAAGAGTATAGCAGTATACTTCTCGTACAATGACTTATAAAGTAAAGCAGGTTACATCTGATAATATTAATAATAATAATAATTTTAACAACAGTTTGTGTGTTGTAAGGCCCGGAAGTGCCAAGCTGTTTGTTCAGAAGTAGAAGTATTCCGTGACTTGAATAGAGTGTTCGTAGATAGTGATTAGGGGTTGGGGTTAACAGTTTACGAGTTTAGTTATGTGATGGTGTTACGAGGGGGTTGATGTTCCGGTTCGTTGCTTAGGTGTTTCAAGAATAGGTAAGTTTTTAGGTGTTTCCTGAATTCTTCATAGTTGTTTGTGTGTGCTATGAGTTTTTCTAGGTCTTTTCCTCATATGGCTGCTTGATATGAAAGCAGTTGTTGATGGTATCTCTTATATTTGCACCCTCTAGCCGGTGGGGAAACAAATTTCATGTGTGTTTTTCTTTCGTGTCTGTTGGTTGGGAATGAGAAGAGATCTGTGATGTATTTTGGGGCTAGGCCATTTAATACTTTGAAGCAGAGACATCCTAGCTTGAACTTTGTGCGCGCCTCCATCGGCAGCCAGTGTAGGAGTCGGTAAGAAGGGGTTATGTGATCTGACTTCTTCAGCCCGAAAATCATCCTGACTGCTGCATTTTGTATCAGTTGTAGTCTTTGCATTTGCTTCTGGGGGATCGTCAGATGGGTGATGTTGCAATAGTCCAGGTGGTTTAGTATTAGGGATTGTACTAGCATTCTGAAAGCTGAAGTGTGGAAGTACGCCTTAATGGATTTAAGTTTCCAGAGAGTGAAGAACCCTCTTTTGATTAAGGAGTCTATGTGGTCCTTCATGGTTAGGCTTTGGTCTAGTATTACTCCTAGGATCTTCATCGTTGGTTGAATGGGGTAGTTTAGATTGTTAATGTGTAGTGATGTTGTCGTATTCTGTGCGTGTGGCGAGGCTATGAAGAATTTGGTTTTTTCTGAATTGAGCTTCAGTTTGAAATCTGTGGTCCATTGTTCCATCGTGGTTAGCGCTTCAGTTGCTGGGGGGATGGTTTCAGAGGGGGATGCCGTGAATGGGATTATGATTGTGAAATCGTCTGCATAGCTGAATACTTTTATGCCTCGCTGGGTTAGCTGCGTGCCCAATGAGGCTATGTAGATGTTGAAGAGTAGTGGGGATAGTGGGGATCCTTGTGGAACGCCTGATGGGTTTTTCCATGTTTTTGAGAGATTGCAGTTGAAGCGGACTTGATATGTGCTGGTTGTGAGGAAATCTCGGAACCAATCCAGCACTTCGCCTCCGATGCCGATTGAATCTAAACATTGTAGTAGTTTTTTGTGATCCACCAAGTCGAAGGCTGAGATCATGTCAAATTGCATCACTAAGGCTTTGTGGCCTTTGCTGAATAGGTTACGTAGGTATTCTAAGATTGCTGCTATTACCGTCTCGGTACTGAACAGAGGTCTGAAGCCTGACTGGGTTTCATGTAGCAGTGAGAACCGATCTAGGTAGTCCATCAGTTGGGTTTGTACCAAGCCTTCCATTATTTTTACGAAAAATGGGATAGATGCTACTGGTCTATAGTTGGTTGCTGATGTTAGGGGTAGTTTACGATTTTTTGGGATTGGGGTGATTATAATGTGACCATTTTTTGATAGGAATTTTCCATTTTTTAAATTGTTGAACATATGAGTCCATAGTGTTATTTTAAAGTCTAGAGGGGCTGCTTTCATTATGTTGGGTGGATAGGGATCTAGGATGCAGTTTGATTTGGTGTATTTGTTGTATAGTTTTATGAAGCTGCTCCATTCTAGGTCCTGAAAGGAGTTCCAATACATGTCTACTGGTGTTTCGTTTTCATGTATGTTGGTTATTTGTTGTTCATCTGTGTTGTTTGTTGGGCCATTTTTCCTTAGGTTCACAATTTTTGAGTTGAAGTGTTGTGCTAGGTCGTCTGTTGATGGAAGTTCTGTGTCGTGCGTTGATTGACTGTGGCGTGTGGTGTCGAATAAATTTTTGACTAGATTGAACAATTCATGAGTATTAATTCCTTTTGAGCTTGTGTTGGATGTGTATATTTTGGATGAGTAGAATTTTTTCCTTTTTTCTTTTATCAGTTGTTTATATTCCTTTATGTTTGCTCTCCAATTGTTCCTGTCAGATTTTTCACCTGTTTTGTTCCAGATCCTTTCTAGTCGTCGTGTTGATTGTTTCATTTTTTGTAGTTCGGAATCGAACCAGTTGTTATATTTATTTGAGCGGTTTGTTCTGTTTTGTTTGGGAGCTATTTTGTCTAAGATGGTTGTGCTTGTTTTTGACCAATGTTCCCAGAATTCGCCTTCTTCATTCATCTCCTCGCGCGCTTCATAATGGGCCCAGTATTCCTCTGGGTTAATGTGGCCCCTTGTGAGATGTTCTTTTTTTATCCTTGGGTGCGTTTTTTCTTTTGGTTGGTTCCAGATTAAATTAAAGTAATAGGTGTAATGGTCGGACCAGATGTCGTGGTTCCAGATGCCGTTTGATATGGAAATAGTGGGATTTAGGATTTCTTTTGAGGACATGGTTACCAAATCTAGCTGGTGGCCTTTTTCATGGGTTTGTGTGGGTGAAGGTAGAAAGAAGTTGAGTGAGGATAGGAATTTTTTGAAGTCTTTTGTGTTGGGATTTTCCTCTTTTTCTAATTGTAGGTTCGCGTCTCCTGCTATTAAATTGTAAGACGGGGTGATTGAGTTGTGTAGGATGAATTCATAGAGTTCTTCTCTGGCTTTTGACCAGCATTTTGGCGGTACATAAAATAGAATGCAGGAGAGGTACTCTTCTAGGTCCTTGTTGCTAATTTTGCATGCTAGTGTTTCTAGTTGATTGGTTTTCTTGGAATCAACTAATTCAAGTTTGAGTTCTTCCTTGAGGATGATTGCTAGTCCTCCCCCTCTTCGGTCTTCACGGTTTAGCATGTGAATTTTGTAGTTATCTGGTATTAGGTCATTTAGTATTGGGTCCATGTTAACCATGTTTCTGTTAGAAAGAGGCAAGCTATCTTTTTGTAAGCGATCCAGTCTTTGATTAAGAAGGCTTTGTTCCTTACTGATCTAGTGTTGAGGTAGGCGCAGGAAATGGAGGTGGTTGTGGTGAGTGTGTTGGGTGTATTGGTTTTGATGAGTTTTATCTCCCTTGGTCTTTTTTTGAGGGTACGGTAAGGTTTATTCTTATTTGTGATTATTTTAATGTGATTTACTCTTTCTTCCTGCTGGTTAGTTAGGAGTTTAGTTGGTGTGTCAGGTTCGTGGGCGGAGTGAAGCTTTGGATAGAGTGATATGACTTTTTTCACATTGTTGCACAGTAAATATATCAGTAGGATTGGTAAGAGCTTCATGATTGCTGGTTTTGGTATCCTTCTAGTCTTGACTTGTGTTGGTTTTTCTGTCTGTAAAAGCTTTCTATCTTTATCAATCAATACTCTTGCAGAGGATTGCAAGTAAGTTGTTATAGGACTACGGCGGATTTGACTGGGTTAATAGTCGGTGCTGGACGGGAGGAGGAGCAGGGGTCCCGCGCTCTTTACCTTGTTGGGGTCAGTGGATGATCTGGTGGAGCGGTCTTTTAGGGTGAAGTGTTCCACGCAAGTGTTCCCCTTCAGGTGTTCCCTTCAGGTGCTCCTCTCTGGTGCTACACGAGATATGGTGTCCTCCTGCGGGATCGGGGGGGCGGAGCAGGGCTCCCACGCCGGCCCGACCATGCTGCAAATCAAGGTGCTGGCGCTGTATTTTTAAAATTTGTATGGTGTCCTCCTGCGGGATCGGGGGGGCGGAGCAGGGCTCCCACGCCGGCCCGACCGTGCTGCAAATCAAGGTGCTGGCGCTGCATTTTTTAAATTTGTATGGTGTCCTCCTGCGGGATCAGGGGGGCGGAGCAGGGCTCCCACGCCGGCCCGACCGTGCTGCAAATCAAGGTGCTGGCGCTGTATTTTTTAAATTTGTATGGTGTCCTCCTGCGGGATCGGGGGGGCGGAGCAGGGCTCCCACGCCGGCCCGACCGTGCTGCAAATCAAGGTGCTGGCGCTGTATTTTTTAAATTTGTATGGTGTCCTCCTGCGGGATCGGGGGGGCGGAGCAGGGCTCCCACGCCGGCCCGACCGTGCTGCAAATCAGAGATTAGAGTCAGAAGTTCGGCTGTGTTATGATGGTTAGGAAGATTGAAATGTATGTTGAAATCCCCAAGAATGATAGAGTTAGGGTAGGAGATGTTGAAGTCGAAGATGGTAGTTATAAGAGTAGATAGAGAAGATTTAGTAACTGGAGGGGGTAGATAGGTCAGGAGAAAATTAAGAGATAGGAAGTTTTTTAAATTTATTGAAAATTGGAGCGTTTCAAACGGATGATTATTGTAATTGGAGAGAGGAGCAGAGTAGAGGTTGATAGTCGTATGGTAAATTACTGCGAGGCCTCCTCCCTTTTTGTGTGATCGAAGTTGAAATCTTGCTTTATAATTGTTGGGGCAGGCTTGGGTCAGATAGGCCTCTTCTCCCTGGGTTAGCCAGATCTCAGTTAAACAGAGAATATGAAGGTTGTGTTGAAGAATTAAATCATGAATTAAGTGATGTTTGTTTTTAATGGAGCGCACATTTAGGAGACCTACATTAATTGTGGATGAGTGTTGTGGTGAAGAGGGATGGGTAGTAGAATCTAAGGAAATTGGGATAGTTGTATAATATCTTGATTGGTTGCCTAGAACAGTTGGGGGGAGGGTTCGGGGGGGGGGATGATGGCCCCATATGACCGGGATGGAGGACATAAGATTAGTCTTATAGTTAGGAAGGGTAGATAGGGGAGGGGAAGGAAGGTAAAGAAGGAGCGAGATTGAAAGGCTATAGGTTAGGAGAGTAGTTAAAAGCAGACGTGAGAATTTACCTGTTTAGTTCTTTGGAACTTTGTTGGGAGCGTTAAGAAATGAGCCTTGAAGTAGCCACATGAAGGAGCAGGTCCTGCTCCTTGTGCGTGCTCCTTTGGCGTGCGCCGCAAAGAAAGTGATTTTAAAGGGGAGGCTACCGGAGAAGATTTGTGGGCGGAGTCGTCAGCGCTGCTGCTTCATGGCGGCGGTCTCCTTAGAGAGCAAGGGAGCCTGTTAAGACCAAAACAAAAATACATTAGGGAGAGAAACAGAGGACAATGCAGGTTATAAAATAAATATACAAAGAGAATGCCACCATCCGAATGAGTAAATAGCAACATACAAATATATGAAGACAGTTTGCAGAGCAGTATACAATAAAAGGTGCGTTAAAACTTAAGGTAAAAACAAATAAAAGACATTGGGCTGCTAAAGGAGCAGTTGTGGTAGTGCAGGGCTTGGCAGAGTGCAGGTTAATCTAGCGTGCGCCGCAAAGAAAGTGATTTTAAAGGGGAGGCTACTGGAGAAGATTTGTGGGCGGAGTGGTCTCCTTAGAGAGCAGGGGAGCAAATATATGAAGACAGTTTGCACAACAGTATACAATAAAAGGTGCATTAAAACTTAAGGTAAAAACAAATAAAAGACATCGAGCTGCTAAAGGAGCAGTTGTGGTAGTGCAGGGCTTGGCAGAGTGTTAGAACCCTATAAATTAAGCTAAAACTCACTAAATCTGTACTGCTTCCTATGAATGTCCTGGACCCTTTGTTGCACATCTATGAGGACAGTTTTAGTTTAACTGAACTCCACAACATACTAAATATTTGAGGGTGCTAGTCCAGTGGATTTGGTAAAGCTTTTCATTCTTAATTATTCACCTTTATTTCATCATGTATTGGAGAATCTAGATAGGTAGGTGGGTTATAATGAGTCCTGGATGGGAAGAATTCCTACATTATTGGGTTCATAGTCAGTGGCGCGCAAGACACCAGCGTGCTGACAATTCAGCGCAAGAAAGAAGCAAGCCGCTGAAAGCCGCCAAAAAACATTATTTTTAAAGAGCTCCAACAGGGAATATGGGGAGGAATCCCCCACTTAAATGCATAGTGTTCGCGCTGCCATTGGGGGTGTGGAGGGGGTGCAACCCCCACATTGTAGAGAAATCTGAATTTTTTCTGATTTTTTCAGGAAAAGTTCCGTTTTCTCTATAATGTGGGGGATTGCACCCCCACACCCCCCGACGGCAGCGAAAACACTATACATTAAAGTGGGGGGGTTCCCCCCCACACCCCCATCAGAGCTCTTTATAAATAATGTTTTTCGGAGGCTTTCGGCTGCACGCTTCTTTCTTGCACTGAATTTTCAGCGCTGGATTGTTGGTGCGCTAGTGTCTGGCACGCGATTATCCCGTCACCCATTATTGACACAGTTTTGCTATATTTTTGATTGTATTCCTCTTCTGCCCCCTAAAGCATACTTGTTTAAATTGTAACATGGAGTATTTGCTTGTATCTGGAGGTACAGACCCCCTATAGTGCAGAGGTCTCTGATGTACATGGCCCTTAATCATGGAAGTATGGAAGTTCTAGATCTTTTTATTCTCATGATAAAGCAACCCAGCTCAAGGGTTTGTTTGACAGGGTGGTTTTCCAGAGAAGAGATGGTTCCAACTGGAGCAGGCAATGCTTGGATCTCTTTTATTAAGTTATATGCCTTGGATGTCTCTCGGTGCTTTATGAATAGCACATAGGCCCGGATTCTGTATAGGATGCCCAGGAGGGGCATCCTATACAGAATCGGGCCTACACTAACCCTGATTCTATAACCAGCATCCAAGTTATAGACACCGGTTAAAGAATAGGGTTAGAGTAGACGTGGCCGCTACACTTATCACAACAAGAGATCTCCCTGCCGCAATAAGTATAGCAGCCGCCTGTCCAATTGCCGGAAGGAGGGTACCCAACCACTCCTGCTGGAAGATGCCCCCCCCCCCAACACTACCGATCGCCGGCTGAAGGGTGTCCAACCCCTCCTGCCGGAATGCCGCCCTCCCCCCCCCCGACATAACCAATCGCCGATAGGAGTGTGCCCAATCCCTCCTACCGGAGGACGCCCCCGCTCTGGACCCCACCATGCTAACACCCCTCCCCCGTGCTAACACCCACCAATAACCACCCCTAACCTCCCCCCAACTAACCTCCCCCCAAACTAACCTCTAATTGTTGGCCAGCCGGCCGAGTCTTGCTACCGTCCAGCCGGCTGGCCCGCCTCATCGAAATGAGGCGGGCCCACCCCTTCCCGGCCTATCCCGTGAAGCCTAAAGCCTGATTGGCCCAGGCTCTAGGCGCTCTAGGGGTGTTAGCACGGGGGAGGGGTGTTAGCGCGGGTGGTCAGGAGGGGGGCGTCCTCCAGCAGGAGAGATTGGGCACCCTCCTGCTGGCGATCGGTAGTATCGTGGGGCATCTTCTGGCAGGAGGGATTGGGTACCCTCCTGCCAGCGATCGGTTGTGTCGGGGGGAGGGCGGTGTTCCAGGAGGAGGGGTTGAGCACCTTCCTGTCGGCGATCGGTAGTGTTGGGGGGCATCTTCCGGAAGGAGGGGTTGGGCACCCTCCTGCCGGCAATCGGACAGGTGGTCGATATACTTATTGCGGCAGGGAGATCCCTTGCCACGATAAGTATAGCGGCCGCGTCTATTTATAATGTAGGCCAGCATTTTGCTGGCCTACATTGTAAACGTCTCTTCCTCTACTAAGAAGATGCGTAAGCCGCCTAGGTTCACCTAAAGCCCTTAGGTGAGCTTAGGCAGTCTTGCGGGCCTCCCTAGGCTCCCAGAGGCGCCTTCAATATAGGCGGCTTGCCTGGGGAGAATTTTTTTTTAAAATGTGCTTCCCGATTGGCTGATTAGATAGCTGTAGGATGCCTACAGCTGCCTAAAATCGGGACACACTTTGCAGAATCAGGGCCATATAGTCTAGACAGTAGATTCTATATTAACTTTCATAAGATAATAACAATTCATCTCTTCAAATACGCATATCTTAAGATAACAGCTTGGTGGTGCTTCTGTGTGTATAGTGTTTGAACACACAGACCGATATCACCAAAATCGTCATCGGTCTCCAGATACTCAAAAATATTTCAGGTATATTTTCTATAATGTTCACATTAGAAATTTAAATGCTCATCTTATTTGTAACATAATTATGGGATCTTGTCTGACATAGAACTATGTTTTGCCCATCAGAGGCTATTTCAAGGTACTTCCCCTATTCAGTACAAAAAAGATATACAACTTTAAGAAGTCATACTACTTCTGAAAAGTAATATTTTAACCAGAACATATTTAATTCAATTGTTTTTATATCAAAATATTAGAAAAAAAATCACCTTAGTTTTTCCGGTTCCCTGCTTACTGCTTATCTATGCTTTTACGGGAAATATGGCCACAGCTTTTTTTAAAAGGTTTAGAGAAACATCATGTATCCAATCACAGAGGCATATCCCTTTCATGATGTGGAAAAGTGCTTAAATCAATGTCATCCACTCGGTCTCTGCACTAAGGGGCTCATAATCGAAAGAGAAAAATATCCAAAAACCACCGATAATAAAACTGGGTTTTGGACATATTTAAAAACGACCTAGGCCTTTATAGTGTCGCTCAACTTCCAAAGCTAAAAGGGACATTTCGGGAGACGTGTCGAGGGTGAGAATTGGACGGGACATGGGCCGGTTTAGACTTAATCGTACAGCATGTAAAACCGAAACTTTAACAACAGAGCCTAGACGGAACTTGGACATTGTGACTTAGACCATGTAAAACATGGTCTAAGTCACAAAAACCCACTTAAACTCACCAGATAAGCACTGAAAACACATAACACAGACCCCCACACACTACCCCAGTGATCACCAACCCCTCCCACCCCCATAAAAATTTTATTCACAACTTTAAATTTCAGTCTCCAGACCATCATCACTTGGCCGCCTGGCATAGGAAAGCCTAGTCGTCCAGCACAGAGGCAGCTTAAGTCATCTTGGGGGTGGGTTAGGGACCCATAGAGAGGAGGACCCATGCCCATAAGCCCCTGTAATCACTGCATTAATACTGAAACATGTGCACTCCCCTATACACCCCAGAACCCTTTTGTACAGGCATATAAGTGGTTCCTGCAACCATAAGGGCTATTGGGGTGGTAGATAGGTAGATCTAGGGAATTCTGGAGGTGGTTTGGGGGGCTCCCCATCACCTATAAGGGAGCTGTAGTGAGGCGAAGCCATGGCACCCTGTTTGTGAAGTTCACAGCAGTACCCTGTAAGGTACCCCACTATTTAGGTGGCATGTCTGGATGTTCAGTCCATCACGTTGCAGACCCCTCCCACATCCAACAGGGCTTGTTCTAGGTGTTTTGGACTTGGACGGAAAGTTGGATGGAAATGTGGTATAAAGATAGACGATTTAGCGGCTTGGACGATCAGATCGGCAGGACGAATAATTAGACAATTTTCGAAAGTATAAAAAAGTTGGACATATCTTTCGAAAACGTGTCTTAGATTCTAGATGCTAGACACCAGGCTGATGGCGCTAACATTTAAAAAGGAGATAGAGCAGCTTTTAAACTGAGATGTGGGGGAAAGCCGACAGTCGCCCGGGAGTGGATGGTTCAGTGTGAGGTATCCTTGGAAGATACTATTGAAACAGGATATTTATGAAGTCCCGGTAGAGAGGTTTCAATAATGGTGAAAGAAAGTCAGGAGGGTTTAAGTGGAAGGCAGAGTAAAAAACTCAAAATTTCCCTGTCTTCTCAGCAGTCTGTAGTTGGAAGGAAAAAAGCACACAATTAGAAATGTCTGTATACAAATGCTAGAAGCCTAAAAAATATAATAGGAGAGTTAGAGTATATAGCACTTAATGATGAACTAGATATAATAGGAATTCGGAGACCTGGTGGAAGGAGGAAAATCAATGGGACACTGTTATACTTGGGTACAAACTATATCACAAGGATAGAGTAGATCAAATTGGAGGGGGGGTTGTGCTATATGTTAAAGAGGGAATTGAATCAAATAAAATAAAATTCTGCATGACATAGATAGTATGGAATACTTATTCATAAGAACATAAGAATAGCCTTACTGGGTCAGACCAGTGGTCCATCAAACCCAGTAGCCCGTTCTCACGGTGGCCAATCCAGGTCACTAGTAACTGGGCAAAACCCAAAGAGTAGCAACATTCCAAGCTATTGATACACGCCTCCCAAAACGCTCCATTTAGCTTTGGATGTTGAGCGGCACTAAGAAGGCCTAAGTCGTTTAGAAATACGTCCAAAACCCGGTTTGATTATCGGCGCTTGGACGTTTTTGAGAAATGTTCGTCCAAGTGCTGACTTAAGCCAGTTTTTGGACATTTTTCTCTTTCGATTATGAACCCCATAGCGTCCCAACAGATTTTGCTTTTTGCAAACCGACTTTTACCCCTATCCTAGTGTATGAGCCTTTATTGTTACTTTCCTATAAAATTTTGTAGTTCAACCCCCCCTTCCGCATGTGGTTTGTATGTCTGTCTTTAAATGTTGCTGTAATTAAAGGCTCCTTTTACAAAGGTGTTTTAGGGCCTTAATGCACAGAATAGCGTGCGCTAAAATGCCCCGCGCGCTAGCTGCTACCGCCCCCACTTTAGCAGGTGGTAGTTTTTCGGCTAGCGCACAGTATAGGGTGCATGCACTAAAAACGCTAGTGCGCGTTTGTAAAAGGAGCCCTAAATGTTATTTGTAATTTCAATTTTAGTAGATTTGTAATTCACTTTGAAATGTTATTAAAAGTGTTTGCATCAAATTTTAATAAACATGAAACATGTATGTAAATTTAAAGAATGACATTCATGTGTACATACGAGTTATTACAAGAATATACTGAATGTCACCAACTTTATTACTGACAATTATATTTACCTAAATTGTATATCTAATTATTTAAAATAAAAATATGTTAAATTAAAGGTATAAAAATTACATATAACTTTGACTTGCCCAAAAACTGATGCCTGATATCAATATTAAAATAATCCATCCTTTACACAAATAATAATTTCAGTTTTTCATAGGCATTTTCTGTTGTTCCTTTCAGGTCTCAGCAGAATAACATAACACTTAGGGAAAAAGATACAGCCTAAAAGCCCAGCACTGGAGGCCAGAATAGCAAATATTTCAACCACTACCATGTATTTGCCCTTGGTGCTCAGGTATGTCGGGATGAAAGAGATCCAGACATTGCAAAACACCAGCATGCTGAAAGTGATGTACTTGGCCTCATTGAATCTGTCAGGTAGATTTCTTGCTAGGAAAGCTACGATGAAGCTGATGCCAGCCAAAAATCCCAGGTAACCCAGAACACAGTAAAATGCAACTATTGACCCTTCATTACATTCGATTAGTATTGTTCCAATTTCTGATCTCATATTAATATATGGGAATGGGGGAGCAATGAGCAACCAAGCAAGACATATAACAGTTTGAATAAGAGAACAGGAGAGTACTATAGAAACTGAGACCCTGGTACCCATCCATTTTCTGAGCTTGCTTCCGGGCTTGGTGGCATGAAAGGCCATGACTACAGTGATGGTCTTTGCCAATATGGAGGAGAGAGCGATGGAGAACGTGATTCCAAAGGCAGTCTGTCGGAGAATACAAGTCAATTTGTCAGGTTGTCCAATGAATACCAAGGAGCAGAGGAAGCAGAGCATGAGAGAGATGAGGAGAATATAACTGAGGTCACGGTTGTTGGCTTTTACTATGGGGGTGTCTTTGTAATGAATGAAGATCCCCAAAATAACAATATTAATGAGAAATAAGAAAAGACAGATGAAAATCAAAATTAATCCCAAAGGTTCTTCATAAGTTAGAAAGTTTATCACTTTGAGGATACAGGCATCTCTCTTCTGATTAGGCCATTGGTCCTCTGGGCATTTTATACAGGTGTCCATATCTGAGAATGAGAAATATTGTTCCATTATCTCATAAACGGCCTGAGTTCTATGACAGCAAAGAATACTTTTCCTATATAATAAGGCATGTTTCAATATGACAAACTAGTTTAAACATTAAACAATGGACAATGTGCTTATTGGAAATCAAATCATGCACTATCTCTTAGAAGTATTTGAACTTGAAATGTATGCTTATCAAGGATTCCATATGTCTCACACAATAAAGATGTAATTAGTTTTTCAAGTGGAATCCGGCTCATATTTTTAGATTAGACTTTGGGTATTCAACTAGGACATGTGAAGACCCATTTTCTGTTCACCACTGAGATCGCAATTAAGACATTCAGATCAGGACATGCTCAATTCTTTTTTTTATTATAAATCTATTAAATTTTCAAACTACAATTATGCATGCAAATAATTCATGTACATATAATATTATAAGAAAAGCACAATAAACTTACAGATATTAATAAGCAATTATTTTCCCCACCCTCCCACCTAGTAATCAAGAAAATAAATACCCACAAGAATTTCTTGTGATGTTTTTGACTAGTCAGGAGTGCATGTGTATTATTTAGCCTATGTTAGGAATTTAATAAAGGCTGAATATAAGCCTGATAGTAAATACAATATGCTCAAGATCATGGCACATGATAGCATGAAATCTCTCACCAGTGTGGTTGGAGACTTCTCCCTCTGGACAGGGGATACAATCATAGCAGCAGACAGGCTTTCCTTCCCTGGTTAATTTCCTGAACCCAGGATGACAACTTGGGCTACATCTGGACTGTGGAGGTATCTGAGGATTGATTTTTTAAAAATCTGAATTACTTGAGATGATACGGGGTATGACTTTTCAACATCAGTGTTATTTTTCTGTCTAAGCCAGAGTCTACTTTTCCCAATAAGTTTCCTTCCTTTTATGAGGCTACTCAATAGTATATTTGGAGGTGGGATGGAGTTGTATGAGCTCTATATTGACAGGAAATATAGATAAACACATTTTTAAAACAGCTTAACGTGGCACTTGGATGTTTTTATCATTTATGAAACCAATTTTCAAGGTGGTAGGTTTTAGGCCTGTTTTGAATGGGACTATGGTAGACTTTTGACCTGGTTGCTATGCAGCAATAATCAACCATTTTACAAAATGTCCAGTGCCCAGTTTGGACATATGGGGCTAGAGCAGTTTTAATAACAATTAAGTACCAGAAAGCTGCCCAAACTAATCAGATGACTACTGAATGCATGATGGAATAAGCTCCCCACCCTCACCCAGTAGTGACTGATACCCTGAAATGCCCCAAAGATGTGAATGAAACAGTACATATCTATCTGTATGACAGCAGCAGATGTTACAGCTAGTCCTTGTAGAGCATCAGGCAGGTGTGTGGTGCAGCCTAGTGGTCACTACAGAGGACTTCAGAGGACCCAGAGGACTTCAGAGGACCCAGGCTCATTTTCTACTAAAAGTACTACATTTGTGTTAGAAAGTGTGAGCCTACCAAAACTCACCAAACCTTACTGTACTCACACATAGGTGATAACTACAGGCACTAGGAAAATTAGGGCAGTATACAGATGATAATGGTAGGTTTGGGGTGAGTTTTGGAGGGCTCCCCGTACACTGTATCCAGGACACTTTATGCAAAGTTCATTGCAGTGCCACTAGGGTGCCCCACTATCCATCTCTGGCAATGTTCAAGGCCCAGTTATAAGCCCACCTCTTTGAGAATACTTTCAACTCCTAATTCCTTTTACCTTGGGCCCTATATGTCATGTCTGTCTGTCCAAGTTAGATTGTAAGCTCTTCTGAGCAGGGACCATCTATAAATGTCAAAATGTATAGCGCTGCTTACACCTTGAAGTGCTATATAAGTGATATCAAATAGCACTACAACACAGTCTACTTAAAATGCTGAATCCTCCCACATCCAAAGGGTTGTATTATTCATTTTTCATTTGGACATTTTGGCCCAGATTCTCTAAATTGCACCATTTTTTAGGTCCCAGTAGGCACCCAAACTCAGTAAAAAATGCCATAGAAACTACATTTTTAACTAAGTTTCCTTACTTCCACTTATGTGGAGAGGGACCACATCCACCCTTCTCCAGTCCTCCAATACCACTCCTGACAAACGAGAAGCATTGAAAAAATCAGCCAGTGGATCCACCAGAACTTCCCTAAGTTCTTTCAGTACCCTTGGATGTACGTCATTTGGCCCCATCGCTTTCTCTATCTTTAATTTAGCTAACTTTGAAAATTGATCAAGGTCTACCACAACTCCAGCACTATTTGCATTTGACTTCTGTGCTCTCAATATCAGTGTTTCAGCTGTGAACATAGATCAAGAATAGTTGTTGAGAAATTCATCCTTATCTTTATCAACTTCTAAATATTTTCCCCTTCACTTCTGAGTCATCCAATGTCACTTTTGTACTTCTTCTTATCACTAATATATCTAAAAATGTCTTGTCCCCCCATTTTACCATATTGGCTATTTTGAATTTCCTTTGTATCTTTGCTTTCCTAACTACTCAAAACATATTCTCTTAAATTTTCTAGATGCTAGACACCAGGCTGATGGCGCTAACATTTAAAAAGGAGATAGAGCAGCTTTTAAACTGAGATGTGGGGGAAAGCCGACAGTCGCCCGGGAGTGGATGGTTCAGTGTGAGGTATCCTTGGAAGATACTATTGAAACAGGATATTTATGAAGTCCTGGTAGAGAGGTTTCAATAATGGTGAAAGAAAGTCAGGAGGGTTTAAGTGGAAGGCAGAGTAAAAAACTCAAAATTTCCCTGTCTTCTCAGCAGTCTGTAGTTGGAAGGAAAAAAGCACACAATTAGAAATGTCTGTATACAAATGCTAGAAGCCTAAAAAATATAATAGGAGAGTTAGAGTACATAGCACTTAATGATGAACTAGATATAATAGGAATTCGGAGACCTGGTGGAAGGAGGAAAATCAATGGGACACTGTTATACTTGGGTACAAACTATATATGAGTAGATCAAATTGGAGGGGGGGTTGTGCTATATGTTAAAGAGGGAATTGAATCAAATAAAATAAAATTCTGCATGACATAGATAGTATGGAATACTTATTCATAAGAACATAAGAATAGCCTTACTGGGTCAGACCAGTGGTCCATCAAACCCAGTAGCCCGTTCTCACGGTGGCCAATCCAGGTCACTAGTAACTGGGCAAAACCCAAAGAGTAGCAACATTCCAAGCTATTGATCCAGTGCAAGCAGTGGCTTCCCCATGTCTCTCTCAATAACAAAACTATGGACTTTTCCTCCAAGAAATTGTCCAAACCTTTCTTAAAACCAGCTACACTATCTGCTCTTACCACAACCTCTAGCAACACGTTCTAGAGCTTAACTATTCTCTGAGTGAAAAAAAATTTCCTCCTATTGGTTTTAAAAGTATTTTCCTGTAACTTCATCGAGTGTCCCCTGGGCTTTGTAACTTTTGACGGAGTGAAAAATCGATACACTCGTACCCATTCTACTCCACTTAGGATTTTATAGAATTCATATCTCCCCTCAGTCATCTCTTTTCCAAGCTGAAGAGCCCTAACCTTTTTAGTCTTTCCTCATATGAGAGGCATTCCATCCCCTTTATCATCTTGGCCACTCTTCTTTGAACCATTTCTAGCGCCACTATTTCTTTTTTGAAATAAGGAGACCAAATCTTAATATAATACTTCAAATGAGGTTGCACCATGGAGAGATACAGGGGCATTATATCAATCTTAGTCTTATTAACAATCCCTTTTTTAATAATACCCAGCATCCTGTTTTCTTTTTTGGCTGCAGCCACACATTGGGTGGAAGGTTTCATCGTATCATCTACAATGACACCCAGATCCTTTTCTTGGGTGCTAACCCCCAAGGTGCACCGTAGCATCTGGTAACTGTGATTCATCTTATTCTTCCCTATGTGCATCACTTTGCATTTGTCCACATTAAATTTCATCTGCCACTTGGACGCCAAGTCTTCCAATTTCCTAAGGTCCGCCTGCAATTTTTCACAATCCGCATGCGTTTTAATAACTCTGAACAGTTTAGTGTCATCTGCAAATTTAATCACCTCACTCATTGTTCCGGCCAGTCATCATTATGGGAGAGCAGGGGGGTTCAGGGAGGGGGGTAGGAGGAGGGGGTGGGGGTTCCCATGTGGGGGGTCATTGCAGAATCTATGGTGGGGGAGCAGGGGGCTTCTGGCAGGAGGGATTGGGCACCCTCCTGCCAGTTTCATTTGGGGGGTGGGTGGGGGGTTTCCAAGCAGGAGGGATTGGGAATCCCTCCTGCTAATTTCATTTGGGGGAGATGGGGGTGTTCCGTGCAGGACAGATTGGGCATCCCTCCTGCTGGGTTCGTTCATGGGTTGGTGGGGAATTTCCAGCAGGAGGGATTGGGCAACCTTCTGCCAGTTTTGTTTGGACTGGATGGGAGGGAGGTATCTGGAAAGAGGTTTTGGGCACCCTCCTGCCAGTTCCGCTTGGTGAAGTGGGTGGGGGAATTCTAGCAGTAGGAATTGGGCATCCTCCTGTCAGTTTCATTCAGAGGGGTGGGGTGTTCTAGGCAGAAGGGATTGGGCACCCTCCTGCCAGTTCCACTTGGTGAAGTGGGTGGGGGAATTCTAGCAGTAGGAATTGGGCATCCCTCCTGCCAGTTTCATTCAAGGGGTGGGGGGACTGGCGGCCGCAGCCATGGCCACTAAACTTATGGCAGGGAGATCCCTTCCGCAATAAGCTTAGCAGCCACGTCTACAATAACCCAATTATCTAACCGGTGTCTATAACATGAACGTCGGTTACAGAATCGGGTTTACTTTAGGCCTTAGCCCTGATTCTAAATAGGATGCCCTTTGGCTTCTGAGACTGGGCATCCTATACAGAATTTGGACCAAAATGTCCAGCCGTGATGGACCAGATTGCTTCAAACACAGATGATATTGACAATGATGATGATGGCAGAGATTCACCTGATCAATATCTGCAGACCCAGCAAAAGAGATCAGTAATATTTCAGCTTGGGTTCTTCTCCCCCCAGACTAAAATCAAATGTTAAACTAATAGATGTGCTAAGAATATAGTCTTCTGAGCCAGGATTCTTTTGTTTATACCCAATTGCACACATTTTTGGGTAAGAGGGCATTCTGGGATCTTATTTTAGGGAAAACCCTCCTGTAAAAATCATTGAACCAAGGTATTGGGTAGAGGGATGTCCTGGCTATATTTGGCATTATTGGCTAGGGAGAATCCCCATGATCCCTACAGGGGGAATAGGAGGGAAAGGAAATGATCATTGTTTGAAATTGATCTACATAAATCTGTTTCTGCTTCTTTTATCTTCTAACCTGATTGAAAGTGATTATAAACTTTACTGTGGTTGGTATATGACCCCATGCACGTTATCTCGCATATATAGGACTCAGAATAACCTATGCTGGAGGGGATGTGGTCAGCGCAGAAATTTCCCTCTATTGTCCAATTCTGCCTCTTCTGGATATAACATACATGAACAACACCTGGCTATCTTTGTGTTTACAGTAGCTCGAATAGCACTTGCAAAGCATTGGCATTCCACAAAGATACCAAAATACAACAGTTTATTGGTAATGCTGGGCCATATCCAATTAATGTGTAAACTTATGGTTCTTCGACGGAATACCTTACTGGTGTATCATAGAGTCTAGGACTGTTATATAACTTGGAGAGCGGGACTAGACTCTTGCACTAAATATACATAATGTTATTGAGACTCCAAACCACTCTATACTGTATGTTACCTGTTACTGCCAAGGGGACGAGGGTGGAGGAGATTGGAGGGGATTTTTGACATGCATCTTTGCTTGCTCATGCTGTAATTGTTATTGTTTGAAAATGCAATAAAAACAAAATTAAATAATATTGCAGCTTGGATTGATTTTAAGGAACGTTTTAGAGACTGATCAATTCACTGTTCAGTTGTGGAACACCTTTTTTTAGATGTCCTGGTTTAATAATGATTCATAAACTCACTTGTAGTTGTTTTCAAAATTTAATTTTACTAAAGCAAAACAGATGGTTAAACAATAAAGTTGTTAACAGTAATTGCATTAATTCTATTTGCCATATTTGCCATATTTGCTAAAAAGGTATTACATTTAGCAATTGCTGTTTTTCTCACTGTACTTTTTACTTGTCATGTAAACCGCTCTGAATTGATTTCATAGTCATTAGGAGTGGTATAGAAGCTTTAAATAAACATAAACAATAAGGGGCTCATAATCGAAAGAGAAAAATGTCCAAAAACCGGCCTAAGTCGGCACTTGGATGAACATTGTCCAAATATGTCCAAGTGCCGATAATAAAACCGGGTTTTGGACATATTTCTAAATGATTTAGGTCTTCATAGTGCCGCTGAACGACCAAAGCTAAATGGGGCATTTCAGGAGGAGTGCCGAGGGCGGGAGTTGGGTGGGACATGAGCTGGCTTAGACTTAGTCTGTATGACTATGTCTAAGCATGTATAACCGAAAGTTATCCAAATACAAAAAAATTGGTAATGTCCTATCTAAGCACCGAAGTCTGAATCTTCAAAGGAATGCACCAAGCACCACCAATAGGTCCTAAAATAAGGCCACAGAAAATGAAGCAAACTGCAATGCACTAGTCAGTACGGGCTAGATTTTCCCTCACGATGACCAATAGCTCCAAGCAGATATTTATTAAGTGATGAACACTTAGACCAAAGTCTAAATAAATCCTGCCCCATACATCATCGTGCCTTTATAAATTATAAGTTAGTGAACTGGTGGAAAAATCAAGTGCTTGAGCAAAACCAAAGGAGAGACAGAAGGAGCCAAAATAAGAAACAGGGAAGAAAAATCAACCCTCCAAAAAACACCCCACACTACCTAGATAAAAAGAAAAGAAAAAGAAAAAAATCAAAAAGTCTATTAATCAAAAAACGTTGGAACAAATGAATGAATAGAATGAAATCACAAAATAGTCCATAGTCCACATTACAGTCACATTCCAAATACCAAGAGTGAAAAGCAATCAGCGGAACTTTATGTAGAATGTCCTTCCTTAGTGAAGATGAATATAAAAGAGTGTCCAAAATAACAAAAGTAAATAGTGAAAAACAATATCAAAAATAAAGGCAGAAAACCATCCGTGAACAAAACTTAATACTAAAAGAGTCAGTGTAAATTCCAGCTGAATCGACCACTTGTGAGATGATTCAGTGATGATAAAATAAAACGTGGGGTAGAACCAATCCACCTCACAGAACCAATAAAAATTAAGATACTTAGCTTAAACAGCTGGAGTTGAACAGTCAATGCGGATACTCGTCTGTGTTGTATCTCCACTCGACAGGTCCTGTTTCAATTTCCTCATCAGGAGGGAGACAAAAGAGTCACCAATACAATGTATTAAGTATGGTAAACTGGAGAGCCAGAACCTAATGAAAGGTCTGAGCGCTACACGGGCCGCGGCACAGTCAGGCTGGCACTGGAAAAAATAGAAAGGAGGGGCCCATTTAAGGACAACCCTGAAGCCCCACCCATAGCAACGTACTATATGTCATGACGACATACTAAAAGACCAAACGTGACTAGTTCAAGTAAAGCATTTGTCTACGTTTTCATTCAGTCCAAAAGGGCAAAATGCTTTTAAAGTGAAAATCCAAAAATTTTCTCTTATCAATAATTGAGCTTGCTTGTCCCTCCTGAATGTATAGGGGATTTGTTCAAGAACACACCATGTGAGTTGGGAAAACAGATGATGATGAATCAGATTGTGTGATACCATAGAGGCAGTATGTTTTTCAGTATTAAGACAGCTCTGATGTTCGATCAATCTGACTCTTATGGCTCTGCTAGTACATCCGATATAAATTAGTCCACATGGGCAGGAGATGACATACACAACATAAGTGGAATCACATGAAGTTATAGATTTCAAATGAACTATACGTTGAGTCCTGGGGTGAATCCATGTATTTCCATGATGAGAGGTGGCACACATAGTACAGTGACCACATGGAGAGTGATGACCATCTGTAGCCTGGGGATAGGATTGGACAGAAAAGTCAGAAGATACTAAATGTTCTGACAAATTTTTACTTCTAATAAAGGCAATGCATGGGTGTTCTTTAAAAATAGGATGAAGCTGAAGAATGTGCCAGTGGGCCCGTAGACTACGGGCCATAATAGCAGATTGAGTAGAATGGGAAATTACACAGATCTGATTAGAAGTTGTTTCTTTATTTTTTTGAAGCAATAGTAAATCACAATTCACGTGACGAGCACGCAAGTATGCTTTACATACCACAGGAATTGGATAGCCCCTTTGTTCACGGATGGTTTTCTGCCTTTATTTTTTATATTGTTTTTCACTATTTGCTTTTGTTATTTTGGACACCATTTTATATTCATCTTCACTAAGGAAGGACATTCTACATAAAGTTCCGCTGATTGCTTTTCACTCTTGGTATTTGGAATGTGACTGTAATGTGGACTATGGACTATTTTGTGATTTCATTCTATTCATTCATTTGTTCCAGCGTTTTTTGATTGATAGACTTTTTTCTTTTTTTTTCTTTTCTTTTTTTCTTTTTCTTTTTATCTAGGTAGTGTGGGGTGTTTTTTGGAGGGTTGATTTTTCTTCCCTGTTTCTTATTTTGGCTCCTTCTGTCTCTCCTTTGGTTTTGCTCAAGCACTTGATTATTGGTGGTGCTTGGTGCATGCCTTTGAAGATTCAGACTTCGGTGCTTAGATAAGACATTACCAATTTTTTGTATTTGGATTATTTAGTATTATTGGTAATTTTTGGTTTTTTTCTGGCTAACCGAAAGTTATACAGCCCAGGATCGACAGAAGTTGGACGTTGTGACTTAGACCATTTAAAACATGGTCTAAGTCACAAAAAAACACCTAAAGTCACCAGATAAGCACTGCAAACACATAAAACAGACCCCTACATACTACCCCAGTGATCACCAACCCCCACCCCATAAAAATCATAATCACATCTTTAAATTCAGCCTCCAGACCATCATCACCTGGCAGCCTGACATAGGAAAGCCTAGTTGTCCAGCACAGAGACAGCTTAAGCCATCTTGGGGGTGGGTTAGGGACTCATGGAGAGGAGGACTCATGCCCATAAGCCCCTGTAATCACTCATTGATAGTTAAACATGTGCACTCCCCTATACACCCCCAAAACCCTTTTTTACTGGCATATAAGTGGCTCCTGCAGCCATAAGGGCTATTAGGGTGGTAGATAAGTGGGTCAAGGGGATTCTGGAGGTGGTTTGACCTATAAGGGAGCTGTAGTGAGGAGAAAACATGGCACCCTTTTCGTGAAGTTCACAGCAATGCCCTGTAAGGTACCCCACTATTTAGGTGCCATGTCTGGATGTTCAGTCCATCACTTTGCAGACCCCTCCCATGTCTAACAGGGCTTGTTCTAGGTGTTTTTGACTTGAACATAAAGTTGGATGAAAATGTGATATAAAGATGAATGATTTAGCGACTTGGACAATCAGATCGGTTGGATATATAATCAGACGATTTTCGAAAGAAAAAAAATTTGGACGTATATTTTGAAAATATGTCCTAGGCTGTTTTTTACTTTGGACAACTTGCGACTTAGACGAAAATGGACTTAGACGTTCCTTTCGATATGCCCCTCCATACTTTTACTTAAGCATTAAAAAATACATGTGGAGGAGCAAGGTAGGACAATACATGTGAAGGGGTAAGGTAGGACAAGCTATACTTAGATATAAAAATCCTGTGTAAGGGGTTTGAGAAATATGTCAGTAGATATGTATTGAAAATTTGAGGTCTGGAGAAAGTTAACTCTGAACTCAAAACACATTGTTCTTTATTCTTGGTTCACCTTGTTTCCTGGTCTGAATGTGATTTTTGGAGGATTTTGTTGTTATATCAGTGGCGTACCAAAAGGGGGGTGGGGGGGGTCCGCCCCGGGTGCAAGCCCTGAGGGAGTGCTCCCGGCCTTGGCATCCAGTTCCCCGCCCCCGACGTCCGGATTTCTCCCCCCCCGGCCCCCCCCTTGAGGTGGAGAAGCAGCTCGCAGCGGGACCGCGATGCCAGCGATCCCTACGCTGCTTTGGCGCTGCTTCCTCTGCCGCAGTCCCACCTCTCCTCTGATGTCAGAGGAGGGGGTGGGACCGCGGCGGAGGAAGCAGCGCTGAAGCAGCGCAAGGATCGCTGGCATCGCGATCCTGCTGCGGACTGTTTCAATAACGTAGGTGGTGTGGGGAGGTCAGGGGGGCAAGCCGTCCTTCAGGGTGGGTCGGGCAGGCAGGCCTTCAAGGGGGGGGGACAGGCAGGCCAGGGGGACAGGCGGGCCGGCCTTCAAGATGGGGGGACAGGCAGGCAGGCAGGCCTTCAAGGGGGACAGGCAGGCAGGCCAGGGGGTCAGGCAGGCCTTCAAGCGGGGGGACAGGCAGGCAGGCAGGCCTTCAAGGGGGGGACAGGCAGGCAGGCAAGCCATCAAGGGGGGACAGGCAGGCAGGCCTTCAAAGGGGGGACAGGCAGGCAGGCCTTCAAGGGGAGAGACTGGCAGGCAGGCCAGGGGGACAGGCAGGCAGGCCTTCAAGGAGGGAGGACAGGCAGTCAGGCCTTCAAGGGGGGGGACAGGCAGGCCAGGGGGACAGGCGGGCCGGCCTTCAAGATGGGGGGACAGGCAGGCAGGCAGGCCTTCAAGGGGGACAGGCAGGCAGGCCAGGGGGTCAGGCAGGCCTTCAAGCGGGGGGACAGGCAGGCAGGCAGGCCTTCAAGGGGGGGACAGGCAGGCAGGCAAGCCATCAAGGGGGGGACAGGCAGGCAGGCCTTCAAAGGGGGGACAGGCAGGCAGGCCTTCAAGGGGAGAGACTGGCAGGCAGGCCAGGGGGACAGGCAGGCAGGCCTTCAAGGAGGGAGGACAGGCAGTCAGGCCTTCAAGGGGGGGGACAGGCAGGCAGGCAGGCCAGGGGGACAGGCAGGTAGGCCTTCAAGGGGGGAGGACAGGCAGTCAGGCCTTCAAGAGGGGGGACAGGAAGGCAGGCAGGCCTTCAAGAGGGGGGTCCCTGGTGTAGAAGTACACAGAGGGAAGGGGGGGTTTCAAAGAGACGCGCATATGCCGGACTTTGGGTGGGAAGAAATAATGGGTCTGAAAATAGAGGAGAGGGAGAGAGATGATGGACCATGGTTTTTAGGAAGGGAAGGAACAGAAAGGGAGAAAAGTTGGACACAAGGGATGGTGTGGAGGGGGGATAGAGATACTGGATAGGAGGGTAGTTGGGAAAAGAAAGGAAGAGATGGTGGACCCTGGGGTGGTGGGGAAGAAGGGAGAGATGCTAGATGAAAGGGTAGTTAAGAAAAGGTGGATCTGTGGAGGGAGACGATAAAAGGAAAGATGCCAGACATCTGGGGGAGGGAAGGGAAACGGAAGGGGAGGACAGAGATGGCAGATGGATGGTTAGCACGGAGAAATAAGAAAGGAGATCCTGGCAAGCAAGTTATCAGAAGACAACCAGAGCCTTGGACCAACAAGATTTGAAAAATAACCAGACAACAAAAGGTAGAAAAACTAATTTTATTTTCTGTTTTGTGATTACAATATGTCAGATTTGAAATGTGTATCCTGCCAGAGCTGGTGTTAGACCGCAAACGTGAGCTAGGATTTAACAGAGAGGAAAAGTCCTTTTTGTTTCTTTATTTTATTTACACCACAGCGCCAGTGTGGTTAGGAGAAGCCAAAGGGAGGTGAAAAAGCTATAAAATAAACCCACCAGGATGTTTGAAAAAAAACACCCAATTGGGCAGGAAAATTGAATCGAAAAACCAATTCAATAGGCTGAATCGAATCGAAATTATTTTTTTTTTCCTGAATCGGGCAGCACTAGTTTGCGCTACTGTCTTAGACTTTACGACCTGGGATTGGGGAGAGATGGCATCCTCAGTACTTTATAATGCAATTGAAACGAGGATTTGGTCAGACTTTTGAAGGGTCTGCAGAAGAAAAATATTGTATAGGCCAGGGACATGAGACAGCAGGAAACGGGAACTTTTCTTCCTTCTATTTTTGTAAATGACAAGGCTGAGGATGTCGGAGAGTTCAGTTAAAATATGTGCTTTATAAGAAAATATAATAATGTGTTTTATAAAGTTTATAAGCATTGCTGGCCTACCCGGTGAGGTGTTCCTAGTGGTGGTGGCAGCGTGTCAATGTGTTGAGAGGAAGAGGTGGTCTGAGAAATTCTGCTGAGCAAACTCCAGGCCCATTTCCACCCCAAAGTTAGTCTACTCCACTCAGCTGGTTCACACACTGAGTGAGTCTTTGGGTGTTGTTCCTGGGTAGTTGTTTTGGGGTCTCTTCCAGTGGTTTGTCAGTATCTCCTTGTGGTCCAAGGAAGGAAACTTTGTTAATCTTAGCATTGACCTTCAGAATATGTTTGTAACAGCGCTGCTTGTGTGGCATTAGGCTATGTAGTGATCGAAATAAAAAAACAGACCTTTGCACATTTTTGCACTATATGGTGGTTGTATGAGGAGATTCACATTTCCTGCACAGCTAAGTCCTTGTGAAGTTACCTTGTTCTTTCTGTATTTGATATCTAACAAGGAAGGAAAGATATCTGTTTGGAAGGAAAGATCTAAGCTTAAAAATGAAGTGGCCAGAAGTTATGGTAAAAGCAGATAGCGTTGTTTGTTTTAAGAAAGGTTTGAACAAATTCCTGGAGGAAAAGTCCAAAGTCTGTTATTAAGATATGGGGGAAGTGTCTCTTGCCCTGGCTCGGTAGCATGGAATGTTACTACTCTTTGGGTTTTGACCAAGTATATAGTGACCTGGATTGGTTACCATGAGAATGGGCTACTGGGCATGATGGACCATTGGTCTGACCCAGTTAGGCTATTCTTATGTTATGTTCTCATCTGTAGGGGCCTTTGTTTTCACTTCTTATTTTAGTGTATTTTTTTCTGGGAACTTATCAGTGTTTTTTATAATGGGAACAAAAATGGAAGAGAATTAATGTGTGTGGAATGGAGGGGGGTAACTCATTTCTTCAGCTAAATAATTCAATCCACCTCAACCAGACATATTTTACCTCCCTTTTTTCCTTGTGTTTATGAGTTTGTTAAGTTAAATTTTTAATCCCTTATGTCGTTATATATAGTTTTGTATTGTATTGTCTCCCAGTTATTGTAATTTTAAATTGTTCATCGCTTAGAAATACGATTAAGCGATTAATCAAAAAAACCATTAAACTTGAAACTTGATAGGAGAACTCACGCAGCATTCACACACCCTCCAACCAAAAATGTCAAAAGAAAAAAACTGTTCGACAACTTCCTAGCCACTCGAGCTGCAACACTCGACCCCCAACTCTACAACCTATTGACCTCGACCACAGACTACAAAACCTTCAAAAAAGAAATAAAAATCCTTCTATTCAAAAAAACATAAAACCGAACTAACACAATCAGAACTGTCCCAAGCATCACCTGCAACTACTCCATATGTACTTCTGATGTCATGACAATTCAGACATAATTTATGTTATGTTTGGAATAATAGTTACATATATGAGGTTCAATAAAAGAAAATTTTCACTGCCTGTTTCTATTCTGACCATTTATTCCGTTTCATGGTTATTACAAAAAATATTTTTTTACATGGGGGAGGTGTCAAAAAATGATGGGCCCCGGGTGCCACATACCCTAGGTATGCCACTGTGCTATATCACTCACACACACTGCCACAGAGCTATTAACGTTCTTGATTTAGAACTCAAAAGATGTAAAAGGCAGGAGTGATCCAGAGCTATTCTGTAGTGTAAAGGATGTATGATTCTGGTTTAATGTGGATCTTCCCATTGTTTATTGGTTCTCATTTATTGAATCTCAACATGTGCATGGTTCAGTGTTTTCTATTTTATCTTTGTATTATTTAAATCTTACCTCTGTGAATGTGCTCTCCCACACGATATCCGCCTCATGGATGGTTAATTCCTGCCCTGGTGAAGCGTAAGGGTTATAACTTCCAATAATTTCATTACTTCCTGTACCATCAGGTAGGGAGAATTTGTTTATAATATCATGTCCAGTGGCGAGATCACCATTCTCATCAAAAAAGATTTCCTCATCTATAGCATTCTTGAAGTGGAGACTCTTCAGATAACAATTAAGCTGTTAAACAAATTTATTAGTGAAAGTAACTGCAAAAATACATCCCTATCTTCAAGCACATATAATCTGTTCCTGATTCTAGGGACATGCTTTCATTTTCAAACAACATTAGGGTGGAGCTTATTATTAAAGTTTGTAAAAATGGCCTTTTTTATCACATAATTTTGTTTCCGTATTTGATTAAGCATTTTAGGTAAAACTGAAGGCATCAAAAAGTAATTATTTATTTGGATTTATTAGCTGGTTTTTTTTATGAAGAGATTCACAATATACTGAATATTAATCAGTTACTCTTAAGTATTTTCTTATTTATTTATTTATTTAGATTTCTATCCCATTCTCCCGGGAGCTCAGAACGGGTTACAATTGACATTTACAGTAAAATTACAGGACAAAGTTAACAGGCAGTCATAGAGAGACAGGTGAGAAGATGTAGGGGGGCAGGGGGAGCAAGGGAATTATGGGAGGGAGGGGGAAGGTGAAGAGAGAGGGAGCAGGAGTTTATGAAGGAGAGCAAAGAGAAGGCAGTCTGTTGGGGCTGTTCAATTGTGGAACCTGGGGCAATGGAGGGTTTAAGGGCCAGATTCTCTAAAGGGCACACAGGCCCAAATTCTGTAACTGGCACCTAATGTTAGGCACCTATTTTGGAGGCGCCCAACTAGATAGGTGCCTATCTAAATTGATTAACAAGCTCAATTAAGCTTTTTAATCAGCCATAATTGAAACTTAGGCACCTATCAAGAAAGAGTGATTCTGCAATAAGGCGCCTCTAAATTTAGGCGGCCTTCAAAAAAATAGGCGCTATGCATGTTAGGTATGGGCGTGGCTAAGTGCTAGGTGCCTTATTGCAGAACCACTGCTCTTAAGCATGCTTAAGCGCTCACATAGGTGCCTAACTTTTAGTTGTGCCTAGAGCTGGCCTATTTAATGGGTGCCTCCAAAATAGGTGCTGGTCAGCGTGATTCATTAAGCAGCACACAATTTTACTTGTATCGCACTGAACAGTGCCTATGGGCGCATCTTATAGAATTTGCCCTCTAATGTTATGTACTTCTTAGGTGCCTAACTTAATTGTCAAAATTATCTTAATAGGTTCAATAATTGAAAAAAAAATAATAATTGGGCGATATGCACTTACCCAATTGTATAAAGATAAGGACCTAGGGCACTTAGCAGCACCAAATGCCTAAGTAGGCTTTTCTATGGGTAGATCCTCCAAAAACTTAAGTGTCTGAAATGTAAGCCTTTAAAACCTTTGCCTAAATTTTTACATAAGTGCTGTTATGTGTTATTCTGTAAAGGGTGAATAAGCATGAGTGACGTGCAACTGGCACCATTTTTCTAGGTGCTGGCCCACTTAGGCATTCTTTACAGAACCTGGGCTTAAGTGACTTGCCTAGAGTCACAAGGAACAAGCTGAAATTGAACTCACAAGCTCAGGGTGCTAAAGCAGAAGTTCTAACCACTAGGCCAGTCCTTCAGGTATTCATTAATACTGACAGCTCTGAACCAAATTCAGCAGTAGCTCAGATGATATTAGAGACTCAGCACAGTTCCCCTCTTGATCAGTGTTAGAGGAAAAGAAGGACAGTTGTGCCTACCTCAGACTTTGATGGAATAGGGGACTGAAGGTATCAAGAAAAGGAGTCAATGAATGTGCTTTTATGGCAACTACTGATGAGGGAAGAGATGGCATTACATTTGCAGCCTGTGGCCAATCAGGGAAGGTAACAATACTCCAAGACATCAAAAGTGCAATGATGACTCCATAGAACAAAAAGTTGTTAAAGGGCATGAGTGCATCTTATAGAGACAAAGCAACAGAAGGAATGAAATGAAGAACCCAAGGCATGGGTTCAAAGGTCAATTCATCACCAAAGATAGTAGGCACATGCCAGGAGACTGGAAAAGGGGTGGGAAAAGCAACTGTGTAACTGGGCATGTGCAGTGTAAATAAATGTTATTAACATCCACAAGATCAAAGCAGATGTATAACATTATCTGACATGGGCCAAGCTTTGCCCTCAAATGAGCTTCATCAGGGGTTTAAAATCACAAATTTCAAAGAGACTAATGCTTAAAACATATAAGAAACTAAAAATACAATACAAATATCAGATATAGGCCCTCTTTTACTTAGGCACTAACCAATTAGTGCGCACTAATCGAATTAGCACGCACTAAATGATAACATGTGCATGTTAGTCTGTGGATGCATTAGCATTTAGCGTGAGCTAATCGGTTAGCGCACCTTAGTAAAAGAGAAGGATAGTGTTTGGGATCCAGGTGATAATCTTATGTTCATAAACAGAGTCATAGCATAAAATAAAAATAAGTGTTGTGCCAAAGTTTCAAATAAAAACCTAACATCAAATTTTTAATTAAGTCGGAATCTGAGTGGTGTGTACTTAACTGACGTACAACAATGCCACTATATATTCCACCAAAATCAAGTATTAGAACTAGAGCCTCCCAATTGAAAGATTAGTGCACAACATACTTCTAAAAACAGAAAAATAAAGTAAAATCCATTAAAATTATTAGATTACCCCCCCCCCTTTTATCAAGCTGCACTGCTGAGCAGCACAAGCTAACTGCTGAGTCACCCATTCTATTCCTCCATTTTTATTTCAAGCTGCTTGATAAAAGGGAGGAGTAAAAGCAGAACAGTCTAACTTTTACAAGTTTTGTGTGTTTTTTAGTGTCAGGAATTCTATAAGCATCTGAGCTGTTACCGCTGTTGCCGGCACAAAAAAATATGCTACTCTTTTGTAAAAAGGTGTTAATAAAAAATGTTGAATAAGAAACAAATAATGTCTGTAAACTGCCATGAAGGTATAAGTTAGAACAATAACACTCTTATACAAAACCATAGTGCTGTTTTTAGTGCCGGCCCCGGCAGTAATAGCTTGGATGCTCACTATGTCTAGCACTAAAAACTACTGTACAGTTTGTAAAGGAGAAGTAAAAGAATAAAAATATACCATAAATGAAGCTTAAAATATTGAAATTATAATGGAATTTTTATTTATAGGACAATTTTTATTTTGGGAGCTTAATCTGCTTTCAATGTCACTACACAATTATATACCATTAGTTCTTTCTGGGGAAAAAAAACCCCAAAGAAACATTTCTCTAACATAGGATATTACCTTCCATGGGAGAAAATCTAATAATCTCTCATGTTCTCCACTACACTTGGTGATATTTTCAGAACTAGAAGTGATCATGTCATGCAGTGCTTGTGCCAGGGCATAAACAGCATTGTATACATTATAACTGTCCCCAGAGTTTTTGATATTGCAGTGTGATCGGTACTTAAATGGTTCTTTATTGTTGCAGGATCTTTGGATGCTCTTGGGACACTGGTCATTACACAGTTCCTTCCACCACATCTCTATGAATGAGTCACTTGGAAACACAGTAGGATTCACCTCACGGATAAATTTGTGAAAGCTTGGAATATTCTTCTTGGTCATAGTGAAAACAAAGACAATTTTCCTTCCACTGTAGTATGAGGGAAAGAAAAAGAGTGACTCAGCTTTTATGATCCAGATCTTTCCAGGTGCTTCCCAAATGACTGATTGTTTTATAAACTCTGTGTAGTGTCTATTGCAATATAAAATAACCACTTTAGCTGAAGATGTGCGGATGCTCTGTTGAATGTTATCAAACTTCTGATATAATAGAAACCCAGAATGTTTGAAGGTATCTATGAATTCAACACAACCTCCATTTTGCTCAATCCCTTCTCTTAGGATTTGCACAGCCTTCATGCTGTTTTCATCATCGGATGCAATGATACTGACCCAAGTCCAGCCAAAATGCTTCAATAATTTGACTATCCCAGTACAGAGATACAGCTCACTGGGGACAGTCTGGTAGAAATAAGGAAATTTAACTTTGTCACTCATGACAAGATTTCCCGATGTATAGGTGATCTGCAGAAAATAACAGATTGAA
The DNA here is from genome assembly GCF_902459505.1 of Geotrypetes seraphini. Taxonomy (NCBI): domain Eukaryota; kingdom Metazoa; phylum Chordata; class Amphibia; order Gymnophiona; family Dermophiidae; genus Geotrypetes; species Geotrypetes seraphini. The sequence continues at coordinate 95,095,062 of NC_047095.1, read as the reverse complement.
TTCATCACCACTTTAGTCATAAAAAGATCACATCCCATCCTATATCAAATATTTAGAGCAGAGGAGAAAAAGCATGAGATATTAAAACTAAATAGTAGACAGTGGCAGAAGAACTGTACTGAGATCCAGGGAGAGAGAGGGAAGAGAAAAATGACCTTTCCCCTACCACTTGTGGCCTCCACTGCTGATGCAATGAAATACTGAAATAAAAGCCCCACCCTAAGACCTTCCTCCAGCCTCTCAAATTCCACTCACCCTTCATTTATCGCTTTCCTCTCAAGGCAGGAGCTATCCACAGTCATTCAGTGCTGCAGTTTCTGTATCTTAAGAAGGCTGCATATCTTAAGGGTGGAAGGATGATATATATACAGTAGATTGACTAATTGGTGAGTTGTGCACCTTTATTTTATAAATGGTCAGTAGATGACAGACATTATACAATCCCACCTGTCTGGCAATCTTCAATCTATGCCTGAATAGCCAATAAAAGAAATCCCTAGAAATTCAGAAACACAGATTTTTGGAATATGCAGAAAATGTTCCAATTTCCAGGAGTTACTGTCTCCTCATGGTTTTAATGGCTCTCAGAATAGGAGGGCAGCCCTCTACGGCGGCAGCTGAGTTGACAGCTTTAATGAAGGTCTCCCAGAATATAATTTATTCATGCTCAGCATTGCTAGTAACCTTCCTTTCTGACTTGTGCAAATTGAAGATCCTGAAATTATAAGTTAAAAAACCAAGCAGGAACTGTTTTGTGTGTAAACAACACAAATCTATTCTGCTACTTATCAAAGGAGAACAATATTTCTTACTTTGAAGCCCAAGATTTTAGCTTGGGACAACTTTGTTTCTGCTGCACAGGTGTCACAAAGGAGACTGTCCCCACTTGAATGAACTCACAATCTAATTAATCAAGACAGACAAACAAGATGCCATGGTTTGGTTTACAGTCAGTGGTGAATGGTTAGAGTGCTGGCTTGGGTGAAAAAAAGAGGGAAGAGGGTTATGTGTTGAAAGCAATCTCAAAAAAGGTGGGTTTCAGCATAAAAGGAGAGACAAGAGAGGAGAGCTACTGAGAGGCTGCAGAATGAACACACTTATACATTAGCAATAGGAGTTTGAACTGATCCAGTGAAGTGATCTGAGGAGAGAGGTAACATGATTGTAGCAAGGTTCACAAAAAATGATGAGTGCAGCAGAGTTTTACATGGATTTCAGGGTGTAAGGAAGATCAGTGGGAGACCTGTTAAAAATAAATTGCAGTAGTCTAAGTGTGATTTTACAAAGGTGTGGAGAAGGGTCTGAGAAGTATGCTCACAGAAGAAGGGGTAAATTTTGGTGATGTAGAGATAGAAGCAATAGGTTTTAGAAGTCTGTGGGATATGCCTAGAGTCATAGTTGAGGACAACTCAAAAGTTACAAGTAGAGGAGACAGGAATGATAGTAGATGGAGAATGGAAGAGGCAGAACAGAAGGTTTAGGATGAAAGAAGACCAGATCAGACTTGGATATGTATAATTTCACTGGATGGTGGGACATCAAGGGATAAATGACAGGCAAAGAGATGGAGACTTTTTCCTTGAGTTTTTGTGAAATCTCAGGTATGAAGAGATAGATATGAGAATCATCAGCATATGGGTGACACATAAAAACCATGGGCACCAAGAGAAGAGATGTAGAGGAAGAAGAATAGATTATAAGAACATAAGAAAACCGGGGTATATCAATTCCTAGAAGGATAGCAGCAGAGGAGAATCCATCAGCACAAGGTGTGATGGGAGAGGTGGGAGGCAAACCAGGAGAGGACAGATACATGGAATCCAAGAGAGGACAGTATATGAAGGAGTAGGTTGTGATTAACAGTGCAGAAACTCAGCAAATGATGAGGATGAGGATTGAGTAAAGGACTTTTGGATCTGGCCATGAGCATGACACTAAAGACTTTGGTAAGAGCAGTCTCTGTGGAGTGTAGGGGCAAAAGCCAGAATGTAGAGTTATATTTTGTAGAGTAATATTTTGTTTTTATTTTCTTATCCTGAGTTTAGGGATAGTGTTTTCTGCATTGAATTACTTCATACAGTCTTTTAAAAAAATATATTGTAATCATCATTTGAATTCTGAAGTTTGTCATAGTTAAGTGTGAATGGTTAACAATTTTGTTTGGTTTTGATGAATATTGATTCTTCACACACACACAAACACACACACACACACCCTGTAGCAGGTCATGCTGCTGAGCACTGCTAGTTAAATGCAAGCTACACATTCTAATTTTTTTGCATGGTTCAGCAATTAGTTCATGCTGCTTGATTAAAGGGAGGTAAGAAATGGAGGTTGAAGAGGGTGTGGAGCAAAATTGGGATGTCTCCTAACCTGTGGGTAATGGTATATCCTGGACAGGCTGGAAAACTGACTTGATTGCTCAGCTGGAAGACTTTCAATGACAGCAGCCAATGGACCAGTTGTTTTGCAGCTGTAGTTTGGGATTCCGGTTTCCATTCCTGAAAATATATTTATAGCAGCTCTATACATTAATAATACATTGTTGTAAGTTTCATAAATGTGGAATCCCAGAGTGAGGTTGGGTAAGAGCTCTGAGCTGTTATTAATCTCCTCTACTGCAGACACAAAAGCCAGGAAGTTGTAATAGTTCAAGGGTATAGGACTGTAAGGACAATGAATGGTAGATAATATGAAATAAGCATCAAACCATAAGATAAAGAAACATAGAAGTAGTGTTCATAAACTCAGAATGATTACGTCTTTAGCAAGTATAATAGAACTACCATCTTTAAACATATTGATATATTCACTTGTAATATAACAAATCGACTCCTGCAACTCCCTATACAAAGGAATGTCACAGAAAGAAATTAGACGTCTTTAGGTAATTCAAAACACAGCTATTAAAGTCATCACTAATTCTAAGAAATATGACCACGTCACTCCTCTTTAAAAAAAAGGCCCATTGGCTACCGATTCAACACAGAATAACTTATAAAATTGCCAAGTTAATACACAAAACCCTTAAAACCATGATCCACCCAGAACCTTAAGATCTACCAATCAACATCTATTCTTCATGCCTTCTTTAATGATTATTTGTACTCACCGGGTAACAATATTCTTAGTAACTGCTCCCATGATTTGGAATTCACTACTAATTTATTTTAGAGAAGAGCAAAATCTGGATAAATTCAGAGGTGCATTACAATGTTTTCTTTTAAAAGACACCTTCGAATACTGACTTTTCCTTTTTTGTTTTTAAGATATCCAGCAGTAAAGAAGCTGTTCCCCTTCATTCTTATTGTTTTTCCCTTCAATGTTCTCTTTTCTATACCTTATTGTAGTTCACCCCTCTTTCTCTTTGTTTAATTGTATGTCAAATCTACATATCTTGAATGTATATGTCTATTGTTTTAGATTTTCTACTCCCCTTTTTTATCATTGTAAATCGCCCAGAATTTTGGATAGGCATTTAATCTAATTTTAAATAAAACTTGAAACATGAAACTAATCACAAGCTTTATATTTGTTCATTAATAAGATAGGCACAGGTATGCTTCAGAGTTCTTTAATCTCTCTTCCTTTACTTCATGCTTTTTCTATTTTTCAGCCTACACCTGCCATAATGTTGTGGAAGGGCAGATTGGATGGGCCATTTGGCCTTTATCTGCCATCATACTTCTATGATCTGAGGTCACAACAGGTAATTGCATGTCATCTCCATAGGCACACAGCCTTAATCGCTGGACTCCAGCATCTCTGTTTCTCTGCCCACCTATTTGTATCTGACTCAGTACAGAAACTCGAGCCACAAATTAAAAAGGAATCCAACATGTCGGAAGTAAGGGTCAAGCAAACAAAAATCCCAATAAACCTGCGGAACTGATATATTTGATGCAGGAACAAAGGGCGAACACTCTTAAAACAACATTTTATTGTTTCAATAAAGTTCCTGCATCAAGTACATCAATTCTGCAGTTTCTTTTTTGTTGTTGTTGTTTCAGTACAGAAACTAACCACCTGACACTGCTGGAGCCAGTGAAGCCTGAAAGTACAGGTGGAGGTGATTTAAATTCAAACCAGACTCTTCTTTATCTACCATTTTGTACCAAAATGATGACAAATGAGAAAGGAAGACAAATACTCCCGATGCTGCAGTCTGTAGTGTACACAGTTTTTCTATCAATGCACTATGTTACACTTGGAAGTTTGCATGCCATTAATTTATTGCATGAGGAGTAAAGTTATTTATGCCCATGCGTTAAAACTGGGTGCTGGAGCTAAGAGCATTGGCCTAAGGCAGATTATTACATCCATCACTTGACTGCACATAAAAGTGTCTGCCTGAATATCCAGTGAAATCTGAATTCACATTTTCCTTATGTTATAAATTTAATACCTAATAAGCACCATTTGCATGAAACAACAAATCTATGGGCTGATATTAAAATTGATTTAAATGGGCACAGGAGGCTCATACCACTTAATTTGCTCAGGGCCACCCAACCACTGATATCCTGCAGCACATAAGTAGGCAATGCCACTAAATATTGGCTCTTAGTAGCCATCACAAACAAGGGCAAATTAGAAGCAGTACAGAGAATGTCAACACCCAATCCTATGTCCTGCAAGTTATTACCAACTGTTGTGTTTTATCATCCACTGATAATTGTGGATACAATGACAACATGATGTGCAAGATTCCCTATAGTGAAACCAGCACATATGTTCAAACCAATGTGAACTCATACAAACTACTATACATGTGCAAAACTTGGAAAAAGAATTAGCACTCTTTCTGTAATAATGATCCAGTTTTTCTCATTTTTCCAGTGTGCACTCAATTATCAGAAACTGACAAATGGTTTGAAAACACCCCCAGTACAAAACTAACTTTTTCCTGGTTCCTATTCTAATACTGCTGTCTTGTAATGATAAGAATCTTAAGTGCTCCGTTTCACTGTCAACCTGGAATTCTCAGGCTGCAATTCACTTCATAGTTTCTCAAATACTACTGAAGTTGGAGGTAACGTAATATTTCAAGTTGACCTTCCTCATACAAAGATCTCTCTAGCATCTTTTACTTATATCTACAGCTTATGAATTAAGCATCCAACATAAAATCCAAAAGCTTATCTCAGCTAAGGAGTTAAGCCATGATGCTACTTACAAGCCATTTCCCTCAAATGAGGGAGGAATTTTGAAAGATAGTCTACGTTGTGGAAAAAGGTTTTTCACAGTTACAAGTCCCCCAATCATGATGTCTCCATCCCTATGGTAGCCTGGTAATAGCTGTTCTATGAAGTAGAATGCTGGTAGTGGTTTTATTGGTGGGTAGTCTCTGAGTATACACTGACACTCTGTCTTATTCCACAGAATGTCACAGAGCATGAATAAAGTCAGAACTAGGTGAGCTTCCATCATTAAGGCTGTGAAACAGTTTATCCTGTGATGCTCTCTCTTGCCACTCCAGTTGTTACACTTGAACATTGAGATAGAATGATGTAGGATTCTTGATGGTGCTATCAAACTGAACATTTGAATAATGGGCAGAAATAGTTAAGTATTAAACTGGTCTGAAGTGGACCTGTGAATTTGCACAGAAGGTGAATGAGGAAAGACTGTGAAGTGGAGCTGATCGCTTTATTTCTAGTTGACCATCACCTCGGAGGATACCATGTGGTCTCTGTTGGACCCTGCTGCTCAGCCTTAAGGGATATCTGCTCCTGACATCTGCATTTATTTTAAAATATAGGCTGTTTCTTTTAAATATAACCTTAAGGATCATTAAAATAGAGACACGTATTTATTTAATTTCAATAGTTGTGGAGGACATAGTGTAATTACAGTACAAAATAGTTTATGATGCCAGAAAAAATGAAAAAGTCCATTTGTTCTGCTAAGTTTTTTGTGTCCATGCTGCCCTCGATTCTTTATCTGACTCCAATCAGAGTATGTTGAAACAAAGTATCTCTCAAGAACAGTCTATTGCGTCTCCATTCTTGGTAATCTATTACCCAGTATAACAGAGCACAATTAATACATTCTTTGTACTGGTCATCACCCACTTTTATTATCTCCAACCACAAGCCTTTATAATAAAAATTAGAATAAAAATGCTTGATACAGTTATTTAGCAGATATCTAATCTAATCAGGATTTCTCCAGAGTATGTTCAAGGTGATTTACAAGTTAAAAGGTCAATGCAACATCATGGGGAAAAGTTACATCACATCAAGAGGGAAAGAATTACAGAAAAACAACATTGTGGAGGAGGGATATAATGTTGTGAGGGGAAAGCATATCTGATACATTAAGGAGAAGGCCTAAGTAACACCATAGGGAAAAGTTACATCAAATGGAAGTAGGGGTGTAAGAACTCCTTCAACAGGGGGAAGTCTGAGAGTTCTCTAGTGGGATCTGGATAGGCCCATGTCTCCCCCTACCAACACTCCCCTCCCCATACCTTTAATCTCTTATCACATTACCACACAAATACTTGTTAGTGAAAACTTAGCTGTTTATTAGTATTAACAATGCTAACAAATTAACAACATAACAATTGTCCAGAACTACAGTAGAATATCAAATTATAGCCCCTGACCTAGCCATGTTAGCAAGGATTTGAGGGGTGGCATGTCCCACATATGCCCCATTCTCCAGGGTCATCCAACCCTCGGGCATGGCTCCCCAGCCAGCATGCAGCTTATCCTCCTGATGAGCCCAGCTGCAAGTAGCTCATTATATCATTCTCAAGTCTTAACAGACCCAGCCCCCTCGGCCAAGGATAGGTAATTCCGGTCCTCGAAAGCCAGAGCCAAGTCAGGTTTTCAGGATATCCACAATAAATATGCATGAGATAGATTTACATTTCAAGGAGGCAGTGCATGCAAATCCATCTCATACATATTCATTGTGGATATCCTGAAAACCTGACCTAACTCCAGCTCTCGAAGACCAGAATTGCCTACCCCTGCCCTAGGCCAACCTAAAGGGAGGGTGGGCCAGAAAAGCCACCTTGGAAGACCAGGTAAGCCCTGAGTCCTCCAAGGATCTAGCTCTTATAGCCCACCTTCATGGATCCTCGTGTGTCAACCCCAATAGCTGCTCTTTGCTTTGGCAGGAAAACCCCACCAACCAATCATGCACCCTCTTCCACTGAAGTTGCCACAAGCCCACCAATGTGCATGCCCATGGGCCTCCCATCCCCACAGTACCATCACCCATCAAGACGGGCTCTTGGGCTCCCATTTGTTGCAAGATCTCCATCAATAGGGAGAAGTCTCATTATTAATGGAAGCAACATTGTCACAAGAGGAGAGGCTGTTACAATGTACTGTGGAGAAAGTTATCTTATCAGGAGAGGTAGCAGAGGCAATGAGTTAAATGAATTTATCAAACAGGTATATTTTCAATCTTTTTCTGAAGGCAAGGTAGTTCTATTCAGTCTGTATGACTGTTGGAAGGGTATTCCAGGTTCTCGTAGTGACGTACATGAAGAGGGAGCTGAATATACACTTGCAGTAGTATGCAGAGGCAGAGTCATATTTCTATAGGCCCAAAAGATTAGCCTGATGGCAGTGTTCTGGATCAATTGGAGTTTGTGTATTTGGGAGAAGGTTATATCCATGTACTGTAGAGGGAATTGAATAGTCAAGCTGTGCTAGGACAAACATTTGAACTAGAATTGCAAAGTGGTTCCCATGAAAGTAAGGTTTGATCAGCCTTAGTTGCTTTAGCTGTAGAACTTTTTTCCAGAGGTTGGATATTTGGGGTTCAAAGGAAAGTGTGGAGTCAAGCAGGATATCGAGCACCTTGGAGGTCTTCTCATTGGCACCAGAGGATGGGGTTAGGTATTGGGTACTGATTGTGGTAGTGTGGAACTAGTAAAGCTTGGTGCTGATATCTATATGTCTAATGGTTGACTCTTTGGATTAGGTTGAATATCAAGGCTAGGTTTTAAGTTATACAAGTTATCTTGATGAGTGAATTTTGACTTCCTGTAAGTTGTGGAAGACATAATGCAACAATGTCGCACTCAGGGACTTAATCTCTGTCATTCTACTATTTTCTCTCTCACTATCTTCTTCTCCTCCATACATTGGCACCTTTCACTACTTCTTAGATTTTCTTAAATCTCAGCTCTGTAAACAAACCCTTCACCCAATGTTTCATTCTCTATTTTCCAGTTCTTTGTCTCCCATTTCCTCTCCCTCCTCATTCTATTTCTCTATCTCCATTTCATATTTGCATATTCCTTTCCCATGCTTACCCTTATCTTCTACTGATATTATTACATATCTACATGGAAAGAATTCTACATAATGTGCTAATATTAGAAGCATAATTTGGGGAGAAAGCTTTAGTGATTTTAACAGATGGATGCCAAAATAGAGCAGAAACATCAGTTAGATGCCACCATGCTCTTAGATGTTATTCTGTAACTTGAAAAATTCAAAAAACCCTAAATAGGAAGACTTTCAACGATAACAGCAAAAAGAGTCTCTCTTCCCTCAAAAAATAAAGGGAGAAGGATAGAGATACCAAACTGAAGAACAGCCTGCTACTGCTACTAAATAACAGTGTGAATGGAACTCTCAGTCTCACAGCCGCTAAAGGAAATGAATCCCGAAACCCAGTGCGGATATTCTTTGTGAAACATCCCTGGGTTACCAAACTAATTTAACTAGTGCACAAAAGTGCTAATAGTGTAGAGTGAATGAAAAATAAATAACAAATGAATGAATAACCAAACTATAAATCAGTTCAAATGCCTCTATCCCTCTTCCGAGGGCACAGAGCGACCAGAACACAAACAGTCCGAAAGCAAAAAAACTTAGCTTTGTTCCAAGGATCTGAAGAATAAAGACCAGCTGTAAATGAACCCATCCAACGGGGCTCCGTTTTGATGGGAGTCCACTCCTCTTCTTCAGGAACTATCTGGTTGATGTGGTTTGTGACTCAGCTGCCAGCCGAAAGATAAACGGTCCGGAATAAAAATGGCACAACACAATTCCTCTGTGCAGACTGGTGGCCAGCAGGGCAGGGGGGAAGGAGTTGAGGATGCGTAGAGCCCAGTTGGTGATTCAGCTTAGAGCAGGCATTCAGCACTGGGCAGGGCTGGGAGATGGTATCATCCTGTGCATGTTGCCAGAGGTCAATCCCTGGAAGTTTCTGCCTGTTGTGCTGCTTCTCTCTCCTTTCTCCTTTCAGGGCACATGTCAGAGACATCTGTGGAAGGAAAAGACCTCAGAGCACCATACCATAGAACACATAGATTTCTCTAGTGAGAATAAGGTGGTGATAGGTATCATTCATTGGTCAAAAACCTTCATGTTTTCATTAAACTCAATGTATTTTTATATTTTTGTTTAATGAGTTTATCATTATTTATTTTGTGTTTTCATTTTCATTTAAATTTTTAATTTTATCACACCAGTTTAAGAAATACATTAAGTGCCCATGCTAATCACTTATATCATGGTGCTTGCTTGAAACACTGTACAGTATACTAACAGCCAAAGTACTTTCCATTTATATCATAGTGCTTCATTAAAACACTACTTATTGTCAGCCAAATAACAGACTTGTGCAATGAATAAAGAGATCACCACTTATCTTGGGATTCTTTGTGCTTCGTGGCTGAAAAAAGGCTTGTTAGCCAAGGTTACAAAAACATGTAACATCAAAACTGCCCCTTAGCTAGCTAGAAAGGAAGAACTATGATATAAGTGAAAAGTACTTTGGCTTTTAGTATACAGTGTTTTAAGCAAGCACTATGATATAAGTGATTAGCATTAGTTCTTAAACTGGTGTTATAAAATTAATAAAAAAAATTTGTTTGTTTGTCTGTTTTTTTGAAAATATTTTTTATTTAGAAATGGTTGAACACAAAAAAACCACAACCATAAAACAAAATAAATAATGATAAACTCATTAAACAAAAATATAAAAATACATTGAGGGCTCCTTTTACTAAACTACAGTAGCATTTTTAGCGTGCACTGCAGATTAGCGCGTGCTAACCCCCACGCTACACAGAGAAACTAATGCCAGCTCAATGGAGGCATTAGCTCAGCTTAGTAAAAGGAGCCCTGAGTTTAATGAAAATATGAAGGTTTTTGACTAATGAATGATACCTACCACCATCTTACTCTCACTAGAGAAATCTATGTGCTCTATGCTGTGGGGCTCTGAGGTCTTTCCTTTATCTTAGTGACATTAGTATGCAAGTTGACCTTTTGTGGAGCTAATTTATACTGGTTAACTGTTTACCACGTAATATTACATCTGTGGAAGGAACATGACTCACACCAAGGAATTCACGGCGGGAATGTTCCCAAGCTGGTCCTGGCGGTGACTCTGCCTGGAATGGCGATTGGTGGCTGAGAAGATGAGAGATGAGGACGGTGCCAATTTTTTTCCCATTTCCAGATCTAGAGGGGACTGGGTGGCTGCTGCCATGGCACCACTAGGTTGGCAGCACGTGCTTAGAGGGTAGCAGGCCTGGGACAGTCCCTAGGCTGCTGCTGTACTTCTCTTGTGGTAGAGTGGGTGAGCAGATTCTCTAGGGGTGTTTATTTGGCTATTGGCAGACCAAGCTGGTTATTCAGGCACTTGCTCAGTAGGACCGGGTAGGTTCTGCGGGTACTTGCTAGTTGGGACCGTGTAGGCTTGCTGGGCATTTGCTTGGCGGGACCGGAAGGTTCCACAGGCACTCATATTGCAGGGCCAGGAGGTTCTGCAAGGCACTTGCTTGGCAGGAGTGGGATGTGTTGTGGGGGCACTTGTCTGGTAGGACCATGAGGTTCCACAGGCTGAATACTACCAAGGCCCCATGGGTACAATGGTGTGCCCTTTGCTGTCAGGCTGAAGAGCAGGGGGCTGTTCTTCAGCTGCAAATGGGGCTGCAAATGGCTGCTGTCAAGGCACTATGGGTCCACAGCACACTCCTTTGGATGACATGCTGCAGAACTGGGGGCTGATTTGTGGCTGTGGATGTGGCTCTTTGGACAGGACAGCTCTTAGGTGGCTCTATGGGGTAAGGATTTGGATTGATTGATCATGACTTCCAGTTCCTTCTTAGATTTTAGGGGACATCTAAAAACATACCTATTCACCAAATATTTGGGTAACTAATATCTTACTTTTTGTAAACCGCATAGAACTTCACAGTCCTGCGGTATACAAGCTGATTGTTATGTTATCTTCTGCAGTGTCTCCTGTGGCAGGACTAGGTTGTTCTGCGGTATTTTTTTTATGGCTGCTGGTTCTTATAAGGCAGAAAGAGGCAGTGCAGGTGACACATGGGTAGCTGGCATGGTCTGTGTGGCTGCTATCAGGGTGCCACAGGTTCATGGCATCCCCTTGTTGGCCAACATGCTGCAGGACTGGGGCAGTTCTGCAGCTGCTAATGTGACCTTGTGTGGGCTGGACTGGGTGGTTCAGTGGTGTCCCTTAGGGCTGGACCAGGGGTGCTCCTGCTGGGAGGCTAGGCAAATCATATTGTGGTTATGTGTTGAACTGGCAGGGGCAGAGCCATTTTGGCTGTCAGGTGGGTATTATGATGCACAGGCTTGGTCAGTCACTGCATTGTTTGTGTCATTTGTAGTTTACTGGGTATCCTGGAGGGATGGGTTGCTGCCTGTCTGGGTAGTGGTATGGTAGCAGGATTTGTAGGGGTCAGTTCAAGGTTGGGTTGTCCAGGGGATGTGATGGGACTCTTTTATTGGGACTATCAGCACTGGATTTATCATCAGCGGTGAGGGGTAAATTTCTGCTATCCAGTCTGTGGTGTTTGCTTGATGTTGGGTGTGAGATACATTCATTTATCGTAGCCTTGTTGCCAGGCAGTTATCTAGCTGGGTAGGGGTTAGTTGTATGACATTCTTTCATCTTCAGTTTGCCTTTTGGTTGGGGGGCATCTTGCTTCCGGAGTTTGGCTTGGGGGTGCCTCTGGCTCTTTGTCATAGTGAGTACTTCTGTATTACTGGCAGTTGCCCCCTCTGCTTGATCAGCCACTTGTGTCTTTGGTGGGTAGTGTAGAAGGTGTCTGGTAGGTAGTGTAGAAAGTGGTGGAGCGGTGTGTGCCTGGCATGCAATGGTGCACTGCGGCAGGTCGCGCCATGAGAGTACATCATGGCCATTTCATGGGGTCCCTCTTGCATGCCTCTTTGGTGGAGGCAGGCCCCAGCATACTCACATGTTAGTGCCCCTCAGGCTAGTGGTGAGGGCTGCGTCTTGATGGGTTGGACCTCCTTGCATTTTCTCATCTTATAATGTGGGTTATCAGGGTATGAGTAGAACATAGGCTTCTGTATATCTTAGTTTGGGCCATTCCCTGCATGGGTACTCAGGCAGCTCCTTCCTTGTAGCACACTCTTGTGACAATGGTGGGGTGCTGAGTAACAGAATGACAGTGCCTTTGGAGGTTGGTGGCCAGGGTAGCCTGCTAGGTTTCTCTTCTTGCTGAAGAGGGTATACTGGGGATATTCCAGCTAGGAGGGAGAACTTGGCGGGGTAGGAGTCGAGGAGAGTTTCTTACGGAACATTATTGAAGGATGTTCCTACTGTGGGGTTTCCTGGGGTGCAGGCTTTCTGGGATATGAGGTTCAGTTAAGCAGCAGAGCAGTGATCGACACTTGAGATGATATGGGCTGGCCCCTTCCATACAGAATTGAGTACTTATGGCCTTCCAGGTGTCAAATTGAGATGGTTAGTGTTTGTTCCTTGCCCTGGGAGCTGGGGGGTTCAGGAGATGGATGGAGATCTGTTATGGATACCTGGCAGGCAGAGCTGTCTCACGGCTGGCTGTGGCTAACACTTAGGGCATGCGTTTGGGGGCACAGCTGATGCTGGTCAAAAGATTAGTGGGTGCTCTCAGTGGGGGGAGCACCAAGAGAGTGCCAGCTAACTGCCATGATGTCCAATGGGGATGGTTATTATCCTTGGGAACCTGTGGTCGCAGCTTTGTTTTTTGTGTTGGAGGGCCTGTAATTTACAGGCCTGTGGTGGTAATACCGAGCAACAAGATTCTGGCTCATTGGAAGATGAACAGTTATTTGTAATGAGATCAGTTGAGTGGCGATGTTGCAGGTCAGATGACCCTGAAAGGAGGTATGGAGGTTCATGCCTACCCACCAGGCTCATCAGGGGATGAGTAGTTACAGGTAAGTGAGCTCAGGTGGGCAAATTTGCTTTGAGGCAGGTAGCACAGAATAGGGGCATGGAGGTCCATGCCACTCCCTAGTCTCCTGCTGACATGGTGGGGTCAGGGGAATACCTTTTGAGTTTTGTCACAAATTGCAATGTTTTGAAGCTCGGGAGGTGAAGCAATTGTTGATTGCTTTTTATTTGTTGTCCCAATATATAAAGCTGTGGCTTGGTTATTACCAACAATACAGTGTCTGTGGTCTATTTATTATGATTTTATTGCTGGGGCATATGAGGTTTGATACGCAAGTAAACCAAGGGCCTTGGTGATTAAGGGGGTAAGAGAAAGAGTGGAAGGGGGTTGTAAAGGGATGGCAATTCGGCCAGTCCAGATCCATATGTTATAGTGTTACACTGATAATTCTGGTAACCAGAGCAGAGATTGTGATGTCATAATGCCTCTTTCCACGACTAAGAACCAACCTCATCAGTGATGTCACAATGACTTGATTGTCCTATACTTGACTCACTTATAATACATATAGCAGATACTTCCATTTCTAGAGACATTTCTTTTTTTTCTATAATTATGGTGGGAGTTTATCAATGTGAGCTACCATTAAGATTACTTATTGGGTGCATTCAGACACTGGAGCTGGTCCTGCATAAGCTTAGGAAGTACAACGTCCTGGAAAAACATATCCTGAGCCTCCTCTATATAAGGACTGTGGGCTTGCGGCTCCTTCCCCAGAGGGATGCTCTTCTCACATCTCTACCTTGCTCCCCTACGTGGTGAGTGTTGCGCCATTAGTAACAGCTGAACTGAAGCACCTTTATCTTATGTAAATATAGCCTTTGCTAATATTTCCTTTCTGTTCTCAAGTGGTTGATTTTTCTGTTATCCTCCATGGACAGTTTGCTCTGTTATAGTCTATTCATGTGACATGGCTTTTGTTTTCCTGTTTTGCTGTTGGTTGCACTATCAATAAAAATTATTTTTAAAAAAAAGATTACTTATTTTACTGTTAATTCCAGATATTAATAACTAAGGGGTTAATTTCCAATTCAGAAAGATGTCCGAAATATGGCATAAAGTGGCACTTGGTTGTTTTTCTCATCAAAACGTAAAAGTCACCATTTCTGAAACCAGTGTTCTAGGCCAGTAGTTCCCAACTCAGCCAGTCAGGTTTTCAGGATCACCCTAATGAATATGCATGAAAGAGATTTTCATGCAATGACTATGATAGGAGTGCAGATCTGCCCCATACATATTCATTAGGGCTATCCTGAAAACCAGACTGGCTAGTGGTCCTCCCGGACAGGGTTGGGGACCACTGTTCTAGACATTTAGCTAGATTTTTTTTGTCTGCAGTGCATCTAAATCTCAAGGGTCATGTTGGAGATTTGCTATGGGCAGGCTTAGGCTGGGCTTAGGAATTGGGCATTTTACAGGAATAATTGAACATTTAACAAAATGTTCAGGCCACCATTTAGATATTTTTGAGCTACACCTGTTTTAAAAACAAATAAGGGTCACAAACTGCCTAAACAGACCAGTTGACCACAAGAAGGGATTATTTATTTACCATATTTTTCACTCTATAAGACACACTTTTTCCCCCATATACATCCAGTACCTTCCAAACTTCCAAAACGAGTCTACCAAAACAGTGATGTTTCCAGCAGGGCTGCATGCAGTAGCAGCATGCTGGCATTCCTATTGGACTGAGGCTCCATTGTGATTAAAGGGCGTATGGAGACAGGCAGCTACTATCTGGCTGAGAGAAGTGCGTGGCTGTGGAGTGATATTAATATCTGCAGAGACGAGCAACGAAGCTAGTGAAAGGTATGGAGAACCTGGACTACGAGGAACGACTTAGGAGACTGGGGTTGTTCTCCCTTGAGAAGAGGAGACTGCGAGGGGATCTGATCGAGACTTTCAAAATACTGAAAGGATTCAACAAAATGGAGCAGGGAAAGCAGTTATTTACAATGTCCAATGTGACACGGACAAGAGAACATAGACTGAAGCTGAGGGGGGACAGGCCAGGACGAATATCAGGAAGTTCTGTTTCACGCAGCGAGTGGTGGACATCTGGAATGCTCTCCCAGAGGAAATAATTGCAGAATCCCCCATTCTAGGATTCAAGGATAAACTAGATGCACATCTCCTTAAGAGTGGCATAGAGTGATACAGGTAAGGGTAAATTAGATGCACATCTCCCTTGAGAAGCATACAGTGATATGGGGACTAAAACTATGCCAGGGTAGACCTGGTAGGGCCTCCGTGTGTGCGGATCACCGGACTTTGATGGACCCAGGGTCTTATCCGGAGATGGCAATTCTTATGTTCTTATGTTCTTATTGGAAAGTGTGCCGAAGTCAGCGATGGGGAGATTGACGTTTAGCTTGCTGGGTTGAGAGTGACGTATTGTGAGGAGCTTTGAGGGTGCGTATCGATGAAGGAGGTGGCTTGCGGGGGCATCCTGCATACTGTCAAGGGTGCAGTCTTTCACTGTTGCCGTGAATATCAGCTGATGGAGCCAGAGACGAGGGTGTAAGATGCAAATGCAGTGTACAACCGGCGAGTCAGCCCTGATGAAAACAGCTGACAGTTGAACCCTGAGACAGCCCACCTTCTAACCTTGGCCTTCTACCTTCGGCCATTGGGCCCTTCCTGCCTCTGCCTCCTTGCCTTCGGCTGCTTCAGGACCTGTCACTGGCAATTGAGCCAACCTTGCAGAGATCTGCCAAGCTGCTTAATTAACTGATTTCAATTTACTCCCCGTTTATTTTTTTTATTTTTCTTCTTCTTACATTTGTTTTTATTTATTATTTTATTTTTATTTCATACAAATTTTTCCTATGTTTCTGATTCTCTTCCTGCTCTCTTCTTCTTCTTTATTCAATCTTAATATTGTCTATTCTTTTTCCCTTATTTGCATTGGAAGCCTTCGCTTTCTGCTCACGTTCTTCTCTGTCAGACCCTGCATCTTCCTAGGCGCTGGGAGTCGGGAATTTCCAGGCAACAGCAATGGGGCTCTATCAAGTTCGTCCTGGTACTGAAAGAGCGGAGTCTGCCTGAGCGCCTGAAGGAGGCGTGGCAACCAATGCTCCAGGACTTTGCTTAGTAGCAGGTTATATTGCTTATAGCCGGGCTTTAATTGGTAGCCAGAAGTATTGTCAGAAAGTAGAGCTGCTTTAAGGTTCTTCTCCAGACATGGAATTGCGTCCCTCCACTAAAGACTAGTTTGGCCAAATTTGGGAAGAGGTATAGTTGCTTCATATTACAAAAAAGTGTGGGCACCCTTGCATTAAGATTTGATTAACTGTATCTCCTGTTGGTCCAGCATAGCCTGGTATGGCAGGGATGGAAGGGGGCTGAGTGCAGAATCTGATAAATATCAGTACACAATTTGGTTCAGAATGTTTTTTTCTTGTTTTCCTCCTCTAAATCTACGGTGCGTCTTATGGTCAGGTGTGTCTTATAGAGCGAAAAATACGGTACTTATATTTTATTTTTTAAAAAATTTGTATACCGCCTAAGTTCTAAGCATTTTCCAATAGTAAACATTCATAAAATTAAATGCCTTTTAACTATCTTGTCCACATACAACATACAGTTTTTTTCTAACCTACATACAAGCAATAACAGCTTCCATAATCAAGTTTCCAAAAATTGAAAAATATGAAGCTCGGTGCAACCTCTACATATAGGTGTCAATGAACAACTGAGTTGTTAGTAATTTCTTGGACTTAGAGCAGTCTGTGCATAGCCTTAATTGTCCAACCAGAGCATTCCATAAATTCACTCCAGCTACCGAAAACATTTTAGATTTTGTGGCCACTTAACGTACTCTCCTTTCCTTGGTAGCTATTTATTTCATGGCTCCTACTGATCTCAAAGCTCTTCCAGGCTTGTAAACCTCCCACAGTGATAGAATTCAGACAGGGGCAATCCCATATAATACCAGATGCACTAATGATAACACCTTGTATTGCACTCATTGTTTTATGAGTAGCCAATGGAGTTGTTTTAGAATTCAAGTAATTGGATTAAGGCATGACATGATTACTCCCCAGTGGTCACCAACCCCCTCCCACCACACAAATATGTAAACAATAATACATTCTAGCCTGTATGATAGCTTCAGATGGGCACACAAATCAGGGCAGAGCACAACTCTAGGACAGTGTTTCTCAACTCAGTCCTAAACTAAACTAAACTAAACTAAACCTTAAGTTTATATACTGCATCATCTCCAAGGATGTAGAGCTCGGCACGGTTTATAAGAACTTAAAATATAGGAAGAGAAGGAAAAAAAAAAGGTTTACATGAACTTATATATAGAAGAGAAGAGTAAGAGGGTGAGCATGGGGCATTGACGCCATTTGTGAAAGCTTCAGGTTTGAAAATAATTCTACATGCAAAATGACACCAGCGCAAGGTTTTAAAATTATAACCAGGATTTATTGAATTATTGGTTCTATTTTCCCATTATTAGATCAAAAGAATAGCATAATTGCTTACGTTGCGCTCATGGGAGATCATCATCGTGGCCAAAGACTGGCCTTCTCACAATGGTCTCGTTTTTCTATCTCATTACAGTCTATTATATAACTTTTGGTTTAGTGACATCATCAAGTTTGACGACCAATAACATTTCTATGGGTGGTCTCAAAGTTTAGACAAAGAAACATTCCTCCATGTTTAAAAGTTAGTCAAAGTTTCAGATGATTTCTGAATTAACATTAACATTCAAAAGAATTCACAATTATTAACATGGTAAATTCTCAGTCCTTCCATGCTGACAAGTTCTGAGCCTTAAAGGAAAAAAACTCCTAAGCTGACAGATTCAAATTGCACAGCCTTACACAGAAATCTTACTCAGGAGAAAAAGGGGGGGTTAAATCCCCCTCTCCTCTTCCTGAAGCGTGGGCTTCCAATGCCCCCCTTCTCCCTATTCTTGAGACTGACTCTAATCACTTCCAGATGTTGTGCTCAAGATTTTTCTTAATGTTTATGCTTATAAAACCATTTATAAAAACCATTTATATTTTACATTCATGTCACCACATATCACATTCAGGGGCCCCAAACATTCATAATTTCATTCATATCTTGGCCATTCATACTTCATACATTTTATATCTCAGTTTGGAATATGGAGTTTTCCTAACTAGCCTGAGCACATCTGTTTTCAATTAGAACCACGAGGCTAAAGGCGGGAAGCTGAACAAAGAACAGAAACTATTCACTGGCACAAGATGCTGGCCTAAGACAGGACAGTCATAGCACATACAAAAGAACCTCCATGTAATCATGTAATCATGATTTCCACCATTTTTAGCTCAACAGCAAAATACACAAAAAAACACCATTCTTTTCCTTATATTAATCTTTAGTGTGTTTTTTCTTCTGGCCTTAGCTACATTATATTTAAATGTTTTATTCACCTGTTTTTCGTACGCTTCTATTTGGGCGTGGTCCTTAACTGACACAGAATTGTCTCTAACTAGAATTACCCAGAACCATATGAAAAACTGGCGCTACAAAAATACTGCACTATCATGCTTCTGACATCCATTGCATCGTACCATAAACAGCACGCTAGCCACCACGAGCCACGCGCCACGCGCCATGCGCCACGACTCAGTCCCCTCTTGGATATTACTGAATTTATGAAGTAATATTCATAATTGAGCTCGTGGTCTTATCTGTGGCGCTGGGGTTTACTCTGGGTACGGTTCTTCTCATGGATCAGTGTGTGTCTGTGCAAGTATATTCTTTTAAATGCCAATTAGATAGCAAAAGCCAGAAAAATGTACTACCTAGGCCTGCAACGGCAGGTGCCTAGAAGATCTTACCCAAAGCGTACTTGAATTCTCTAGTGAGAATGCAAGCAAATCCCATCCACTATTCTAGATAAAACCCATCTAAGTGTACATTTATGTAGGTTGCTGTCTAAACCATATCATATAGGAAACTTACCATTCCAGTGGTAGTTAGACAGTGTCTGTTCTAGGTGCAAGTACAGTCCTAGAGCAGAGACGTCTGTTGTTTTATTCATAGAGGTATTCATGAAACTCCAGTACTTTTAAAGTTTAAAAGTCAGAAAATTTAGAGAAAGTATAGCTAAAGAAAAATAGAACCCTAGATTTCCCTAAGATAAAGAGAACCTCAGTATTACCTAATTTAAATAGTCCCTATGCTCAAAAGTGTTATGTTATAAAATTTTGGAATTATATCAATAAAGTGTAAAATAATGCACAGTGTTAAGAAAACCCAAATATATGCTTAATATGGAAATGTACTCATGTGCAGATAATGCATGCACATCAGATATAAGTTTTCTTTTTCTGTGTGTGTTGTAGGAACTTATTTCTCAAATTTAAATTAAAATCATTAAAAGGACTGATGATATTAGCTGTTAAACCCAATTAAACAATATTGTGGCACTGTGTTACAGCTTAGAAGTTGCCACTGTGTATAGAAATACAGTCATATGAAATAAAATTTAAAATACAGGATACACAAAATATTTTCTGAGAACAATGCATGAAGACAATGATAAAGAAAATACAGTTATTAATACAATATCAGAATAAGTCTATGAAATTATGCAAAAGCATAATTAAAGTTCAGAAGCCTAATTCAAATGAAGTGATTTAAAGTAACATGGTTTAAGATAAAGTCTGTTTTTTCGTTCAAAATTTTTTATATGAGTCCAGAAATGTCTTTTGCAAATAGTTTTAGCAACTTGTAAGGTCGGAGTCTCTAAATTAATTTCAGTGAAATTTAAATCATGGCTTTAAAAAGTTCATGCTGCAACGTTTTCATAATTCAAGCTTGGCTTTTCTGTAACTATGGAACTGCTTTTTTCTTTACACCCGTACTGGTACAACTGAAAGGTAAGCACAGCTCATTAGTTGAAGACAAAGGAACACTGAAATTCCCGCCGAAAATTCAGCATCGGAATTTTTCTCTTTGTTCTCCACAGCTCTAGTGGTGGAATGTGGTACTGCTGGTCAGTGTAAATCCTGGAAGGAAAGCACATGTTTATTAACAAAAGAACAAAGAAAAAAAAACACATAGCACGTTATCACGTTATCCCCTCTGCAAACTGTACTAATTCTTGTATTGCAGAGCCACATTCTCTGTGTTGAATTGTTGAAAGGATTCAAAGAAGGTTCTTAACTGAAACACAAAACATACAGATTAAATAGACTTTTTTCAGGGTCCTGTAGTACCAAAATATGGCTACAGGAAAATTTAAACATGCAGACACATTCTCTACATGTTAAAATTAGACTTTCTTTTTTTTTTCTAACATCAGGGAATTATTCTCAATTTCATATTCTTTATTAGGTTCCTATCCTGAAGAGCTTACTTGTAAAAAGTAAGCAAAATTTTAATTCCGAATTCATCCACTTACATAAAAGTTTATTATAATTGTTCTTTTCCGTTAACCAAGTTAGCAAGCCCTTTGTTTCACATTTATTTCGATTTTCAAAAAAATATAGGTACTTAACCTCTACTTTTCTTAATCTTTTTATTTTAAACTTCCCAATTTAATTTTAAAATGCATTTAAATTTAATTACTCCCTAATCATACATTTCGGACAATGCACAAGTTTAAAAATACTTTATAAACCATGCAGGGGCACAAAAATTCATATTCAAAATTAATTTGAACCCTGAGATAAAACTATAAAGGCAGGGATTTTATTTTTCCCTTATGCACACTTGCCTGCTTTTAAGCATGGTATCTGTTTTTTGGAATAAATCTTTTTCTTTTCCACAAAATTATCCTTTCACTGTTGAATACCAAGTCCAGCAGAATTCTTTTCTCTTCTCTCATCTTCCCTATCGAACTTCTCCATAGCAGATCCCTTACAATCAGGTCATAATTCATAGCACATCCTTCCTTAACACGTCTCACAAAACTTTCTTCCACATTCTTGTACGTTCGTTCTACAGCTTTGAAATCGCCAGACATTTAACTTTCTTTTCCTTTTCACTTATGGCAAAATCCACCTTGTTTAAATATCACATTCTGACCCAACATTTCTTTTCTTGCAACACTCTTATAACCCTTTTAAAAAATAAAGGAACAAGGGAAAAATTCAAGCTACATAACGTCTTTTTTTTTTTCTAGAATGCATCTTGTACAGAGCCCTTAGGCTACAAACAGCTTCTGAAACTTTCCCAAAGTACCTCCATTGTTCCTAACACCGCAGGGATCACTTAGCTATGTAAACTCTGCTCTCCCAATACACTCTTTGAATTAACTTCAAGTGCCTTACTAAACAATTACCCGGCTGATCGGAACTCCAATGCTGCTATTCCCTCCCCCTCTTTCCTCCCCCTTCCCCTCTTCCTGGTAATGAACAAAGGAGAACACGTGATAGCTCTGTAGAAGGCATAGAGGGAGGAAAAAGGTGGGGGTGAAAATCCCCCATTTGCAGCCCGCTCTTTCAAACAAAGGAACAGCATAGCAAGGGAACGGGAAGCCATTAACTTTATTTTTCTTTTTCCAGAGACAAGAGAAAAAGTTAGGGCAAAGCAAAAAAGACAGAGAGAGACAGAACTGGAGTTTAGAAAGACAAAGCTGAGAAACACAATTTCTTTTTTCTTTTCAAAGTAGTTACTTCAGATAGGCACTGAAAATGCACAGAGGGAGACAAAGAAGGGGGGGGTACCCTCAGCCCGTTTTTTCAAACAAAGAGACAGGTGAGGGAAACTTTTCAAAGTCAGATTAAAACAGACAGTTTTCTTTTTCACAGAGAGAAAGAGTTAGTTCAGAGACAAAGCTTAGACACAGTAACTTCTGTTATCAGACAAGCAAAAACTTACGTTCACAGAGGAGACCTGCTCTCTACTGCACTGCTCAGTTTAAAAGCCAGATGGAAAAATGCCAGCACTGCAAGGGCTGTTACATTCTTTCTGTGTTACTTTTATTTCTAATTTTTTTCTTTTTCTTTTTCCATTAATATTTAATTTCCACTAACTCCATATAATTATGTACAGATATATACAAGCAGCATGCTCCTTATTGTTAAATAAAAATTTTTAATATTTTTAATTTTTTTATTAATTTTTTTTTTTTTTTTTTTTTATAATTTTTTTTCTTTAAACAGGCGTAATACTCACAATTTTCCAGTTTTCCGGTCCCGTTTTATCTCTAATTTCCGCCATATTCCTGCGCAGCCAGTCAACCTGTGACTACCTTTTGTTACACAACCATGCGAAATCTCTAAAGTTCCTAGAGCTTCTATGAATAACCTATAAGCTTTTTCAAGGCGTCAAATTAGTTAGTTCCCGGGTTTCGCCACCAATTGAGCATGGGGCATTGACGCCATTTGTGAAAGCTTCAGGTTTGAAAATAATTCTACATGCAAAATGACACCAGCGCAAGGTTTTAAAATTATAACCAGGATTTATTGAATTATTGGTTCTATTTTCCCATTATTAGATCAAAAGAATAGCATAATTGCTTACGTTGCGCTCATGGGAGATCATCATCGTGGCCAAAGACTGGCCTTCTCACAATGGTCTCGTTTTTCTATCTCATTACAGTCTATTATATAACTTTTGGTTTAGTGACATCATCAAGTTTGACGACCAATAACATTTCTATGGGTGGTCTCAAAGTTTAGACAAAGAAACATTCCTCCATGTTTAAAAGTTAGTCAAAGTTTCAGATGATTTCTGAATTAACATTAACATTCAAAAGAATTCACAATTATTAACATGGTAAATTCTCAGTCCTTCCATGCTGACAAGTTCTGAGCCTTAAAGGAAAAAAACTCCTAAGCTGACAGATTCAAATTGTACAGCCTTACACAGAAATCTTACTCAGGAGAAAAAGGGGGGGTTAAATCCCCCTCTCCTCTTCCTGAAGCGTGGGCTTCCAATGCCCCCCTTCTCCCTATTCTTGAGACTGACTCTAATCACTTCCAGATGTTGTGCTCAAGATTTTTCTTAATGTTTATGCTTATAAAACCATTTATATAAACCATTTATATTTTACATTCATGTCACCACATATCACATTCAGGGGCCCCAAACATTCATAATTTCATTCATATCTTGGCCATTCATACTTCATACATTTTATATCTCAGTTTGGAATATGGAGTTTTCCTAACTAGCCTGAGCACATCTGTTTTCAATTAGAACCACGAGGCTAAAGGCGGGAAGCTGAACAAAGAACAGAAACTATTCACTGGCACAAGATGCTGGCCTAAGACAGGACAGTCATAGCACATACAAAAGAACCTCCATGTAATCATGTAATCATGATTTCCACCATTTTTAGCTCAACAGCAAAATACACAAAAAAACACCATTCTTTTCCTTATATTAATCTTTAGTGTGTTTTTTCTTCTGGCCTTAGCTACATTATATTTAAATGTTTTATTCACCTGTTTTTCGTACGCTTCTATTTGGGCGTGGTCCTTAACTGACACAGAATTGTCTCTAACTAGAATTACCCAGAACCATATGAAAAACTGGCGCTACAAAAATACTGCACTATCATGCTTCTGACATCCATTGCATCGTACCATAAACAGCACGCTAGCCACCACGAGCCACGCGCCATGCGCCATGCGCCACGACTCAAGGGATAGAATTACATTTTAGTGAAAAGCCAGGTTTTCAGTTGCTTGCGGAATAATTGGAGGGAGCCCAGGTTCCGCAGCGGGGTAGTAAGGTCATTCCAAAGACCTGTGATTCTGAAGAGAAGGGATTTTCCCAGTTTGCCTGCATAGCGAATACCATGTAGATAGTTTATACCTTTGGGTGGGTCTGGTAGAGTTAGGACTCAATGAGTTATAAGATAGTGGGATTAAGGGAGGAAGGATGTCGTGAATGATCTTAAAAGCCAGGCAGAAGCAATGATAATAATAATAACTTTATTTTTATATACCGCAATACCACGAACAGTTCAAAGCAGTTTAGGATAGTCAAATTTGTCAGGAGGTGTTTGGTAGATACATCAAGGTTGGAGTGGGGTCAGAGAAATTTGTCAAAGAGATAAATTTTGATTGACTTCCTAAAAGTTTGATAAGAAAGTGCATTTGAGATGAGGTTGGTTAAACATTTGTTCCATTTGCCTGCTTGGAATGATAATGTTCTATCAAGGAATCTCTTGTAGGTACAGCCGTTTAATGATGGAAAAGTGAACAATAGGCACTAGGTGTATTAGTTGTGCCTGGGAATTTGAAATGATGAGACAGATAGGCTGGGGATGAACGTGTCATGTTTTGAAGCAAAGGCAGGTAAACTTAAAGATGACCCTTGCTTCCACAGGTAGCCAGTATAGTTTTTTGTAATATGGGCTTACATGGTCCGATTTCTTGAGGCCATAAATGAGACAGACTGCAGTGTTCTGGACAATTCTCAGTCGTTTGATGGTTTTCTTAAAAGATCCCAAGTATATAATATTGTAATAGTCTAAGGTACTTACGATCAAGGATTGAACCAGCAGTCAAAAGAAGAAGAAATCGAAATAATGTATAATGGTACGGAGTTTCCATAAAGTGAGAAAACATTTTTTGACTTGAGCGTTTGTGTGGAGTACCCCCTTGCCAGTCAGGTTTTCAGGGTATCCACAATGAATATGCATGAAAGAAATTTGCATATAATGGAGGCAATGTATGCAAATCAAGTTGATGCATATTTGAAGGGACACGTATCATATACCTTGGTAGTTTTCCATAGAATGTTTTGAAGCTGTGAGAAGGCCAGACCCTGTTTGTTTTTCCTTCTCTGATGTTTGAAAAGATATGATCTTATCTTGTTGTGAGGTGACTTCAATTGTTTCTATAAGCCATATTTGCAAACAGCTTTAGTTAAGAGGCTTTGCTGGCCCAAGGCTCTTCTGACCTTTTGGACTCCAGCCAGAGATAGAAAAAATGCTGATGTGTTTAAAATTTCATGTGACCTGTGTCCATATATGGTTTGTGTTTACGTCACATGCTGACACATGCTGACAACACTGATTCATTTAGAATAATATAAAAGGAATGTAAAGCTCACAATAAAGTGGACATATTTTGGAGATCATTTCTTGCCTCTACAATGTGTCCCCAGGTGCACCTGGCTTCCAAATGACAGATATAGAGAAAGTATGGGGCAGGAATTGGGACCTAATCCTTTTCAGTTGGGCGCTCGTCTGGGATGGGCAGATGATATCACCGATATTTTGTGAGTATTTCTGAATTTTTTCTGTTCTTTAATACTCACTGGGTATTGGTGACCTGTACCCACCCTTTATTTTAAGTTCAAGCTTTGGGTTCTATTATGGAGTTTTTTTGGGAAAAATCTTGGGGTACTTTCGGTACGCGCACCTCGTGAATATAAGCAGCTGCCATTCTTTCGGGAAGAATGAAATTATTTATAGAACCCCCCCTGCCCACTCTGTCATTTGTGAGGTTAAACATTTTATAGAGAATAAGATTTTATTGTCTCTTATTACTGTACCTCGCTTATAAGGTAAGATAAGCGAATATTTTTGCATTGTTATATTGTTTTTGTAATGAGTCATAATGGCACTTAGGATTCTCCCCCTCCTAGACAGATGAGACTTGTACGGCTTCTGTTGCCTGTGTGTGTGTGTGACATTCTTCCTTCAGCTCACACCTTTCTGTGTCACCAATCCTTTCCCGTATATGTTTAACACTGAGGTAGGACATGCTGTTATGTGGAATGAATTGCAAGCGCTGTTTGAATCAGTCTAAGATCTTTCCTTCGCAGCTTGTACACAAGCAGCTTTCATTATCAGGGTCCGTGCATGAATGCTTTTGCCCTTTCTCCCCCTAGACTTCCTGGTTTTGGGCCTCCACTGACCCCCTATAGTGTTTCTTTGAAGTTACTCATTCTTGTTTTTATCAAGCCGTATGGTGAGATTTCACTGCTTGTCACTTTTCTTTCCGCCGGCATTTATCAAAATCACTATCGCTCTTGTTGTCAAAGCTGATGGCATTCCCCGTTTCGTCCTAGACTTTAAGGCTGTTAATGTTTTGGTAATTCTCATGACACTTGTTTTTTCCTCTCCTCCATTCCATCGGCAGCCAATTTTTTTTCTGTCATTGTCCTAAAGAAAGTTTTTTTTTGTCCCTGTTGGTGAGGCTTTTCAGCCCCTTTTTGTCTTTACCTTTAAGCAACAGTATACCTGGTGTGGAATGCCCCAGGGCTATGTTGACCCCCCTGTGGTGTTCTTCATTGTCCTTCGGACTATTCTACAGTCATGCACTGCCCCTCATGGTCCTGTCCTCATTCTGTACCTCTTTTTGTGTTCCATAATTCAGGAGACCTGTCAGGCTGATAGTTTGCATCTTTTACAATGGTTGTCTGTGTGTGGTCACAAGGTGTCACGAAATAAAAAACTGCACTGGTTTAAATCTGAAGTGAAATACCTGGGTTTTGTCCTGTCTCATGGTCAGAGGAAAATCTGCACTTTCCGCATTGCTGCTGTTCTGGGTCTGCCCCGCCCAGTTACTAAGAAAGACATGTTTACTTTTCTTGATATGATTGGTCACTGCTGCCAATGGATCTCTGCTTGTTCCTTCTATGACCAGATTCTGAGACAGACCCTGGTTTCTGAAATGACTGCTCTTATCAGATGGACTCATGAAATGTTGGACATTTGAGATGTGCTTTGGTTTCTAGCTCAGGTCTGGGTCTTCCAGCTTATGCCCACATGTTTTATCTCTTTGTTTGGGACCATTGTAACACCATGAAGGGAGAACATGGCGGTAAGTTACGCTCTGTTGCCTTTTTTTCTATAGTCACTCCTGTTCAAGAAAGCCCTGGCTGCTTGTGCTATGGTGGTAGAGATGGTTACTCCTCTGACCCTTGGTCACCCCATTACCCTTCACACTTTTCACGATGTCCAAGCCCTTCTTTTAAATGGGCTCCTGGGTCTCGAGGGTGCACGGGACAGTTTCAGTCCTTTGTTACCCCCCCTCTGAATTTGATGCCTGGCGTTTGGCAGGTGCCCAAAGCCGCCCTTTTGGATGGACTTTGGTGCAAAGAGGGGAAACCCTGGATACCAGCTGCTAGCTCTCCCTTATTCATTGCCCAATATCATGGTATTGGTTATCGTAGTGCTCGCTCGACATTTTAACTTCTTGCTAGTGATATTTTCATTCTTGACCATTTGCTCCTTGATACAGATATATATAGCTCGATAATTACAGCTGGCACGTTTGTGAATTGAAAACAAAGTGGAAAACATAATTCCTTTCTATTGTTTTAGCTGAAATTAGGATGTTGCTAATTTAAATGTTTTTTTACATAGCCATCCCAGATCAGTTTTGGCACAGATATTTCTAATGTTTTCCAAGGGTCCTCTTTATCACTGCAGAGATAGAGACGCTCTAAAGAGACATTAGCTTTATGCCTTTTTCCAAAAATGAGATGATTATGATATACATTATTTGTAGTTTTGGTTTTTTTATATCAATATGTTTATTTGCAGAGTTAAATTCAGCCCTGCACACTTGACAGATGGAGTAATAGCTCCACGCTTAAAACTTTATGTTTTGTCTGTGTCATGTCTATTTGTTTTAGTTTAGTGGGTACCCCAGGATACATAACATTGGCCATTTCTAGAGCTCTTTTTCCACTTCTTATTAGTCTAACTGCGCAATGTTCTTTTACTTATAGCTTTCATATTCTGAATAAAGTTTAGTTAAGGGTTATATGTTTAAGAAAAAGCTTTATTTTATACAGCGTTTATTTCGTGGTGTCCCCTACATATGATCCATTCAGTATACATTTCTGAATACATTCAGTACATTAGTATGGTCTCTCTGAAGTGCATAATAGTTATATGCAGCACGCAAAAACATATCTTTTTGGATTGTTCAATTAAGAACCTTAAGTAACTGAGTATTGTCTCTCTTTTGCCATAGCTATATCAAGTAAATGTACTGGTATCTCACATGTTGCCACATTCAGTACAGGCAACATGGTTTCCCTCTCATTTTCTATCTCTTATTTGGATCACATTGGAGTATAGCTGCTGAATGATATTTGGAATGCTTTTCAAGCATCTCTTTTCAAGTATCTCTTTCTGTATGCACAGACATCTGGCTGCTCTCCCTTTGAGATTCTCACGGGATGACCTTTCCCCGCCCCATGGGTAGACAAACCCCCAATAGTTGAGAGTAGTGATTTTCCTATGATACAGGAGGAATACATCCGAAAGCTCATTGAAATATTAGGGCTTGTTCAAAGAAATGTGTCTTGCACTTTTCCTTTCTCTCCACAGATTCCTACCCATTTTTTCCAGCCTGGTGATTGTTCAGAAGCTTTCCAAGGATAGGAAGCAGACGGATTTCCCCTTTGGCCTTCCCACTACTGTGATCGCTGTGACCAGGCCCGTTGCACTCACTGAGGAGTTTCCTGTTTGGATCCACGCAAGTCGCTTGAAGAGGGTTAACCTAAAACCCCAGAAGCAAGCCTTCCCTGCGCAGATTTCACCTCCTCCAGTGGAACAACATGATGATCTCATTGCAGCATTCTACCAACTTTATCATTCTTTTACTGGCAACGCTGCTGCTAGTTTTTCTCCCTGTATGGATCATTTCTAACTGGGTCTACAGGGATGATGTGTTTTAGTTCCATGACACTTTCTGCCCATACCCATCTGTAAATGACACTTCCGCTGTAAACAGCACCCCCGGCACCTCTTTGCGAACACGACGTCAAGCTGGACTACTCCCTCGCAAAGGCTATCCTTCAATTGGAATCCAGAAAAGACCGACAGTATGCTACCTTTTGGTATAATTCCAGTAGTGTGCAAATTGTCACCTTCTCTTTTGAGTATTGTGACATTGTGGATTGTTCATCAATTGATATCCCAAGGCTGTGCCATTGGTCCTCAGAGATTCCTAAAACTAAAGATATATATATAGATATATAGATATATATGTTACTGACTCACGTTGGGGGGATAAGTGTGCATTTTGGGGAGCGGTAGGGTGGAATATTGATACTGACTGGGTTTATAAATCAGAAAGTACTCTGAAAAAAGTGGACCAAAATGGTAAATCTGTAAATCACTGCTTACTTGTATGACCTTTCATAAGGTTGGAAATTGTTATAGGAAAAGTGTTCCTGCACAAATTATTAAGCTTTCTCTTACTATTGACAACCCTAGACCTACTGATGAAGGTATGTACATTATGGACATGTGGTTTAAGGGTGGGTCTAGCTATCCGACCCATCAGTTTTCTTACGGAATCTATCTACCTCCTCTAATTTTACCTATCCCCTTTGTGCACTGTGGTGTTCTAAATACCTTTTGCTGCCTGGACAGAAAAAGCTTGATATTGCCATTATCATCTATAAGGGTAATTACACATGTCATGTTTTTCATCTGACACAGGGTAGTTTTGTAGGTAATTTACCCCCAGGTTATTGTTCTGTCTTGGCTCATAGGTATGCCCTATTGTTGCAACATCATATTTTCAACCTAGGTGATATTTACTGGCTTTATGGAGACTTTTGGCTCCCTGTTAAGCTACCCAGCCAGTGGATAGGCCAGTGCACTTTAGCTAAGGTTACCATGCTCCTGCATATTTTTCTGAAAGGGATCCTTCCTATTCACATGGTTTTTCCTCTTATCTGTCTCTATATAAATTTGATCCACATGTATACATAGATGCTATAGGGGTCCCAAGAGGGGTCCCAGATGAATTTAAGGCCCGAGCTCAGGTTAAGGCTGGGTTTGAGTTCCTTATTCCCTTTATTACTATTAATAAGAATGTTGATTGAAATGTATTATAATCAGCAACACTTTGTGAACTATTCTAGGGACGCCTTGCAAGGAGTATTGCTGATCAATTAGGCTCCACTTCTCAGATGGTTTTCAAAATCGTGTGGTCCTAGATATGATTCTAGCTAAGAATTCTGTAAAATTCTTCCCAGTACTTTAAGCTGTTGCACTTTTATTTCTGACAATATAGGTCCTACTATGGCCATTCAGAAATTAGCAGACCTCTTTGCTGAGCTCAAATGTAACTCTGGTTTATCTAATTCTTGGGATTAGCACTTTAGTTGAATGCAGGGTTGGGTAAAAGACCTTTTTATTGTTATAATCTCTATTATTATCTGCACTCTTGTCTTTGACTGCTCATGTACTGTGTTATTCGTATTACAGCTCCTAAAAACCCCTCCTCGAGAGACATATCTAGAGTATCACTCCCTTCCAGCTCATGCTGTGCATTTATGATGTCATTTTCATGACGTAAGAGGGGATTGAAGGGACACGTATCATATACCTTGGTAGTTTTCCATAGAATGTTTTGAAGCTGTGAGAAGGCCAGACCCTGTTTGTTTTTCCTTCTCTGATGTTTGAAAAGATATGATCTTATCTTGTTGTGAGGTGACTTCAATTGTTTCTATAAGCCATATTTGCAAACAGCTTTAGTTAAGAGGCTTTGCTGGCCCAAGGCTCTTCTGACCTTTTGGACTCCAGCCAGAGATAGAAAAAATGCTGATGTGTTTAAAATTTCATGTGACCTGTGTCCATATATGGTTTGTGTTTACGTCACATGCTGACACATGCTGACAACACTGATTCATTTAGAATAATATAAAAGGAATGTAAAGCTCACAATAAAGTGGACATATTTTGGAGATCATTTCTTGCCTCTACAATGTGTCCCCAGGTGCACCTGGCTTCCAAATGACAGATATAGAGAAAGTATGGGGCAGGAATTGGGACCTAATCCTTTTCAATGAATATGCATGAAAGAAATTTGCATATAATGGAGGCAATGTATGCAAATCAAGTTGATGCATATTCATTGTGGATATCTTGAAAATCTGACTGGAAGGGGGTACTCCAGGACTGAGTTGAGAAACACTGCTCTAGGAGATACAGCAGTGAACATCACTTTAAAATGATTCAGGTACAATTTCACCATAACCTGCTTATACTGTATGATTAGCCCTCTAAAATCCATTCAAAATCTTCTGTACCTACATAAAGATGACACCTGCAGGCATAATGGCTATTGTTGTGGTATACAGGTAGGTACAGTAAGTTTTGGATGGGTTTTGAGGCTACAGATTTACAAGCCTACATTTCAAGCACTTAGGGTCCTTACTAAATCACAGCCAATGATACTTAGTGATGCTGAATTCCAGCGCTGCCTCTAAACTTGCCCACTTCAGGGTTTTGGCATTACTAGGCAATGCTAGTCACTATGGACCCAGGTGCCAGTCTTGGAGGCTGACTAGTAATACAAAATTTTTTTCTTTAAAAAGGATTTAATTGGGTTTTAATGGCAGGACCAATTATCATGGCCAATTAAACCAAATAAGTTAGGTGGTGGTAGAGTGGCTACCACTGTCTAACTTAATGCACCATTCATACAATCCACCCCTTTCTACTGTTCCTTTCAGGAATCAGCAAAATAGCATAGCACTTAGGGAAAAAGATACAGCCCAAAAGTCCAGCACTGGAGGCCAGGATAGCAAATATCTCCACTGCCACCATGTATTTGCCCTTGGTGCTCAGGTATGTTGGGATGAAAGAGATCCAGACATTGCAAAACACCAGCATGCTGAAAGTGATGTACTTGGCCTCATTGAACCTGTCAGGTAGATTTCTTGCTAGGAAAGCTATGATAAAGCTGATGCCAGCCAAAAATCCCAGGTAACCCAGAACAGAGTAAAATGCAACTACTGATCCTTCATTACATTCACTCAATATTGTTCCAATTTCTGATCTCATATTAAGATATGGGAATGGAGGAGCAGTGCTCAACCAGACAAGACACACAGCAGTTTGAATAATAGAACAAGAAAGGACTATAGAAACTGAGACCCTGGTATCCATCCATTTTCGGAGCTTGCTTCCAGGCTTGGTGGCATGAAAGGCCATGACTACAATGATGGTTTTTGCCAATATGGAAGAGAGAGCGATAGAAAATGTGATCGCAAAGGCAGTCTGTCGGAGAGTACAAGTCAATTTGTTAGGTTGGCCAATGAATACCAAGGTGCAGAGGAAGCAGAGCATGAGAGAGATGAGGAGAATATAACTGAGGTCCCGGTTGTTGGCTTTCACTATGGGGGTATTTTTGTAATGAATGAAGATCCCCAAAATAACAATATTAATGAGAAATAATAAAAGGCAGATGAGAGTCAAAGTTAACCCTAAAGGATCTTCATAAGTTAGGAAGGTTATCACTTTGGGGATGCAGGCATCTCTCTTCTGATTAGGTCATTGGTTCTCTGGGCATTTTATACAGATATCCATATCTGAGAATGAAAAATATTGTCCCATTATCTAATAAATAGCATTAGTCATATTTAAATTTATATATTTAAAAATTTATATATCACCTATAACTATGCGGTTTATAAATTACACACACATCTTGAACTCCCAAAATCACTTCAAGTGTAACACGGATAGATAGACTAGTCAAACACATTTTTACCATCCCTCCCACACTGGATCACAGAATTTCAGGAAAGCATAAAATATTAGCAGAAAAATTTCAACACCAATAATAATTTTCTTTATAATAAGGCATTTTTCAAACATTAAACAAGCACGGACTGTTCTAATTTTAAGAAATTGCTAAAGACCCAACTATTCATTGATGACTATATGTAATATGGATGAAAATTTTCCATGTTGCTCTAGATTTACAGTTACCATATATGGATGAGAAGAAAGTGGTGTTTTTATGTCTATACCCCTCTTCTATTAAATTGCATTAGCGGTTTTAGCGCGGGGAGTCACGCTGAATGGCCCGCTCTGCTCCCCACACTCAGAGTTCTTATAAGTATCGGGAGCAACGCCGGTCATTCAACACGGTTCCCCATGCTAAAACCGCTAAAGCAGTTTAGTAGAAGAGGCCCTATGTGTTTTATATCAACTTTCATGAATGTTTTGATATTGGAAACTACCTAGAAATTAGGAGGTTTATAAATGTATTAAATAAATAAATAGTCAAAGGGTATGATTCTGTATAGGATGCCAGTCTTGACCATCACCTAAGAATCATGTACTGGCATCCTGTGCAGAATTCTGTCCACCTGAAAGAACAGATGCCTTACCCCTGATTATCTAACACATGCCCATGTCAACTGGCTCAGCCACCTATATTTGCTGAGAGATACCTTGCCATCAGCTGATCATGGCATGGAATCCCTGATCAGCTGAGCCAGCAGTAATCCCCCAAATCACATATTCAGGGAGTCCTGCCAGGTTAGTTGAACAGGGGAAAATACCCCTGCTGCAATCAGCTGAGCTGACTGTGGCAGAGGATCCTCACCCTCCAAATCAGCAGAAGAGATACCCTCTCTCTCCTGCCTAACACCCTTGAACCCCCAACACCCTACATCTGCCAGTAGCAGAAAGGATGCCCACTCCCTCCTGCCTAAAACTGCCTGATACACCCACATCTACAATCTGTAGGAGGGTTGCCCATTCCCTCCTGCCACCAGGCCTCATTGATCCCCAATACCCCATCCTAAACCCATGACAGCCCTGATACCCCAACAGCCCACTTCAACACCCCATGAACTCCAATACCTTTAGAAGAAGACTGACAAAATGTATGCCCAATCCCTGCTGGCTTCAGGCCAGCCTTTTCAAAATGGTGGACCGTCCCCTTACTGAAGCATCCTGTGATGTACAGGGAGAGGCCTAAGTTCTTTCTGGCCCAGATACCTAAGGCCCATCTTATAGAATGGGCCTTAGGCACCTGGCCAATCATAAAAACATAAGAACATAAGAATTGCCACTGCTGGGTCAGACCAGTGGTCCATCATGCCCAGCAGTCCGCTTACGCGGTGGCCTTCTAGGTCAAAGACCAGCACCCCAACTGAAACTAGCCCTACCAGCGCACGTTCTTGTCTTGAATCCTTGGAGGGTGTTTTCCCCTATAACAGCCTCTGGAAGAGCGTTCCAGCTTTCTACCACTCTCTGAGTGAAGAAGAACTTCCTTACGTTTGTATGGAATCTATCCCCTTTCAACTTTAGAGAGTGCCCTCTTGTTCTCC
Source organism: Geotrypetes seraphini (assembly GCF_902459505.1). Classification (NCBI taxonomy): domain Eukaryota; kingdom Metazoa; phylum Chordata; class Amphibia; order Gymnophiona; family Dermophiidae; genus Geotrypetes; species Geotrypetes seraphini. The sequence goes on along the minus strand of NC_047095.1, from coordinate 95,060,864 downwards.
CTACCTTGGAGAGGGTGAACAACCTGTCCTTATCTACTAAGTCTATCCCCTTCATTACCTTGAATGTTTCGATCATGTCCCCTCTTAATCTCCTCTGTTCGAGGGAGAAGAGGCCCAATTTCTCTAATCTTTCGCTGTACGGCAGCTCCTCCAACCCCTTAACCATCTTAGTCGCTCTTCTCTGGACCCTTTCGAGTAGTACCGTGTCCTTCTTCATGCATGGCAACCAGTGCTAGACACAGTACTCCAGGTGAGGGCGTACCATGACCCGGTACAGCGGCATGATAACCTTCTCTGATCTGTTCGTGATCCCCTTCTTTATCATTCCTAGCATTCTGTTTGCCCTTTTTGCCGCCGCTGCACATTATGTGGACGGCTTCATCGACTTGTCGATCAGAACTCCCAAGTCCCTTTCCTGGGAGGTCTCTCCAAGGACATCCTGTATTCGTACATGAGATTTTTGTTACTGACATGCATCACTTTACACTTATCCACATTGAACCTCATCTGCCACGTCAATGCCCTTTCCCTGAGCTTGATTATTATATTACATTACATTACATTAGGGATTTCTATTCCGCCATTACCTTGTGGTTCAAGGCGGCTTACAAAAGATTTATAAACAGGGTTACAATGGGATAACAATAGAATTGCTAGAGACTAAACTAAACTAAACTAAACTAAACCTTAAGTTTATATACCGCGTCATCTCCACGGAAGTGGAGCTCGACACGGTTTACAGGGATTAAAAATAAAGAGGAGGAACTACAATGGAAGGAGGGAGAGGTAAGGTGAACAAGGACGGAGGAGGTACATAGAATAATGGAGAGGGAGGGAGTGGTTACATTTTGGTGAAAAGCCAGGTTTTCAGATGTTTTCTGAAATGTTGGAGGGAGGTCGAACTCCGAAGATGGGCCGTAAAGCTGTTCCACAGCTCAGTGATCCTGAAGAGGAGGGATGTACCATGTTTTCCTGTATGGGAGATGCCAATTAGAGAAGGGAAGGATAGTTTGAATTTCTGAGTGGATCTGGTGGAGTGAGTGCTCGAGAGCCAAGATAGTGGGAAGAGGGGAGGAAGGATGCCGTGAAGAGATTTGAAGGTAAGACAAGCGCATTTGTAGCGAACCCTGAGGAAGACTGGGAGCCAGTGAAGCTTAGACAGAAGCGGGGAGACGTGGTCAAATTTGCCTTTTGCGAAGATTAATTTAGCTGCGGTGTTCTGAATCCGCTGAAGTCTGAGAAGATGTTTCTTTGTTAGGCTTAGAAAGATGGAGTTGCAGTAATCGAGTCGGGATAGAATGATGGATTGGACAAGGACGGCGAAATGTTGTTGGTGGAAGCAGGATCTAACTTTTCTTAGCATATGGAGATTGAAAAAGCATTTTTTTACTAGGGAGTTGATGTGGTCGTTAAAGGACAGTGTAGAGTCAATGATGATTCCCAGAACTTTGCTAGAGTGCTCAAGCTGCAGATTGGTGCCAGAGGAAAGTGGGATGTGGGAGGGTAGCTGATCCAGTTTCGGGCCGAGCCAAAGTAGTTTTGTTTTGGCCTCATTTAGTTTCATTTGAACAGTGAGGGCCCAGGATTGTAGACTTGTTATACAGGATGAGATGTTAACCGAGAGGTTGGTGAGGTTAGAGTCGGTCTCAATAAGGACGAGGATGTCGTCGGCGTAGGTGTAAAGTGTCTCCGAGGTGGAAAGTTGGAGGAGTTTCAGGGAGGACATATAGACATTGAAAAGAATCGGGGATAAAGGTGAACCCTGCGGGACTCCGCAGATCGGTTTCCAAGGGGAGGATGAGGAACCCTTCATGTTAACGAGGTAGGAACGGGACCGTAAGAATTTTGAGAACCAATCTAAGACCGTGGAATTTATGCCAATTTCAGAAAGTTGGAGGATTAGTATGTCATGGTGGACAATGTCGAAAGCTGCGGAGAGGTCAAATTGGAGAAGGACAGCAAATTTGTTGCAGGAGTGAAGTTGTTGGACCTTAGAGATTAAAGAGGCTAGAAGGGATTCAGTGCTGTAGTTGGGTCTAAATCCATGTTGGTAGGGTAGGAGAATGGAGAATCTCTCGAGATAGGATGAGAGTTGGGTGGCTATGATGGATTCCAGCATTTTGGTCAGGAGAGGGATATTAGCTATTGGGCGATAGCTGGAAGGGATGGAGGGGTCGAGATCAGCTTTTTTCAGAAGTGGGGACAGGGAAATGTGTCCCATTTCTGTAGAAAACAGGCCTGAGAGCAGGGCGGAGTTTAAGATTTTGGTGAGAGATGAGATGGCCTGTGCTGGAATGTTCTCATATAGGTAGGAGGGGAAAGGATCCAAGGAGCAGTTGCAGGCTTTTAACTTGAGGCAGAGCTTAGAGACCTGAGAGTCGGAAACAGGCTCGAAGGCGGTCCAGGATCTGTCGGCTGGGATATGGTTCATCTCGGTTAAATTGGGGTTGGAGGTAGTGGGCATCAGAGAGTTGTAATCGGGTGTGGGGGGGAAGGAGCTTCGTAAGGTAGACACTTTCTCATTGAAAAATTTTGCTAGATCGTTCGCGGATGGAGAAGAGGGGAGTGGGGAGGAATCGTGTTTGGAGGATATGGAACGCCAGATGTTGAACAGAGTGTTGCTTTGGTTGTTGGAGCATGAGATTTTGTTGCCGTAGTAGTTCTTCCTTGATTTTTTTAATTCGGTGTTATAGAACCTAATGGAGGCCCTCCAGGATTGTCTGTCCGTGGGGGAATTGGATTTTTTCCATTTTCGTTCCAGTGATCGACATTGCTGCTTTAGTTGTCTGTGGTAGGGAAGGTACCAGGGGGCCTTGCGGGAGTAGGAGACAGTTTTTGTGGATAGGGGAGCGAGGGAGTGGTAGGTGGTCTCAGAGAGGGTGATCCAATTGTACCAGTTGGATTCAGGGCTTGAAGGGTTGGGGGTAGTGGTGAGTAGGTTAAGAAGTTTGGCCCAGAACAGGTCGCTCGCAATTTTCTTTCGAAAGGTGATAGTATTGGGGGAACGGGAAGGGGGTTCGAGGTGGGACATGAAAATGGGGAGGCAGAAAGCCCCTAGGAAGTGGTCGGACCAAGGGACGGGGTCCCAGCGAGTGTCGCTGATTAAAGTTTTGTGTTCGGTGAGGTCAATGAAGCTGATGATGTCTAACGCATGCCCCTTTTCATGGGTTGGGGAGGGAGCCAGGGGGGGGAAGCCTAAAGAGGTGAGGAAGTTGTTGAGATCAATAGCATCCTTGTTGGTGGTATCATTTATGTGAAGATTAATGTCCCCAATGATTAGTAATCTTTGGAATTTGAGGAAGGCGTTTGTAATGGATTCGAGGACGAGGTCGGAGGATTTGTTCCAGGGGGATGAAGGTGGGAGGTATAAAAGCAGGATGCCTAGTGGGTGCGGGTGGAGCTCGTCATTGACAGAGGCGAGCATGTATTCTAGGGAAGCATGGCAACCCTTTTCAAGGAGCTGGACGTCGAAGAATGATTTATGGAGGAGAGCCAGGCCACCTCCTTTTCGGTTAATTCTAGGGGAGAAGAGGCCTTGGTATCCGTGAGGACAGAGTTCGTTTTGAGAGAATATATCATCTTTTGCGATCCAAGTTTCAGTGATGAATAAGAAACCGGGGTTGAGATCTTCAAGAAGATCCTTCAGAATTTGGGTTTTGAGAGTAGAGTTTTAGAGAGGTAGAGAGTAGATCTTTTGACATTTCTTTGGTAGTTAAGAACAGGGAGGCTTAGTTGAAGATTTATAAACTACAATTGTCCTTGCTATGATAGTAAAGGGTGGATCCTTTGTCTATTATTAGTGTTGTTGAGAGTACGTGAGGTTAGGGTTGTTTCAGGAATTTCTTGAAAAGTTATGGTTTTTAGATCTTTTCTGAATGTCTTGTAGTCTGGGGTGGACATCAGAAGGTTGGAGATCTGGTTGTCTAGTCTTGCTGCTTGTGTGGCTAGGAGGCTGTCGTTGCAGATCTGTCTGTTAAGTGGTAACATCAAAGACGTTAACTCACTCTACCCACAATTACAATCAATTACCCTGACCTATCTATCACACACATCACTAACCCACAAGAAGACAAAACAAATCACATTAATGTTATCTCAAACAAAAGAAGACATCAACGAACCTTTAAAAAAAGAATAAGGCAAGTAAAACCCATCAAAACCACTACCACTACCAAACCTATCACATTAGCATCTGTTCCCTGTGCATATCTTAATACTAGATCGGTCAGGAATAAAGCTTTCCTAATTAAAGATTGGATCATCAGCAAGCAAATAGCCTGCCTTTTTCTAACCGAAACATGGCTATTGTCCGAAGATGATCCAATAATAATTGATCTCCTACCAGACAATTTCAAAATCCTTACACTAAATCGCGCGGGAAAAAAAGGAGGACTAGCAATTATTCTTGAAGAAGGATTTGATTTCGAATTACTGGTCTCCAAAGTGACCAACCAATTTTAGCTTGTAAAATTAGCAACGCTCAACTAGAAGAATCCCTATTCTGCATACTATTCTATGTCCCACCAAAAAGCTGGCCAAAAGCCAAAGAGGACTTCTGTGAATTTGTCCTATATAATTCAATTGACCATGCTTATAATATCATCACAGGAGATATAAACATACACCTAGATGAAGAGGAAAACACAAACGCAAAAGAGTTTAAAAACTTTCTAGCCCTACTTAATTACAACCTCCCTTTACCCACACAAACACATGAAAAAGGCCACCATTTAGATGTGGTAGCCATGTCCACAAAAGAAATCCTCGACTCTGTCAGCTCCCTATCTAAAGGCACCTGGTGTCACGATATTTGGTATGACCATTTTACTTACTATTTCAAGTTAATCTGGTCTCATCGAACATCTAAAACACGTCCAATGATAAATAGAGAACATCATACAAGAGGTTATATTAATTCAGAAGAATACTGGGCACAATACAAACTGCAAACGGAGAAAGAAGAAGGAATCGATTTCTGGGACTACTGGATGACAACCAGCACATCCATTTTAGATAAAATTGCCCCCAAACGTAATAGCAAAAGCAGTGCAAATAAATATAACAAATGGTTCGATACCGAACTTCTAAAAATGAAACAACTAGCTAGACGACAGGAAAGAATCTGGAAAAAAACAGGAGAATTAGCAGACCGTGACAAATGGAAAGCTAATATAAAAATCTACAAACAAATGATAAAAGGCAAACGTAAAGCATTCTACTCCACTAAAATCAACTCATCCTGTAACGGGTCACAAGGAATCAATACAAAAGAGCTATTCAACCTGATCATAAATTTATTTGACACCACTCATCACACCATACCCACACACAACACTAAGTTACCCTCTGCAAATGACTTAGCACTGCACTTCGATTCAAAAATTAAAAACCTAAGAAACTACTGCTCAACAAACGACCCTAGTGACTACCAAATAGCTAACACACAAGAAAATGATATACCAATACTCATGATTTGGAGTTCCTTTCAAGACTTAGAATGGAATAAATACACCAAACTATACAACAAATACTCTAAATCTTATTGTGTTCTGGACTCATGCCCCCCAGAAATTATGAAAATGGCGCCAATAGAATTTAAACTCGCTGATGCAATACTTAGCCCACAATCTAAAAAATGGGAAGTTCCTCACTAATAATGGACACATAATAATAACCCCAATCCTAAAAAATCACAAAGAATCTTCAGCCCTAGTAACCAACTACAGACCGGTAGCATCTATTCCATTTATTGTAAAAATCATGGAGGGATTGGTACACACCCAACTGATGGATTATCTTAATCAGTTCTCTCTCCTACACGAAACTCAATCCATACTCAGTACGGAGACAGTAATTGCGGCTAATTTAGACAATCTGCACCTACTGTTTAGCAAGGGCCTCAATGCCCTGGTTATGCAATTCGATATGAGTTCAGCCTTTGATCTGGTAGACCACGGGAAAATGCTACAATGCCTGAATGCCACTGGTATCAGGGATGAGGTGTTGGGTTGGTTTCGTGGCTTCCTTACATCCCGCACCTATCAAGTACGTTTCAATTATGAGCTCTCCGAAACCTGGAGCAATCCATCCGGGGTGCCGCAAGGGTCTCCGCTATCCCCATTACTTTCCAACATCTACATATCCTCACTGGGCGTGTAATTAACCCAGCTAGGGATAAAACTATTCAGTTATGCAGATGACTTTACCATTATCATCCCATTTGCTGACTCTATCTCTGAAACTATCCCCAAAGCTTCAGAAGTCATAAACGTGATGGAGCAATGGATGACAGACTTCAAACTCAAACTTAATTCAGAAAAAATAAAATTCTTCGTCACTTCACCACATCCACTTGACACCAAAATGCCACTAAGTGTCAATGAACTTAATTACCCTATCCAACCCACCATAAAGATACTAGGTGTAACTTTGGATCAACATCTAACCATGAAAGACCAGGTGGACTCCTTAATCAGAAAGGGCTTTTTCACTCTCTGGAAACTCAGATCCATTAAAGCATATTTCGATATGGCGGCATTCAGAACCCTGATTCAATACTTGATTACTGCAACATCGCCTATTTAGCAATTTCCCAAACATGCAACGTTTACAATTAATGCAAAATGCAGCGGTCAGACTGATCTTTGGTCTAAAGAAATCTGATCAAGTGACACCCTACTACCGGCAGTTGCATTGGCTACCGATAGAAGCACACGTAAAGTTTAAGTTCACCTGCTTCTACTTCAAAGTACTCGCCCCTAAATACATAACTGACCTTTTCTCCTTTTCTGCCAACAGACACAAGAGAAGCTCACATTCCAACTTTGTTTCCTCCCCAGTTAGAGGTTGTAAACTGAAAAAACACCTTGAACACCTTCTCTCACATCAGGCAGCATCATGGGGTAAAGATCTAGGACAATTACTTTCACTCACCACATATGAAGAATTCAGGAAGCGTCTAAAAATACCTGTTCCTAAAGTATCTAGACAACTGACCCATTCATCTCTTTCCCCTCAACAATACTTCTCTTGTTCTTCTAATCACTCTCTCCTCAACGATTCTCTTGTCTTACTAATCACTTTCTTTCACCTCTCCTAAGTTCAATCGATTTGTATCTTTGATTAATCTTTTGTAAACCACATAGAACCTCATGGTATTGCGGTATATAAACTGTTATTATTATTATTATCTTCGCAATCCCCCTGCGTCTTTACTACTCTGAGTAACTTCGTATCATCCGCAAATTTAATCACCTCGCTCATCGTACCTATATCCAGATCATTTATAAAGATGTTAAAGAGCACGGGTCCAAGCACCGAGCAATCAGAAATGTAGGCCATTCTTCCTAGTGCATCCTGCAATGCACTGAGAGTGGCCTAAGACTCTGATTGTCCCTGATACCTAAGACGCCTCCCATGAAATATTAGGCCTCTCCAGATTCTTAAGCCACTCCCAGTGCATCCCAGGATATGCCAAGAAGGAGGTCTAAGGTCCTGATTGGCCTTGGTGCCTAAGGCCCTTCCTATGGCTGTCCTTACTGGTCTTCTTCTAAAGGTATAGGAGTTGTGGTTGGCTGTTTGTGGTGTTGGGGAGTATCAAGTGGGCTGTTTGAGATTTTGGTATGTGTTGGGGTGGGCTGTTTGGGATATTTGTGGGTATCAGAGTACGCTGTTGAGGTGTCAGAGGGTGTCTGGGTTGGCTATTGTAGCATCATCAGGAGTTCAGGTGGTATGTCAGAGGATTGAGGGGGCCCAACAGCATGAGGGAGTGGGCCTCCTCCTACTGGTGACAGATGTGGGGTGTTAGGGGATGGAGGTTGGGCATCCCTCCTGCCTATTCAAGGGATGAGTGTCGGGGGCTCCTCTGTCACAGCCAGCTCAGCTGAACATGATCATCTCGGCCATTAGGAATCCCCAAAGCCACAATTTTGGAGAGTCCTGCTGTCTCAGCTGATTGAGGATTTCCATGCCAAAAATAGCTGATAGCAAGGGATCCTTTGGCAAAGATAGGCCACTGAGCCATATATCTTTGCAATCAGGCAGGTGTGATTCTCTAGCACTGGTTAGAGAATTGGGGGTAAGGCAGCTGAAGGTAGAAATGATTCTGTATAGGATGCTGGTAAATGATTCTCAACTGCTTCTTAGGTGGCCATCGAGACCAACATCCTATTCACAATCAGGTCCTAAGTGCTCAAGATCATGGCACGTTATAGCATGAAATCTCTCACCTGTGTGGTTGGAGACCTCTCCTTATAGACAGGGGATACACTCATAACAGCAGATAGATTTTCTTTCCATGATTAATTTCCTGAACCCAGGCTGGCAACTTGGACTGCATCTGGACTGTGGAGGTGTCTGAGGATTGAGAAAAAAATCTGAATTGCTTGAGATAATACCGGGTTCTAATTTTTCAAACAATATCGCTTTTCTGTCTAAATCTAAGTCAATTTTGCCCATTAAGTTTTCTTCTCATTAGCAAGCTACTCATTAAAATATGGAGGGGGTGATGCTTGGCTGGTGAAACAAGATGGTGGCAGTGAGATAGCAATCAGTTCTAGAGCTCCGTCTTACCTTGCATTTCCTTATCATTTTCTTTGGGATCCGGCCCCAAACATGTGTTTGGAGGATGCCACACAGTAAGCGCAAGGGTGTTATCCGGGTGGACCTTTCCACACCCGGCCAAACGCAGATGGACCAGTTCCTGACAAACTCACTGGCTGAAATTGGAGGGGGAATCCCTGCTGTTTCTCCGCTAGGAGGAGACACCGGAGCCTTGGGGTTTGAAACATCACTTTCCCCCCAGCAACTCCCAATCTGGCAATGGAAGGCGTGGGTGGTGTGATTGCCGAAGAGCTGATGACCACACAGAAGAGGGCCCCCCACAGAATCCAGGATGCTAAGTTGATGACCTATCAAGGAGCGGAGGGAACTGACTCCTCAGCGGCAACTCTTCCCAACATATGGAGAGTGCTCCAAAAGCTTGAAGCTGCTTCTACTAAATCAGCAGGAGACATTTCAAAAGTCATGAGTAAATTAGATGACTTGTCCACCTCAGTCCAAATTATTAAAGCAAAAACTAATTTGAAATTTGATAAAATTGAAAAAGAAATTTCCTCATTGAAGAGTAAATCCTCTAATGTGGCAAAAGACAGACTTTTCTTCAAAGGAAAATTGAGCAGTTGGAGAATTTTAACAGGCGTCTTAATTTAGGACTATTGAATTTTCCAAAATCTGCTCTTACTACACCAACTGATATGTTTAAAAGATATCTGATGGAGAATTTGAAATTTTCTTCTGAACATTTGCCACCAATAAATAAAATTTATTAGAAAAATCATCTGGCAATCAACCTGACAATTTGCAACCAATCGACCTGAACAACATAATTGGTATTATAGAGCTCCCAGGAAGAAATTGAATATCGTAGAACATTGATAATCTTACTTTTTTAAAAAAAGATTTGAACGCTATAATGAAAGCTTTTTTTGATCTTCACTAAATTTATTTTTGGGACAAAAAGTTTGGATCATTCCATTTGTAACAAAATCTACTCAGGTTCGTAGGAAGATGTTTCTAGCTATGCGGGATGAAGTATTAAAAATGGGAGCTACCTGTAAATTTCTCCTGAGATATGTTGGGACTAAATATGTATTTTTTGCTCCAGATCAGCTTTGACTCTTTTTGGACACAAAAAAATGTTTAATTTAATTAAAGGTTAAGAGCTATAAGAGAATTTTGGCCAGAAATACGTTAAGGGGCTCATAATAAAACAAAAGTCTCAAAAGTGGCCTAAATGGCTACTTGGATGACCAAAAAGCCTGGTGGCAAATGTTCAAAAAGCCTGATCGTCCAAGTACCCATAATCAAAGCTGGTTTTAGACGTATCTAAAACCAGCTTAGGCCTTTCCCCTGCCTCTAAATGCACAGAGAGAAAAGAGGTGTTTTTAGAGGAGGGGAAAGGGCGGGCGGTGGGCGGAAGGTGGGCCGACCTAGACCTAGCAGGTTGCCTAGTCGGCACTTATACATTTTGACTTAAACCAAGTCAAAACAGGTATAAGTGCCGAAAAGGGGCCACTGAGCTGATCATGGCTGCTGCGATCAGCTCAGCGACCCCAGCAAACTGCCGATCCCCTACAGCAATGATCTCTGCAGGAGAGATGGCTCATCTCCCCTGCCGCGATCCACCCTTCCCCCCCAACGATCAGGGCAAGAGGGAGCCCAAGCCCTCTTGCCCCGATGGCACCCCGACTCCCCGATTACGTTCGGGGAAAGAGGGAGCCCAAGCCCTCTTGCCCCGCGGCATCCTGAACCCCCAATTATGTTAAGGGCAAGAGGGAGCCCAAGCCCTCTTGCCCCATGATCCCCAAACACCCCCCCCCCCCCCCGCCGAGTCCAATGGGGTCAGGAGGAGTCCAAGCCCTCCTGGCCCTGCGACACCCACTATCCCCCACCCCCTAATAAAATACGGGCAGGAGGGATCCCAGGTAGAGAATGACACGGGGAAAAAATCTGTCCCCGTCACCAGCCACCATCCTCTGCACCGCCCCGTCACCGCCGTTCCCTTCACCGCTCCGTCACCGTCACCGCCATCCCTTTCACCACCCCGTCACCACCACTGCCATCCCATTCACCGCCCCGTCACCGTCACCATTGCATCCATATAAGCCTTAGTACTGTAATATTTAGCTTATTCCTTTCTTATAAATCAAAGTTCCTGCTGCTGAACTAGAGAAAGAGATGTTCAGCTGGCAGGGCTTTGTTTATAAATTTTTATCAACACAACTAATATACTATTTTATCCTAAAGCAAAAAAATAAATAAATAAATATAATTTTTTTTTCTACCTTTGTTGTCTGGTTTCTGCTTTCCACATCTTCTCATTTAATTCCTTCCATCCACTGTGTGTCTTCTCTCTGCGTCTTCCATTTGCTGTTACTGTGCCTCTCCCTTCATCCCCCCCCCCCCCAATTGGTCTAGCACCTATCTTCTTCCCTCCGCTCCCCCATAGTCTGGCATCTGTCTTCTTCCCACTCTGTCTTCCACATTTCCCTTCGGGGTCTGTTCCTCTCCACCCTCTTTCAATGTCTGTCCTATTCCTTTCTACCACCACCCTTCCCTCCCTCCTTTACCATCTGTTCCTTTCTACTACCCTTCAGCTCCTCTCGCGTGGCCTATCTAACTACCTTCCTCACTCTTATTTTCATGGCACGTTACAATGTAATTTGTGCAAGCCACTGGAGCCTGCAAGCTCGGGCCCTATCCCATCCCCACAAACCATCTCGCTTCTGTGCTCCTATTTTCTCCATTTCTAATATCTCCCCTATGTATCTGTCATTGCCCCCCCCCCCCCCCCGTGTCCATATACCATCCCCATGGTATGTCCGTCCCCTTTATGTCTCTGTCCCTATGCCCCATGCACATAATTTCCCCTCTTTCTGTTACCTTCCTGTGTCCAGATTTCCCCTATCTTCCTCTTCCATACCAGTGTGTCTCTTCTTTTCAACCCCATCTAGCTTTTTTCCCTCTTTCTTCCCCCCCCCTGCTTCTAGCATCTGGCTCACCTGCCTGTCCTTCCCTTTCTTTCCTGCTGTGGGTTTTTCTTTCCGTCTTCATCCCCTTGGCCCAGAATTCTTTTCCCTTTCACTCCCTCCTTCCAATTTGAGCCGGGAACACGAGCGATCGCACGGTCCCCGCAGCCACCACCCGCCTGCCCAATCGATCCTACTGTTTAGCCAGTTCTCTCCCTTCTCCTCACCTTAGTTTGTAGGTTTTGTTTTTCGGCGACATGCACACTTTCCCAAAGAGCCGCGCACGCGCTGCTGCTCAGTGTTCAATCTTCTGCTCTGCTGCAACTTCCTGTTTCCGGTTGCGTCAGAGCAGAAGATCGAAACTGAGCAGCAGCGGGTGCACGGCTCTTTGATAGTGAGCGGGTCGCCGAAAAAGAAAACCTAAAAACTAAGGTGAGGAGAAGGGAGAGAGCTGGCTAATCACTAGGATCTATTGGGCAGGCGGGTGTGGGCTGCGGGGACCGTGCGATCCTTCATGCCTCACTGCGGGGACAAGACCATTCACCGCCCCACGGGCGGTGAATGGCCTTGTCCCCGTCGCCGCAGCGACTGCTAGTTTTCGTTCCCCGTTTCGGCAGGTGACCCGCGGCTAAAATGCGGTGGCCGCGGGTAAACCGCCACCGTGTCATTCTCTAATCCCAGGCTCTCCTGTCCTTGATGCAACCCCCCCACGACCAGCCCCCCCAAACCCCCGATTGCCCTCTGCTGACCCACAACCCCCCCACCCCCAATCCCACCCCCCATACCTTGAAATCGTTGGCCAGACAGACGGGTGCCAAGCCCGCTCGTCCAGCAGGGCAGCCATCCCAGGAATGGGGCCGGATTGGCCCAGGTGGCTCAAACCCCGCCCAACCAGAATAGGCCCAGGAGCCTTAGGCCCCTCCTGTGGGCGAGACCTTAGGCACATGGACCAAACCCGCTCTGTTTTGTGTTTTCAATTTTGTGGTTTTGTTTCCCCTGTTTCATCCTCTACCAAGAAGATCAACATATCTTTAGTGCAGTAGTGGTTTAAAAGATAAGACCTCCATCTTATCCCAGTTGATAGTATAACCTTAGCTTATACATATGGAAGGTTCTTGAGCCTGGGGATCTCAGAGTGCTTAAAGATAAAGAAATTAAAGGCATGAAGAGTCCATGTAAGATTTTAAATACCATACAGGTGCATTTAAATTGAACTCTAGTTTAAATTAGTTTAAATTGAATTCTAGTTTAAAGCCCTCTTCAGTAGGTTAGTCAGTCTGCTGTTGAAGACACTTCTTCCCTTCTTTGATAGATGCATACTATCCCTGCTCAGAAGCTCTTGGAAAATCATTCCATAGTCCAGGAAGCAAAACTCTCTTGATGACATCATCTGTGCAGCCATACATCCATCTCTAGGATGTGAGCTTCTTTGCCTTTACCTTTGCCTTTGCCTTGATGCATAATCAAATGAATATCATGGCTAGATCTTAGACTGATGATAATGTGATATAGCTCTTTAATTTTTAAAGGATCTTCAAACTTGCTGTTGTCTTTTACTTCTCTTTCATTGATTTATATGACACATATAAATGAAAAACATGGCAAGGGTGTGGTTGTCTCTTAGACTGCTGATAATGTTGTTGAGTCACTTAATAACAAGGAATATTATTCAATAAACTAATACATATCATTAATACCAACAGAATCAATTTAGGACAAAAGACAATCTGTACAAATTTTAATGATAATTCAAGATGTCTTAATTCTGTTCATATGCAGATTAAGGTTTTAATTGAAAACAGACCCCAGAAGAAGATACATAGGGGAACTGAAAATCTTAGAATAATTAAGAATCTTAAGATGTAAAAGCTCAAACATAACACTACATTCCATTAATTCCTTTCTTCCAGTACCTTGTTATAATATCAATGCTAGAACTCTGATAAATAAAGCAATCATGATTTAAGATTGGTTAATGCAAGAACAGCCAGGATTATTTTTGGTAACTGAGACCTGGCTGCAAATTCAGGATGATCTTGGATTGAAAGATCTTCTTCCATATGAATTTAAGTTACTACAGAATCAAAGAGGAGGATGGGTAGTAATCATTTACAAAAATGTTTTCAGAGTTACCATAATTAGTGAATTCGTATCAGAATCATTGGAGGTTATAATTTATGAAATAATTGACCCCTCATTAGAAGATAATTTAAATTATGTTGTCTGCTGTTGCTCTCCAGGGAAATGGTTGGAGGCTAAAGAAGATTTTAGAGCTGGATTCTCAAAAAAACACCAAAACCTAACTGTCAGCAGGCATTAAGTTCGCCTACAAAGTGTTTAACTTGTGCTTTAATTTGTTTTAAGTGGTACGATAATTGATAGTGCCCCCCAAAAAAACAACTAAAAGTAAATTTACAAAAATAAATTGGTATTGCTAGGTGCCCTTGGGCCCAGGTTCTGAGTCAGAGGGGTGGGGCTCAGGAAGTAATGAGTTCATATGCTCTAGAATGGAGTGATTCAGAGAAGTTCCTGAAGAAAGAGGTTTCCAGGAGAGATACCCTGAGCAAAGTCATCTTGAGGAAGCCTGAAGTAGAGGCCATGGGAAAAAGATGCATTTGATTTTGGATTTAGGTATTCCCTTACTTGCATTTATGGAAGTCATGAGAAGTCTGCTAAGGTAGGACACACTGTACTTGCATATAAGAATCATGTGTATAAGGTTTAGAGAGAGCCAGACCTGGGATTGAGAATCATTTAAGTAGATATATATTGAAGATGTCTTCTTCCACCTCGACACGTCCCGTGATGTATTTAAATGTCTCAATCATGTCCCCCCTCTCCCTGCGTTCCTCTAGAGTGTAGAGCTGCAATTTGTTTAGTCTTTCTTCGTACGAGAGACTCTTGAGCCCCGAGATCATCCTAGTGGCCATCCACTGAACCGACTCAACTCTAAGCACGTCTTTACGGTAATGTGGCCTCCAGAATTGCACACAGTACTCCAGATGAGGTCTCACCATGGTTCTGTACAGTGGCATTATGACTTCAGGTTTGCGGCTAACGAAGCTTCTATTGATACATCCCATAAGCTGCCTTGCTTTGGATGAGGCCTTCTCCACTTGTTTGGCGGCCTTCATGTCTGCACTGATGATTACTCCCAAGTCTCTTTCTTCTGAAGTCCTAGCTAGTGTTTCTCCATTTAAGGTGTAAGGTTTGCATGGATTTCTGCTACCGAGATGCATAACCTTACATTTCTTAGAGTTGAAGCCCAGCTGCCATGTCGAATACCAGTTTTCCAACATAAGCAGATCCTGCGTCATACTATCCTGCAGATTGCTTTCACTTACTATATTACATAGTTTGGCGTCATCAGCGAATAGTGTTACTTTACCCTGAAGCCCTCGGGTCAAGTCCCTTATGAATATGTTAAAAGGAGTGGACCCAGGACCGAGCCCTGTGGCACTCTGCTGGTCACCTCCGATGTCTCAGAGAGGGTGCCCTTGACCACCACCCTCTGACGTCTTCCACTCAGCCAATCATTGACCCATGCAATTAGTGTCTCACCTAACCCCATCGATTTCATCTTGTTTAATAGTCTATGGTGTGGGACGCTGTCGAAAGCCTTACTGAAATCCAAGTACACTATGTCCAGAGACTCTCCCGAGTCTAGCTTTCCTGTTACCCAATCAAAGAAGCTGATAAGATTGGATTGGCATGACCTACCCCTAGTGAATCTATATTGACTAGAATCCCTTAGATTCCCCTCATCCAAAATCGTGTCTAATTTACATTTAAGTAGTGTTTTCATGAGTTTACACACTATTGATGTGAGGCTCACCGGTCTGTAATTCGCAGCCTCCGCTCTGCAGCCCTTTTTGTGCAGAGGAACGACGTTAGCTATTTTCCAGTCCAGGGGTACTCTCCCCGTACTTAGGGAGAGATTGAAGAGCATGGCTAACGGTTCCGCCAGGACATCGCACAACTCTCTGAGCACTCTTGGGTGCAATTTGTCTGGTCCCATGGCTTTGCTCACCTTGAGTCTTGACAGTTCGCTATAAACATCAGCTGGTGATAACTCAAAATTCTGAAATGGGTCTTCCTTGCCTGGCTTTGTTTCCAGCTGTGGCCCATGTCCAGGTGCCTCGCAGGTAAAGACAGAGCAGAAGTAATCATTCAGTAGTTTGGCTTTTTCGGAATCTGTTTCCACATAATTCCCGTCTGCTGTTCTAAGGCTATCCCGTTTGTGTTCTTCTGCCTGTCACTAATATACCCGAAGAAGGATTTGTCCCCTTTCTTAATGTTCTTTGCTAGAGTTTCTTCCACTCGAAGTTTGGCCTCCCTGACTGCTGTTTTGACCGCTGCAGACCTTTTCTTGTATTCAGTGTTAGCTTCTTTCTCCCCGGTGCGTTTGTATGAAAGAAAAGCTCTTTTCTTGTCCTTGACTAGGTGTGAGACCTCATCAGTGAACCATTGGGGTTTCTTCTTTCTTTGTTGTTTATTTACCGATTTTATGTAGCGGATAGTTGCTTCGTGTAATGTCATTTTCAGTGTTGACCACATAGCTTCCACATCATCCGTTATTTCTTGAACCTGTAATGTCTGGTGGATGAAATCACCAGACACTACAGGTTCAAGAAATAACGGATGATGTGGAAGCTATGTGGTCAACACTGAAAATGACACTACACGAAGCAACTATCCACTATCCATTGTTAAACTCAAGAAGTTCTTGCTGGTTCAATATGATAAGACAAGAAGAAGATCAATGATTAGAATTGTTGCATCATTGACTGCACAAAAAGAAGCATTAGAAGAGAGACACTCACAAACAGGTGGTAGCCTGGAACTTGTCTTGGAAAAGGGTTTGGGGACAATGGGGAGGGGGAAGGTAGGCAGGTAGGAAAGGAGGGACTGATGGCTTGGAGGTCTTACAGGTATGTAGGTCTATGTAGGGTAGAACAAGGATTAGAAAATGGAAGGTAGTCAAGGGGATGGAGGGGGAGTGGTAGCTATGCTTAGGAATGAGAGGAAGTCTAAGAGGTATTTTCAAGATGGGTATTTAGTTGTTTTTATTTTATTTTTTGTATTAAATGTTTTTAATATTTAGATTGTAAGCCACTCTGAAGGTATTCCCTAGAGCGGAGTAACAAATTTTTAATAAACTTGGAAACTTGGAGAGACTATGGGGCTCATAATCAAAAGGAAAAAAAAGGCTAAAAAGTGGCCTAAATGGCTACTTGGATGATCAAAAAGTCTGATCGTCCAAGTACCCATAATCAAAGCTGGTTTTAGATGTATCTAAAACCAGCTTAGGCCTTTCCCCTGCCTCTAAACACACAGAAAGAGAAAAGAGGCATTTTTAGAGAAAGGGAAAGGGTGGGCAGTGGGCCGACCTAGACCTGGCGTGCAGCAGGTATAACCAAAACTTTAGCCAGGTTGCCTAGTCGGCACTTATACATTTTGACTTAGATCAAGTCAAAACAGGTATAAGTACCGAAAAGGGGGGCCGCTGAGCTGATGGCGGCTGGCGCGATCAGTTCAGCGGCCCAGCAACCTACCCACCCACCCCACTGCAACCATCACGGCAGGAGAGATGCCTCATCTCCCCTACCGCGATGTGATCACCCCTCTACCTGAACTGCCGCAACCTGCGGCAGGAGAGATGTCCAATCTCTCCTGCTGCTGGTTGTGGCAGTTCGGGTAGAGGAGTGATCACATCGTGGCAGGGGAGATGGCCAATCTCTCCTGCCACGATACATCAACCTCCAAACACACACTATCGGGGCAGGAGGGAGCCCAAGCCCTCCTGCCCCGTGGCACCCCGACATTCCCCGATGACATCAGGGCAGGAGGGAGCCCAAGCCCTCCTGCCCCATGGACCCCCGATTACATTTGGGGCAGGAGGGAGCCCAAGCCCTCCTGCTCTGTGATCCCCCAAACCCCCAATTATGTTCGGAGCAGGATTGAGACCAACCCCTCCTGCCCAGGTGGACCCCCTACCCCCATCCACACTAAAATACGGGCAGGAGGGATCCCATGCCCTCCTGCCCTCGATCGACCCCCCCCCATGACTGCCCCCCTGAACCCCCGATTGGCCCCCCACTGACCCACGAGCCCCCCCACTGACCCCACAAACCCCCCACCCCCAATCCCACCCCCATACCTTGTAACGTTGGCCGAATGGACTGGTGCCAAGCCCGCCTGTCCAGCAGGCCAGCCGGCTCTGGAATGGGGCTGTATTGGCTCAGGTGGCTCTAACCCCACCCACAGGTGGGGCCTTAGGTGCCTGGGCCAACCAGAATAGGCCCGGGATCCTTAGGCCCCTCCTGGGGGCGGGGGGGCCGATCAGGGATTTGGGTGGGGTGGTCGTGAGGGTGGGGCCAATCGTGGCTCATGGGGGTGGGGTCAATCAAGGGAAGGAGGGGTTGGGATCCCTCCTGCCCGTATTTTAGTGGGGGTGGGGGTAGGGGGTGCATCTGGGCAGGAGGGGTTGGGCTCCCTCCTGCCCCGAACTTAATCAGGGGGGCCGCAGGGCAGGAGGGGTTGGGCTCCCTCCTGCCCCGACCTTAATCGGGGGGGTGACTTAATTGGGGGGGCCATGGGGCAGGAGGGCTTGGGCTCCCTCCTGCCCCGATCGAGACGAGGTGTTCGGGTGTGCACGGGGCAGGAGGGCTTGGGCTCCTTCCTGCCCCGATCAAGTTGGGGGGGTGAAGGGCCGATCACTGCAGGAGAGATGACTCATCTCTCCTGCCAGCAATGGTGATCGCCCACCCCCCTCCGAACCTCAGCACTTCGGGGTGAGTATCGCCGGCAGGGGAGATGCCCTGCCGTGATGCTCACTCCGAAGTGCCGCAGTTCGGAGGGGGTTGGGCGAGCACCATCGCTGGCAGAAGAGATGAGCCATCTCTCCTGTACCGAACGTTGCAGTAGGGAGTAGGCAGATTGTTGGGGCCCGCTGAGCTGATCGCAGCAGCCACGATCAACTCAGCGGCCCCTTTTCGGCACTTATACCTGTTTTGATTTGGTCTAAGTCAAAACGTATAAGTGCCGACTAGGCAACCTGCCTAAAGTTTTGGTTATACCTGCTGCACACCTAGGTCTAGGTCGGCCCACCTCCTGCCCACCGCCCGCCTTTTCCCTCCTCTAAAAACGCCTCTTTTCTCTCTGTGCGTTTAGAGGCAGGGGAAAGGCCTAAGCTGGTTTTAGATACCTCTAAAACCAGCTTTGATTATGGGTACTTGGACAATCAGGCTTTTTGATCATCCAAGTACCCATTTAGGCCAATTTTTAGATGTTTTTTTCTTTTTGATTATGAACCCCATGATGTATATATCACCTCTATTACTAAGGTGTGCTATGCTTTTTAGCGTGCGCTAATATTTACCGCACGCTAATCATGCACTAAATGCTAAGGCGAGCATGTTATCCTATGGACACGTTAGCGGTTAGTGCATGCATTGATTTAGTGTGCGCTAAACATGTGCTAAAACATTAGCGCACCTTTGTAAAAGAGGGCCATAGTATATAAATGAGTTTACTGATGTAAAGAATACAAGGCTTAAAATATAGACATTATAATTTTATTTTATTTTTTTTTGCTTTAATGGCACGTCACAATTATATACCATTATTGTTATTATTTTCAGAAATAGCATTCCTCTAAAATAGGATATTACCTTCAATGGGAAAAAATCTAAAAATCTCTCACTTTCTTCAATCCACTTTTTGTTTCCAGAACTAGAAGTGGTCATGTAATGCAAAGTGTGTGCCAGGGCGTACACAGCATTGTATACACTATAACTGTCCCCAGAGTTTATGATGTCACAGTGTAATAGGTACGCAGATATTTCTTGATTGCTGCAGGATCTTTGGATGCTCTCGGGGCACTGGTCATTACACAGGTCCTTAAACCACACCTCTATGAATGAATCATTTGGAAACACAACAGGATTCACGGACAAATCTGTGAAAGCTTGGAATATTCTTCTTTGTCACCCTGAAAGCAAAGGAGTTTTTCCTTTCCGTGTTATATGAGGGAAAGAAAAAGAATGATTCAGCTTTGATGATCCAGACCCTTCCTGGTACTCCCCAAATGATTGTTTGTTCTAAATACTCTGTGTAGTGTCTATTACAATACAAAATAATCACTTTAGTTGAAGATGTATGGATGTTCTGGTAAATTTTATACACATTTTCAGAAAATAAATAATCAGAATGTTTGAAGGTCTCTATGAATTCAATGCAACCTCCATTCTGCTCAATTCCTTCTCTCAGGACCTGCACAGCCATCATGCTGTTTTCATCATCAGGTGCAATGATACCAACCCAGGTCCAGCCAAAATGTTTCAATAATTTGACTATTCCAGCACAAAGATACAGCTCACTGGGGACAGTCCGGTAGAAATAAGGAAACTTAACTTTGTCACTCATGACAAGATTCCCTGAGGTATAATTGATCTGTTGAAAATAACAGATTGAATTTGTCATCACCTTAGTTATGAAAAGATCACATTCATTCCTATATCAAATATTTAGGGAGAAATTCTATAAATGGTGTCCCAATTGGCAGTAGGTGTCCTATCGCTGTCTAACCAATCAATTGGGATGCATGTTAAAAAGACACCACCCTGACACAGGCAGCCTGCATTAAACACATTTTCACAAGGTATGTAGGGAGGGCTAAGTTCACCCAAGGCTAGGTGTGGGTGTGGTTTTACCAGGAAGTGGCCTTAGGTGAGCTTAGGCAGCCCTAGGCATCTCCCTAGGGCCACAATAGGCACCTGAAATGTAGGCCAGGAAACGTTGGTCTCATTTCAAATATACATGGCTGATGAGCTGATCACAGCAAGAGAATCTCCCTGCCATGATCAGTTAAGCAAAAAACTATGAAAAAAACAAAACTCCCAAACCCAAAGAAGTAGAACTGGATACGGGGGAGAGACAAGTCAAAGAATGATTACACTGCTGTAATTAAGACAGCCCAATAATATGGTTTCATTTTTCTGCTTTGCCAAATTGCTGTGCCTTATGATCTGGGGGTTACAGCGCAGCCCAGCTGTTCCTGAAGAAGGGGGTATTCACCCCCGAAATGGAGTCCCGTTGGACGAATTTGTTACTTGCTGGCTGTATCATCCAAGGAGAAGCTAAGTACTTCCAGTTGGTTTTTGCTTAGTTGGACCTGGATGTTTGAACCTTATGCTTTGGCCCCCTGGATAAGGAGTAGAAACAATTTTATTGAATTGTAGAGTGTGTTTTTTTATTTATTTTTTGCACTTTCAGCACAATTTGTGTGCACATTTATCACAAAAATTGCATGGAGAGAGCCCGGGGATGTTTCACAGTCAACACCCTTTTGGGTGTAAGCCAGTGACAGCCATCACTTCTGGGAGCTCCTGGAGGGAGGCTGTGTGACTGAGGGCTCTCCCAATCTCTTGAAACCATATTATTGGGCTGTCTTAATTACAGCAGTGTAATCATTCTTTGACTTGTCTCTCCCCCGTATCCAGTTCTACTTCTTGGGGTTTGGGAGTTTTGTTTTTTTCATAGTTTTTCATCTCCCATCCATTTTGGGTTTTGCTACTATTCAGATGATCAGTTAAGCAGCAGCAGCAGCAGCAAGGAATACATCCCCCTGTGAAGATGACCAGCAGGAGGGATGCCTACTCCCTCCTGCTAGAGCCCGCAAAGCTTCCCCCACCCCCAAATGTCTGCAGAAGGAGCAGTGCTGAATTTTTCCTACCACCACCCTGATACATCTCCCAGCAGGAGGGATGCCCATACCCTCCTTCCACCAGCCCTGTTAATCCCCTGTACCCACAATACTTCCCATACCCCACCTAACACTCACCTGACATTCCTCAACACTCCACAACACTCACCTGACATTCCTCAACACTCCACAACACCCACCTGACATACCCCAACACCTCCTTGACACTTACCTGACATTTCCCAACATACCCTGGCACTCCCTCATACCCCAACATCCCTGATACCTCCTGAACCCCCTCCCATACCTTTAAGAGATAGCCCTGGCTGGCAGACCCATCCCTTCCAAAATGATAGGCCTTCCCCTTCCCAGTGTATTCTGGGATACACTGGGGAGGTTCGCAAGGTTCTGATTGGCCCAGGTGCCTAAGACCCTTCCCATAGGAGGGACCTTGGGCATCTGGGCCAACTGGAGACTTAAGCTTCCTTTTCAGTGCACCAGTGCATTCTGAAATATACTGGAAGTAGCCTAAAATTCCAATTAGCCAGATACCAAAGGCTCCTTCAATGGAAGTATTCAGCCATAATCTGGGAAGATAGTGAAGGAGGGACAAGAGGAGGGTGTGCTTTGAGGATGGAGTTCAGCATGGTAATGAGACAGTGGGGGATGGAATAAAAAGAATTAGTTAACTGGGAGTAGTCTTGTTTAGCCAGTGTAAGAGCAGAATTAGTTTTTTAAGCTTTATAAAATATAGGTAGTCAGCATGTGCCTACAGTACATTTAAGTCAAATATGCAGAGAGGAGCAGGTACAGGAACATAATAAGTAGATATTGAGAGTGAACCAAGGTTGAAGAATGGGCCACAAAATGGCAAATGAGGTTCAACGTAGATAAGTGCAAGGTGATGCATATCGGTAATAAAAATCATATGCACGAATACAGGATGTCCGGTGCTATACTCTGAGAGAGCCCCCAGGAAAGAGACTTGGGAGTACTTGTAGACAAGTCAATGAAACCATCTATGCAATGTGCAGTGGCGGCGAAAAGGGCAAACAGAATTCTAGGAATGATTAAGAAAGGGATTATGAACAGATCTGAAAAGGTTATCATGTCGTTATACCAGGCCATGGTACGCCCCACCTGGCATACTGTGTCCAACATTGGTTGCCGTACATGAAAAAGGACATAGTACTACTCGAAAGGGTCCAGAGAAGAGCAACAAAAATGGTTAAGGGACTGGGGGAGTTGCCGTACAATGAGAGGCTAGAGAAACTGGGCCTCTTTCCCCTTGAAAGGAGAAGACTGAGAGGGGACATGATCGAAACATTCAAGATATTGATGGGAATTGACTTAGTAAAGACAGAAAGATTGTTCACCCTCTCAAAGGTGAAGAGAACGAGAGGGCACTCGCTAAAGTTAGAAGGGAAAAGATTCCGTACAAACGTAAGGAAGTTCTTATTCATCCAGAGAGTCTGGAACACTCTCCCGGAGGCTGTTATAGGGGAAAGCACCCTTCAGGGATTCAAGACATGGTTGGATAAGTTCCTACTAGAACAGAACATACGCAAGTAAGGCTAGACTCAAATGGAGCACTGGTCTTTGACCTAAGGGCTGCTGTGTGAGTGGACTATTGGGCATGATGGACCACTGGTTTGACCCAGCAGCGGCAAATCTTATGTTCTTATGAGGTTTGGTAGAAATATCATATAACTAGCACTCTTAAAGTTAATAGTTCAGGGGTTATTCAATAGTAATCCCAGAATACAGGGATAGTCTCTTTTGGTATCCCTTATATTATAACACCCTTCAGAAATTTCCACGATCCTCAGAAACACCATTTAGTGTTCAATAGAATTTCATTACACTAAAGCTTTATGTGTTATATCCTCATAGGATCAAAATTTTAATTAAATATTTTTTAATAAATATTTTTTTTTTTTTTTAGTTCAAAAAAAAAATTTTTTATTGAACTAAAAAAAAAAAAAAAATATTTATTAAAAAATATTTATATATATTTTGTTTATGTTTTTAGCCTTAACTATAAATAATGCTAATAATACTTTCACACTTAGCAGAGATACTTCATTAGTATAATATGTATTAGCTTTGTCTGTGGTCTAGATCAGGGACATTAGATTCACCAACATGTTTCGCATTATTGCTTTCTCAAGGTTAAGTCCCTGAAAGTAAAGAAAAGATTAAAAAATCAGCCAATACTAGAGTATTGAGTCAGAATATTTTAGTTAGGTTTATCACCCACCTAATAGTCTAGTCACCTTCCTCATAGACCACTTTATCCTAGTAGATGGCAGCAGCATTTTTTTTTTTACTTATTTAAACCTCCCAGAAAGCAATCAGCTGATAACCCTGTGAATAGCGTCAGATCGGGGAAATCAGAGAGTATAGCTACGGGGGTTCAACTTGGACAAAATACCTCGAATAGTCTTACTATGTAAAAGAGCATAAGAAAGCAAATTTCCCATCCCTCCTGATTAGAACAAGGAGGTCCACTCAAATTCTTCATTTATCTGGATGGATTAACTGAATTTAATGTATAAATCCAGCATTGTTAGAGATAGTTAAGCTTTAGTGTAATGAAATTCTATTCAATACTAAGGCCCTGTTTTACTAAGGTGCGCTAACCAATTAGCATGCTCTAACCAATTTAGCACATGCTAAACGCTAATGCATGTTAGTCTATGGACGCGTTAGTGTTTAGCGTGTGCTAATTTGATTAGCGCACGCTAATCGGTTAGCGCACCTTAGTAAACAGGGGGTAAGTGGTGTTTCTGAGGATCATAGAAATTTCTGAAGGGTGTTATAACATAAGGGATAACAAAAGAGACTATCCCTGTATATTAAATTCATAATAACTGTTCTCCCTTCTCTCTATAATGTGGAGACTTTATTTTATTAATATTGTTTTTATTTTCTTGTTGTGAGGTTGAAGAGGTTATGAGTACAATTAAGATGTCTAAGATATACCAATACCTGTGGGTATTGGTATATCCTAGACAGCTTGGAAAACTCAATCGATTGCTCAGCTGGAAGACCTTCAATGATAGCAGCCAATGGACCAGATGTTTTACAGATGTAGTTTGGGACCCCAGTTTCCATTCCTGAAAATATATTTATAGCAGCTGTATACATTAATAATAAATTGTTGTAAGGTTCATAAATGTGGAATCCCAGGGTGAGGTTGGGTAAGAGCTCTGAACTGTTGTTGATCTCCTCTACCGCAGACACAAAAGCCAGGAAGTTGTAATAATTCAAGGGTATAGGACTTCAAGGACAATGAATCACAGATAATATGAAATTAGCATCAAACCATAAGGTACATAAACATAGACATTAGTAATAGAAAAAATGAAATAGGGTTAGGATAATGGTTAGAAATGGCACAGGCTTTAAATATTGGTTTAATAATAAAATAGAAATGTGTATGCTTCAAGTTTCTTTAATCTCTCTCCCATTCCTCTATTTTTTTCTCTATTCTTCAGCTCATGCCCACAATAATCTCAGGTCATAGCAGTTAAATGCATATCTTATCCCTAGACATACAGTCTTAATCACTAGACTATCTCCTGCATTTCTCTGTCCATTGACATGCATCTGATCCAGAACAGAAATTAACCACCCAACACTTTGCAGGTGCCAGTGAAGTCTGAAAGTAGCAATTGAGGTTGACCATTACCATCAACAAAAATGAGACCAGACCCATTGTGGAATAGCTAGAAATGATAGCGAAAGCACCACAGATGAAGCTATTAATGAGAAGACAGACAGGAAGAAGGAGAAGACAGAGTGGAAAGATAGGAAGGGGTAAAAAGAAGAGGGTGTAAAAGGGAAAGAAAAATGATGTGGGGTGGGGAAAGAACTAAGTGAGTTTGAGAGAAGGAGAAAGGAAAAAGCCTAGAGATAAGGAAAGAGTGGGGTTGGAAAAGAAAAGGGAATGAGTATAGGAATGGAAAGAAGGGGATACAAGAGAAAGAAAGCAGAACATGATAGACTTGCAGCCCTAAACTCACTTGCAATAGTCCCCCTAAATGTCACTCATTCTTCTACTCACACGACCTCCATATCAGTCTTCTCACAGAAGGAATAGCATCCCCCAAAAAACTTTCACCTACAGAACAATTTGCATTATTGAGTTTTGTAAACTTTTCAAATAAATGTATAAAATTTGGCCAGCCTCTGCAGTAAGATTAAATGCATGCTCCACCTCAAGTGAAAGGTGATCTGAGTTCTGAATTAAAGATTTTATATAATGCAAAAAAATGGAAAATCGTTTTTTCTATGTCTTCCACCATCAAGAAAAATATTGACCACTGAGAAAGAGATACAAACACCCCTGATGCAGTAATTTAAACTTTACCCTTGATAATGATCATTGGTATCTGGCAGTGTTCCTTGATATCTTGACTGCTCTCAATACTACTGATGCGATTGAAGGCTTGTGTTATGTTATGCACTAGACCGCTGAGTGCATGGTGCATCACTGTAACACATTGAATTACATTTGCCAATTGACTGCACATAACCAGTGAAGTATATCTAATATAATAAAATGCTAAGTCGCGCATGTGCACTTCCTCTGCGTGCGCCGGTTTTCTGTGAGCTGTAGCGACCCGCAGGTAGAAGTGCGCATGCGTGGCTTAGGGTTCTGTTTTTCGGTCTGGCCTGCTTCCTGCTGCTCCTTACCGTATTGTATTTTTTTAGTTGAAAGACGCAGCGGTGGCTCCTCTCACGATCCCCGCCTGCGTCGGACTTTCGACGCAGATGGGGATCATGAGAGGAGCCACCGCCGCGTCTTTCAACTAAAAAATACAATACAGCAAGGAGCAGCAGGGAGCAGGCCTGACCAGACCGAAGCTCCGAATTGAACTACCAGTTGGCTGGCTCCCTTGCCAGAGTTATTTTTTCTGTTTAAAGGTGCTGCCGCGGCTCCTGTCACCAGCCACACCTGGCTAAACACTAACACGCCGCGACTCACCCCCCCCGACGACCCTACCCGGCGCAACTGAAACGCCCGTTGACCCTCCCACCGCTACAAGGCTGACAAGCCCGGCAGGAGCAGCAGCGTCCCAGGCACACTAAACGCTGCTTCAGGTCTTCTACTGGCCTAATTTCCTCTGCCGCATCCCTGATGATGTCATCAGGGGCGCGGCAGAGGAAATTAGGTCAGTAGAAAACCCGAAGCAGCGTTTAGTGTGCCTGGGATGCTGCTGCTCCTGCCAGGTTTGTCAGCCCTGTAGTGGTGGGAGGGTCAACGGGGGTTTCAGTTGTCAAGGACGCGGCAGAGGAAATTAGGCCAGTAGAAGACCCGAAGCAGCGTTTAGTGTGCCTGGAACGCTGCTGCTCCTACCGGGTTTGTCAGCCTTGTAGCAGTGGGAGGGTCAACGGGGGTTTTAGTTGTGCTGGGTAGGGTCGCAGGGGGGTTGGGGGGTCGGATGGAGGGAGTAAAGCAGGCATCGGGAGGGGGAGTTTCAGTGGAAGGGGAATGGGAGGCAGGCAGGCTGGCATCGGAAGGGGGGTGGGGGGTTCAATGGAAGGCAGACAGCCAGGATGGCATCGGGGGGGGTTCCATGGAAACATGCTACTCAGGGGGATGGGAGGCAGGCAGGCAGACTGGCATGGGGGGGTTCACTGGTAGGGGGATGGGAGGCAGGCAGGCTGGCATTGGAGGGGGGGTGGGGATTCAATGGAAAGCAGGCTCGCAGGATGGCATCAGGGGGAGGGGGTTTCCATGGAAATATGCTGCTCAGGGGATGGGAGGCAGGCAGGATGGCATGGGGGGGTTTCAATGGAAGGGGGATAGGAGGCAACGGAGGGGGTGGGGGCTTTCAATGGAAGGCAGGCTGGCATCGGAGGGGGGAGTAAGGAGGCATTGGGGGCACTAAGGACATAGAAAGGGGCCCTATGGACATAGGAAGGGGCACTAATGACATAGGAAGGGGCACTAATGACATAGGAAGGGGCACAGGGAGATTCACAGACAGAAAAAATGACAGACAGGCAGTATGCAAGGAGAGAGAGACAAAGAAAAAAAATACCCAGACAGACAGACATGAAGGGAAGGGGGGGCTGACAAAGAAGAGGACTCGAGCCGCAAGGAAGAAGCTGGGTCTGCCTGCCTGTGGGGAACGCTATAAGGAAAGGGGGGCCATGGAGCAGGCTAGACCACGGGAAGGGAAGGGAGAGGAGCCGAACTGAGCAGCCAGATTACAGCAGGCCACAACGCGGGGGAGGGGACGAACGGAGCAGGCCAGATCATGGTAAGAGAAGGGAAAGGTGGGGGAAATGCTGCAACTGCTGCACAGGGATCTGAAGGGGAAGCCAAATGCCGCTGCTGCTGCACAGGGAAGTCGGGGGGGGGGGGAGGGAAATGCTGTTGCTGTTGCTGCTCCACAGGGAAGTGGGGTGGAAATGCTGCTGCACAGGGAAATGGAGGCAAAGAATGACAGACAGACAGTAGGAGGGAGGGAGACAGTCAGAAAGGAAGAAAGACACAGGGACAGGGAGAGGGACAGAAAGCCAGACAGAAAAAGGGAGCCAAGGAGAGAGAGAGAGAGAGAGACAGTGGGAGAGAGAGAGAGACAGACAGAAAGAAAGAAAGACAGACATATATTCTAGCACCCGTTAATGTAACGGGCTTAAAGACTAGTGCCTGAATATTCATTGAAATCTGAAATCACACAATTTCTCTAATTCTATATCTTTAGCATCTAAGGGCTCCTTTTACAAAGGTGCATTAGGGCCTTAATGCGCAGAATAGCGTGCGCTAAAATGCCCCTGCGCTAGCCGCTACCGCCTCCTCTTGAGCAGGCGGTAGTTTTTCAGGTAGCACGCACTAATCCGGTGCATGCACTAAAAATGCTAGCACACCTTTGTAAAAGGAGTCCTAAATGTCAGTACAGTTTGCATAATAAAATTGTATGGGCTGATATTCATTGTGTTTTGAATGGAACAAGAGGCTCATCCCACGTAATTCACTCAGGATCACCCAACCACTGATATTCTTCAGCACCTAACTGGGCAATGCAACTCAATAAGTGGTCAGATCAAGGGCAGTACAGGAGTGTCAGCAAGTTATCCTATGTCATGACAAGTTACCAAAAGAAAATGAGCAACCTCCCCCCCACCACCAAATGCATATATGCAAACTAGTATACATATAACTTGGTAAAAGAGCTTATGCAATATGGGGTCATTTTCCATATTTTTCCATTGTGCCCTTGACTACCAGCACCAGACAAAATAATACAACTGACCAGAAAAAAAAAAAGAATAAAACTTAAATTCTAATGTATGACACAGTAAACAACTCAAAACCAACATTTTCTGGCTGTCTATTGATATTCCTACCCATGTTATTCTACCCATTTCGTAGTTTCTCAAATTATACATTAGTTGGAGGTAATGTAATATTTCAAGGTGACCTACCACTTACAAAGATCCCTCTAACATCTGCTAATTATATTTGCAGTTCATGAAGTAAGCATCCAAAATAAAATCCAAAAGCTTATTTAAGATAAGGAATTAAGCCATGATGCTACTTACAAACCACTTCCTTGAAATGAGGGAGGAGTTGTGAAGGATGGACCAGCATATGGATAAAAGTTTGTCACAGTAACAAGTCCCCCAATCATGATGTCCCCATCCTTATGGTATCCTGGTTGTAGATCTGATCGGTTGTTTTGAAGTGTACACTGACACTCAGCCATATTCCATAGGATGTCACTGAACATCAATAAAATCAGAATGAGATGATCTTCCATCATTAAGGCTGTGAAAGTTTCTCCTGTGATAATGCTCTCTCTTGTTACTCCCGTTGTTTGTTACACTTGAGCAATGAGGCAGAATAATGAAGAGTTCTTAATAGTGATATTGAATATTTGAATAATGGGAAAAAATGATTAAGTATTAAGCTGGACTGAAGAAGGCCTCTGCATCTACACAGAAGGTGAATGAAGAAAGGTTGTGAAATGGAACTTATTGCTCTATTTCTAGCTGATCAAAACCTGTGAGAATACCATGTGGTCACTGTTGGGCCCTGCTGTTCAGCCTTAAGGGATATCTATTCCTGACATCTACATTTATTTTAAAATATAGGATGTTTCTTTTAAATATAACCTTAACCTTAAGAATCAGTACAATAGAGACAAATATTTACTTGATTTCAATAGTTGTCTAATAATGTAATAGTTTATGAAAACAGGAAAGATTACAAAGTCCATTTGTCCTGTACATTTATTCTGTCCATGCTGCCCTGGATATTTTCTAAGATGCCTATCAGAGTGCGATCCATACAAAGTATCTCTCCAGAACAGTCTATTGCAGTGGTTCTGAAACGTGTCCTGGGAATCCCCAGCCAATCAAGTTTTCAAGATATCCCTAATGAATATGCATGAAACAGATTTGCATATAATGGAAGTGGCAGGTTAGCAAATCTGCCTCATGCCTATTCACTAGGGTCCACTTTCTATGTAATCTATCATACAACTAATATATCCTTTGTACTAGCCTGCACCCCACCTTAATTATGTCCAACCACTAGGCTTTATCATAAAAAAATAAAATAAATCTGTTTGATACAGAATTATTTAGCAGGTCTAAGCTAAAAAGATAAAGTCTGTGAGATTCAGTGCTAACTTAAGTCATCATGATCAGTGGTTCCCAACCCTGTCCTGGAGGACCACTAGCCAGTTGGGATTTTGGGATAACCCTAATGAATATGCATGAGAGAGATTTGCATATAATGGAGATGACAGGCATGCAAATATGCTCCATGCATATTCATTAGGGCTATCCTGAAAACCTGATTGTCTGGTGGTCCTCCAGGATAGAGTTGGTAACCACTGATCATGATGACTGAATATTTAACCCTTTAACTATTGGAAGCCATAATGCAACACTGCCTCCATCAGGGACTTGTCCTCTGTCATTCTCTTTTTTTCTCCCTCAATCTCTTCATCTCTATTAATCAATTTTCATATCTCCTCCACACAGCAGATCCTCTCACCACTTCTTCTTAGATTTTCTCATGTCTCTGCTCAATGTTTTTCTTCCCTTTTCCAATCCTTTCTCTCCCATGTCCTATCCCTTCTTATCCTATTCCTCTTTCTCCATTTCATACTCACATATTCCTTTCCCATGCTTACTGTTATCACTATGAACTCCCCATTTCTCTTTCCCCAGGAGTTGCCTTGTTCCTCTTCTCTGTCCAGCATGGGAAGAATTATTTATATTGTGCCAAATGTTAAGCTGGATTGGGGTGCAAATGTTTGACATGTCAACAGGTGTTAACAGATATTAAATGCCAAAAAAGGAGCAAAAATGTCCGTTAGAAGCCACAGTGCACTTGGATGTTTTTCTGTAACTTGAAGCCTAAGAAATCCAGTGTGTAATTACAAAGGGAGTGTGCCACACATCAAGTTTAACATTCAACTGCATCTACCATGCTTTCCCTCAAAAATATTTCCTTAGATTGCCTCTGACTCTGATATATTAACTTCATCCTATGCTCTCTCATTCCTGACTTTTCCTTGATTTGAAAAAGGATCACTTTCAGTACATGGATTCCCTCCTACCAAATACAGCCTGTGACTGTGCCATGTCCCATTTAGTGATATGGAAGGGTCACTTACAGATCATTCTCAGATTTTTACCCAGAACTCTTGAACATTTGGGGGGCCAGTTTCACACATAGGGTTATCCCAATGTGGAGACGCCAGGAAGTACTTCTTCACGGAGAGAGTGATTGAGCATTGGAACAAGCTTCCAGTGCAGGTGATCGAGGCACGCAGCATCCCAGACTTCAAGAACAAATGGGATACCTATGTGGAATCCCTACGAGGGTCATGCCAAGGGATAGACTTGAAAGAGCGGGTCAGTAGAGTGGCAGTATAATTACAATTATACTTAAGGGGGTCAGTAGACTTGAAAGGGTGGGTCAATAGTGTGGGCAGACTTGATGGGCTGTAGCCCTTATCTGCCGTCATCTTTCTATGTTTCTATGTTTCTATTCATGTTAATAACAGATTTTTGGGGCCATATTATAATTTCATAACTTGTTAGTAGAATATGCACACATTGATTCATGGGTTAGAACACTTTAAATTGGTTTATAATAATAATTATTATTTATTTATAACCCGCTATGCCTTAACAGTTCAGAGCGGTTTACAACAAAGAGAATCTGCCAGACGCAGATGAAATACAAATGGAATTACATAACTAGTATGGTTGGGTTCCTTTAGCCAAAATTGTCATACAAAAGAGATTTCATAGGTTTCTTAAACATTTGGTAAGGGGAAGAATTCACAAAAGAGGTTTCTCAAGTAAATTTGTCATACATATAAGATTTCACAGATTTACTAAAAGTTTGGTAGGATAATGAGTTCATGAATAGGGCACTTAGGGCTCCTTTTACTAAGCTACATTAGCGGTTTTAGCACGCACTTAGTGCACGCTACAGTGCCACATGCACTAGACGCTAATGCCTCCATTGAGCTGGCATTAGTTTTTTCATGTAGCGTGGGGGTTAGCGCATGCTATTCTGCAGCACGTGCTACCGCAGTTTAGTAAAAGGAGCCCTTAAGGTATTGCTCCAGACACTAGCCGGGTAGGCTAAGGTTTTGTCCAGGAATCCTTTTACAGTATATCCCAGGGATTGGGACGGGTAGCTGTCTCTTTAAATTTTTGTACTGAAAACATTTTGTATCAATAAATGGCTTGGTCGAAACGTATGAAGATACAAACTAAGCTAAGTTGAAAATTACATTTCTATATTTCTAAATAACTTGGTCCTAAAAATTGTTAATAAGGGCTAATTTTAAATTATAAATTTCCTGATTACATAAGATAAGGCTGGTGACGATCTAACGCCCGCTAAAAGAAAATGATTCTGTGGAGGAGGGGGTGTAACTGAGGCCTTGGATAATACCATGTTAGAAATTGACTCGGAGCAAATTTATATGAATATTGATTGCTGTATAGCTACGAGTATAAATGACAATATAAAGTTGGCCATCTTAGAAAAAACAGTGTGTTTTGAAAATATGATGGCAGAAGGAAATATCTCTGAATTTGATGGATATTCAGAGGAACATCTTAAGAAGATATTATTGAGACCTGCTCTGTTAGATGATAGCAAGATGGTTCCCGCCCATACCTCCTGGGTAGATCTCAAATCAACATTAAAGAGAGCAATTCGGGCTGAATTGCACAGTAACACTTTGGTACAGTACTTTAAAAAATCAATGGTACCAAGAGGTCTTCGTATCTTAAAAGAACCTAAATTATCTTTTCGGATAAATTGTTTTTGGGAAAATGGATAACAATCCTGAACCGTTGCTCCAGAGATTTAATGATTCTACTAGTTGAGACCACAGAGAACACTGAGAAAGAACTTTGTATGAAAGCTGGAACGATTGAGGCTGAACTTCAGGGGAACAGCACCAAAGATGAATATGACAAACAACGTGAAGAACTGCAGAAATCAATGGTTCAATTATGGGAAAGTATCAAGGCCAATAAAATAAAGAAACTGAAATGCAATGAAAAAAACTACCAAATGGATCATGTTTACACCTGGAATAACAGGATAACCTATGGTGGCCAAAAGAAAAAGGTGGCATTTGATAGTTATCAATTATAAAGTAATTCGAATGTTATGTTTTATCCTAGGGAGTTCCTTGAAAAAGCATTAGCGAAACATGTTGGATTCCATGTCTCCCAGGTCGTAACTTATGAAGCTATAAACTAAGCTAAATTGAAAATTACATTTCTATATTTCTAAATGGCTTGTTCCTAAAAATTGTTAATAAGGGCTAACTTTAAATCATAAATTTCCTGATTAAATAAGATATGGCCAGTGATGATCTAACGCCCAGAGTTCCCCGCTAAAAGAAAATGATTTTGCGGAGGAGGGGGTGTAACTGAAGCCTTGGATAATACCATGTTAAGCTATATGAGTTAGAAATTGACTCGGAGCAAATTTATATGAATATTGGCATCTAGCATAAGGCACCATTTATAGAATATATCACATACTGTCTATAGGTACATTTTTCTGTCCCTCAACCTTAGAGCTTCTATGACAGTTATTCTTAACACAGCCATTGGAGCACACTAGTCTCAATAGGACTTCAGGATATCCACAATGAATATTTACACAGCTGCATGCAAATCTAACTCATGAATATTAATTGCAGATAAATTTAACACCATATTGGACTAGGTGTGTCCCAAGGACTGGATTTGGAATGGCTGCTCTATTCTACTGATCCCCTCCCAACCAAAAATAATTACCTACATATTGGGTCTTATGTACTCAGCAATGTATTTATTGATATATGTTGATGGTTAAATTTTATTTGGATAGCCTTTTTGTTTAAATTTATCAAACAGAACACTAGCTTGGATTTTTAAATTCACTGTCATCAGAGCATAAGCATCTGATTCTGAGGAATTATCCCATGGGTATCCCTTCCTTCAGTTTAGTAGGATAGTAACTACCATAATCCAATAATGTACCATATTCCAATACTATATATTGGGCATACTAAATGAAAAGTGAAA
Organism: Geotrypetes seraphini; assembly: GCF_902459505.1. Lineage (NCBI taxonomy): Eukaryota > Metazoa > Chordata > Amphibia > Gymnophiona > Dermophiidae > Geotrypetes > Geotrypetes seraphini. The sequence goes on along the minus strand of NC_047095.1, from coordinate 95,027,048 downwards.
GTACAAATTGGGAAACATTTGTCCAATATCAGACGCCAACAGGTGCAAGCTCCTTTAGTGTCCCATTAGGTGGAGGCTGGGCACTCCATCAATGATTTTCAGTATACTGTTTTGAAACAGATAATTTTGTCAAGGGGGGTGATTATAGACTATTATTTGAAGAACTCAGATTTATCTTTGAATGGCAAACCTTGAGTCCCCGAGGTTTGAATGAGGAAATCGAATGGTTCCAATTATAATTGGTCCCTGGCTGATGAAATAGGGGTTGGTTCATGTAACCATGACTACATGAAGCCTCTCCTTTGATTGGGTATGTTAGTTTCAATGTAAGCTTCCCAGGGTTCATAAAGTTTGGTGAAATGGCTGGCCATTCTGCATTTTTCTCCTATCTGAATGGAGTTACCTCCGTTCCTCTAGCTAAATAAGTCTTAAGCATTGAGACAAATTGTATTTATGAGATTGTGATAAGAATGTTTGAATATTTAAGAGTTTGGTAAAATGTTTTAACTGAGGTGTTTAAAGGTTTATTTAGTTTTTTTACTACTATATTTGTATTTTCACAGCACCCCTCCCCCCTTCCTGACGACGATAATGCAAAACTTGAGTCGAAGTGAGGCTATTTGAGTTTAGAAACACAGGGACTTTTAAGGGAGTTTTAGAGTTTTCATACAAGCACAGGACATCATATTTTATTGCCTTCCTTGTTCATATCAAAAGATAAGTGATTTATTCAACTCTATCAGTTTGTGTCTCTTTTTGGCACTTAATGCTTCTGAAACAGGTGCCTGCCTGCCTGCCCCACCCTGAAGGCCTGATGCCCCGACCCACCCCGAAGTACCGCTCGCCCCCCTGGCCTCCCCGCACCACCTATGAAGCAGCCACAGCAGGATCGCGACGTCAGCGATCCCTGCGCTGCTTCCTGCGCCGCGGTCCCGCCCCTCCTCTGACATCAGAGGAGGGGCGGGACCGCGGTGCAGGAAGCAGTGCCCAAGCAGCTCAGGGATCGCCGACATCGCGATCCTGCTGCGGGCTGCTTAACAGGTGGTGCAGGAAGGTCAGTGGGGCGAGCGGTTCTTCGGGGGTGGGGGGGACTGAACGGCAAGGCCGGGAGCACCCCCTCAGGGCTGGCACCCGGGGCGCACCGCCCCCACCCCCCTTGGTATGCCACTGCCATAACCAAAGCTGGTTTTAGACGTATCTAAAACCAGCTTAGGCCTTTCCCTGCATCTAAACGCATAGAGCAAAAATAGGCGTTTTTAGAGGAGGGGAAAGGGAGGGAGGTGGGCCGACCTACACTTAGTCATACAGCAGGTATAACCAAAGATTTAGGCAGGTTGCCTAGTCATCACTTATACATTTTTATTTAGACCAAGTCAAAACAGGTATAAGTGCTGAAAAAGGGGCTGCTGAGCTGATTGCGCTGCCGTGATGAGTTCAGCGGCCCCAGCAACCTGCCTACCACCATCAACAACGATCGTGGCAGGAGAGATGGCTTATCTCCCCTGCCATGATAGCGATACCACCACAATAGCGATACCACCACCACTTGGGATCACTATTGCGGCAGAAGAGATGAGCCATCTCTTCTGTCATGATCCACCCCTCCCCCTATCTGATCAGGCAAGAGGGAGCCTAAGCAGTAGGGATTAGGCTCCCTCCTGCCCAGATCATTTTGGCAGGGTAGGCAGTCGCTGGGCCAGGAGGGCTTGTGCTCCCTCCTGGCCCGATCGCTGTCAGGCAGCATGGGGGGGTTGCCAGGCCAGGAGAGCTTGGGCTCCCTCCTGGCCCAATCGTTGCTGGTGTGTGGGGGGGGGGGTGTTCTTTTTGACAGACACCGGTTAAATAATCCAGCTTTTAGGTGAAGGACTGGCCTCTCCTTTGCCTAAAAGCCCTTGTTTTGGATGTTTGGGACTTAGGCTTTTTTTAGGTTGATTATATGGTGTAAGTTTAGACATAGTGGTGGTCTGGGCGTTTAAACAGCTGAACGTAGAGGCAGGCCATTATTTTTAAAAAACCTCCTTTTGGACATTTTTTTTTATAATGGACATTTTCCCTGCTTCTACTTTCAACGCTTATGGCCTTAGGCCAAAAGGAGACTTAGACTTTTTTTTTATTATGCCCCTCTATATACACGAGGTGGAGGTAAATTGGTCAGTGATGGAAACTATAAACCTAATATGACTAGGTACCGGATTAAAATATCCTCATCCAAGTAGGTTTCTGAGACCATTCCTTTTCACTATATCTCCATAAGAGTACCCTTTAGTGGGATTTGTTTTGTATTTGAGACCATTTACCTCACCAACTTCACTCTACCAGAGTCTAACTTCTTGAAAGTCTTCCATTATGATGCCGCCTTTCTACCAGAGTGGACTGGGATCCCTGCTGACTAGTACTGCCTGATTCACAATTCGAATCGGTTCACCAATTCACTTCGGGTGAATCGATTTGAATTGATTTAACACAACATAAAATCTGCTTCCCGATTCGGCTGACCCTCCCCCCCCTAAAGCAGGAGCAACAGCGCTGCTCTTGCTGGCCGGCCGCTGCCACACTTGCTTTAGAGGGCGAAGGTCAGTCAGGAAGTGCTGCAATCCAGCTTCCTCCCCCTGACGTCTGATTCCCTCCCTGGTGTTCGGCTTCCCACCCCTGACCTCCTGATTCCCCCCCCCCCAGGCCTCCCCGCACTGTTTACAGTTGAGGTACAGTCTGCACATAAGATCGCGATGCTAACGATCTTTCCACTGCTTCGGAGCTGTCCAACATTGGTCACCATACCTTAAGGATATTGGTCGCCATACCTTAAGAAGAATATGGCGTTACTCAAGAGGGTTCAGAAAAGAGCAACACAATTGATAAAAGGTATGGAAAACCTTTCATATGCTGAAAGATTAGTGAAACTGGGGCTCTTTTCTCTGGAAAAGCGGAGGCTTAGAGGGGACATGATAGAGACTTACAAGATCATGAAGGGCATAAAGAAAGTGGAGAGGGACAAATTCTTCAAACTTCCGAAAACTTCCCTGACGCAGCCTGCTTCCCCTGCCCCCCCCCAACAAGGCAAGCCAAACCATCCTGCTTTCCCTGTCCCCTCAAGCCAAGCCACCCTGCTTCCGACACAGCCTGCTTACCCTGCCCCCCCCACAAGCCAAGCCACCCTGCTTTCCCTGCCCTCCCCCCCCCCCGCGACAGCCAAGCCACCCTGCTTCTCCTGCACCCATGCACCCTGCTTCCCTGACCCAGTAACATCAAGGCGTGTGCAGCGACTGCACTGCACAAGCGCCAGGCCTACAAGTCTTCTCTCTACCCCCCCAACCCCCACACACACCAATTCTGACATCGAAGAGGAAGTTCCAGGCCAGCCAATCACTGGTTCCAACGTCAGAATTGACATCGGAAAGAAGGCTTCTGGGCGGCAAGCAGCAGCAGCCTGAGGGGGGGGGGTTTGAATTGGCACTGGAGGGAAGCTGGTAAGCAGTGGTGGACCGGTGGGGGGTGGTGTTGAATCGTATGCTGAGGGAAGCTAGCTTTGGCGCGGCAGGAAGGGGAAGCGATCGCCTGTCCCGTTGTCCCCGCGCACAGCTTCAGGATGCTGTCCCTGAAAACGGGATATTTTGGCATCCTGAAACTGTGTGTGGAGAGAACAGGACAGGGCATCTAAAAACGGGATGGTCCTGTTCAAAATGGGACGTATGGTCACCTTATGCCTGATAAGCACATTCAGACACATCCAAGCCAGTTCTGATACTCAAGATATCACTAACCAGATTAAAACACGTGGCATCACATTAAGTTCCTCCTTCCACTCAGGACTTTTGAGTAATTAAACCAGAACCACACCACAGCAAGCTGATCAGCTACCAGCCAAAGCCATTCAAGTATCCTGAACTAGAAGGTTATGAAACAGTCCATAGTCAAAGGCTAACTAATGAACCCCAACACCCTTTCATTAATGAGGAGACTAATTTTAATGAATTTAATAGTGAGTAGCTGACACTAGAGATATAGGTCATGAGTTTATGAACTCAAGCTTCTGCTTCAACTCCAGAATGAAGGGGCTACTAGCATCTCCCATCAGGCATTAGGGGCAGTACAGTACCACCTCAGTCCTCCTTCCCACCATATCGTGCACAAGAATGAGAGAAACTGCAACTGGTAGCAACAGTGGCCTAGCCAGACATGCCAGTTTGTGTAGGCCTGAGCCCAAAGTGGGCAAGTACACTTTCTTCTGCCCCCACCCCATTATCCCAAATTAAATTCCCAAGTTGGCAAGGATCCCCCAAATCCCACCAGCTAAAGAGGTCCTGTTCCAGTAGTTCAGAACACTCTCTGTACCCATAGCAGTTGGCAGCACTCATTATGGGCCACCATCAAACCAGCCCTCTTCCCTCTTATGTGTGGGCAAACTGAGCCAGCATAGCAGTGGCCCCTAGAGTACCACTGGCTGCAGCAAGCAAGCAAGACCTCTTCAGCTGGCAGGGCTTGGAGATCCCACCAGCCTTAATAAGGGCACCACAGTTTTGGGTGGTCAATTGTGAGGGATTAGCAGAGAACAAGGAGATCCAAACCCAAGGAAGGGCATATTGACTGTAGCCAGACACCCACAAGAAGTGAAGGCAAAGGTCTAGGCGTCAGCATTCTCTTCAGAACCTATTCAACTCACACTTTCCCAAGATTGTGGCAATTAGAAAGGAGGGAGAGGAATGGCCAAAACCAGGCAGCAACTCTATATAACACCTGCAACAGGCCAGGCCAGGCCAGGCATTGAGGGATTATTGTTGGGTTACATGGTCCTATTCCTTCACCCTGCTTCTCAGCTCATATTGAATTATGAAAATGAGACTTTGCAAGTTCCATAGGCCACCCCTGGCAGGCAGACACTATTTTCACCAAGAAGATTCTACACACCTTGCTCTAATTACTGACATGAAGTTAGTAAGAGGTATTACCTTATTTCATTTATGGTTTTGTTTTATTTTTATATAATTACCTCGATCCTTAAAGAAATGTACCCTTCCTTTCCCTCTACTCCTCCCACAAACACACGACCCCTTTGCTCTTACCTGGGACAAGTGGGCATAAGACACCTGCATCAGCAGATTCACCAGCCTGTTAACTCCAGCTTCACTCTCCTGGTGGAGGTTCTGGCAAATCTGAGAGCTCATGATGGTAGAAAGAGAAAACAACCTCCAGAAAAGCAGTAGAGACCCTGGAAACAGCACTAGCTCTAAGTCTGTTCAAATACTACTGAAGAAAGAGACTTCCTGTGGTCTAAAAGCAGAGAGCTTGCTGGATTGCTTTTATAGCCCACGCCTGTTTTTAGTTCCAACTAATAGCCTGCCCCACTGCTGGCAGATCCAATGAGAGCTCTTGCAGTGGAACTCAAATCAGACTCACACACACCTGAGCACAAAGACAAACATCATCATGCAGACACACTTACCAGTGTGCATAAACATACAAACACGCAGGGTACACGTTGGGGGGAAGCAAACAGGGCAGTTGCCCTGGGCCCCACAGCTACAAGGGTCCCCTGACTGCCTGGCGAGGTGAGCTTCCCTTCCTTCCCTACCTGTTATTCACTTGCTGCCCTCTCTCTCCCACCACCACTACGGCGGTATATAAATAAATCTAACCCATGCCACAGGGCCTTCATGCCGTGTGTGCCGCTGCCAGCTTCCTTCCCCTTCACAAAGCAGGAAGTAACATCATGAAGGGGAAGAAGGAAGCTGGCAGCGGCACAGGTTACATTTGTTTGCATGTGGTGGTTGTGATGGTAGCGGGAGGGCGAGTAAGTGAGCAACAGAAAGAGAAACATCGCAAACATCTGAAAACCTGGCTTTTCTCAAAAAATGTAAGTCTCCCTCCAACTTAGGAATCAAGGAAACTCTTATATCTTGGCATCCCAAGTCCTCTAAATTTTCTTCACACTTCTACCTCTAACCCTCTGTTGTAGTTCCTTCCTATTTCTCCTACTGCAAACTGCGTCGAGCTCTACGAACGTGGAGATGATGCGGTATACAAACCTAAGGATTAGATTAGATTAGATTAGAAGGGTGGGAAACTGGCAGTGGCACACATAGGTTTTGGGCCACACAGCACGGGTGATAGGCAGCTGTGCTCCCGGAGGGGAGAGATGGGAGGGAGGAGGACAAGGAAGAGAGGGGATTGGCAAGGCCCCCTTCTTAATTTCTGCCCTTAGCCCCACAATGTCTATAACCAGCCCTGAAAACACATACTATTATCCCAGAATTATATAGCAGAAAACTACCTGCTGTCAACTTCCAAAACAACACAGTCTGAACTTTATGTTCCATTTCTCCACTGCAGTATTTAAAACTGCAAACACATGGACTTCCGGCGGAAACATGGGGCAATAGGTCATCTGCTCTTACAGCTCTGGTACAGGCTGCCCTGGAGGGCACTCTTGGAGCTAAGCTGCAGCGGATCCTCGACAAGTTAGATACTTTGGACCAGCGCTTTGCCACCTTGACCTTGGATGTGCGGGACACCCAGCAGCGCGTCAGCAATGTGGAGGACTCTGTACAGCGGCTCTCCCAGGAACAGGCTGCGCACACAATGCTGGCGGCACTTATAGCCAAGATTGAGGATCTTGAAGACCAGTCTCGCCGGAATAATCTCCGGTTTATTGGCCTGCCTGAATCCCTGGTAGAGGGTAAGCTGGGGGACTTTTTGGAGCAGTGGTTGATGACTTCCCTCACCCTCCTGCAGAAACTGGGCCCACTGCATGTTGAGCGGGCCCACCGCCTGGGGCAGCGGCGAGATGGGTGGTAATTTGCCGCATCCATAAAATCGAGGTGCTCCTGGCCCTGCGTCAGGGGAAGAAGCTGCATTACAACAACCAAGCAATCCTCTGCTTCCAGGATTACTCTGCGGAGGTCTCCCAGGCTCGCCTGAAATTTTCTCCACTGTGTACTAGTTTGACTCACCGCCACATCCCCTTTTCTCTCCAGTATCTAGCTCGTTTGCAGGTGATGCACTCCGGTAAAGCCCATCACTTTGACTCTCTGGAGGCCGCCCAGCGTTTTGTGGAGGAGAGGCTTCCTGAGGCTGCCCCGTGAACTCTGATGATCTCTCTGGGCCATACTGACTGGCTCATATGGCTTGACTCTGGTGTCTTGTGGTTCACTGTTTTTGGTTTTGTTTTCCCCCTTATTGGCCCTACTTTCTCCCCTCCTTTAGGGGGGAATGCGGAGCGCTGTTCTCTAATGTTTGGGGAGATGGGATGGGGAGGGGTCTTGGTGTTGGGCACTGCTGTGAGTGGGTGGGAATTGTGTGCTTGGAGTGTGTATGGGCTGTTTGTTTGGAGGTTGAGTCTTGGGTGGAGGTCGCTCTGTTTTGTTGGGTGATTTGGGGGGACTCTGGGCATGGGGACTTGTAGTCTCTGGTTGCTATTGTTCTCACTTTGCCCTTGTTCCTCGGTGGGAGCCTTTTCCCCACTCTGGCTCTGCAGACTTGTGAGGTCTGACCTGTATCTGTGTTCTGGGACATACACCATCTTCCGCTGCCCCAGGAGCCCTATTATTGTTGCTGCCTCTACTCTCCTTTGTGGGGATGGAGGCATGGGGGGGCTGGTTTGCTGGTTACTATGTTGTATTCTTGTTCTCCTAGTTTCCCCTCTCAGTCCTCTCTCTCTAACCTGCTAGGTCCAGTGGGGACTGCCTTACTTTCCTACATTTGTTCTATAATGTTTGAGGAGATGGGATGGGGAAAGGGTCTTGGTATTGGGCACTGCTGTGAGGATCCTGCAGCAGGCGTATCCTGCTTTCTGGAAGTACCACTCCTTGGGGTGTGGTACAGGGATTGGGTTGGGGGGGGGAGGAGTGTGTGTGGAGAGGGGCAGAGGGAGGGGTAGTCTTGTTGGGGAGGAGGGATTTCCTAGGTTCAGACAGGTGGGGGTCTGGTAGTTTCCCTGGGGTTTGTTGCGACTGGGGGAGTAGTGGCTGGGACACTCCTCTGGTTTTTTCACTAAGGCTTTACTGTATCTGCTTTTATCTCTATTCTTAGTTCTCCCTGGAGCATAAACTTATTTCTTGGAATGTGGGGGTATTCACTCTCCGATTAAGAGGTATAAAATATTACAATTGTTGAATCATAGAAGGGCATCTCTGGTCTTTCTCCAGGAAACTAGACTATCCTCTGTGGAACATGCTAAACTCTGCACTTGGTGGGTGGGTGCCCACTTGGAGTCTCCAACCCTGGGGGGGAAGGGAGGTGTGGTGATTCTCTTTCGTAAGGGCCTTCAACTGTAAACTCACAGGGTTATTCGGGATCCTGAGGGACGCTACATTATTGCCTCGGTTACTATTAATAAGAAGCCCTTACTTTTATGTAACCTATATGCTCCTAATAATCCCGCTGCCAAATTTTTTTTTCGGAAGCTGCATAACCAACTATTGCAATTTGGGAGTATTCCCCTGATTATTGGGGGGGATTTTAATGAGGTCCCTGACCTGAGGCTGGATCGCTCTTCCTCCTCTGGGAGAGAGGCTCACAGGACTTGTACTGGGGCTATGTTATTGGCTTCATCTCTGGGCCTTCTGGATGTCTGGAGAGTTTTACACTCGGTGGAGCGTGATTATTCTCATCTCTCTCGGGTCCATGGGACATTTTCTCGAATTGATCTTATCCTTCTCTCGAAGGAACTGCTTCCGGTGGTGAAGGAGGTGATGATCGGCCCTATTGAAATTTCAGATCATACCTGGATGAGTTTTTGTTGGCTTTGGGGGCCCCCCAGGGGGGATGCTCTTTGGAAGTTCCCTTGTCATTTGTATTGGAATACCCGTTTTCAGGACTTTTTGTTGGACAAATGGGGAGCTTTTAAGCATACTAACCAGGCACATAGAAAGGATCCCATCTTTTACTGGGAGACAGCAAAGGCCGTATTGCGCGAGGAGATCATGGCCTTTGTGGCCTTTGAGACTAAGACACGCCATAGAGCTATCCTAGCGTTGGATCACTGGGTGATGGTCTTACGGCGGCGCTTTGCCAGCTGCATTTCGCTGGCGCTTAAGACACGACTTTTGGAAACACAGCAGGAATTGAATGAGCTCTTGCACTGTGGGGCACAGCAGTCTCGGGATCATTACAAGTTTCAGTTATTTTGGTTTGCAAGTTTCAAGTTTCAAGTTTATTATGGGACTTGATAAATCGCTTAATCGGATATTCTAAGCGATTTACATTTAAAATTTACAATATAAAATCAAAGAACAATAACAATGCAACATAATAATACATACAATTTAAATAATGGCTAAAATATTCTAAATTTAAACAATGTTAAACACTAGGAAAGGAAGGGTGAAATATAATTTTAAAGTAAAGAAAAAACAATAAGGGCAAGTATAAAAAGAATATACAGTAGTTAAAACATGTTCAACCAAATAAATAATTCATGAAATATAAAATTATGTAGAAAAGGCATCTTTAAAAAGGAAAGTTTTTAACTCAGTTTTAAATTTTCCAAGGTCTTTCTCCTCTCGTAAAGAAATAGGGAGGGCGTTCCATGTTTGAGGTGCCGTACAAGAAAAAATAAGTTGTCTTCTTGTATTAATAAGAGTGGTCATATGCTGGCCCGTTTGGCCCGCTCACAGCGTGAGTCTGCGGGTATTACGGCCCTGTGTGACTCTCTGGGTGTTCTCCACCATAAGAGCAAGGATGTTACTCGTATTGGGCGGGATTTTTTTTGCGGCTTTGTATGATTCGCCAGGCCCGGATGTTCTGGATGGGCGAATCTACTTGAATGGTTTGGATCCCCCTCATCTCTCTGCTAGAGACTCTGACATGTTGGAGCATTCTATCACTGCTGAGGAGGTAGAATGGGCGATACGTGCTTGCCCGTTGGGTAAGTCCCCGGGGCCGATGGCTACCATGGTGAATTTTATAAGCTGCTTGTTGCGGAGATTGCTCCAGTGTTAGTGGAGATCTTTAATTTAAACGTGGCTAAGGACTTCCTGCCTCGGTACTTGAATCTGGCCCAGATTATTGTCCTTCCCAAGCCGGGTCGGGATCCAGTTTTGCCTGAATCCTATAGACCCATATCCCTGTTGAATTTTGAGCCAAAATTGAAGACTAAGGTCAGATCAGCAAGTGGGATTCGTGCACCACTGACCGGTGTCTAAAAATATTCGCCGCATCTTGTTGGCCCTGGAGAAGGCCGGTGTGGACGACACTCCTGCCTTACTTGTTAGTTTTGATGCTGAAAAGGCTTTTGATTGTGTCAGGTGGGGGTTCCTGTTTGCTGTGCTTCATGCATACGGGATGGGACCATTTTTCTTTAATGCTGTCCAGGCATTGTATAGTGATCCCGTAGCGCAGATCTCGGTGAATCCGATCCGTCGGGGCACTCATCAGGGCTGCCCTCTTTCGCCATTGTTGTTTGCGCTTTACTTAGATCCTTTGATCAGAGAGCTGAAAGCTAATGTAGACATTAGCGGCCTTCAGCTGGGAGCTACGCATTTTAAGGTTGCAGTGTTTTTTGGTGACCTCCTGGTCTTTTTGACTAATCTGCATTGCTCCTTGTCTACTCTCTTAGAGAGCGTTCGGAAATATGGGGACTTTTCAGGCTTTGCTCTGAATCTGAAGAAATCAGAGGCCCTGGCCTCTGCTCAGCATCTTCAGAAATCTTGGGGATCCAGCTGTCAATGCATGTCCGGAAGCTTTATCAGTTGAATGTAGATCGTTTGCTTGCTACTACTTGCTCCGTTCTGGCTACATGGTGCTACATGGTGGGATTTGCCGATCTCGCTGATGGGGAGAGTGCACCTCTTCCGGATGGTTTGTTCCCCAAGTGGCTCTACGTACTCCAGACACTTCCTCTGTATCTCTTGCAGAGGGACATCCGGGCTCTATACTCTTTGCTGTCAAAGATTTGTTGGGGGCAGTAAACCTAAATTGTGGTGGCAGTTGTTGCTGGGCTCTTGGGATCGGGATGGCTTCGGGGTAACAAATATCGCGCTCTTTAATCAGGCTTGCCTTTTATGACATGTCCGGGATTGGGTCTTGGGCACTGCTCTCTATACTGACACCTTGCTGGACGTGATTATTTTTATCCTGCTCACCTCCTCTCTCTTCTCCATGCTCGCCTGGTGGAGGTGCCTGCTCCTAGCAGACGTAGTGTCTTGTTTTGACCGCTTTGGGAGGTGTGGCGGTGGTTGCTTCTCCTGTGGCGTCAGGACCCCCATGTTAATGTTTTGCTGCCTCTGACAGGTAATCTCTTCTTCCCGCCGGGGCTAGTCCCTTCAGTTTTTAGTAGATGGCGGGCTAGGGGCTTTGAATTTCTTTCCCATGTTTTGCGCGATGATGGGGGGGGCCCATGTTCTGCAATGAGTTGCTGCAGCATGGCCTTGCACCCCTTGCCTTGCTTTTGCTCATTGTCAATTGTTGCATTATGTGCGGTCTCTCCCTGGGGGTTCTCTATCTTTGGATTTTGGGCTTCGATTTCATGCCTTTATGGAGGGGGGAGGATCCCGAGCCTCGGGTCTCGGTCTCCTTCTTTCATAAGCAGCTTGGTGCCCTTGGGCCTCCTCGGGATTTCTCCTCTGTTTTGGAGGCTTGGCAGCGGGATTTGGGGACGGAGCTTGGGGTGGATTTTTTGCTCCAGGCTCTTCAAAGTATCCGAACTCTAGTACATAACGCTGAGCTCCGAGAGTGCCACTTTAGAACTTTGTTACAAGCATATACCTCCCAGAGTCGGGCCTACCACATGGGCTGTGTGGACACTCAACACTGTCTTACTTGTCTCACTGAAGTGAATTCCTATTTTCATGGCCTTTGGAGCTGTGAGAGCATTCAGGGCTTCCTTCCTTCGGGACCTGTTGCATGTTCCCATCCCTCTCTGCATTTCATATGCTGTTTACTCACTTCTCTGAGTTTTCTGTTTATACTTCTGCTGAAAAACTGTTTTTGAGTAAATGTTATATTCTGGGGAAAAAGTGTATTTTGAATTACTGGTTGGCTGATACTCCTCCCTCCTTCTGTTATTGGAGGAACAAATTACATGAACTGATGGGATGGGATGCCAGACTGGCTTACTCCTCTTGCCGCCGAAGCAGAGACTTTGTCCGTACTTGGTCTCCTTATTTGAACATTATGCCTCCAGGGAGTCATAGTCGTATTTTGAACAGACTGCAATTATATCCTACCCCACCTGTCTGACCTTGGTTAACTCTTTGCTCTTGGATTTTTGGGGGGAGGGTCAGGGGGTTCTGTGTGGGGAGGGGGGCGCTTTTGTAACCCGGGAGGACATCAGAGTCCAGTCCTCTTGGGGGGGGGGGGGTCACCGTTCTTGTAAAACTCAAACATTTGTTGCCTGACGTTTTGCCCTTGTCTGTTTGTGGGTTTTCGGTTAATAAAAAAGATTTCAACTAAAACTGCAAACACATGATGGGGAACCAGAAAACTTAGTGAGCCAGGTATCACAGAGTAAAGATACATGCTCTCTCATGATGACTTCCTGCAGTCTATAAATTTAGGGGTGGGGCAGGAAATCCTTCCAAATTCTGAGCTCAAGATTTGCCTGTATATTTATGTGTATTGGAGAGGTTTCTTTCCATGACTCCCAGTGCTCTCCTTATATCACTTGGTTTACAAGCTGCCTTCCTGCAGTGTAGAAAGGAATACTAAGGGCTAGATTCACTAAGCCCACTGATCCGTGGGCGATCTAAGGCAGGCCGACTGATCCACAACGCGCCCTCATGCAAATGGGGGCAATCGGAGGCACGCCCCCTACCGACCACAAATTCAAGGATACAAACTTCAAAGAAATGGGAGACTTCGTTCACCAGGTGCTACAAAGCTAAGCAGAAACTGATAACGTGGAAGAAATGTGGTCGACTTTGAAAGCCACCATATAAGAAGCAATAAACCGCTATGTTAAATCAGTAAGTAAACGGTGAAGGAACAATAAGCCACAGTGGTTCTCTGCGGAGATTTCGGACCTCATCAGGGAGAAGAAAAAAGCATTCATCTCTTGTAGGGTCATGAAATAGTTAACTGTTGTTTAAAATATTGCTCTGGCCTACATAGCTGAAAACAGTGTATAATCTATTGACTGCATCTGCCTAAAATGTATGTCCCTACCTTACCACATTGTAAGCTGAATAGATAAGAGTTTGAGCCATGATGTACCCTGCCCTTCTGTACATTTAACTGTTAGAGTTAGATAGGTGTCCTGCTAGTGACCTGCTAGTGTGAGCTTAGAACCAATGAGTGTTAAGAAAAGTAACACGTGAAAAGCTTTTTCTAGAATTCAGTTGTATAGCCAGAAAAATGAATAAATATCTCTGTAACTTCCTGGTTTCGGCACTTCTGAGCCAGCTTGGAGCTCAGGGGTCCAGCATGCATGCTGTGAATAAAACTTGTACTTCTTCACGCCTCTGACTTTGTGTGTCCAAGTGACCTTTCACTCTTACAAACAATCAGGGAAACAGGACTCTAGGGAAGTCTATCTGGCCAAGTCAAAAGCCGTCAAAACAGCAGTTAGGGAGGCCAAATTCCGCATGGAGGAGTCTCTAGCGAAGAACATCCAGAAAGGAGATAAATCCTTCTTCAAGTATATCAGTGACAGAAATAAGAACTCAGGCGGGATAGTACGTCTTAGGAAACCAGACGGAGACTATGTAGAAGCGGACTCGGAAAAAGCCCAACTGTTAAATGAATACTTCTGCTCAGTCTTCACAAGCGAGGCGCCAGGACTCAGCCCTCAGCTACAGACAAGGGTTGACGTAGATGACCCATTTAGTAATTTCGAGTTTACACCCAGTGGTGTCTACTGCGAGCTGTCAAAGCTTAAGGTTAACAAGGCAATGGGGCCTGACAACCTACACCCCAGGGTGCTCAGGGAGTTGTGTGATGTCTTGGAGGAACCACTATCTGTGCTCTTCAATCTCTCCCTTAGTACGGGTAACGTCCCGTTGGACTGGAAGACGGCTAACGTCATTCCACTCCACAAGAAAGGCTCCAAGATGGAGATGGCAAACTACACACCGGTGAGTCTCACATCAATAGTGTGCAAACTAATGGAAACTCTAATCAAACGCCAATTGGATATGATCCTGAACGAGGAGAATCTACGGGATCCCCGTCAACATGGATTTACTAAGGGAAGATCCTGCCAATTAAACCCGATTAGCTTCTTTGACTGGGTGACGAGGAAGCTGGATGTTGGGGAGTCCCTGGACATCGTATACCTGGACTTCAGTAAAGCATTCGATAGCGTACCACACCGCAGGTTGCTGAGCAAGATGAGTTCTATAGGATTGAGCGACACATTGACGAAATGGGTTGGGAACTGGCTTGGAGGTAGGCTTCAGAGGGTAGTGGTGAACAGCACCCCCTTCGAAATGATGGAGATAATCAGTGGAGTGCCGCAGGGCTCGGTCCTGGGCCCGATCCTATTCAACATCTTTATAAGAGACTTGGCAGAAGGGCTGCGAGGTAAAATAATATTATTCGCCGATGATGCCAAACTAAGCAATGTAGTAGGCAAAACCACAACAGACATAAATTCAATGTCTGACAAAATGATGCATGACCTATTCCTACTGGAGCGCTGGTCTAGGTCCTGGCAACTTAGCTTCAATGCCAAAAAATGCAAAGTCATGCACCTGGGCAGCCAAAATCCATGCAAGACTTACACCCTTAATGGCGAGATCCTAACAAGAACTGAAGCAGAACGAGACTTAGGGGTGATCGTCAGTGAGAACATGAAGACTGCCAATCAAGTGGAGCAAGCTTCATCCAAGGCAAGGCAAATCATAGGTTGCATACGCAGGAGTTTCGTCAGCCGTAAGCCTGAAGTCATTATGCCATTGTATAGATCCATGGTGAGGCCCCACCTGGAATACTGTGTGCAATTCAGGAGGCCGCATTACCGTAAGGATGTGCTGAGACTGGTGTCGGTCCAGAGAATGGCCACCCAGATGGTCTCAGGACTCAAAGATCTCCCGTACGAGGAACGGCTGGATAAGTTGCAGCTGTACTCACTCGAGGAACGCAGAGAGAGGCGTGACATGATCGAGACATTCAAGTATCTCACGGGCCGCATCGAGGTGGAAGAAGATATCTTCTTTTTCAAGGGTCCCGCGGCAACAAGGGGGCATCCGTGGAAAATCAGGGGCGGGAAACTGCACAAGGACACCAGGAAATTATTTTTCACTGAAAGGGTGGTTGATCGCTGGAATAGTCTTCCACTTCAGGTTATTGAGGCCAGCAGCATGCCTGATTTTAAGGCCAAATGGGATAGACACGTGGGATCTATTCACAGAGAAAGGTAGGGGAGGGTCATTGGGGTGGGCAGACTAGATGGGCCGTGGCCCTTATCTGCCGTCTATTTCTATGTTTCTGTTTCTAATGCTGCTGAGGGATCCTGACACTTGTTCAGGCCATCTTCTTTGCCTGTAGATCAAGGGTGTCAAAGTCCCTCCTCGAGGGCCGCAATCCAGTCGTGTTTTCAGGATTTCCCCAATGAATATGCATGAGATCTATTTGCATGCACTGCTTTCATTATATGCTAATAGATCTCATTCATATTCATTGAGGGAATCCTGAAAACCAGACTGGATTGCAGCCCTCGAGGAGGGACTTTGACACCCCTGCTGTAGATGGTCTGTGCATACTCTCCGTGCGAGCTTTCCGGTGATTGAAACCCGATATGAAAAGTTAGATTCCCCCTCCCCCTTCCCCTCCCCAGACATATCAGTTAGAGGCACAGAGTGTTCTGAAAAGTGAAAGGAGTCCTTTGAAAATCTCCTCAGCCAGAGCCCTTGACTTGTGTAATCTCTTGACTTGTGCAGTCTCTTGCTGTAACCATTACAGTCCCTTGCTGTACCAGTGCCAATTGTGATTTTGGACAGTCACTTTTCAGCAGAACACAAACACACAGCGGCACAGCGCAGGCCGGGAACTCTCCTCTCTCCATGTGTGGCAAGAGATCAAAATTTGACTCCCCCCATCCCGTTTCAACTTTTTCCTTCTACACTGAGCCCTTTACTTTTTAAAGCCCATAGTTTTTACCTGCAGGTTTAAAGTGGGGCTGCACTGTGGCGTGTTCTGGAACTAAACAGAACACGCCATAGTGCAACCCTGCTTTAAACCCATGTGTTAAAACCACGCAGTCAGGGCGGCAAGCAGGAGAGTCAGGCCAGAGAGAGCAGGGCGGCAAGCAGGAGAATTAGGGCAGAGAGCAGGGTGGTAAGCAGGAGAGTTGGGGCAGAAAGCAGGGTTTTTGCACAAGCGACTGGTCTTTAGCAGTCGCTTGTTTTTCGATTGGCCAGCCCAGTCGGTGTTCCTAGTGTAGGGTCATGAAATGGTTAACTGTTGTTTAAAATATTGCTCTGGCCTACATAGCTGAAAACAGTGTACAATCTACTGACCTCATCTGCCTAAAATGTATGTCCCTACCTTACTACATTGTAAGCTAAATAGATAAGAGTTTGAGCCATGATGTACAGGGCCGCCATCAGGGCAGTACCACCAGTCCTGCATTCAGGGGCCCGGAGCTGACAGGGGGCCCGGGCTCCCCCAGGGTCCTAGGCCACAGTCTAGGGGGAGGGGCGGTCCGCCCCACGTGGACAGGAGAGAGCTGGACGGGGGACCCGCGGAATTCAATACATCTCGAGCCGCGAGGCTCGTCTTCTGTTCCTGCCTGCCCTGCCGCTCACATATAGCCGATCGCAAGTGTTCCCCGATGTCAGCGCTGACGTTGGAGGGAGGGCTTAAGCAAAGCCTGCCCTCCGACGTCAGTGCTGACGTCGGAGAATACTTCCGGTCGGCTATTTGTGCACAGCAGGGCAGGCAGGAAACAGAAGATAAACCTCGCGGCTTGAGCTTCGTTTTGCTGAGAAAGTTGCAAA
The DNA here is from genome assembly GCF_902459505.1 of Geotrypetes seraphini. NCBI lineage: Eukaryota > Metazoa > Chordata > Amphibia > Gymnophiona > Dermophiidae > Geotrypetes > Geotrypetes seraphini. Next base: position 95,010,177 of record NC_047095.1, on the reverse strand, counting down.
GATGGGCTGGGAGGCAAACGCGGAACACAAAAGGGGGGAGGGAGTGCGTTTTGGACACAAGGCATGAACTTGGGAGAGAGGAAGGGAGGGAAATAGATGCTGAGGTGGGGGAGGGAATGGGTTTTTGGACACAGAAGGCATGGACTTGGGAGAGAGGAAGGGAGGAAAATAGATGCTGAGGTGGGGGAGGGAATGGGTTTTTGGACACAGAAGGCATGGACTTGGGAGAGAGGAAGGGAGGAAAAGAGATGCTAAGGTGGGGGAGGGAATGGGTTTTTGGACACAGAAGGCATGGACTTGGGAGAGAGGAAGGGAGGGAAATAGATGCTGAGGTGGGGGAGGGAATGGGTTTTTGGACACAGAAGGCATGGACTTGGGAGAGAGGAAGGGAGGGAAAGAGATGCTGAGGTGGGGGAGGGAATGAGTTTTTGGACACAGAAGGCATGGACTTGGGAGAGAGGAAGGGAGGGAAAGAGATGGTTGTGTACACGGTGAATAGAAGAAAGGAGAATTTTTGGTCATAGGGAGGGAGTGAGGTACAGATAGTGGCATACCAGGGTGGTGGTGGGGGGCAGTCTGCCCCGCCCCGGGTTTACGTCCCAAGGGGGTGCACAGCTGGCCACCTTCCAGTGTTCTCCCTAGGCTGGCAAACTGCGGCTCTTTAGCCACTTGAGTGCCACCGCCACCATCGGGAACAGGCCGGCGCCAAGTTCTCCCTGCTTTTCCCTGTGGGGCCGACAAACTCTCGCCACTCACGTCAATTCTGACGTCGGAGAGGACGTTCTGGGCCAGCCAATCGCTGCCTGGCTGGCCTAGAACGTCCTCTCTGACGTTAGAATTGACGTCGGGTGGCGAGAGTTGGTCGGCCCCGCGGCGAAGAGAAGCAGGGCGAACTCGGCGCCGGCCTGTTCCCGATGGCAGCAGTGGCAGCCTATTCCCCAGTGGCGGTGGCAGCATTTTCCCAATGGTGGTGGCATAGGGGAGGGCAGGGAGAAAGAAAGAAAGGGGGGACAGGAAGCCAGAAAGAAAGAAAGGGGGCAAGGTGAAACAAAGAAAAATGGGGCACGGAAAGAGAGAGAGAGAAAGACAGATATACAGAATGAAAGAGGGTGTGGAGAGAGAAAGAAGGGGGCAGGGTGAGAGAGAGAAAAACAGACATACAGAAAGAAAGGGTTATGGAGAGAGAGAAAAAGAAAGAAGGGCAGGGTGAAACAAAGAAAAAGTTTGGGGAGGGAATGAGGTCTGGAGGACAGGAAGCATACAGGAGGCTGAAAGAAGGGAAGAAATATTGGATGCACAGTCAGAAGAATAAAGTGCAACCAGAGACTGATGAAATTACCAAAGGTAGGAAAAATGGTTTTATTTTCAATTTAGTGATCAAAATGTGTCTGCTTTGAGAATTTATATATGCTGTCTATATTTTGCACTATGGCCCCCTTTTACTAAACCGCAATAGCGTTTTTTAGCGCAGGGAGCCTATGAGCGTTGAGAGCAGCGTGGGGCATTCAGCGCAGCTCCCTGCGCTAAAAACTGCTATCGCGTTTTAGTAAAAAGGGAGGGGGAATATTTGTCTATTTTTGTATAGTTGTTACTGAGGTGACATTGCATAAAGTCATCTGCCTTGACCTCTTTGAAAACCCGCGGAATATAAATGATAATTAACATTTTCTCTGCGTACAGCGTGCTTTGTGTTTTTAAAATTTTATTGTTGGTAGATCATTTTGACTTGGCCACAAAGGTAAGGGGGAGGGAGGGAGGGGAACTGCTGAAAGACATCTAGTAATCCTTGAAGGCTTGACTGTGCAGGGAATTATTTTTGTAAAATCATGTTTTGTTATGTGACTGGCATTATTTAGACTTTAATTTCTATGAATGAATAGAATGAAAATGATATAAATTACTTGCTTGTTTTTATGTGCATGTGCTAAAGGAAAGTGGAGAGAGAGTGGGCTGAGGACGCTGAAGGGAAATGGGGAAGAGAGAATGGGGAGAAGATGCTGATTTATAAATTGACAATTGTACAGAATATTGTTTCTTTTTTATATTCATCCATAGCTGCATGTTAATGATGTGCTCATATGCACTTATTTATCATCATAACATATACATCATCATTAACATGCAGCTGTGGATGTGTAAGGACAGGCTGAGGAGGATGGATGGGAAGGAAGGAAGGTGCACATATCAACATATCGTACATTTTTAACATGCATGATGCAGCTATAGGCAAGCAGAGGAGGATGGGATCATACAGATGTGTATGTTCAGATATGTGCTCAGATGTGTAGTTTTTTCTGATATATTTATTAAGCTTACAGTATTTATAAAAACACATTTAATACTTGTTACAAAAAATATTGTGCAATTGTGATCTACTTCTGGCCTACAAAGGTCAAAAGAAATCCTTAACTGAGATTTTACATTCAAAAGTTAATTATAGCTACTAGCACTATTATTTATTAGTTATTTATTATGCAGATGTTTGTTAGTTTGTTATTAGTTCAGTATTAGACATATGTTAGTTTAGAATAGATAGGTATAGATTAGTTTAGTTTAGGTTAGGGCCCTGCTGAAAGAGTCTACCTTGACGTGGTTGCAGGCTTACAAATCTTTTGGTCAAAGAGTGCGGCGACAGAGAAAAGTATGTGTGTATTCGGCCCATGGAAGAAGGGGGGGTCGGAGGGGGGGAAGGGGTGCATGGGGGGCCCAATAGGATTGCTCAGTAAGGGGCCCAGAAATTTCTGATGGCGGCCCTGATGATGTACCCTGCTCTTCTGTACATGTAACATTTAGACCTGTAAGATTTAGATAAGCAGAGAAATGAGCTAGTTTCCTATAGGAGTATAAGTTGTATCCCTGAACCTGGCTTAGGAACAATAATAATTGTAGAAAAGTTATAGAAGTAACAAATGAAAATTGTAGTTTTTGTATATATTAGTTAGTGAAAAGGGCATAAAAGTCCATGCATTTCCTGATTCTAACACTCTAGTAGGCAGGCTGTTAACTGCACTAGAGTCCGGTATGCTGTAATAAACCTCTTGTACTTTCTTCACGCCTCTGACTTTGTGTGTCCAAGTGACCTTTCATTTGGCTTCTGAACAGGGACTTGAAGGTCTCTTGACCACTGGTTACTCAATTGGTCACTTGTTTCTGGTCCTACGGCTGACGTGTCTGCTTAGCCGGCTGCCTTCCTTTTGGGGGGTTGGCAGACCTCAGGATGTTTGACCACTTCAACTGACTTATCTAGTCTCAGTTTAAAGTACAAAAATCTGTATCAGTTTAATTCTGTCCTGGAGTGGCCACCATCTGGTAAGTGGGAATTGATCATCCCTATCCTGTCTCTCGTCTCCTGCCTAGTAAGCCACTTGATCCGTCGCTGAAGTTGTGGGGAGGGATTCTAGGAACTGTTATTTTCTGATTGAGTAACTGAACTGAAATCTGTTGTGTTTTGTGTGTTTGAGAGTGTCTGAGACGTCCTTGAGGACGAAGCGAGTGCGGACCTGTTAATACTACGTTTCCCTAGTCCGGAGATGGGCAGGGCCAGGAATACAGGGAAGTGTTTTTGTCCTCCATTGCACAATGGGAGGATGTCAATCTACCTGTGGGGACCCCTTGATACAATGTTAGCTAATTTTAAAAAGGGATTTGGCTCTGATTACACTTAACAAATCAGCTCTTATTCGTCTGTGCCAGTTAGAACGGCCGATGTTTGGTGTCGGCTGGCCCCCTCTGGCTCCCTGGAAGAGGACATAACCCGTCAGGTTTTTATGCATTCTTTTGCTGTCAGTTAGCCCCTTCCAGTCAGCCAATTTTTGCATTCCAATGGGAAAACCCTTCCCCTGGACAAACCTCCCAAGTAGCCTTGACCCATCTACCCCAGGGCTTTAAAAATAGCCCCACTCTATTCAGCACCGCCCTTGCTTCAGACCTTGCCAATTTCTTCCCTTCATCTGATTCCCAAGTCCTGCAGTATTCCAGGTTCTTTATGAATTCTGTCTGTCCAAATATATCAGTGAAGTTTTAAACTGTCAGTTGTTCAAAGCAGGAGAGGGGAGTACCCCTCCTCCTCCTTTTATGCTGATAAGGGCCATGAAGTGTTTAGCACTTCCAATGCAGTTTCTCCTGAAACAGATAAGTAGGGTTAGATTTAAAGTTTTTGACTATGTTATAAAATGTTTATGTATATTCAGAAATGAACGTAAACAAAAATTATGATTTCTGGTACTTATATTCCATGCTAAAAAAAAGTGATTTGTCCGAATTTAAGGACTGCCTCTCTTTTAAACCTAAGGAACTAATTTTGAAAAGACTACATCTGTAATTTAATCTCTTTGATCTTTAAGCAACTCTCTCTCCTTTGTGAAATTCTGTACGGAGGGGGAGTAAGTCTCTACTGAGACCCAAGTTGATAGTAAAAAAAACAAAAACAAAAATGAACAATGTTTAAACTTGTGAGTACAGTAAAACCTTGGTTTGGGAGTATAATTTGTTCCAGAAGCATGCTTGTAGTCCAGGGCACAAAAATAAACATACTTGTATTGAAAGCCCTTGCTCATTTGGAACAGTCACTGTACTTCTGCAGCGTCATATAGAGAGGAACCATTGGCTCAGTTGTGATAATGTGATGCTTGCATACTGTATGTACGGGTATTGCAAGACGTTGCTGGCATAGCAAGTTAAAATTTAATCATTGCTTGTCTTATAGAACACTTGCAAACCAAGTTATTTGCAATCCAAAGTTTTACTGTATATTCCAATCTTTGTTTTGTATTTCTGTTTATAAATCATGTAAGTTTAGGTATAAGAATGTAACTTTTAGGAATGCTTTTGTATGGAAGTAAATATTTTTGCCAGTCAGATGATAGTGAGGGACTGAAGCTGAATTTTAGCTTAATTTTACAAGTCAGCTCTTTGGGGTAGGAACCTGATACAGATAGTGGGTCTGCCTTTTAAATTTTCCTGTGGCCATATTTCCACTGATTCCAAGTATGCCTTCCTCATGTCACCTACCTTGGCTTTCAAACCTCCCAGGGTACCAGGTCCCTTCCTACACCTGTGTCCAGGCTGTCTGTAGTCTCCCTGTTTCTGATAACTGCAAGGCTCTGCGCACCTTTCTCAGTATTGCAGGATACTGTCCCATCTGGATCCCTGATTTCTCTACTATTGCCCGCCCTCTGTATGATGCCTCCAAAAACTTCTGACTTAGGCCCCTGCCCTCTGGCCCTTCTGCCCAAGCAGATGAGCTGTATTCCCTCACTTCTGCCCTGCGATATTCTGTTTCTTTAGTCTTGCAACATCTACACTGACTCCAAATATGCTTTCCTTACCTTGCATTCCCATAGGGCCATCTGGAAACACTGAGGTTTCATTACAGCCTCTGGCCGCCTGATCCATCATGCTCCCCTCATTCTTGACCTTCTTGAGGCCGTACAACTACCCTCAAGTGTTTCTGTTATGCACTGCCATGCTTACAGACGAGTGACGGACCTTGTCTCTCGTGGCAATGCCCTTGCCGACCGCACAGCCCGAGCTGCCAGTCTCTGCCCCCTCCTTCGGCTCCTCTGTACACCATCATTCCTTTTCTGGACACCCATACACCCAAGACACTTCTCAGGAACAGACTTGGGCACACACTATTTCGGGCCAGTCTGTCCTGAAAGGACAAATATGCGCCAATTCAAGTGCCAATCCAGACCCACACACTGATACTTCAAACACGAGCACAGTGGGTACCCTCATACTCATTCCTCAACACCTGGCCCTCACGATTGTCAAAAGATTATGGTCTGACAGTGTGTTGTTGGTTCTACAATAAAATCCCCAATCAGATGACTGCCACCTCTTGGACACCAACCCATTGGAACATATCCGATGCAGGTTCTGTCTGTAGACTTCACCAACATGCCCGTTTCCCATTCCTTCAGTCACCTCCTAGTCTTCACAGACACCCTGACAAGATGGGTTGAAGCCTTCCCTACTCGCACTGAACGCGCCAGGGAAGTAACCCAACACCTCCTAAATGATATAATTCCATGCTTTGGTCTCCCTGTTTCTATAGGCAGTGACAACGGCCTTGCTTTCATTGCCGATGTTGTCCAACAAACTGCTCAGGCCCCCCAAATTGAATAGAAATTATATGCTGCTTACCATCCTGAGAGCTCTGGTCAGGTCAAAAGAATGAACAGAACTCTTAAGACCCTTCTAACGAAACGAATTGAAGAAACTAATCTGTCCTGGCCTGTCCTGCTGCCCTCTGTCCTATTTCAGATTAGATGCACCCCATCTAAACCCACTAAATTGTCCCCATTTGAGCTCATGTTCGGCCGACCACCACCAATTGTGAACCCAGATCCTGGTTCCTTTGCTACTCTGGGATCGGATATCCTCCAGAGTCAGGTCCAATCTTTAGCTAAGGCCCTTCAAGAGCTCCACAAATGGGTCCTGGAAAGGGCCCCACTATCGATAGCTACACAAGTCCATGGGTATATCCCTGGAAATACAGTATGGCTAAAACTTGGAAGTCAGACCCCCCTGAAACCTAGATGGATAGGTCCTTTTACTGTCCTAATTTCTTCTCTTACAGTTGTCAAGGTGTCTGGACATGAAACTTGGTTCCACTACAACACGGATCTTCAGCTGAAGCTTTCTAAGACCTCAAAAGTTCTGAATATTTACCACTGTACTTAGCAGGTGTTCTGAATATAATTCTTTATAAGTGTTTGAGTTTAATTGACTGCCTGTGGTTCACCACTGCCTTTAGCAAGTGTCTTGAGTATAACTGTTTAAAGTTTTCTAAGTTGTGCCTGAAAGAAAAATGAGCTTCCTATGTTAGTATATATATATCTGATATTTGTGTTGCCCTCACTTATGTTTCTTTCTTCTGTAGTTCTTTCCTATTGTACTTAACAAGTACCCCTAGCCCTTTTGCCTGATGTTTGTTTGCAAGAAGGAGTTAAGTACAGAAAGTGTCAAACATCAGAGGGTATTTTCTGTTTCCAACCTACTGGTGATGAAGTTTAAAAGTGGGCGTAAATCTGCATTGATAATGTTGAGGGTCCACTTATCAACTAGACTTATTATAGACCCCCACTCGCCCGGTGTCTTTGTATTGTGATACATGTGTGCTATTTGATGTTGCCCAGGGTTATGGTTTTGCCCTTAATACAGTTTTGTGCGGCTCCCTAGATTGACAGCGTTATTATACCAAATGTGCTAAGTATATATGTCTGTATAACCTGATGCCTTTAAGAACTGCCCCTATGAGGAAACCTTCACTAATGGTGGAGCCTGTTCTTTATGAGAAAGTGTCTCGTGGGCTACCTACAATAACCCACACAAATATCCCCCTAATGCCCCCTCTGCCTCCCTTACTCCTAGCTCCGGCCCCTTGTGTACTACAGGCTACTGTAATCCCATGGTTTTCACTATCACTGACCCATATAACTGGAATGCCAATGTCCAAGTCCAGAAGGCCAGAGACCGCATGGCATTGTATATTGATGGTAAAAGGTGAGACCCAGGTACTGATGTCTATGTCTGTAGTGTATTCCACTCGTGCTCCTGTCCATCACTCTGTGGTGTTTCCCCAGTTTTATGAAATTATGAAAGTAGATACTGATACAGTTTGCTGAAACTATAGGTCAGACTCTTAATGTTAGCAATTGTTTTGTATGAGGAGGGACTGGTATGGGAGAACAGTGGCTATGGGAGGCAAAGCAGCTGGACATGTTAAACCTGACTTCATAGACCCTCACTTTTACATCAGGTCCACGATCTTCACGATGGGCCTTACGAACCTCCACTGTTGCTTCCCACTGTCTTCAGCGCCCTTCAGACACTGCTTAATGGAACTTCCTATGAATGATGGTCAGCTCCTGATATTTGATATTGGCTCTGTGATCTGTTTGCCTACTCTTGGTTGCCTGCTAACTGGACTTGTACATGTGTACTTTGCATGATCTGTCCCAGCTTCTTCCTGTTACCGCTGGCCGATGGTGAACACCTGGGAGCCCCTGTATTCAACACCAGGGGTCGCCAAAAGCGGTCTAGTTCCACCAATTCCCTTAAAACAGGTGAATGGGGTGATGACTGGCCTGCAGAATGGATCATTGCTGTTTACGGACCTGCCACATGGACCGAGGATGACACCTGGGGCTATCGGACACCAATCTATATGCTGAACTGCATTATTCGTCTACAAGCTGTATTCGAACTGATAACTAATGAGACCATCCAAGCTTTGAGTATCATTGGCAGAGCAAATGCTAAAATGCACATTGTTATCTATCACAACTGCCTAGCTCTAGACAGAAGGTAGTGTCTGTGGTAAATTCAACCTCTCCAACTGCTGCCTTGAACTTGAGTAAAGTGATTGAGGATGATATGGATCGTATCACCAAACTGGCTCATGTTCCTGTCCAGACCTTGCGTGACCTTACTGCAGACTGGATCTCTGGTACCTTCGGCTCCTGGTTGCCCTCTGGTTCAGCACTGAAGACCATCTTGCTGGTTGCCGCCCTGTCTTCTCTGCTCCTTTGCTGCCTGCCCTGTGTGGTCCCCATAGCCATAAAGCTGCTCCACTGAACTATGGACTCTGCTGTCAACCGTTCCACTGCTGCATTGGCCCTTGCCCTCTCCCAGTATCGTCCCTTACCCACTTGGGACCCCGACTTTCCGGACCACTAACTTTATTTTGTCAGGCTTGGCTCCTTAGGTACGCCAGCCTGAAAGGGGGGAATGTAGGGTCTTGAAATGGTTAACTGTTGTTTAAAATATTGCTCTGGCCTACATAGCTGAAAACAGTGTACAATCTACTGACCTCATCTGCCTAAAATGTATGTCCCTACCTTACCACATTGTAAGCTAAATAGATAAGAGTTTGAGCCATGATGTACCCTGCCCTTCTGTACATGTAACATTTAGACCTGTAAGATTTAGATAAGCAGAGAAATGAGCTAGTTTCCTATAGGACTATAAGTTGTATCCCTGAACCTATCATAAGTGCTGGCTTAGGACCAATAATAATTGTAGAAAAGTTATAGAAGTAACAAATGAAAATTGTAGTTTTTGCATATATTAGTTAGTGAAAAGGGCATAAAAGTCCATGCATTTCCTGATTCTAACACTCTAGTAGGCAGGCTGTTAACTGCACTAGAGTCCGGTATGCTGTAATAAACCTCTTGTACTTTCTTCACACTTCTAACTTTGTGTGTCCAAGTGACCTTTCACTAGTTGTTTTTTTTTTTTTTAATGAATCGCTGCCTTCCTACATTTGAATGCCATTCCCCCTCATTTGCATGTGCGGATTGGATCGGGTGCGGATCAGATCCGGAGTCCCAAAGTGGTCGGGACCCGATTGATGTCCTTAGTGAATCTAGCCCTAAGTCTTGGCTGTGTGCAGTGAACTGACAACCCTGATCGGAGGCAGTTTAAGTTCTGTTGAGGATAGATTGGGTGCTATGAAGAGAAGGAGAACAGAGCTAGGATTTCAGATGTTCCCCTCCCATTCCATGCCTAACATCTCATCCTTCGTTCCCTACCTTCATCCAGGTTAGGAGAAGGAGGAAATCAGAATGGTGTGAGGCCTCCCAGAAAACTCCCAGGCTCCAGCGCTTTCACACATCCTTCAATGACTTCCTGTCACATGGCACAGAAAGCAACAGAGTGTGAGGGTGGCCAGGGCCAGTGTATCATAAAAAGCAAGATAAGCACGGTAGGGGGCTCCATTCCTGCTCCCTCCCCAATATTGGTTCCTCATTGCCATGCTTACTGTGCTTACCATGTTGTGTTGGCCTTGGCTACAGTCTTACTGTGAGGTTCCAAATTTGTCCCTGTCCCAGATATCTTCTGGAGGTGTAGAAATCTGGACCTAGGCCTTGTTTCTCTATCATATCCGTTATCTTTCCTGCTCCAGGTCTGTCCCTATCCTTCTCCTGCTCTGGAAAACTGCATTAATCTGAGTAAACTGCAGACCCAAAGAACCTAGCTGAGTGCTAGCTACTGTATTGTATGGTATTGTATTGCCAAACGTACTATCCTATGTAACATTCTCCCGGGAAAAATAAATCAATATGGATGGATGCATGGATGGGGTAGACGGCACTGGAGAAGTCATATAAACAGCAGTATTCTGGTTAGGAATATCATATGTAGGGTTTCCAGATGTCCAGGAAAACCCAAACATATCCTCTTTTCAGAAGACTGTCCAGATACCCAGAGGGATTTCCAAATCCTGGCAGTTTGTCCGGGTTCTGGAAGTTCCTGAGCTCGGGTCCACATCTGGAGAGCCTCTTCTCATACTCGGATGTCGACGCAATGAAGTCGTACATGTGCGCAGAGGCCCTCCAGATGAGGTGCTAAGCTTGGGGAGGTTCATCTGGTGACCCTAACCTTATGTCCCGGAAGACCCAGCATGTTTTATTTTTAGAGGAATGTCTGGATGGATTTTTTAGATTTAGTCAGCTCTCCTAACTCCCCCACCTACTTCTGATTGCTGCATTGAATATTCGGGCAGTCCGACAACAGAAACGAGGTGAGCCTGCTGCTATCAGCATGCCCCGGAAGCCGCCTCTCTGCAGGTCCCGCCTACATAGGAACAGGAAGTTGCTGCAGAGAAGGAAATCTGGTCCCGATAACCATGTGGTTCTCATTAGATGGGATTCTGGCACCCTTCTGGTGGCGTATTCTGCTGGATTCTGGACAGTTGGCATTCAATGCCGCTGTTCTGGCTATGTTGACTTCCATATGTGCTCAGCTCTGTTACTGACATACACATAAAATCTCCTGGCTTGGTTGTGGATCTTGCCCAGGACGACTTTACTGTCAGTGTAAAAACCGTCTATATCTGTTTGAATGTCTTTTTCATGTAGTATCATCTCTGCTATCTCTACTGCTAGCACACAAATTTAAGCATGGAATAACCTGCTCTTTGGCAAAGTCAAGTTAATGAGAACCCCCCACAGCTCCTTCTGGGGTTCAGCCATACCCTAACCCAATTCAGCAGCTTTTCAGCTGAGGTCACAATGGCAGCGAGTGGAGGATGAAATTTTCCACAGGTCAGAGTATGCTTCCTCCTGAACACACTGTCGTTGTTACAAAAATTTTTTAAAAACCCTCTGCAAAGTCTCAGGATGTGTGGAATCTTCAATGAACTACTGGTAAGGAAAAAAACCTCCAACTAAACCCTACTGAGGTTTTTCAAGGTTTATTTCACAACTAGCTACATTAGCCCGTTACATTAACGGGTGCTATAATAGATGTGTAGACTTAGGCACTTCTTTCTTTCTTTTTCTTTCTGTCTCTCTCCCTGCCCCCTTTCTTTATTTCTGTCTGTCTTTCTTTCTGTCGCTCTCCCTTCCCCCTGTCTGTCTCTCTCCCTGTCCATGGTAACAGTAAGTAGCAGGCTCGGGAAGGCGACGGCAGGACTCCGCATTCGCTCGCCTGTGGTGACATAGAAAGTGCGCATGCGCACTCTTGCCTGCACATCCCGACAGATCAGATCTCAGGGAACACGCGGTGAGAGTGCGCATTGGGGATCGATTGGGGATTACCCTGCTGCAATCAGCTGATAGCAAGCTGTGTACTATTTTCGGGATGAACAATCCAAAGCCTGGTCCTCCAAAACCCAATCAATGATAGATTCTTTGGCTCCCGGCAGCTCTCAAACTAATTCTTCCTCCTCTAAAAACAGCCATGGTACAATCATGATCTATCTTTAATTTGGCAACAGTTACGCTCCTCTGAACGTCTATGGAGAAAGAAACGATCATCCTCTACACTAAGGAAATACAAAGATCTTGCCACCTTCTACAAAAATCATTACAAACAGCTAAGAAAAAAATACTACACTAAACGTATTGCTACTACAAAGAACTCATCTGCTTTATACTCTATCATCCGTTCTCTCTACTCTTATGTCAGAAGACCCACTACCAATCAAAATCGACCTTCCGCTCAAGCTGTTGCCGAACATTTTGAGGAGAAAATTAAATCTATACGGTCTCAATTTGCCTGCTCTCCCACACCCTCGACCCCAACCTCGCTTACGGCTGACTTCTCTCTCTTGTTTAGCTCTTTTACAGACTTCCATTTGCCCACGCTCGATGAACTGAAAAAAGTAAAACAGAGTTTAAATTTGCCGACCCAGGTAGGAACAGGGGATATATCGTGGGCATGCGCAATTGGGCTCTCTCGCTACATAGTTAATTTTTTCATTCAAAGCCGACGCCGCGGCTCCTCTCTCGATCCCCGCCTGGTGCGGTTCGAGAGACAGATCTCTTTCTGCCTCTGCCGGCGGGGACTGCTGGGGCCTGGGTGCAGCGATGAACTTTGTCATCCGGAGCCGGGAGTTGAGGGCATAGATCTCTTTCCGCCTCTGCTGGCGGGGACCGCCGGGGCCTGGGTGCGGCGGGGAAAGGGGGTCTTGCCTGTCTGGGGCCGGCCGAATCCCGTGCCTGCTCTCCTTTGCCGGCCCCTCACTCCGCGCCATCTAGCACATGCGCACTCGTGCCGCCACATCCCAACAGATCAGGACTCAGGGAACATGCGGCGCGAGTGCGCATGCGCGCTTAGCATTTTATTATAGATAAGAAGAAATTTCAATATATAAGTAAACTGCAGTTTTCTATAAACAACCAACGCATTAGAATATTCAGTCATAACATCAACTTAAAAACCTTTTAAAATGCTTTCAATTTAAAAGAAAACTAACTGTTTAAACTCTTTTTAGCTTACTTCACCTTCTGCCAGCAAATGTGTAACTGGCGTCCAAATGGCAGATGAAATTTAATGTGAACAAATGAAAAGTGCTGCACATTGAGAAGAATAACCCAAATTACAGTTACCTAATGCTAGGGTCCATCTTGTGGGTTAGTGCCCACGAAAAGGATCTAGGTGTCATTGTAGACAATATGATGAAACCTTCCTCCCAATGTTCGTCAGCGGCCAAAAAAGCAAACAAGATGCGAGCAATGATTAAAAAAGGGATGGTTAACAAGACTAAGAATGTTATAATGCTTCTGTATTGATCCATGGTGCAACCTCACTTAGAGTATTGTGTTCAATTCTGGTCTCCTTATTTCAAGAAAGATATAGCGGCACTAGAAAAGGTTCAAAGAAGAGCGACCAAGATGATAAAGGGGATGGAACTTCTCTCATATGAGGAAAGACTAAGGGCTCTTTCTACTAAGGTGCGTTAGGCCGTTAGCACGCATTAATGGCTTCAGAGAGGCGCGTTAGGTGGTCTGTGCGCTAAATCACGTATTAGTGTGCAATAATCCCCCCGCTGTGTAACACTCATATGGGCAGAGATAGTGGCGCTATGGAGGTATAGTATAGGCATATCCCAGAAAGTAGTTAGCGTGTGACCTAGCACGACGCATAGCATGGCTCTAATGCATGTTTAGCGCGTCTGTATTTAACGCCACAAAAATATGTGTAGTTAACAGTTTATTTATGACGCACGCTGCTTATGGTAACTAACGCGCGGTACCGCATGTATTGACATCACCTCATACACAACTTTCAGCCATCCAGGAAGTGTTTGCAGTCATGGCTGTTTTCAGCTGTGCTGCACCACTGGCGATCCTCTTGATAGAGGAAGAAAATGCACAGCAACAGGGTGAAGACCACCCACCACAAGTTGTGCATGAAGAGGCACCCCCCCCAGCAGAGACCAGTAGCAGAAGCAATAGGCCATCTCCAGCAGCAGCAGAGGCATGGGTGGCTTCGTAGGCGGGAAGAACAGCCACGTCTCCCTCGCCTCTTTCATATTCAGAGGCTGTTGCGAGGCCAGAGGGAAGATCTAGTGGTCAGGTTATACTACCTCAGTTCTGCTGACATCGCAGAATTTTATGATGAGCTCAGGGCCGATTTGGAGCCCCTGACTGCTAGATCATGAGCCATCCCTGGCATCTGCAAGCTGCTCTCTGTCCTGCACTTTCTGGGATCTGGCAACTTTCAGCCCTCTGTGGCTGCCATAGGAGAACTATCTCCATCCTCATTTTCAAAGTGTCTCCACCAGGCAGGGCCAGATTAAACGTGCCTAGGGCTAGGGACAAAACGAGAGTGCAAACTAAAGCCGCTAAGAAGAAAAAAGATAAGTGCAGTGCTTTAGTAAAACATTTTTAAAAATGTTTACTTAATTTATTGAAGCACACTAATATACTATTGAAAAAATATAAAACAGAAATAAAAAATAAATATATAGCTATGAGCTTAAGGACTGCAATTATTGAAGAATACTGCATCTATCTGAATATCCTTAAGGCTTATTTAAAATATTAAACAAAAATATATATATGGTGAACAAATAAGATTGAATAGTGTAACCCCTCCCTCTTTGAAACTCACTATTTTCAGTCTCTTGAGAGGGAAAAGTTAAACATAAACTCTAAAATTACCTTTAAAAAAATTTACAAGAAATAAGAGTTTTTGTTATTTTATTATTACAATTCTAAAAGATATATATCCAAATAACTTTAACATAAAATCCCAAATAAACTTTTCCTCATAGAATTTAGTCCTTTCAAAAGATTTTTGTCACAGATTTCAAATGTAAATTTTCTCACAAGACTCCGTTGTTTATTTTACACAGCCGTTGGGTACCAGCGCTTGTTTTTTCTTCCTTTGAGATTCAGTTTTGATCAACAGCAAACCTACTTCCTAACTTAAAGAAATCAAAAGGAGCAAAACCCTAACACCCTGAAAAATATGTTTGTTGCTTTAATTTTCTCTAATTACCCATAGAAAAGAAAAAATAATTGAAATTCCCTAACTTTTCCAACCCTGATGTATTTTAAACTATTCTCAAACAAACCCCAGACCAACCTGTCTTTCAAACTGAACTCTTGCCAACTCTTTTTTTTCTCTCTCTGGCAGTTATAGAATTCTGACCTGCACTGCTCACTGCTACGTGATCTCATCAGACCTGATGCAGACATAAACATTCCAGAATTCTCACTCTCAGGCAGGCAAATACAGCATTAAATTACCCAGCTAACAAACAAAACTTTTCACTTCAAAATAAAAACTTCTATCAGATCTTCTGCCCTATAAGCTATAACATATTATAAACTTATTTTTGTAACCCATGGTTACAATAGGTTTATTATTGGTGGTGAAACACTTTGATGCAATTAAAATACACGCTAGCCAGACTGGTTATTCTTATTTTCGGTCATATTATTATTGCTATGTTATTAACAAAATTGCAAGTTTTATGTTAAGTTTTATGTTAAGTGTCGCAGGTGAAATCTCTTCATAAAGGTGGTTAATTAATCCCAATAAATAAATGATAAGTTATTGAACCTCAGTCTGGAAAATAAGTTATTGTTGTGTGTTCAACTTGAAACAATATAGTTTTGACCTCCTTAATTGAAGCCTTAAATAAATTAATCTAACTCCTCAGCTAGTCATATTGCAGTTGGGAACTCAGCTAGGACAATCCTTGGTGTTTATTCCCTTATGCTGCTTTCAGGGTAGTTTCACCCCTGTTAGGACATAAAAAGAGAATATCTCCTGTTAATGACACCTGGGTCACACTTATGAAAAAAAAAAAGCTTAAAGGTACAATCATATTTATTTGCTTGCAATTATTTTTAAATCAAGCAGAGTATGAATGAGCAGGACCCTATGCCCATGAATCTGCTGCTATTATAAACTTTCTTCAAACTGGATGAGTCACATGGGGTCAGATACCTCCCAAAAGGGACAACAGAAGAGTCAGAGCCAGAGACAGCAGCCCTCTGCTACTGGGAGTTGATCCAGCTGCAAATTCTAGGAGGAATGGTGGGGTGAATATCAGGAAATGGTCTGTTCTTCTCCCCATAAGCTACTTTGGGTCCCGGGGAGTAGTTAATGTCATGATAACCTGCCTATGTTGCTACCTACTAAACTCCAGCCACAGGCAATTGATCTACCCCAAGGGGCAAGTGCACCAGGAGCAAGCAAGAGAAATGGATCCTACTTAATATTTATGGATTGTTGAGAGCATTTTGGTTTCCTGGACCATGGGATGATTTTCCAAGGACTGCTGAGCAGGGATGGTGTTGTGACGGTGCCAGGAATAAGCCTAGTGCTGGCAACCCAGCTCTTGCCCCAGGCGCAAGTATTAGTTGCCCAACAGGGCCTGGACCTGTTGGGCCGCCGCGTGAGTGGACTGCTGGGCGCGATGGACCTCGGGTCTGACCCAGCGGAGGCAATGCTTATGTTCTTATGTTCTTAGTTCTCTTTGGAGGACCACTCTGGAATCAGTACAGCAGAGAAAAAGAAAAGAAACAAAAAAACCTTCCACCAATAATTGTAGTTCCAAGTTTTAATATCCAGTTCACCTTGCACTGGTTCTAATGATGATGCTTGGAAGGAAAATTATTACAAACAAAAGTTCTCTTTTACAGCAAGTCCTTGATTCAATCAGGATGGAAAAAAAAATACCCCAAAACATTTCCTTTTTAAACAGGGTTCCTTTCTCACAGTTCTGCTACCATGTTTTGCATAGTTCTGGGCAGCATTCTGGTTTCAAGAACTTATATACAAGAGCCCCTGTGGACCAGCCAACCCTGGGCTTTAGCTCCACACCTTTTTAGGCTTGGCACAATTATTGTATTGCCCACTGTTTCTTCAGGAAGTTCTCCTCACCTGACTACCTGAATTATAAATACCTCCACTGACCCTTCTTATTTCTGGGCAGTGGGCTAGGAACCATCCGCCCTTGTTTTAATGGTCTAAGATTCCCCTCTCAAAAGTTCCCACTATCAGGGATGTGAAATGACAGGTCACTGAATCAACTTAGGGCTTTATTTCTCCTTCTAACATTAGTTAGCATTAGACCATCCCCCACTCATTATGCTTTGCTTGCATACAGGGATTCTGGTTTAATTTCTGCAATTAGGCAATCCTCACATTCACACATCAAACTCTCATTCATTATACAGTCCCTGAAAAGGAATTAGGTCCCAATTACTGCCCCACACTCTTTTTGTCTCTGTCTGTCATTTGTAAGACAGATGCATCTGGGGACATATCTTAAAGACAAGAAATCATCTTCCAAACATGTCCAGTTTATTGTCAGCTTTACATCCCTTTTATATCATTTTACATGAATCAGTGTTGTCAGCATGTGACGTAAATACAAACCATATATGGACACAGGTCACATGAAACTTTAAAAGAAATCAGCATTTTTCTATCTAAAGACTGAAGTCCAGAGGGTCAGCAGAGCCTTGGTCAGCAGAGCCTTTTATCTAAAGCTGCAAGATAACACACATCTTTTCAAACATGAAATGGCCTTGTAGTATTTCAGCAAGAGAAGGAAAAACAAACAGGGTCTGGTTTTCTTACAGCTTCAAACATAGCCTTAAGGAAAACTACCAAGGTACATGATACGTGTCCCTTCAGTCCCGCATAAGGACAGAAATGTTTAAGTATTTTAGACCATTGTTATAGAACAAACTTTTATTCCCTTCCCCTTACAGTACCTTACTGACTCATGCTACATATTGACTAGGGCTTCTGGGCTGCACTCCATTTCATCCCCCTAAGAGACATATCCCTCTACTTCCATAAGAGACTCCTCACTCGCTGAAGCTGGGTACAAGCTATCTTCTGGAACAGCATTTGGCCAACCCTGCTCAAGGAGCTTTTCCCTTTCAATTAGCCTCTGCTTGGAAAGCAAAGTTTTGTCAGCATGGTGGTGCTGTGGGACAGGAGGTTTCTTAGCAGAAGGCAGTAAGACAGAGCTTCTAGCCTTCAGTTCCCTGTTCTGTGTGGAACATCCTTCCCTCCAGGTTCCTGATTATCTGTGTATGTGTTCAGCTGGCCTTGATTTATCCTGCTGTGTAATTTTCACTTGGGCTCTAACCATGTTCTGCCTGTCAGCTCCACCCCTTTCCTTAACCCTTGCTGTGTCAGATTGCCTGACCAGAGTTTTAACTAGAGAATTAACAGATGGTTTATAAAAGGAATTATAACACTGGGAACAGAGTTAATGGATAGCTTCCTTGGCTTAGGAATAGGCACATTTTCTTTAGTGGCAAGGTTTAAAGCAGGTTTTGAACCCATGACAGGAGCATCCCTGTCACAGTGTGCATCTATCAAAGAAGGGAAGAAGTGTCTTTGGCATCAGGCTGGCTAATCTACTGAAGAGGGCTTTAAACTAGATGTGATTTAAACTAGGGTGATCAAAACCCCTGGATGAGTATGAGCCCTCAGGTAAGTAAATCACTGAATACGGATGGGAAAAGGGGGCAATGTCTGGAAAGCAGTATATACTAATGCTTGAAGGCCGAAGGCCCTGATTGGCTCAAAATGGCAAATTTGAGTTCCCACTGTATCCCAATATGTATTGGGAGGGGGAAGCCCCGTTATTTGTAGCACGTGGGCCCTGTAGATAGGAGGGAATGAGCTTCTTCCCTCATGCAGGTTGATCTTCTGAAGGTACGTGGGGGGGAGTCTGGGAATGTGAGAGGAGGCCCAGGAATGTTGGGGGATATGGGGGGGGGGGCGGAGATGTCAGGCCATGTTGGAAGAGGATGCAGGAGGATCCAGGGTGTTGGGAGGATGTGGGGGATATCAGGAGGATTTCAAGGATGTCGGGGATGTCAGGGGGAGGTCCGGGATGTCGGGGGGAAGGGGTGTAGGACTCTACAGCTCAGCTGATCCTAGCAGAGGAAATCTCCTTCAACTGGGCTGCAAGGAATCCCCCGAAACCGTTCAGATGATGGGGATGCCTTCTGCTGCGATCAGCTGATGGGAAGCCTATGGGTGGGGTTTTTTTTACCTCTTTGTGGGGTGGGAGGAGGTCTAAAACGTGACCACTGGGGGAGTAAAGAGAGGGGGCATACCTTAAATCCTCCAGTGGTCTTCTTGTCAGTTTGGGCACCTTTGTGGAACTTAGACGCAACTCATACAGGTCTAACTGCTGACATCTAAGGCCTAGAGATTCATTAAACCTTCAAACCGTGTGCGATCCGTTTCCATTTGCATGCTGGCCGACCAATTCAGTAAAGGCTTGCATGCAAATGGGGACGATCGTTAAGACGCCCCCCCTACCCATGGCCAGAGCGATCCCCACTCATGCGCACACCCTGACAGTAGTGACAGGAGAAGCAGCCTCCTGTCACTGCTGTCAGGACTCAGCCCAGCCCAGATCTCTCTTGCCTGCTCCTGGACTCTCCTGCTCTCTGCTGCCGTTCCCTGCAGTGCAAGCCCGTGGTTTTAAAGTAGGCCTGTACAGCGGAGAACGGCGGCAGAGAGCAGGAGAGTCCAGGAGCAGGCAAGAGAGATCTGCCTGACCCCCCCTCCCAGGCCCCGATCTCTCCTGCCTGCCCTGCTCTGCTCTGCTGCCCCCCCCCCCCACCCACCCCGGAGAAAAAAGCAGGAGGGATGCCAACTCCCTCCTGCTATCAGCGTTAAAAAGAAAAAAAAAAAAGAGAAGAAGCAGCGCAGCACGGCATTCCCTCCCTCCCGGCACGGCCCGACCCGACACCAAAGTTGGGAGTATGAGGGGTTCTCAGTCCCTCCTGCTCCTAGGCCTCCCTTTGGAGGGGCCGGGGCACCTCAGCCAATCAGGGACTTCCTTAGGGAGGAGTTTAAGGAAGTCCTTGATTGGCCATTTTGCATGTGGTTTTACTAATTTGCATGGGACAATCGGGATTGGATCGCTACAGGCGTTAGTGAATACTGCAGGAGGGAAATCTGGTCATAAAGAGCTCGCAAACTGATCGGTACACGATCGGTTTGCTTAGTGAATCTAGCCCTAAGTTCCCTCTAGGAAAGCTTTGATTATGGCTGGGTATGTCCAGGTCGAAGCCCACCCAATACCCGCCCATAACACACCTCCCAACATGACCCTTTGCTCTCTGTATGCATAGTAGCTTTTTTTTTTTTTTTTAAATCTTTATTATTTTTTAAATATTAACAGTGCCTTACAAAGAATTTAAACATAAACGAATCAGGAAAAGCACTTTAAATATACAAACATTTTGAAAACAATCATTTTATCCCCCCCCCCTTTTACCAATAAAAGTAGAAACACCTATATAATTTCATTAAATAATAATGCTTTCCCCCTCCCTCCCACCCTGGATGTGTAAAGAAATCAACCTGTTCTGTCTTGGGAAGCTTGTAAAAAAAATTAAAAAAGGTATCACTTTATTTTTCTTTCTTTTGTTTTATTTATATTAAATAATTTTATGTGCAGGGCTCACAAATACAGTACCCAAGCAGGATAAGAACCCTATGACATAAAGACGACTTTGAATAAAAAGAAAAACAGAAGGGAACCTGAATCAACCATGAGACTAAAAGTAGGACAGGGGAATATTCTTAAACGCCTTTCTGCCTCAGAAGATACTTGCATGAAGCCAGCCTGTTTAGCATTAGAATTTATGGGATCTAAATAAAGCTCAACCCATGTCTGGCTGACCACAGACGTGTCACTGCCTGCAATCTCTGACCACAGGGCCCGAACGTCTGTGCAGAGCTCTTTAAATGATCGGGGTGTGGTTTACTTGGCAGGCAGAGATTTCTGCTTCGAAACCGAATGCTTTTGACAATCAGATGCTGCATAATGTACCTTCTGGGCTCCCATAGCAAAGGCTGAGCCCACCCAGACTCATTGCATCCCCCTCTTAGCTGATCGAAAGAGAGTAGAGATGAGCGGAGATTATGGGGCAGGCGTGCTTGCTGGTGCTGGCTATAGATTTTCTGGCTAGGTCTTTTGATGTGCAGGAATGAGGCCGAAAATGCCCTCCTGTCTCTGTGAAATAGAATAACAGATTCTGCTTTGGACATTTTGCGGGTTTTGTAGTTTCTTCTACCCTCTTCTTACTGGACTTCTGGAAGGAGGTAGTATTTGCTGTTTTCGAGGCAGGCGTTGGAAGGATGCAATGTCCCCGTGCCCAGAAGTACACTGGCATCTCCCTCCCCGCCTAATGCCCTCTGCCTCTGTTGGCCACGGAGTTCCTGCAGCTGCCAGTCTTTCCTCTAGTCGTCTCCCTGCTGGCAGGGGAGTGATGTGAGAGGTTCTCCTGGAGCAGGAGGTGCTGCTGCACTGAGCTCAGCATGGCCAGGGCTCTGAAAGAGGATGCTTGCTGGATGCCAGGTTCCTGGAGGTAAGAGCAGAGACAGGGGGAGCTGATCGCAGATTGGGGGCAGCTACAGTGTAACCTTGCTTTTTGGGTATGAGGGACTGGGTTGGTTGGAAGATATGGGTGTCCTAGGTGAATCTTCAAGCTTCTTCAACCCCCCCCCCCCCCCGAATTTTGATAATAAAACTAAACAATTCTGTAAAAATGCAGAATTGATTGTAATTGTATTAAATATTAAGGGGGTCCTTTAGCAAAACTGCAGTAAAAAGTGGCCTAAACACCTTTGCATGGGTCATTCCTGTGTGCTAAGGCCATTTTATTGTAGGAGTAAAATGGTTGATTTTTCTATATTCTGTATAAATGACCATTAAATACACATGAGCCTCTGTCACCATGCACTAATTAGTGTGTAGCAGTGTAGTACAGAGCATGCCGTTCTCTGGCCCACAGCTAAAAAAATACTTTTTTTTTTTTGCACCGACCCCAAAATTACAGTGGGATGCCTGAGCGCGCCTTGCGATAAGGCAATTTTTGCTGTTTATGGTAAGCATGCATTAGTGCTTACTGCAGCTTAGTAGAAGGACCCCTAAACTACACTTTCTGTGTGTTTGTGTGTGAGTGCATG
Source organism: Geotrypetes seraphini (assembly GCF_902459505.1). Taxonomy (NCBI): domain Eukaryota; kingdom Metazoa; phylum Chordata; class Amphibia; order Gymnophiona; family Dermophiidae; genus Geotrypetes; species Geotrypetes seraphini. Next base: position 94,988,466 of record NC_047095.1, on the reverse strand, counting down.
CTATCCCTGCAGGTTAAAGAATGTGCTGTTGGTGTTTTTTTAGTCTCTGTGACAGCATCTATTGTTTTGCTGCCCCTCAGAAACTGCTGCCCTAGGCAGCCATCTAGTCTTGCCTAATATTTGAACCAGCCATTCTGTGTGTGTGTGTGTGTGTCCAGCATATGTGTGTGTGAGAGAGAGAGGGTAATATGCAGGATCTGTACTTTGCTGTGGTAAAATTTTGCTTTTTATTTAAGTATTTCAGCTACTTTTGAACAAGCAGGTCTGAACCTGCAGTTGTTTTGAGGTGGAATTTTAATTGGTTTCCTCTCTAGCTCAGTTGTGACTAGAGGTCTGCACGGGAACGGGGATCGCAGGAATCCCCCCCTTAACCCACGGGATTCCCATGGGGACCCCCCCTCTGGCCCACGGGACTCCCACGGGGACCCCCCTCTAGCCAATGGGACTCCCACGGGGATGGAAGGCTTTGGAAGCAGGGTTCGTCCATATAATATAAACCCAGTCTGGCTTCAGACCTCTGTTTAGCACTGAGACGGCGATTGCAGCGACCCTAGAATACTTACGCAACTAATTCAGCAAGGGCCACAATGCCTTAATCATGCAATTTGACATGAGCTCGGCCTTCGACCTGGTGGATCACAAAAAATTGCTACAATGCTTAGACGCAATCTGCATCGGAGGTGAGGTATTCGACTGGTTCCGAGGATTCCTTATGACCCGCACCTATCAAGTACGCTTCAACTGCAATCTCTCTAAAACATGGAGAAACCCATCAGGCGTTCCACAGGGGTCTCCATTATCCCCACTACTCTTTAACGTCTATATATCATCACTAGGCATGCAGCTGGCCCAACGGGGTATAAAAGTATTCAGTTATGCGGATGACTTCACAATCATTATCCCGTTTAATACGTCACCCTCCGAAATCATCCCCACGGCAACAGAAGCGCTAAACCTGATGGAACAATGGACCACAGAATTCAAACTGAAGCTTAATTCAGATAAAACTAAATTCTTCATAGCCTCGCCACACCCACCTATCACCACAACACCACTACGCATTAACAATCTTAACTACCCTATTCAACCTACAATGAAGGTTCTGGGGGTAATACTGGATCAAGGTCTAACTATGAAAGACCATGTGGACTCCCTAGTCAGAAAGGGGTTTTTTACTCTCTGGAAACTTAGGTCCATTAGAGCATACTTCGACGCTTCAGCATTCAGAATTCTGGTACAATCCCTAATACTAAGCCACCTTGATTATTGCAACATTACCCATCTGGCAATCACCCGGAAGCAAATGCAGAGACTTCAACTGATCCAAAATGCAGCAGTCAGGTTTATCTTCAGACTGAAAAAATCCGATCATATAACCCCTTCCTACCGACTCCTGCATTGGCTGCCAATGGAGGCACGTACGAAGTTCAAACTGGGATGTCTCTGCTTCAAGGTATTATCCGGTCTAGCCCCTAAATATATAACAGATCTCTTCTCATTCCCAACCAACAGACATGAGAGAAGAGCACACCAGAAATTCGTTTCCCCACCAGCCAGAGGATGCAAATATAAGAGACACCATCAACAACTTCTATCATACCAAGCAGCCTTATGGGGCAAAGACTTGGAAAAACTAATTACACACTCAAACAATTATGGTGAATTTAGGAAACACCTAAAAACATACCTGTTCTCGAAATACCTAGGTAACGAATCAGGACAATAGCCCCCATCGCAATCCCTCCCCAATTTAGATCTTGTAAACTGTTAACCTCTAATCTCTAACTATGAATGTTCCTCACAATTTATGGAATTTTTCTAATTCATTGTAAACCGCATGGAACTTCACGGTCCTGCAATATATAAACTGTTGTTATTATTTTTATTGTTGCTACTATCAGATATTCACCGCTACACTCTGTAATTCGATGTCTGTGCAATTTATCTTCATTGTAAACCACCTAGAAGTCGCAAGATTGTTGGCGGTATATAAGAATAAAGTTATTATTATTATTATTATTATTATAATATAATGGACATGTCAGCCTTAGTAAAAGAGGGGGTTTATAAGTTAATTACCTGAACAGAAAACAAAAAAAGGGTTCCACCAAAGAGATTCCACAAGGAAAGCAGCAGCGCAAACACAAAAGAAACAGTGGAATTGATGATCCTGTCAGAAGTAATTTCTGCTTTTTATGGGGACGGGCGGGGATGGAGGTAATTCCTTGCGGGGATGAGTGGGAACGGAGAGGATCCTGGCGGGGACGGGCAGGGATAGGTGGGATTTCTGTCCCCGTGCAACTCTCTAGTTGTAACTTCAGCTCACAGTGTGTCAGAAGCTGTCAGCAAAGATAAATGCCTGTTAAAGGACAAATGGACTTGGGGTATGGTTTTCACTGGGAGTCCCGTGGGCAGACTAGCTCCAGGGCTAGTGCCATGCTGGACGTCTCAGAGTTGGTGTTGCACTGGGAGAATCTGCTTTCTTTGGGCAAGACACTTTATCTCATTTTGCTTTAGATATCCGCTTTGTAAGATCTTTTGGTAAGGAATTTATTGGGCTTGAAGTCTGCAAAAGTTTAAGCCATCATGAGTATTACTTGGCAAGTCAGTCTAAAAACCTAAATATTGACACTAAATGCTCCCTGTAGCATTTGAGTGGCAGAGCAAATGTGAACTTGAGCAGGTATGAATTCCAAGAAGTGAGTCAGCCCTGTTGTTATGTTAACAGACTGCACTACATCCCTTAAAAACACAGGAAATGCTAGAGGAAGGGCAGGTAACGGGATGTGCATTGCCTCTGGAAGTAATTTGGTTAAGGGCTGAACGCTTTTCTTTGGCTTAGTAAATAGGCTCCTTGTATTTTATTAAATGCTTTAAATGTTACAATAACGTTTAACAAACTGAACAGATCCACACAGCAGATTGTACAAGCTTCCTTTGTACTCCAGCATAAAGATCAAGTTAGTGAGTTTTCTTAAAAAGGAAAAAAAAGTACCATAGATGAAGAGTACCATAGATGAAGAGAAGGGTAAGAGATGATGTAAGATAGTCATAAAAGAAAAAATTTCAAAACATATATCCAACCAATATGGTAAATTTTATAAAGGGAGACCATAGCACTTCATATTTTATCTTTCCTTATATACCCCAAGAGGATCCTAAGTGGTTTACATTGAATGATGGTCAGGTACTCTAAGGGCCTGATTCTAAAAATGGCATCCTGATTTTAGGCAGTGGTTCGCATCCTACTGTCGTCTAAAAATTGATGGGGCGAAGGATGTCTACAATGTAGGCATTGTTCGCTCACGTGTGGAGATGTCTAGGCATGCCTGTGGATGCCTAAGGCTGGAATTGGCATGGTTAATGCCAGAAGTGGCCTTAAGCATCCGTAGGCATGCCTAGGCATTTCTCATAGGCGGGAGTCAGATGCCTTAAATGCAGGCCTGTAAAATGCTGGCCCGCACTTAAGGCATCTGCAGAAGAAAATAGACGCAATTCTGGACGCAGTGCCTACTGGTGATTGACATGTGGTAGGCACCCGTTTTGCAGGCGCCGTTTCTAGAATCAGGCTGTAAGGTTCAAATTCTGTAGCCGGCGCCTAATGTTAGGCACCTATTTCGGAGGCGCCCATCTAGAAAGGTGCCTATCTAAATTGATTAAGCTTTTAGAAAAGCTCGATTAAGCTTTTTAATCAGCAATAAAGGTACTCATTGACTTACGACCTATTCAAGTTACGACTGTTCGACTTTATGACGCGTTTACTACAGTTTCCCCCACCAGCTATTAGCAGCCCCAGTCTCCTGCACTCCCAAGTCTCGCTACACAGCAGTAATAATATAAAGAGGAGGTGCCACAACGAATGTTCACCACAAAGGGATTGTGCTGTGCTTGACTTAGAAAGTAAGAAAATGTTGATAAAATATTACTTTAAGATGATTACAATATCATTACCCAGTCTAATACAGTATTCTTACCTTAGTCTAACATAGGCCGGAACCAATTACGGTCGTAAGTCGACGAGTATCTGTAATTGAAACTTAGGTGCTTATCAAGAAAGAGCGATTCTGCAACAAGATGCCTCTAAAAATTTAGGCGGCCTTTAAAAAAATAGGCGCTATGCACGTAGGGCGTGGGCATGGCTACATGTTAGGCACCTTGTTTCAGAATCGCTGCTCTTAAACGTGCTTAAGTGCTCTGCTAGGCGCCTAACTTTTAGTTGTGCCTAGAGATTGGGCGCCTCCAAAATAGGTTCCCTCAGCGTGATTCATTAAACAGCACCCAATTTTACTTGAATTGCGCTGAACAGTGCCTAATTAGGCCTTATAAAATTTGCCCTTAAGTGTTTTCTCTATCTGTCCTGGTGGGCTCATAATCTAACTGTAGATGGACTTTCCCAGAGTCACATAGAGCAGGCTGGGATCAAACTCATAGTCTTAGAGTACTGAGGCTGTAGCTTTAACCACTAGGCCACTCCTATATGAGGATAAAGCCCAAGGAACATTTCAGAAATATACCATATCTCCTACAGCCAATCAGCATATGGCAGAGAATGAATGCATCTCCATTTGAAAGAAATCAGCAACTTTACCACTAACAGCAAAAAGTTTAGAGATACGATTTGTTAAATTCAGATTTCTGCGGTGAGCATTAAGCTATAGTAAGGAAAGCATATACCGGTAATCCTGGGGTTAGCCTCCTACTTTGTTTTTTGCAAATAACATCTGCTATTATAGAGGTCCTTTCACTAAGTTGCAGTAAAAGTTGGCTTTAATGCACCCTTACACGGGTTTTTCCTGCGTGCTAAGGCCTTTATGACTGCAGCTGGGAAAAGGAAGATTTTCAGTTTGTTCCATTAACGTCCATGCAGTAATGTTGGCATTAGCACATGGCTGTTAAAAATTATTAGTGCATGAGCACTTACCAATACCTGTTTTGAAGGCAGTAAGGACTCATGCGCTAATCCTAAGAGCTGCAACTTTTTTTTTTTAACTTTTACTAGCCCAGCGAGCCCATGATTTTAACCTGCTTTTAACCCGCGGGTTAAAACCAGGGGCTCGCAGTGCGGGGAAGGGCAGGAGAGTCAGGGTGGCAGGAGAGATTTGGGCTGAGAGCAGGGCGGCTATTCGGGGCGGCAGGCAGGAGAGATTTGGGCCGAGAGCAGGTGGGCCAGTCAGGGCTTCAGGCAGGAGAGATTCAATGCAAGAGCAGGGCGGCCAGAGCATCCGATCGGGGCAGACAGTAGCAGGAGATCTTCAGGGCTTCTGACAGCTTTTTTAAAATTTTTTTATTTTAATCGGGGCAGACAGGAGCAGGAGATCGGGGCAGAGAGCAGATCAGGGCAGAAAAGGAGGGCAGAGAGCATGGCGGCAGAAGGCAAGGCAGTCAGAAAGGACCTCAGCGACTGGTCCTCAGCAGTCGTTTATTTTGGATCAGCCAGCCCAGTCGGTGTTGCTTTTTAATTTTAGTGAATCACGTCCTTCATGCTTTGCATGCCCATTCCCCTCATTTGCATATTTTATATTCAGTTTCAGTTTACTGTGGTGGTTTATCACTGCGATTTTACGCGCCACTCTGCTTGTTTCAAGCCATTTTCAGTTTTTATGCTCAAAGACACGTACATTATTGTGCTCATATTTTTATCTTTGTACCCTACATCATCCGGACCCCTGAGGAAGGCGGTCTCGACGAAACACGTACCGTGTAGGGTCCATCAGGACAATCATACGTGTATTACTAATTCAGACTTTTATTTGTATTTTTATTGTGAAGAGCAAATAAAATCATATTTCATGACATCCATATCCACAGTCTTTTGTTTTTATCTTGGGAAAGTCCAAATACAAGCACTTGCTCTCCTGGTCTGAACAATACTTGCTTCAGTATTCTTATCCAGGTAAGAGTATTTCATTGAAGTTATTACTCCATAACTTTCTTTCAACATATAAAAGTTCAAAGGCAAAAGAAATCAGCTCAGCTCTTCCCTGAAGCAGGGCAAGAGAGTGTGTGGCGCAGTAGTTGAAGCTACAGCTTCAGCACCCTGGGGTTGTGGGATCAAACCCTGCGCTACTCCTTGTGACCCTGGGCAAGTCACTCAGTCCTCCATAGCCCCAGGTACATGAGATAAATTGTGAGCCCACCGGGACAGATAGGGAAAATGCTTGAGTACCTGATTGTAAAAAATCGCTTAGATAATCTTGATAGGCGGTATATAAAATCCTAATAAACTTGAACTTGAAACTTGAAGCAAAACTGAAGCTTCAGAGCTTGGGCTAGATTCACTAACCCTCCGATCCATATCCGATTTGTGTGCGATTGGAGGCAGGCCAACCGATTCGCCAACCATCTGCATGCAAATGGGGGCGTTTGGAGGCACGCCCCCAACCGACTGCACAGATCGGATTCAGCCCTGACAGTAATGACAGGAGAAGCAGCCTCCTATCACTGCTGTCAGGGCTTCTGACAGCTTTTTAAAAAATTTTTTATTTTAATCAGGCAGATATTTTGCATGTATTACACATGCAAAATAACTGCTCGGTAAAAATAAAAAGCCCCCCCCCGAAGTGCCTCCTCCCTCCCCAAACCTCTAAAAAATGCCCCGCGTGACGATGCCCCGCCCCCCCCCCCCCCCCCCCCCCCGTGCCCGATGCCCCGCTGAACACAAGGCAGGAGGGAAGCCAACTCCCTCCTGCCATCTCAAACGCCACTTGGCCGGGCCGGGCCCACCTCCCTCCCCATATCTTTAGAATCATTGGGAGCAGGAGGGGTGCCCAGTCCATCCTGCTCCTCAGGCCTCCCGTGATTGTCTTCGGGAGCAGGAGGCCATGCCCTGATGCACCAGTTTAAATCTAAATTAAAAACCTTCTTATTTAAAGACGCCTTCGAGTAGTAACTACTTTTTTAAAGATGCTGTTTAATTGCAAATGTCCTTCTAAGGACAATTCAACTTCCCTTCTTTTGGTCTTTCACCCACCTCTTGTTCTTTCCATCAGTGTCTCTTTCTTATAATATTTTAGTTCGACCCCTTTTTTCCTTTTGTACAAGTTTGTCTGTTTGGTTAATTATTCCCCAAATATGTTTGTTAACTTGATTGTTTTTTTAATTGATTAATGTACACCACCTAGAAGCCTGGTTAGGCGGTATAATAAATTTTAAAATAAACTTGAAACTTAACTAAAGGGCAAGTTTACTAAGCTATGCTAAACAGAAAATGCAGTGTCAGCGTGGGCAGGGACAAGATCATGATCCCAGTGGTTCACGAATAGAGATGGGGTATGACTGGCACTGCCAGCCGGTGTGTGGGAAGTTGTAATGCTGTTATGACAGCATTGCAGAAAGTGGACACCCATTTCTTGTGTGTTTACATGCGCTGCTCCAGTACTGTGGCATGGTTTACTGCTGGAGCTGTGTCTTGAGGCTGACTTGTTAAGGTTAGGAAGACGGTTAAAGCACACTCCAAGAGCATGCTTATTCAACTCTCTGATGATTCATGTATTATTTTTAAATACTTTTGAAATCGAGGCCCTTTCTATTGTGTTATTTTTTGGCCTGTGTTTTTATGTTTAATTTGATTTTTTTTTAAATGTATTTATTTATAATTTTCAATATACATATCAAGTTTAAACTTGTACAGAAATCAAAAGTTAAGCAATTTTGTCATACATAAAAGAAAAAAAAAACCAAATTTGAAGACAGAACATAAGCTTAATTTCCGCTCAAGTCCAACATTAAGGATCCCAAATGTTACAAAAGCGAGAATTAAAGGAACAAATCATAATCTAGGAATTAGGCATAATTAGCTGAGCTTCAGGATATCTTCCACATTTGGAAAGGCTCAAAGAAGACAAATTTTTGTGAAGAATAATATATGATACATTTACATGGATGACGCAAAAAGAAAGTTGCTCCTAGAGCTAACATACCTGGTTTCAAAAGTAAAAATTTTCTACGACGTTTTTGGGTCTCTCTAGCCAAATCTGGGTACATTTGAATTTTTAAACCCAAAATGTCCTTCTGTTTGTTCTTAAAGAAAAGTCTCAGTAACCAATTTTTATCCGTGGCTAAAGCAACAATTAAAAGTAAAGTTGCAGGTACTGCTTTTTTTATCTGAAAGCTCCAATAATTTGGAAACATTTAATTGTTCTTGAGTGGTTGCTTGTTGCTGTTTTTGAGGAAGATAGTAAACTTGTGTTAATGGAGGTAAAGCCTCCTCTGGAACTTCCAAAACTTCTTGCAAATATCTTTTAAACATCTCCCTAGGAGTTACCATAGTAATCCTAGGGAAATTAACCAGCCTTAAATTGTTTCCCCTTGAAAAATTATCCAATGCCTCAAGCTTTCTTCTGAGATTAATATTATCCTTAATCAATGTATCTTGAATTTGTTTAGAGACTTTCAATTCTTGATTAATATGTCCTATAGAAGTTTTGGATTCAGTTACTTCTTTTCTTAATCTCTTTATTTCAGTCAACTGTGTTTTTATTTTTCCTTCTATTTGTTGAAACTGTGGGTTAATGATATTAGGCAGATTTGCAACCACGTCCCATATTGATTCTAGTGTCACTTCTTGGGGTTTTTGTATTTGCGATAATTGTAATATAGTATCTTTTTGCTCACCAGCTGACAATCTCTCCTGCTGGGTATCTTGGAATAATCAGTCCCCAAGTGTTGATAAGTCCTCGGTTTCCATCAGACTCTCCTGTAATTGTGGAGAGTCTGGTTCCTTGCTCTCTGCTGCTTCTTCCTTGGCCTCAGGGGTAGAGAGAGCTCCGGCTTCTGGGTACTCGCCCTCCCCCCACGGGGAGCTTATAACCTGAGGACGTGGTGGTGGTGCCCTAGTGTCGAGACTCAGCATGGTCTCCTCACCTCTGCAGTTCAGCTCCAGTGGGGACGTTACCGACGGCAACCCGATATCCTGCATCTGCCACAGTAATTCTTCTGTGTTGCCCTGAACGGCTGCTCTGGAGCGCCACGAGGCCCCAGCGGAACTCCTTCCTCTCCGTTTCGACATTTGCAGGAACTATCGAAGACTCAGAGACCAAACTGTTAGAGCGAGTTGCTACAGCGTGGTGCTCAGCCATCTTGGATCAGAAGAGTAATTTCCTTAGCCGTTTAATTTGATTTTACTATATTTGATTTTGTTGATGAATTGATAATTAAATATAGCCCCCCCCCCCACCCCTTTGTTATAGTACAGCTAGGCGACTGCCTAGTTTAAGCCTGGGACAGTGAGAATGGGGGCACATTCTCTAATTTCTTTGTTGAGAGACCAGAGCAAGCCAGCAACTTCTTATGCTCTGGTTCTTGTCCTTTATCCAAGAATCCTTGCTCTGAAGCAAGTGCTTCTGTAGTGCCAATCCCTGAGGATATGGCAGACTGATTCTTTATTTAGGTGGCTGCTGCAGGCATTGTAAGAACAGATCTGCCTGTGGATTACAGGTCAGAAGGGGAAATGGGACCTAAGACAATTTTGGAGTGGGTTTATATAATTGGCACTAAGCCTTTCCCTTTGCTTATCATAAAGCAGGAGTCTCCAAAGTCCCTCCTCAAGGGCTGAATCCAGTTGGGTTTTCAGGATTTCCCCAATGAATATGCATGAGATCTATGTGCATGTACTGCTTTCAATGCATATTCAGTGGGGAAATCCCGAAAACCCGACTGGATTCGGCCCTCGAGGAGGGTCTTTGGAGACCCCTGGGCTAGACCCCTGGGCCAGACGTCCGAGAAAACCCAGACAGACTTTGTCCGGGTTTTGGAAAGCCCCGAGCTCCAGCCACGTTTGGAGGGCCTTCAATAAGCATGCGCAAATGATGTCACACGCATCTACGCATGCTGGAGACCCTTCAGATGCGGCCCAGAGGTCGGGGAAAAAAGAGGGGCTTTTTGGGGGGGCTGGAGGCAGAATAGGGTAGACTGGAAGCAGAACAAGGCTTGGCTGAGGGCGGAATGGGGCAGGGCCATGCATCCGAGTTTGTCCGTTGTTAAATATGGTAACCCTACATAAGACGGCACTCTTTATTTTATAATAATTTTTATTAACATTTTAACAAAGAATACAGACTAGAGTGGGCCACACATGTACAGCACAACAACTCCCAACTGTTCCCCCCCTCCTCACACAGCATCACATATTCAGCAAGTAGCTACGGGCTCTGGGAGGCAAGCTATCAATCACAGGGGACCAAATCTGTCAGGCGGCCGGAGAGGCTCTCTTGACGTCCAGACGCTCCATACGTAGCAAGGCATAGACATCATTCTTTCACTCTGTCACTGAAGGGGCCTCCTGCTGGCGACGATTACGGAGAATACATTTGCGTGCCAAAAGAACCAACCGCTCGAGCAAGCGGTTGGTTACACTCTACGTGCCCAGTGTGCGAAAATTAGAAAACAGAAGAACATCCGCTTGGCATGGTAATCACTTATGCAAAAGTCCTGAAAGGTAAGTCACCACAGAAGTCCAGAAGCGCTGAACTGGCACACAAGTCCAGAACATATGATACAAAGAAGCAGGTAGGTATTAGCATTTAGGGCATTAAGGAGTCAAAGCAATACCAGCCCAAAACGCACGCTTTGGCACCACATACAAATGTAACAAAAACTTATATTGTAGTTCCTGTAAATCTGAGGATTTAGTAAGGTGGCAAGAGTTTTTCACCGGCAAGCGGAGCACCTCTCCATCTAGAAATGGATCACCCTCCGCTTCTGCATTCCAAACCGCCACTAGTTTATCAAAGTCAAAAGGTGGAACCAAATTATTCAAACTCATGTGATAAAAGGAAATATTGGCCGGAGTGGTACGAGATAAGGATAGAAGCTCCACCACAGAGTCTACTGCATCTTCATCAATGGTCTCTCGAGTTAGAGAGAGCACATAAAGCAATGTTACTTACCGTAACAGTTGTTATCCAGGGACAGCAGGCAGCTATTCTCACTAATGGGTGACGTGATCCAACGGAGCCCCGATGCGGACGCTTCTTTGAAGAAAACTCGAAGTTTCGAGTCGCCCGCACCGCACATGTGCGAGTGCCTTCCCACCCAGACAAGGGTGCGTCTCCTCAGTTCAGATAGCTAGCAGAGAAGCCAACCCAGGGGAGGTGGGTGGGACATAAGAATAGCTGCCTGCTGTCCCTGGATAACAACTGTTACGGTAAGTAACATTGCTTTATCCCAGGACAAGCAGGCAGGTATTCTCACTAATGGGTGACCTCCAAGCTAACCATAATGGGATGGAGGGCTCCAAGCTAACCATAATGGGATGGAGGGAGAGTTGGCAACTTAGGAGAATAAATTTTGCAATACTGTTTGGCCAAACTGTCCATCCCGTCTGGAGAAATGAAATAATGAGAAGTGAAGGTATGAACCGAGGACCAAATGGCAGCTTTACAAATTTCCTCCATTGGTGTCAATCTGAGGAAAGCTACAGAAGCTGCCATAGCTCTGACCTTATGGGCTGTGATTTTTCTGTCAGGGGGCAATCCAGCCTGGGCACAGCAGAATGAGATGCAAGCCGCTATCCAGTTGGAGATGGTGCGCTTGGATATAGGACGTCCCAACTTGTTCGGATCAAAGGAGATGAAAAGTTGAGGAGCAGTTCTGTGAGGTTTGGTGTGTTCTAGGTAGAAAGCCAAAGCACGCTTACAGTCCAGAGTATGAAGGGCAGATTCTCCAGGGTGAGAATGTGACTTCGGAAAGAACACTGGAAGAACAATGGATTGGTTGAGATGAAATTCTGAGACAACTTTAGACAGGAATTTCGGATGAGTGCGGAGAACCACCTTGTCATGATGGAATACTGTAAAAGGTGGGTCCGCAACCAAGGCTTGGAGCTCACTGACTCTTCGGGCAGAAGTGAGGCCAATGAGAAATACCACTTTCCAAGTGAGATACTTCAGGTGAGCCTTGTGAAGAGGTTCAAATGGAGGCTTCATAAGTTGTGAAAGGACAACGTTGAGGTCCCAGACCACTGGAGGTGGTTTGAGGGGAGGATTGACGTGGAACAGTCCTTTCATGAATCTGGAAACCACAGGATGGGCTGATAGAGGTTTCCCTTGCAGGGGCTGATGGAAGGCAGCAATTGCACTGAGATGGACTCGTATCGAAGAAGACTTGAGACCAGAATGAGATAAGTGTAAAAGATAGTCCAAAACCGAAGACAAGGAGGAGTGTTGAGGCTCCTGATGCTGAGAAACACACCAGACAGAGAATCTAGTCCATTTTTTGGTGGTAGCATTGCCTAGTAGCAGGCTTCCGTGACGCTTCCAGGATGTCCCTCACAGGTTGGAAAAACTGTAGAGGGGTTACGTTGAGAGGAACCAAGCTGTCAGGTGTAGAGACTGCAGGCTGGGGTGAAGCAGAGATCCCTGTTGCTGTGTAAGCAGAGATGGAAAAACTGGTAGAGGGTAAGGTTCCCTGCTGCCGAGTTGGAGTAGAAGGGAGTACCAAGGTTGCCTGGGCCACCGTGGCGCAATCAGGATCATGGTGGCATGGGCTGATTTCAGCTTGACTAGAGTCTTTTGGATGAGAGGAAATGGAGGAAACGCATATAGAAAGAGATTTGTCCAGTCCAGAAGAAATGCGTCTGCCTCGAGGCGCTGTGGAGTTTAGATCCTGGAGCAGAACTGAGGCAGTTTGAATTTGTGGGGGGCTGCGAAGAGGTCTATCTGAGGTGTTCCCCACAGAGCGAAGATGTGATGAAGGGGCGTGGAGTTGAGAGTCCACTCGTGAGGTTGCAGGAGGCGACTCAAGCTGTCTGCTAAGGCATTGTCTGCCTGAATGTAGATCGCTCTGAGGAAAGTGTTGTTGCGAATTGCCCAATCCCACACCTTCAGAGCTTCCTGGCAAAGGGAGGCCGATCCCGTGCCTCCCTGCTTGTTGACATAGTACATGGCGACCTGGTTGTCTGTGCAGATGAGAACAATCTGGTCGCGGAGGAGCTGCTGAAAGGCATGGAGAGCGTTGAGGATCGCCCTGAGTTCCAGGAGATTGATGTGGCACTGGCGGTCCGCGCTGGTCCAGTGGCCCTTGGTATGGAGGCCGTCCAGATGAGCCCCCCAGGCATAAGTCGGCAAGTCGGTCGTGAGGACTTTCTGATGGTGGGGGGTGTGGAATAGTAAACTGCTGGAGAGATTGGAGGATAGCATCCACCAGCGCAGAGACTGTTGTAGAGCAGGAGTGACCTGGATAGGGTACGTCAGGGGGTCGAACGTTTGGGACCACTGGGATGCCAGGGTCCATTGGGGGATCCTCAGGTGCAGTCTGGCAAATGGGATCACGTGAACTGTCGAGGCCATGTGGCCTAGCAGGACCATCATTTGTCTCGCCGGGATGGACGGGCAAGAGGACACTGAATGGCAGAGGTGAAGTAGAGCATTCATGTGTGGGGGAGGAAGAAACGCTCTGAGCTGGGTAGTATCCAGGATCGCTCCAATGAAGGGGAGAGTCCAGGAGGGTTGTAGGTGGGATTTTGGGAAGTTTATCTCGAATCCCAGATGTTGCAATAACCAAATGGTCTTCTGGGTCGCGAGGGCGACCCCCTGAGACGTGGAATCTTTGATGAGCCAGTCGTCCAGGTAAGGGAACACCTGGAGACCATGGTTTCTGAGTGCTGCAGCTACCACTACCAGGCACTTGGTGAAGACTCTGGGTGACGAGGCCAGGCCGAAGGGAAGCACTCGGTATTGGAGATGAACATGTCCCACCCTGAATCTGAGGTATTGGCGGGATGCCGGATGAATGGGAATGTGGGTGTAGGCCTCCTTCAGAACCAGAGAGCATAACCAGTCATTCTGCTCGAGGAGGGGATACAGGGATGCCAGGGTCAGCATGCAAAACTTTTTTCTTTGACCAAAAACTTGTTGAGTACCTGAGATTCAAAATGGGTCGCAGATCGGCCGTCTTCTTCGGAACAAGGAAGTACCGGGAGTAAATCCCTTTGTCTGTTGGTCCCGAGGGACCGGTTCGACAGCTCCCAGCTGTAACAAGGCCTGGGCTTCCTGAAGGAGAAGGGCGGTCTGGGTTAAGTTGGAAGGATACTCTCTTGGAGGATGTTCCCGAGGGATTTGGTGGAACTGAAGAGAGTACCCTTCTCTTACGATGGAAAGGACCCAGAGGTCGGTGGTAATGGTCGCCCATTGATGGTAAAAATGCTGGAGACGACCTCTGATGGGTGAATTGATTGAAAAAGGCAGAACGACAGAGGCTATGCCCTCTTTGAGACAGTCAAAAGGGCTGAGGAGCCTTCGGAACAGCAGATGGTTGAGGCTTTTGCTGATGTTTCTGCGGGTGCTGTTTCTTCACAGGCTGTCTGATGGGGGAGCCTGTTTTGGAGGGTAGCGCCGCTGGTATATCAACGGTGGGCGTGATTGCCGGGGGCAGGCCTGGGCTTCGGACGCAGGATGGACTGGAAGGATTTCTCATGGTCCGAGAGCTTCTTGGTTGCCGCCTCGCTGGACTCATCAAAGAGGTTGTTGCCAGCGCATGTGACATTTGCAAGCCTGTCCTGGAGTTTGGGGTCCATGTCGATGGTCCTCAGCCACGCCAGTCGTCGCATAGCTACCGAACATGCTGTGGCTCGAGCCGCGAGCTCAAAGGTGTCGTAGGAGGACTGCATCAGCTGTACTCGGAGCTGGGACAACGAGGCCAGCACCTCCTGGTACTCGAACTGGGCCCTCGGGTCCATGAAGGGCGTAAACTTCTGGAGTACAGACAAAAGGAATTCCAAATAGGTCGTGAAGTGGAAGTTGTAATTCAGAACTCTCGAGACCATCATGGAGTTCTGGTAAACTCTCCTGCCGAATCAGTCCATGGTCTTCCCCTCTCTACCAGTTGGGATGGTGGCGTAGACCTGGGAGGGGTGGGACCGCTTCAGTGAGGACTCCACCAGAAGGGACTAGTGGGAGAGCTGAGAGACGTCAAACCCTTTACGATGTACCGTGTGCTACCTGGTGTCCAATTTACCCGGCACGACGGGGATGGAATAAGGTGTCTCAAGGCATCGTGCGAAGGTCTGGTCCAGAAGCTTGTGTAAGGGAAGCTTAAGGTTCTCAGCGGGTGGTTGAGGAGATGCATATTCTCCAGGTATTCCTTCGAAAATTTGGGGGATGTCCATGCCATCACCCATCTGCCGGAGAAACGAGGAGAAGGACAGTTGATCGGCGGTTGCAGGGCCTCGGGATGGGCTAGATGAGGTCGAGGCCTCCGGAACAATTGGGGACAGGGACCGAGATGGTGAGAGAGATCCCATCGTGTCCTCGAGCTCTGGCATCAGTGGAGGCGAGTACTCTAGGTATGCTTGCTTCCGATGAAGCGAGGCATGCCTGGACGAGTGCCTTGAGGAGTGCCTCGATCGGTGATGTGGGCTGTGTCGAGAGGTTGGCCTCGATGGACGAGGTGAGAAAGTCTTCGCTGAGGCCCCCAGGTAGTGAATGGGGCTGGAAGCGATTGATCGAAGTAGGGTTGGTTGCCGTTAAGGCTCGAACCCCGTCGGGGTGATCGGCTCCAATGGGGGCAGTGGTAAAGACTCTGTTTCTTGCATCGAGTGAATCAGCTCCAACGGAGGCATTCACAAAGACTCTGCTCCTTGCATCGAGTGAATCGGCTCCAACGGAGGCACTCGCAAAGACTCTGATCCTTGCATCGGGTGAATTGGTTCCAGAGGAGGCATGGGCAAAGACTCTGCTCCTTGCATCGAGTGAATCGGCTCCAACGGAGGCACTCGCAAAGACTCTGATCCTTGCATCGGGTGAATTGGTTCCAGAGGAGGCATGGGCAAAGACTCTGCTCCTTGCAATGCATGCATTGTTGCCAGACCAGACACTCGCAGAGACTCTGCTCCCTGTTGAGAGTGTGTTCCCCGCTGAGTCACTGGAGGCGGCTCGACCTCGCGGGAGGCCTCCATATGCCCAGGCTGGATTCGGGAAAGAAGCTGAGGCCCCATCGTGGTAAGGAGCTCGATGAATTGCGTCTGGAATGAGGCCGGCAAGGATGGATCCGCATCTGAAATGGGACCACCTGCGCGGGCTTCGCGCTCCCTCGGAGTAGTGTGTGAGTGCTTGGACTTCGCCTTGGGCACTTTCAATACTACTGGGGGAATGGGTTGCTGGGCTACCTGACCTGAGGAGGTTGAGGAAGGCATCGCAGCAGGCGCTGGAGTCTGAGCCGGGATAAACAAGGCGGGCTTGATGAGACTCGGCGCCGCAGAGATGGTAGGCTGTGGGGATGCGGAAGATGTCGAAGGCGAAGGTCCCTTCGTGGTCGACGGATCCGTCGAGGACTCCATGAACAGCAATTCCCACAGGACGCAACGGCGCTTGAAAGCACGTGCGGTGAGTGTGGAGCAAGGCCAGCACGATTTCGGGAGATGTTCAGGCCCGAGACACCGAACACAGTGTCGATGAGGGTCCGTTAGTGAAATCGCACGCTGGCACTTGTCACACTTTTTAAAACCAGTAATAGGCCGGGACATAGGCCGAAAAAGCTCCGCCGCGAGATCGAAGCCGCGGGGCTGCAGCCATGTGGCCTTCCCGGTCGAACGGAATAAAGAAATTTTTTTTTTTTAACAATAAAACGACGAAAATCATCGATTAAGATCAATTAAAACCAAAACCGTAGATTAGAAGGCACAAGTGAAGAAAACTTCACGCAGAGAGTCGAAGACGGACTTCTCGGCTCCGCGGAAAAGTAAGAACTGAGGAGACGCACCCTGTTCTGGGCAAGAAGGCACTCGTGCATGCGCGGTGCGGGCGACTCGAAACTTCGAGTTTTCTTCAAAGAAGCGTCCGCATCGGGGCTCCGTTGGATCACGTCACCCATTAGTGAGAACACCTGCCTGCTTGTCCTGGGATAATGACGTACCTGTCCATAAGCCAGCCAATTTTGGTTATCCAGTTGCAAATCAGTAAGAGATTGCATGGCACCCTCCTCTGTGACCAGGTCTATGACAAAGTGCAACCCACGTCTGAAGAACAAACAGCCATTTCAGAAACAGCACCATTTTATAAAGCCAGCAGATACCGCTTAGAAAGATCAGGATCCAAATTTAAATTGCCCACTAAAGGGAGCAAGCAGGTAGAATGAGGAGATTGCCAAAGTTGTTTACAAATCCAATGTCATACCTGTCGCATAGACTTCAAAATTGGGTGTTGGCGAGCTGGCAGAATTCTGTAAAGCGTCCTAGAATGTAATAATAATAATAACTTTATTCTTTTATACCGCCATAACTAAAAGTTCTAGGTGGTTTAAACTAAAAAGAGCTGGACATCAGCGAAATACAATAATGCAGTAAAAATACAGATGTCTGTAAAATACAGTTTCAATAATAAAACTCTCATTAAGTAATAAAATACAGATGATTATGAAATACAGTTCCAGTAATAAACAGCAGATGCACTGGAGCAACAATTTGCCGCTCCAACTCCAAGGGCGTATAGAAGGAAGTATCCTTAATCCAGTCTACTAAATGTCTCATCAAACAAGCAACATTATAATGTCACAAGTCTGGCAAAGCCAACCCACCCCTCCCAACAGGGCAAGATAGCTGTTGTAGCATGCAGCGAGGCTTATGATTGTTCCACAGGAATTTACTGAAGGCAGCCTGAAAAAGTTGCAAGTGTTGATTAGTCAAATAGAGTGGAAAGGTCTGAAGAATAAACAGCCATTTCGGAAACAGCACCATTTTATAAAGAGCTATACGGGCCCGTAAACTCAAGGGCAGCGGTGTCCACAGGATGAATAAGTCCAAAGATTTCTGCATTAATATAGTATAATTTTCACGATACGCCTCAGCCACCCAGACAAGAAGGATAACACCCAAATACCGCATGCTATGAATCACCTTCTTAAAAGGAAAAGGAGATGTCCATTCCTCAAAAGCATAGCCCCCCACTGCCAATGCCTCAGATTTGTCCAGATTTAAGGTAAACCCTGAAACCCTCCCATGTTGCTGAATCAACTCCAACAGACGTACCACAGAAGGATAGGGCTGTGAGACACACAAAAGCAAATCATCCGCAAATGCCAAACACTTCACAGATGCACTCCCCGCCCACATTCCCTGAATGCCCCCATCAGAGCGGATACGAGCAAACAAAGGTTCCAAAAATAGTATAAAGAGCAGGGAGAATGGGGGGCATCACTTCCTCGTCCTTCTTCCCAACACAAACACCGCAGAGGACAACCCATTAACTAGAACAGTAGAATGTGGGGACTCATACAGCACCCTTACCATATCCAGAAAGGGACCCCCCATACCATAACATTCCAAAAGACAGAACAAATAGGTCCAATGCACACAATCAAACGCCTTACACACATCCAAACTCACCAACAGCCCCCCTGATGTTTTGTAGCCGCATGACCCAATACATCCACCACCCTAGTTACATTCCATACTGCCTGCCTAGCCTGAACAAAGCCCACTTGGTCCGGGTGAATTAACTCAGGCAACAGTGGAGCCAACCGCTGAGCCAGGATCTTAGCCATTAACTTTACCTCAAAATTAATGAGGGAAATAGACCGATAAGATTCCAACAGCGAGGGGTCCTTCCCAGAACAATAGTAGAAAGATTAGCATGCAATGGAAAGGACCCCCGCTGCAGAACTTGTGCAAAATATGCCTCTAAAGGCAGAGAAATATGATCCTGTAACAGTTTATAAAATTTGGCTGACAAACCATCGGGACCCGGGGTTTCTGCAAAGGGGCCTGCCAAATAGCCTCCTGAATTTCTGCTCCCCCCAAGGGGGCATGCAATCCCTGCACATCCTCTGCACCCAAAACTGGAACATTCAGGTTCGCCACATAGGACTCAATCTGAGCTGAAGGGACCACACGAGTCTGGTATAACTTCTCATAATATTGAGCAAACAAAGCCCCTATCTGCCTACCATCTGTAACCACCGTTCTCTCATGCCGTATGTCGGACGAGACAAGTGAGCCAGCAATGTAGTTGAAGTCAGCAACGTGCTCGACTTCAAGAAACGATGGGATAAACATGTGGGTTCACTCTGGGGAAATGCTTAGGGGAGGGTTCTTTGAGTGGGCAGACTTGTTGGGCTGTCGGCCCTTTTCTGCCGTCATACTCTATGTATTCTATGTAACAGTGAACTGGTACGATTCCTGAATCTATAAAAGCAATGTTTGCAGTAATAATCTGACTGAAGGAAATGTTCATGCACCTTAGAATTAAGGGACACAAATCAAGCCGAGCCATCGCTGTTCGCGTCTGGATCCAAAGTTTTTTATACCGCTCAACCTGTTTTTCCAAATAGAGCACCTCCTGCGCATATTCCCACTGTTTACGCGCCACATAGGCAATGGTCTCGCCCCGCAGTACTGCCTTAGCTGTTTCCCAAAGCAGCAATGGGTCATTCACATGCTGTACATTTTCGGCCACAAACTGTTGCCACACTGTTGCCACTTGGACACCAACAGAGCCTGAAAGTTGGAATCATGGTACAGATGACTCGGAAACTGCCACCCCCTACCTCACTCACCTACTAATACTCCCTGTAAGTCTATCCAAATCAAAGCATGATCTGACAACGTGGGACTATCAATAAACGCTTTAGTAACTCTAGAAAACACATCTTCTCCTATCAAAATGTAATCTATGCAGGACATAGAAGGATGCGTCCGCGCAACATGAGTATAATTAGAATCCAAGGGATGATGTATTCTCCACACATCTACCAAATGCAAAAGCTGTCTAAAAGAAGCAAGACCCCTCGCCGCATGCACATCCCCAGCAGAAGGCGGGCCAGTCCTATCCACCTCAGGATCCATAGCAGCATTAAAAGACCACCAAAGGGGGAGGTGCATATAAGGCTCACAAGCTGCCACAACATCCTGAAAAAACTGCAAGTCAAACCAATTAGGGGCATAGAGATTCATCAGCACCAGATCAGAGCCCTGAATATTAATATGTGCCAAAACAAATCGCCCCTGCGGATCCCGTACAGTAGCAACAACTGTGACCGGCAGAGCCTTATTGATCAAAAGGGCAACCCCCACACTATGAGTGGAGCCAGATGCGTATATCACCTCACCGGCCCACTGATGCTGCAGCTTCTCATGTTCAGCATCGGTGAGATGAGTTTTCCTGTAACCCCGCTATATGAACCCCCTGGCGATGCAACGTTTGCAAAATCTTCGAACGACAGACAGGGGAATGAATCCCATCCACATTCCAAGATTCTATCCTAACATCAGCCAGCACTACCTCCAACAAAGAAAGATGTCCCCACCTGCCGCAGAACACACCCAAAAGGGGGGCCTGGTGCCCAGCCTTTACTCAGCGCCCAGCGCCCCACCACACTGCACCCTCCACACATATTTGACCTGTCCATAGCTTCCAAAGCCTCATGCGCCCCCAGCACTCCCCAACACCAGAACCACTCCCCCAACTCCCCACCCCAACCCCAACCCCTACCCCCCAGTGCCCCCCCTCAACCCCAACCCTACACCCACACCCACTCTTGAGAGATCAACCCACGGCACCTTCTTCCCCTCATTCAATCAAAACTTAACCCGGCACTCTCACCACACAAACCTCACTGCAACATACAAGCCACAGCTACCCCCAACGCCCAGTCAAACTATCCAACAAAGAAACAAACCTCCCAAAACCAAACAGGAAGGGGGGATAGCAGGAAGGAGAGAAGCCCCCAACTGCCCCTGAGTAAGGAGCAGAAGACACATAGCACCTCCAAAAATTCAGGAACCACCAGCATAGTAAAGTCAGGGCACCGGATCAGTTGAAAGGGTCTGAATATAATCCAAGGCCCCAGACACTGTCTCAAAAAACAGCCTGGCCAGCATGATCAATTCTTAACTTAGCAGGATACAGCAGCGCAAACTTCACCCCTTTCTCTACCAGCAGCTGACACGCCGGTGCAAAAGTTTTACGTTGGGCCTGAACCAGAGCTGAATAGTCTTGAAAGCATAAAATCTTCTTATTGTTGTTGTAGATAAGCACCTTCCCTGAGCGCAAAGCAGACAAGATTGCCTGCTTATGCGCAAAATTCAAGAGTTTGAAAATAACTGGACAGGGGCGCTCCCCTGTAACTCTGCAAGGTCCAACTCGATGGGCACGTTCCACACAGAAAGGCCTGGTCAGATCTTCCAGATGTAATTCTTTAGGGATCCATGTCTGCAGGAACTCCTGCAGGTCACCAGCAGCTAAGGATTCCGGCAAGCCAATCAGACGTAGGTTATTCCTACGGGACCAGTTTTCCAGGTGGTCAACCTTTTGCTCCAAAGCAACAATATGCTGCTGCATTTGTTCTTGGGCGCTGGCCTGGTCCCAAACCTGATCCTCCAAATCGCTAGTGCGCTGTTGGTGCTCGGTGTTTTCAAGCTCCATAGAATCCAGGTGCTCGTGCGCTTCCTCCACACAGTCCAAAACGCGCTGCAACTTAGACTCCACAGCCGCCTAATCGCTGACATGATTTCCGCCGACCATGCAGAGCTTCCCAGTGGGCTGACTGGTGCAGCTGCATCGGCCATCTTGACTGTGGCCCCGCGCTGGCGATCATGGTCTTTCTGTTGGGGTCAGCTGGACTCACTCGCCGTCTGAGAAAGCGCCCTAAGCCAAACAGACATGGACCCCGGTACTCCACAACTTACTCGGGAGGGGAAGGAAGCTGAAATGGCCGGCAAATAGCGATTTTGCTAGCTGAAATCAAGGCGAAGCGACGGAGCTCAGCTTCTCAGCATCTGCCCCGATCATGGCACCATGTGATCTCCTAAGGCGGCATTCTTTTTTCCATCAATTTCCAGACACTTCCCAACTATTCTGTACAGTTCTATTCCTTTCTGGAAACTTCTGTTGCTTTACTGGTACCATACTGACATGTGCAGGAAATACTTTGGTTCACTGAGAGGGCACAGGTAGAATGGGCCTCAGGGCTGCTTATCTGCTGCTGCAAAAAACAGTTTCTTCCTATTGGCTGGCTGACATTAAAAAGAGCATCAGTAGAAACACTGACATGGGAATGAATTAGGGAACAGCACCGAGAATTCAGATAGACTTTATACTGCTGAATTTCTCATATTACAAAAATTTATTTGGGGCTCCTTTTACTAAACAGTGCTAGAGGTTTTTAGTGCAGGCCGTCAAGGTAAATGCTCCAACACTCATAGAATTCCTATGAGCCGGCCCGCACTAAAAACCTCTCGTATCATTTTTTTGTTTAACTCAGTTTTATTATATGTTGTTTCAATATATCATATATTTTTCTGTTTGCTGCTTGGATAAATGTTTTAAGTAAATTAATTAATCTTAACATTAAAATATTATTTTCTGTATTGCTGCACACATACACAAGAGAATTAAACAGAATAGAAAATAATTCACAAATATGAGTTATGCACTAATGAAAAATAAGTATTTAATCTCTTTGGAGAAGGTTGTGCTTTCACCATATAATATCCATAAAGGAGAAGTCTATCATAATATCTTTCAGGCTCTTTATATCTTATCCATAAACTTGCTGGACACCAGCCCTATCCACACAATTTAGATCCTTTCAGAGCAGCAAATGAGATCTTGCCAAGGTGCATCTGACATGTGAATTTTTATTGTCCTTCACTAGTTGCATATAGTTTTACTAGGCAAATTTTATATTTATTTCTAATAACATAGCCCCTCCTTGTTCATCTTTTGAGTATTTTCGTTGAAATATGATTTCTAAATATGATTACCAACCACTGTTATTTATTTTTAGTATTTATATACCACTTATAGCTTGAGGGGCTCATAATTGAAACTTAAATATGTCTAAAAACCCACCCAAGTTGGCACTTGGACGATCTAAAAGACAGGTCATCCAAGTGCCGATAATCGAAACAGCTTTATTGGACATATCCAGGGACATTTTAGGCCTCTGAATCCCGCTGTGCGCCCAAAGTTGAAAGGGGCATTTTTGGAGGAGTGGTTAGGACGGGATGTGGATCGACCTAGTTCCTGCTGAACCAAACGGACGCAGGTAAGGCTAGTAGTCTCAGTTAGGGCACTGGACTTTGACCTAAGGGCCGCCGCATGAGCAGACTGCTGGGCAGGATGGACCACTGGTCTGACCCAGCAGCGGCTATTCTTATGTTCTTATGATCTAGACTTAGTTGTCTTGCAGGGATAATCTGATGTTTGACGAGACTGCCTAGGCGAAACTTATATGTTGTGAATTATACCAGTGTTCTTCAACCTTTTGACACCTATGGACCGTTGGAAATAAAATAATTGTTTTGTGGACCTGCACCGGTCCGTGGACCAGCAGTTGAAGAACACTGGGCTAAGTTGTGGAAAAGGGGATAGAGGGGTATAGATAGAGGATTACTGCACAGGTCCTGGACCTGTTGAGCCGCCGCGTGCGCAGACTGCTGGGCACAATGGACCTCGGGTCTGACCCAGCGGAGGCATTGCTTATGTTCTTATGTTATGTTATGTTATCTCTGCCCCAGACCCCGCCCCCATAATAATACTAATTGTAACACCATTTCTTCCATTCATTTTTCATATATATACACACACACAATATAATCATATTAACAACACATAATGGTTAACCTCCTGCTGGGCTTCTTGCTCTTCACTGCTCCTGCCTCGAGGTCTCTCCTGTTCCTTCCTCCTTCCTCCCTAGCTCTCTACAGAGCCTCGCTTTAAGCTGAGGGAAGAAACCACTCCCCTGTAACTTCAGAGGGGGGAAGAGTTTCCTTCCCTTTGCTTGTACCGTTTCTCTCAGATAAAACTGCTTTTCTGCCTTTTGCTTCCCAGTCACTGGATAAAAAGAGAGCAGAGATTTCTGCTTTTGCTTAGACACTAACTCAGGTAAAGCAAAGCTTTCTTGTTCTGTCTCCATGTCTTCCTCACTGCTTACAGGGTAGTCAGCTGAATTACTCTCTTGGGCACTGATCTGGTCAGTCCTTCTGCACCGGGGTTTGTATGTTTTACTATATTTCCCTGTGATAAACCTCAGGGTTGCAGTAGGATTGTCACAAGATTCAATTCCACCGCTTACACGAGTTTACTATTTACCAATAAAAAACTAAGGGCTCCTTTTACTAAGGTGCGCTAGGGCTTTAATGCGCGGAATAGCACGTGCTACATTGCTGCGCACGCTAGGCCTTAACGCCAGCATTGAGCTGGCGTTAATTCTAGAGGCGTAGCATGTGGTAATTTCCTGCATGCGCTAAAAACGCTAGCACACCTTAGTAAAAGGAGCCCTAAGATCAACAGATAGCGGACCAATCAAAAGAAGAAATAACATTAGATGTAACCACAGTGCTAGAAATTTCTGATGAAATAGTTGCCAGACCAGCAACTCTTCTAATAACAGTTGCATTATCACCTGTTAAGGATTGGATAATGAAATTATTCTTTAAAAATAGATCTAAAGAATTTTGGGGTCTAAAAATACAAATATTTCCAGATGTCTTTAGAGAAATCCAGAGACGGAGGCGTCAATTCCTGATACTGAGACCTGGAGTAACCTCAATTGGAGGGATATTTTTTCTCAGTGCATAATTAGATATCAGTCCTAGAAATATGTCTTTTTTGATCCGTTTCAATTAACTTGTATTTTTTTTAATCTCTAAGACGTCTTGAAAGAGAAGGAATCACAACCTCTAATGAATAGAACCAACCGGAGGGGATACTGAGACTGCTTTACAAATCATTTTTCAATGTCCAGCTCCTTGAAAAGGGCAGCCATACATCACTAGAATTCTTGCTAGCCTCAGTAAACGATGAACTCCATCCCTACCCATTAGGTATCCTGCTACTTTACCGCCCACCCACCCCCTGGAACAAATCCTCTGAACTCGTCCTAGAGACCATAACAAGGGCCTTCCTAAAATTCCAGAGACCATTGATCATTGGCGATATTAACCTCCACCTAGATGATATCACTAACAAGGATGCAACCGATTTCAATGACTTCCTCACCTCCCTCGGTTTCACTGCCCCTCCGCCCACCCCTACCCATGATAAGGGGCATACTCTAGATATCATCAGCTTCCTCGATCTGACAGAACACAAAACTTCTGTTCAGGAAGCGAGTTGGGAAGATGTCCCCTGGTCTGATCACCTTCTTGGCTCCGTCTGCCTTTCCATTTTCATGTCCCATCTGGGCACACCTCCCCGAGCCACAAACTATATCACCTACCGCAAAAAAATCACGAGTGAACAGTTCTGGTCCCAATTTCTCAACCAACTCCCTCCTTCTCCTGACCATACCGACCCTGATTCCAACTGGCACAACTGGGTAACCCTTTCTGAATCCACTTACCGCGCTCTTGCTCCCCTCTGTACTAAACCTATCTCCCACTCCCGCAAAGCTCCCTGGTATTTTCCATATCATAGGGAATTGAAGCAGAAATGTCGAGCACTGGAGCGTAAATGGAAAAAATCAAAATCCCCTTCTGACAGACAATCCTGGAGAGACAATATCAAGTTCTATAACATGGTATTGACAAAAGCAAGAAAAAATTTCTATGGTGACAAAATCACCAGATCAAAAAACCAAACTAGTACACTGTTCAACATCTGGCGTAATTTAACCTCAAAAAATGACTCCACCTCCCCCCTCTCTCCACCATCTGCTAACGACCTAGCCAAATTTTTTAACGATAAGATAATTACCATAAGAAGCTCTTTCTCCCCAACTATCTCCTACAATTCTCTACCTCCCAACGACTCCAACCCTATCCCTGCTGATAGATCCTGGACTGTCTTCGAAATAGCCTCCGAATCCCAGATCTCTAAACTTTGTCTCAAATTGAAATCCTGCAAATGTATCCTAGATCCTTTCCCATCCTACCTTTACGATAACATTCCTGTGCAGGCCATCTCCTCCCTCACCAATCTTGTAAACGCTGCCCTACTATCTGACCTGTTTTCTACAGAAATGGGACACATTGCCTTATCCCCTCTTTTGAAAAAAGCTGATCTTGACCCCCTCCTCACCATCGAACTACCGCCCCATAGCAAATATCCCCCTCCTAACCAAACTGCTTGAGTCCATAGTCGCTACCCAGCTATCTTCTTATCTAGAGAGATTCTCCATTCTCTCCTCCTATCAACATGGCTTTAGACCCAGTTTCAGCACCGAGTCCCTCCTTGTCTCCCTAATATCAAAGGTGCAACAACTACATTCTCGAAACAAATTCGCTATTCTGTTACAATTCGACCTCTCTGCTGCTTTTGATGTCGTCCACCACGACATACTACTTTATCAACTTTCCGAGATAGGAAATGATTCCACCGTTCTTAATTGGTTTTCAAACTTCCTTCGCTCTCGCTCCTACACTGTCAACTCTAATGGCACCATGTCCACTCCTTGGTCTCCTTCTTGCGGTGTCCCTCAGGGATCACCCCTTTCCCCTATCCTTTTTAATATCTATATGTCCTCATTGAAGCTCTTCCAGCTTTCCCCCCTTGAAACAATCTACACATACGCAGACGATATCCTTGTCCTTCTTGAAACAGACCAGAACCTCACCAAACATCCTGCATAATGAGACTCCACTCTTGGTCCCTCTTGGTACAGATGAAACTAAATGAATCAAAAACAAAATTACTCTGGCTCGGCCCAAAGTTAGAACACCTGCCCACCCTCTTCGCACTGCCCTCAGGCAGTGCCTTACACCTTGAGTTCTCAAGCAAGGTCCTTGGCATCATTATCGATTCCTCTCTCTCTCTCAACGACCACCTCAACTCCTTGACAAAATCATGCTTTTTCAGCCTCCACATGCTAAGGAAAGCAAGACCCTTCTTCCGCCAAAAACATTTTGCCGTCCTTGTCCAATCCATCATCCTCTCCAAACTTGACTATTGTAATGCCATTTACCTATGCTTAACAAAAAAAAGCCTCCAAAGACTCCAGCTTATTCAGAACACGGCAGCCAAGCTGATTTTTGCAAAACGTAAATCTGACCATGTCTCCCCACTCCTGGCCAATCTTCATTGGCTCCCAGTGATTTTCAGAGTCCAATTCAAATGCTCTTGCCTGGCTTTTAAGATTATTCACAGCATCCTTCCTTCCCTAATCCCACTTTCTTTCAACTCCTCGTGCCCTGACTCCACCAGGACCGCCCATAAATTAAAACTATCCTTCCCCTCCTTACATGGTATTCTCCACGCAGGTAAACTGGGAAAATCACTTCTTTTTAAAATCACAGGTCTCTGGAATGACCTTACTATCCCGCTGCGGAACCTGAGCGCCCTCCATTTATTCCGCAAGCAACTAAAAACCTGGCTCTTCTCTAACATGTAATTTCTTTTCCCTTACTTTTCCACTCGATTTATAAACTTATGTAAACCTTTTCCTACCCTTTCTCATTTTTAAGTTCTTGTAAACCATGCCGTGGAGATGATGCGGTATATAAACTTAAGGTTTAGTTTAGTTTAGACTTTCAACCCGGCAACAGATATGACATCTTTTTCTTGCTATTTTAATATTAATCTTCTACTTTAATCACTCATTTGTAATCTTGGATTTAATTTTGAGGATTCGAGATTGATTAAGTAAAACATTTTCTTCTTTTTCAATATATTTAATATAATTTTTATTTCTTAATCAACTTTTCTGTACAAGATGTTTAATGCTTGGAATTTTGATGTAGTTCAAGATTTGTGTTTTGATTATTAGATCACTTAGGGGACTTTTACTAAACTCCAGTAAAATGTGACCTTAGCACATCCTTATCTGAGATTTCCTTCATGCTAAGGTCATTCTTACTGCAGCCAAAAATTGGCCTGTTTTCCATTTTATGAATTAATGGCCTCCCTAAGTGATCAAATCAAAACACAAATCTTGAACTACATCCTAATTGACCTAGTAATAGGGTTACCAGATTTTACTATTTTAAAATCTGGACCCATGGCCCTGTCTCCAGGCCCACTCAGTTCCACCAGCCCCGCCCCATTCTGCCCAAGTCCCACCCCATCCCCTCAACCTGTTCTCTTGCTTAGAGCATGGGAGGGCATCTGCGTATGCACAGGTGTGATGTGATGACATCACATGCATGTGTGAATGTTTGTGACGTCACTGCATTGCATCAGCACTTGTGCAGATGTCCTCCTGATGCAGTCCCGAGCTGGAAGCTTATCAAAACCCGGACAAAGTGCTGTCCGTCCTCTAAAAGTGCTGTTTGTCCTTCAAAACCCCGACAAAAGCCATCCGTTCTCTAAAAAGAGGACATGTCCAGATAAATCCAGCCGTCTGGTAACTCTACCCAGTAAGCCAATGGAGTAATATGACCCCTCAAATATGCTGGCTCAAGCAGACAGGCAGTAGGGATCTCTGTTTATTGAAACACTTTTAAGTCGCTGCAGGAAGATCTAAAACAAAGCACTGCGTAGTTGGTGCCATATAAATTCAATGCCTGAAAAAACTGCCGAAAGTTGCCCGGATACAAATAGTATCTTAGGCGTCTTAAAAGCTGCAGCCTGAAAAACTAGTAGAGAGAAATCTTTAAATGTTAGTTGGGAGTCAAATCAAACTCTTAGGCTTTTGGCACATGTACTGTAAGTAATCGCAATATCTCAGCAAGAACTTGGAACTGTAGGAAGTTCAGAAGGGAGTGCGGCCAAACCTATCCAAAGAATCTCAGTTTTACAAATATTTGGCACTACTTTATTCACTTACATCACATACTGATACAAGTTAAACTTCATTAAGAGCATTATACATGGCAAGGAATAAACAATTAAAGATTATCTGCACCCTCCCGATACAGCCCCTTAAAAAATTCCCAAAAATATTTACCATGTGGTTTGCGCATGCATGTGCAAAAACAAATGCGTAATGATTTAGTACCACCCACATTAGGTTATTTTTACTGCATTAGCCACGTGTTAGCACCTAACATAGCTAGTAAAAGGACCCTTTTGATTTCAGTAACAGTTTCTAAAAAAGCATGGGTGTAGGGAAAGGGAGCATTGTCCCCCCTCCCCAAAGATTTCTATTAGCCCTCCCCCCCCAGGCACTTAACTGGCTATGCGTTAGCAGGCTCCAGAAACCCTGAAATTCTGTGCTGGCAGTGGTGACCAAAAAAAACACTGATCATCGCTGGTCCATCCAATACTGGTTGCCATACCTTAAGAAGGACATGGCAATACTCGAGAGGGTCCAGAGGAGAGCAACAAGGATGATAAAGGGCATGGAGAACCTTTCATATGCTGAACGGTTGGACAAGCTGGGACTCTTTACTCTGGAAAAGCGGAGACTGAGAGGGGACATGATAGAGGCTTATAAAATAATGAAAGGCATAGAGAAGGTGGAGAGGGACAGATTCTTTAGACTAGCGGGGACAACAAAAACAAGAGGTCATTCAGAAAAACTGAGAGGAGACAGATTCAAAACGAATGCAAGGAAGTTCTTCTTCACTCAACGGGTGGTGGACACCTGGAACTCGCTTCCAGAAGAGGTGATAAAACAGAGAACAATAATGAGGTTCAAAAAGGGACTGGATGACTTCCTGGAAGCAAAGGGGATAGCAGAGTACAGATAGAGGGTTACTTCACTGGACATTAGGCGAACAGGGTATGGAAGTTGTAGGTTAGGAGCACTTACAGGTCATGGACCTGGGGGGCCGCCGCGGGAGCAGACTGTCGGGCACGATGGACCCCTGGTCTGACCCGGCAGGGGCAATGCTTATGTTCTTATGTTCTTATGAATATTAGGCCCATAGATTTTTCATGGTCTTTTTGATATCTTATGAAACAATTGTGTCCTTCCACCCTGTTTTTTGATTCTGCAGGTGTGACTGTCTTACCTTATAACTGTGTCCTTTTTTTTAATCTTAATTGATTTTATTAAGCATATAAAAAGTGCAACACATATACATTCAAAAATTCAATAAACAGCACTTACATACTTGCAAATTACTGAAACAATTTACCCATCCCTCCCCCCTCCCACACCTTCCTGGGGTGGCCATACAGCTAATCACCAGAAACTGGAAAAATTGGGATAGATTGAATTTTACTTTTTGGTGGGAAACAATTTGTTTATATTACCGTTATGAAAGAATGTTAGCGGAGCAATCTGGGAAAATTAGGAATTTTAAAGAAATTTGGAGTCTATTGGAGTCATTTGTTAAACACCTTAATGATTAGTATTCACCTACCAGATTTGATCTTAGTTCCATGGCACATCGTCTGAATATTTTTCCACTAAACATGGAATACCGCAGGGATCCATTCTGTCACCATTGCTTTTCAATATCTTTCTGTCGCCCCTTCTGACGGTGGGCCAATCCATAGGCTTTACCACGTTTGCTTACGCGGACGATGTGCAACTAATCCATCCCATTGATCTCAACAATACGGAAGAGGTAGCTTCCATTAACCATAAATTAGGAAAAATCAAATCATGGTTAGACTCGAATAAACTTTCTCTTAATATCAATAAATCAAAACTCATGATTTTTCATTTCAAAGAAGGAACAACACTTCAGGCTCCCCTGAAGCTCGAATCGCTCCCCATCAAAATTGTTCCTACTTTAAAATTACTAAATTTTCTTATAATTTTCAAATTAGCACAGTCGTTCAGAAATGCTTCTATCGACTCAGAATGATACGTTCCCTTGCTAAGTTACTTGAACCAGCCTCCTTGAACACATTGATCCACTCTCTAGTAATCTCTTGTATAGACTACTGCAATGCCCTGTATAAGGGCATTACAAAAAAGGAAATTAGATGGCTTCAGATTGTACAAAACACAGCTATTAAGTTCATTTGTGGCGCAAAGAAATACGATAACATTTCACCCCTTTTGATTAGCGCACATTGGTTACCAGTTGAACACAGAATCAGTTATAAAATCCTACTTTTAACATTCACAACAAAATCAAACAACCAACCAGATTTCATCAACAGACTTTTAATTCCCTATAATACATTATCCCAGGACAAGCAGGCATGATATTCTCACATGTGGGTGACGTCATCTACGGAGCCCCAGCGCGGACAGCTTTTCAAGCAAACTTGATTGAAGTTTCAAGTTTGCTACACTGCACCACGCATGTGCATGCCTTCTTGCCCACTAGAGGGCGCATCCCCACCTCGTGGTCCTCAGTTCAGTTTTTTCCGCGGAGCCAGAAGCCCTGTGGAAATTGTGCTCTTCGAATTTAGCCTTCTGACACCGCGGCTGTGGGTTTATTTCATGGTCGCTGTGCTTAATTTGCCTTTCTTTCTTGCTTTTGTTTCAGTTTTCATCAAAAAAAAAAAAAAAAAAAAAAATTTGATTCGGCTCCGGGGGCTCCCGGTAGCCGCGGCCACGGGACCTCGTTCGTTCCCGGCCGGTTTTTGTGTCCATGTCCCGTCCCTTGACGGGCTTTAAAAAGTGCACCCGGTGCGATTGGTTGCTCTCAATTACCGATCCTCACCGGTGGTGCTTGGTTTGTTTGGGTCCTGAGCATCCTACCGAGTCCTGTGATAGGTGCTCAACTTTTCAGACTAGAGCTCTCCGCCGACGCCGTGCCCGGATGGCGGAGCTCTTCTCTGCGGACCCCGCGGCGGGGAAGGCCTCGACGTCGGCCTCGGCTTCGGCCCTGGCCTCGACCTCGGCCTCCGGTCCCCCGACCTCGCCTCGACCCTCGACTTCCTCCAAGCCTGCTGCCTCGACCAAGCCTGCTTCGGGTAAGTCCTCTCTTCCATCCTCAACTCCAGGGTCAGCGAAGAAGCTATCCTCGGGCTCCTCGACTGCGGGTGGGTCGTCCTCTGCCCCGCCCCGAGTTGCAAAGCCTAGTGCCCTGAGGGAATACTCGAGACCGAGGTCGCCCTCCAGGGAGAACTCCTCGGCCCCGGACCTGCCTGCCATGATGGGGGTTCCGGTCTTCCAGGACTTGCTCCGAGCGCTGATTGCCTCGGAGCTGTCCGGGGCCCTCGCGCACCTGCAGCAGGCTTCGGCCTCGACTGCTCCGGCCTCGACTGCCCCGGCGTCGGTGGCCTCGGTCTCGGTGCCTTCGGCTTTGGCCCCCGGGGGTCGGCCGACCTTGACCCCGACCTTGCCCTCGACCTCGACCTCGGTTGACCAGCCTGAGAGGAGTGTCAGGCCTCGGGATAAGGTGCGTCGGGTTAGGAGGATCTCTTCCACGTCCTCTTCCTCGAGGTCCTCCCGGGGCTCCTCGCCCTCGGGTCGGCCTCGAACGAGGCGTCAGCCGAGGAAACCTAAGCGTTCTCGCGCTTCCCCTCGAAGACGCGGTCGCTCCTCGCCGACCGGGGGTGAGACATTACGTGTCTTGGAGCTCCGCCTCGACAAT
Organism: Geotrypetes seraphini; assembly: GCF_902459505.1. Lineage (NCBI taxonomy): Eukaryota > Metazoa > Chordata > Amphibia > Gymnophiona > Dermophiidae > Geotrypetes > Geotrypetes seraphini. Next base: position 94,956,212 of record NC_047095.1, on the reverse strand, counting down.
CTGAGGCTCTTCCGCACCCCCGGGGGAAGGGGTTCGAGAGACTCCTCGCCGAGACGGAGGGGACGGACCTCGGTTCCTCATACCTGGGGACTTCCCCCTAGGGCTCCTCGGGGCATAGGCGGTCCCCGACCCCTTCGAGGTCCCTCGGCACGGCCTCCTGGGGATCGGGGTCTGGTAGGGAGCCTCGGTATTCCCGCGAGGCCTCCCCCTCTTTCTTGGCGGCTCGGACCTCGCGTACTCCTTCCCCGCCAGCTAGGCCCTCTTCCTTCTCAAAATTTGTGCAGGATATGGCGCGGGCCTTGGACCTGGACTTGCTTGCTGGGTCTCAGTATACGAAGGAGTTTTTGGAGGAACAAGACCTGCCCACTCCCCCGAGAGAAACTCCTCGTCTGCCTCTCAATAAGGTCCTCCACCAGACCTTCCTGAGAAATTTGGACTCCCCTCTTACAGTCACAGCGGTGCCTTCTAAGATGGAGTCCAAGTACCGGACCATACCATGGAAGGGCTTCGATAAGGCACAACTGTCTCACCAGTCGTTGCTGGTGGAGTCGGCGCTGAAAAAGTCGCAGCCCGCTAAGGTTTCGGCGGCGGTCCCGCCCGGACGGGAGGGGCGGACCCTGGACAAGTTTGGTCGTCGCCTCTATTCCAACTCATTGATGGCTACCAGGGTCCTTAATTATGCCTTTACATTCTCCTCTTATCTTCGAAGCATGGTCAAAGACTTGCCCCGTTATCAAGGGGTCATGCCGGATTCCCACAAGGAGGGTTTTGCCACGTTCATGTCCAACTTATCTCAGCTGCGTCTATACCTGTTTCACGCTGTCTACGACGCATTTGAACTGGCCTCCAGGGTATCCGCCTTTGCCGTGGCGATGCGCCGACTGGCATGGCTACGTACCCTGGACATGGACCCGAACTTGCAGGAACGTCTGGCCAATCTACCATGTGTTGGCTCTGAATTATTTGATGAGTCCCTGGAGGCGGCGACCAAACGTCTGTCGGAACAGGAGCGCTCCCTTGCCTCCTTGGTCCGTCCTAAACCTCTGGCCCCGCCGCAGAAGCCATTCCGGCCTCCCCCGAGTAGATACCCCCCAGAAGTCCACGCCGGCCTTCTCGAGACCTCCGCCCCGGCACCCGCCGCAACAAGGTAGGGGAGGCCAACAAAAACCTCAGGCGCAGGGGGCGTTCAAGCCGGCGCCGTCTTTTTGACATGATGTGCGGATGGGGGCGGGCCCCCTCCGCACTCTCGCCGAACCCCCTTCCTATCGGGGGTCGGCTCCGAGCCTTTTATGCGGCCTGGACCGGGATCACATCAGATACTTGGGTGCTTCGGATTATCTCCGAGGGCGACTCGCTCAATTTCTCAGCCACGCCGCCGGAACATCCGCCGGGGGCTTACCCATTCAGTCAGGCCCAACTTCCTCTTCTTCTCGCTGAAGCGAGGGCCTTGTTGAGCCTTCGGGCGGTGGAACCTGTACCCCCCGACCAGCGAGGGTGGGGGTTTTACTCCCGTTACTTTCTGGTCCCAAAGAAGACCGGGGACTTACGCCCCATTTTGGACCTCCGGAAGCTCAACAAGTTCCTGGTCCGGGAGAAGTTCCGTATGTTGTCGCTTCCGGTGTTGTATCCTCTTTTGGAGGAAGGGGATTGGATGTGCTCCCTAGACTTAAAGGAAGCGTATACTCATGTTCCGGTGCATCCCGCCTTCCGCAAATTCTTACGGTTTCAGGTGGGGGAGTTGCACCTTCAATATCGGGTCCTCCCCTTCGGACTGGCTTCGTCCCCTCGAGTCTTCACGAAGTGTATGGTGGTGGTCGCTGCAGCCCTGAGATCTCAGGGGCTACAGGTCTTTCCCTACCTGGACGATTGGCTGATCAAGGCATCGACCAGGGAGGGGGTTATCTCAGCGACCCAACAGACTATCATCTTCCTTCAACGTCTGGGGTTCGAAGTGAACTTTCCCAAGTCTCAATTGTTCCCGACTCAATCCCTCCAGTTTATCGGAGCCGTGCTGGACACGGTTCGTCTTCGTTCGTTCCTCCCCCCCCCCTCGGTTGGAGGCCCTGCTTCGATTGAGTCGCCAGGTTTCGCTGATGCCCGTGGTGTCGGCTCAGCGCATGATGGTTCTTCTGGGACACATGGTATCGACGGTCCACGTTACTCCGTTCGCCCGCTTGCATCTGAGGCTTCCTCAGTGGACCTTGGCCTCGCAGTGGCGTCAGGATCGCGACCCAGTCTCTTGTCCGATAACGGTGACTCCTTCTTTGAGACGCTCGCTCCATTGGTGGACCAACTCTTCCAATCTTTCCGGGGGTTTGCTCTTTCTCGTTCCTCCGCATCGCAAGGTCCTGACCACGGACTCCTCGGAGTACGTGTGGGGGGCTCATCTCGACGGCCTGCGGACTCAGGGTCTATGGTCGGCAGAGGACCGTCTTTGTCACATCAATGTGTTGGAGCTTCGGGCCATTTTTCTGGCGGCTCGAGCGTTCTGCCACTTGCTACACGATCAGGTAGTCCTCGTGCGGACGGACAACCAGGTGGCAATGTATTATGTGAACAAGCAGGGGGGAACAGGCTCTTGGTCCCTGTGCCGGGAAGCCCTGCGCCTTTGGGAATGGGTGGTCTCCCAGAACATCTTCCTACGTGCGGTTTACATTCAGGGAGAGAGGAACTGTCTGGCAGACAAACTCAGTCGTCTTCTCCAGCCGCACGAGTGGTCGCTGAACTCCCGGGTTCTGCGCGAGGTCTTCGACCACTGGGGGACTCCTCAGGTGGACCTGTTTGCCTCCCCGGAGACTCGCAAACTGCCCCTCTATTGTTCTCGGATGTACTCCCCGGATCGTCTCGAGGCCGACGCCTTTCTTCTCGACTGGGGAGGGAGGTTCCTTTATGCGTTCCCTCCTTTTCCTCTAATCTTGAGAACGTTGGTACATCTCAAATCGACCAAAGCCACTATGATTCTCATTGCGCCTCGTTGGCCCAGACAGCACTGGTTTTCCCTGCTCCTTCAACTCAGTGTCAGGGAACCTCTGCTTCTGCCTGTTTTTCCCTCTCTGCTGTCTCAGAGTCGGGGTTCGCTGTTACATCCCAATCTTCAGTCTTTACATCTGACCGCTTGGTTCCTTTCCCCTTGACTTCGATTCCTGTTTCTCAGTCGGTGAGGGAGATTTTGGAAGCCTCGCGCAAGGTCTCGACTAGGCTTTGTTATTCCCAGAAGTGGACCAGATTTTCATCCTGGTGTTCCTCGAGCCATCTGGACCCGAGTTCAGTTCCAGTGTCTTCGGTGCTGGAATATTTGTTGCATCTGTCTAAGTCTGGACTGAAGACGACTTCCATTCGGGTGCATCTCAGTGCCATTGCGGCGTTCCATCGGCATCTCGAGGGTCGGTCTCTCTCTCTTTATCCTCTGGTAACTCGTTTCATGAGGGGTCTCGTGAATGTTCATCCTCCTCTGAAACCTCCTTCTGTAGTTTGGGATCTTAATGTGGTCTTAGCTCAACTGATGAAGCCTCCTTTTGAGCCTATCGACAAATCTCATCTTAAGTTTCTCACTTGGAAGGTGGTCTTTTTGCTTGCGCTCACGTCCGCTCGTCGAATTAGTGAGCTGCAGGCTTTGGTTGCGGATCCACCTTTTACTGTGTTTCATCATGACAAGGTGGTTCTTCGCACCCATCCGAAATTTTTACCTAAGGTTGTGTCTGATTTCCACCTCAATCAGTCCATTGTACTTCCGGTGTTCTTCCCGAAGCCCCACTCTCATCCTGGTGAGGCGGCGCTTCACACGCTTGACTGTAAGAGGGCGTTGGCCTTTTATCTCCAACGTACCAAGTCTCATCGGAAGGTTCCTCAATTGTTTTTGTCCTTTGATCCTAATCGGTTGGGACATCCTGTTTCCAAGCGCACCTTGTCCAACTGGTTGGCTGCTTGTATTTCTTTTTGCTACGCTCAGGCTGGTCTCACGCTCCATGGTCGAGTCACGGGGCATAAGGTCAGGGCTATGGCAGCTTCTGTTGCTTTCCTCCGGTCTACTCCTGTGGAGGACATATGTAAAGCTGCCACTTGGTCTTCGGTTCATACGTTCACCTCCCACTACTGTCTGGCACTTTGTCCAGAAGCGACGGCCGGTTTGGCCGGTCGGTGTTATGTAACCTGTTTTCCTAAATTACCATCCTCCCACCTGCCCTTTTTTGGTTAGCTTGGAGGTCACCCACATGTGAGAATATCATGCCTGCTTGTCCTGGGATAAAGCACAGTTACTTTCCGTAACAGGTGTTATCCAGGGACAGCAGGCATATATTCTCACAACCCGTCCTCCTCCCCGGGGATGGCTTCTTTGCTGGTTATGGAACTGAGGACCACAAGGTGGGGATGCGCCCTCTAGTGGGCAAGAAGGCATGCACATGCGTGGTGCAGTGTAGCAAACTTGAAACTTCAATCAAGTTTGCTTGAAAAGCTGTCCGCGCTGGGGCTCCGTAGATGACGTCACCCACATGTGAGAATATATGCCTGCTGTCCCTGGATAACACCTGTTACGGTAAGTAACTGTGCTTTAAAATCTCTTCGTTCAACATCTCAGAATCTCCTCGTTATACCTTCTTTAAAATTGATTAATACGTTGCGCTCCAATAATTTTGCCATCACTGCCCCTAGCTCTGGAATTCGCTGCCTAACCACTTGCGTGGTGAATCCGATTTAAAACAATTTAAAGTAAAACTTAAAACATTCTTGTTCCAGGACGCCTTTGGATAACAACTGTCCTTTTAAGGACAAAATTAAAGTAAACTGTTACTTTTTACCCTAACCCATTGTACTTTCCTTTTATGTTGCACTTTTCTATAACGATTGTAGTTCTTCCCCACTTTCCTATTGTTTGAAGTAGGTCCAAACGTTTTATCTGTGCTTTATTATGACACTTGGATTTATCCAATATCCCTTGTTTTTATATGTTTTACGTTTTAATATGTTTTTTTGTCATTTTAGATTGTGCACCGCTTAGAAACCTGATTAAGCGGTTTAAAAAATCTTTTAATAAACTTGAAACTTGAATAATAAACTATAATCTGCCCTCTTAAAATTGCCTTGAAGGCATCCCATAGAGTTTCCAAAGATATCTATCCAAGGTATTAAACTGAAAAAACTCATTCATTTTTATTTGAATTTCCTCAAGAAATTGAGTCAGCAAGTATTATTAAACCTCCAAACAGATCTCTGAGAATCTTCTTTAGTGAATTGATATTCAATCCAAATACCAGCATGATCTCTAATAATAATAGGATCTATGTTAGCTTTTAAAACTCGATGAATTAAATTATTTGAAACTAAAAATTTATCTATTCTTGAAAATGCTTTATGAACTTGGGAGCAAAATGTAAACTCTCGAGCATTAGAATTAAAAATCTCTTAAACCACAAGTATTCATAAGACCTACAGATTTCAATTGTCTACTTGGTTGTTGATTCATAATTAAAAATCCACCATATATCTCTTAAACCACAAGTATTCATAAGATTATCTAGACCAAAAGATATCAATTGTCTACTTGGTTGTTTAATCCATAATCCACTACAGCATTAAAGTCTCAGCTACGATTAAGTTAGGCATAGCAAGTGAAAGAATTACTTGTTGGAGTTTTTTTGTTTTTTTTTAAGAATTCCACCTGATTTGTATTAGGTGCATAAATATTGAAAAGCGTCAAGGTATCATTTCCTGAAGTCATTTTAATATAGAGCCACCTACCCATTGGATCAGCATGAAAGTCATCAAATTTAGCAGATATCATCTTTGTCACACCTGCCTTTTTACCTATCATTGGAGCAAAAAAAAAAAAACAGTGTCACCTTCTAGTTTAGCTGCTTCTATTGCTGACAAATGAGTCTCTTGCAAAAAAAAATGTCAGCTTGTTGTTTTTTCAAAAAGGTAAGTGTCTTTTTCTTTTTGATGAGATGATTGAGTCCATTACCATTTAATGAGAAAAATTCCAGATTCAATAATAATTCCATGCACATCCAGGACCCCAAACCTTTAAAACCTCTCATCTCGCCCTAACCATTCCCTCTAAAATAACACGTAAACTTGAGTGCAAGCATGAAGACCCGCAATCTAAATCTTCCCCCAAGTACTAAAGAATCCTCCTTAAAGTAAACCCTTTTAAAACAAGAGCTATCAATGAAAGCCATCCCCCCAGTATAGATCCCCAGTATAGATATTACAATACATCAACTCATAAATAATATTATCCCCATTATAAACAATATATGAGAAGATGGATCAAGTAATCTAAATCTCATGTTTTAAAGAAAACTAAACATGTTAATAACCTGGCTAAAGCTATCCAAGAGCAGCAAAATTTTTTTAAAAATGAGAAATTAATAAAATCTGTAAAATTACTACTAATAGATTAAATAATCTTAAGACATTAATCTATTAACCAAATTTTCAGTTTCAGAGACCTGACGTTCTAATTGCTCTGTCTGAGCATTACATACCTTCATTTGCTGTGAAAGATTAAGTATTTCTTGAACTGTATTTAATTTAGCTGAATTCTCTTGGAGCATTTCTTTTATGGATGTCAGCTCTAATATCACTTGTTCTAGGATTTCAGCTGAGTCTTTTGGAAGAGGCACTTTTGAGGGCATTGGTTGATCTGGCTTAGGCCGTTTAGCTGTGCCAGCCACTGCGAAGGCAGCAACCAGTCTGGTTTGCCTCCCAGACGCCATAAGTTATAATCATAAGAACATAAGAATTGCTGCTGCTGGGTCAGACCAGTGGTCCATCGTGCCCAGCAGCCCGCTCACGCGGCGGCCCCCAGGTCAAAGACCAGTTCTTTAAATGAGTCCAGCCTCACCTGTGTACGTTCCAGTTTAGCAGGAACTTGTCCAACTTTGTCTTTAATCTCTGGAGGGTGTTTTCCCCTATAACAGACTCCGGAAGAGTGTTCCGGTTTTCTACCACTTTCTGGGTGAAGAAGAACTTCCTTACATTTGTACGGAATCTATCCCCTTTCAACTTTAGAGAATGCCCTCTTGTTCTCCCTACCTTGGAGAGGGTGAACAATATGTTTTTATCTACTAAATCTATTCCCTTCAGTATTTTGAATGTTTCGATCATGTCCCCTCTCAGTCTCCTCTTTTCAAGAGAGAAGAGGCCCAGATTCTCCAGTCTCTCACTGTACTCCTCCAGCCCCTTAACCATTTTAGTTGCTCTTCTCTGGACCCTTTCGAGTAGTACTGTGTCCTTCATGTATGGCAGCCAGTACTGGTTGCAGTACTCCAGGTGATGGCGCACCATGGCCCGGTACAGTGGCATGATAACCTTCTCTGATCTGTTTTTGATCCCCTGCTTTATAATTCCTAGCATTCTGTTTGCCATTTTCGCCACGTCGCTTATTGTGCGGATGGCTTCATCGACTTGTTGATCAGAACTCCCAAACCTCTTTCCTGTGAGGTCTCTCCAAGTACCGCTGCGGACATCCTGTATTCGTGCATGAGATTTTTGATACCATTTTGTTTTGGTGCGAGTATTATGCTGAGATTATCAGTTCAGCGATCACTAGATTTGTACAGGCTTTTTGTCTATCATCAATTTGAATTGTGGTTTAACATCCAAACCTTATCAACTTGGGACCCCTGAAGAAGGCGTGTTTACCGAAACACAGACCGTGTTGGTCCCATGGTTTGTTGAAAGGTGGTAATATTGACCACATTTAATATTTGATATAATAAACATAGCCTGCATCTTGTACATACTGTCTGCAGTTTTTTTCTTGTTTTTCGTTTGCTATTCTACCTCCACTGCAGTCTTTATTGGATTTTTTCTTGTTTTATTACCGACATGCATCACTTTACACTTATCCACGTTGAACCTCATTTGCCATGTTGATGCCCATTTCTCGAGCTTGATTATGTCACATTGCAGATCTTCGCAATCCCCCTGTGTCTTCACTACTCTGAATAACTTCATATCGTCCGCAAATTTAATCACCTCACTCGTCGTACCAATGTCCAGATCATTTATAAAGATGTTGAAGACACGAGTCCAAGCACCAAGCCGTGTGGCACCCCACTGGTGACGCTCTTCCAGTCCGAGTATTGTCCATTTACCCCCACTCTCTGTTTCCTATGCTCCAGCCAGTTTTCAATCCACGTGAGTATTTCACTCATGATTCCATGGCTCGCAATTTTCCGAAGTAGTCGTTCATGTGGAACCTTGTTGAATGCCTTCTGAAAATCCAGATATACAGTGTCGACTGAGTCGCCCTTGTCTATCTGCCTGTTTATTCCCTCGAAGAAGTGTAGCAACTTCGTCAAACAAGATCTGCCTTTGCTGAAACTGTGCTGGCTGGTCCTCATCAGACCGTGTCCGTCAAGGTGATCAAGGTCAGACTCACTTGTGTGTAGTTTTCCGGATCTCCCCTCAAACTTTTTTTGAAGATTTGCGTAACATTTGCTACCTTCCAGTCTTCCGGAATCTTTCCCGATTTGATCGACAGATTGGCTATTAGTTGAAGCAGTTCAGCTATAGTCCCTTTTAGTTCCTTGATGACCCTCGGATAGATGCCATCCAGTCCCGAGGATTTATTGCTCTTAAGCCTATCAATCTGCCTGCATACCTCTTCTAGACTGACCGTCAACCCTGTCAGTTTCCCGTCTTCGTTTCCAGCATATAGCCTGATGGGTTCTGGTATGCTGTGTATATCCTCTTCGGTAAATACAGACACAAAAAATGTGTTCAGTTTGTTAGCGATTGCTTTGACTTCTTTTAACACTCCCTTTATTCCATAGTCATCCAATGGTCCCACCGCTTCATTCGCAGGTCATTTCCCCTTAATATATCGAAAGAATGGCTTGAAGTTTTTCGCCTCCTTGGCTATTTTTTCCTCGTAGTCTTTTTTGGCCCCTTTTACCGCCTTATGGCACCTGCGTTGATGTTGTTTGTTCTTATTCCAGTTTTCATCCTTTCTTGACCTTTTCCATTCCTTAAACAAAGTTTTCTTGTCTCTGATCGCGTCCTTCACCTCTACAGTGAGCCACGCCGGTGCCTTGTTCTTTTTCCTCTTGGATCCCTTGTTGATATGCAGTATATATAGATTTTGCGCCTCAGTGACTATGTCCTTAAAAAGGGACCAATCTTGCTCTAGCATTTTTACAGTGCTTATCCTCTTCTTAATCTTCTTCCCCACCATGAGTCTCATCCCTTCGTAATTCCCTTTTCGGAAGTTCAGTGTTGTGGCCGTCGTTCTGGAATGATGTTTCGGCCCTGCGTCCAGGTCGAAGCGGATGATGTTGTGATTGCTGTTTCCCAGCATCCCTTCTACTTCTACACCTTGTGCCGGTCCTCGCAGTCCATTTAGAATTCATGTGCCGGTCCTCGCAGTTTTTATTGTTTAATTATTAATTGAGATTTTATAATACATTTTTTGTGTACGTATGCAAAAAATATTATTTCGGTTACCCAAATGCAGTTGTTTAGCAAATAATGGCCATATTAGATTGTTTGTAATGATTTAGAGCCTTTGTTACTAAGTTACAATAAAAGTTTCTATTTGTGAACATTTACTGCCAAATTTACTAACCTGGAACATCTCAGTACTGCCAGTTAAGTAATTTACTGCCAGGTTCATTAACTTTTGTATTGCTGTAACGGAGAATATCATTTGTTTCTGACAGTAGCAATGTAGAGAGAGCAAACCTCAAGTTAGCTATACTGGGGACGATATTCAGACCATGGAAGTTAGCTGGATTGATTTCTGTGGTTGGTGTTGTTAAATCTGGATATTCAGTGTGGGCCGTTTATAGTGACCAGCATTGAATATCTTGGGATACACTGGGGAAGGGCCTGAGGCTCTGATTGGCCCGGACATCTAAGGCCACGCCTATGGAGAGCCTTTGGACCCTTCCCGATACATCCAGGGAGGGGCTTCAGGCGCTGATTGGCCCAGGTTGTTTAAGACCCCTCCCATGGGCATATCAGGCCCCAGCCTGGGCCAATAAGAGTCTCAGACCCCTCCCTGGTGCATCCCAAGATGCACCAGGGAGTGGAATTCCCATTTTAGATGACGCAGCAGCAGCTGGGAGGAGGTTGTCCACATCCCTCCGGCTCATCTGTTGAGGTAAGGGGGAAGGGGCAGCGGAGACAGGGGAAGGGAGATCACTGCTAAGTGGGGGAGCAGTCGGGTTACGGCAGGGGGCAGTCAAGTTGAGTTGCGGCAGGGTTTAGTGCAACAGGAGAGAGTGGGCATCTCTCCTGCAGGGGGGAGGCGGTCGGGTCAGGTCGCAGCAGGGTTTAGTGCAGCAGGAAAGAGTGAGCATCTCTCCTGCTGTGGTGGTGGGGGACAGTCGGGTCGCAGTGGTTGCGTCGGTGATTCTAGTGCAGCAGGATAGAGTGGATATCTCTCCTGCTGCAGGGGGGTCACGGATGGGATTTTAGGGCAGCAGGAGAGTGTGGTCATCTCTCCCACTGTTGTTGAGTTTTTGTTTTTTACGGCGTTGACAACATTTTTTCTGCGCATGTGCCCATTGCTATCACCAATGAGCACATGCAAATTTAGCGAATCTTTGCTGCTGTTCACTGACCTCATTTGTATGCACGATTTTTAAAGAATGTCTCGAGTTTTTAGATTCGGTATCAAAACTCCTGCATTAGCAGACTGTCGCTTTATAACACTGTTTTTTTTAGAAAAAGTCCATAGTCTGTATTGAGAGAGACATGGGGGAAGCCACTTCTTGCCCTGGATTGGTAGCCAGGTACTAGTGACCCGGATTGGCCACCATGAGGATGGGCTACTGGGGTCAGTAGCATAGAATACTGCTACTTTTTTGATTTTTGCCAGGTACTACGGCTACTGGACTAGATGGACCATTGTTCTGACCCAGGAAGGCTATTCTCATGTTCTGTCCCTAGTAGGCTCAAAATCTAAGTTATGTTTTTGGTGCAATGGAGGGTTAAGTGACTTGGCCAAGGAGCTGCAGTGGGACTCAAATCCAGTTCCCCAGGTTCTCAGCCCACTCCACTAACTACCAGGTTGCAGTGGGAATCAGAAAATACCTAACAATAAAAATAACAGTATATGTTTGTGTTATACGGAATGATAATTGTTTGGGTGAAGGGGTGGGTGGGGGAGAGGAAAATAGATGATTATGAACATGAGAAAGATGAATGTGCTTTTATTGTTTACTATGAGTTGCATTGGTTGTATTGCACTGTTGTAGTTTTGAAAATTAATAAAGAATTATAAAAAAAAAAAAAATCAGTAGAGGTCTCTAGTACTGGGGAGCAGTGGGACATATTTGACCTTCAAAGAAAACAGAAAAGGTGACCAGGTGGTACTCAATATCTTTATTCTATGAAGACTCGACACGTAATCATCACTTACGTGTCGAGTCTTCATAGAATAAAGATATTACCACCTGGTCGCCTTTTCTGTTTTCTTTGAGTATCTGCCTTGATACGGTAGAATTTCCTATTGCTTTGTAACATATTTGGCCTTACTAGGAGTTACACATCCCATCTAAGCCAAACCTAAAGAAATTGAATGAAGACTAGAGCCTGATTATGAGGGAATGGGCAGGTTCCCAGATTAATAACTTGTAAGGGTGGGTTAGGAGAAGGACTGTACACATGATATAGAGAACTCATTTATTTTCTTTAGCTCAGCAATCAGGAGCTAGATGGAATGTCATCTTGTAGATCAGTGTTAGTAGAGGACAGAGTGAGTGGTTGGTCCAGGTGTCTGTCCCCAGGGCAGCTGTCCTAACTCTGGTCTGGGTGCTCATGCAGCACTTCTCTCGCACAGCTGAGGCTTCTCCCTGCAAAGGGAAACCTGAGCCATTAATGGAGAATAAGTGGCTTCTATTTGACCTCTTAGTCCTTGAGCAACTGACTAGCATCAGTGCAACTCTCGGGGCATACATTTAGGATTTCCCTGTCCATCTCCCTTGTATTTCTTGTCAAAAGCTCTACTTATTGTATATATTTATGAATGCTGCTGTGAGGCACCGAGATCCTGATTCAAATCGTGTTTCAAAACCAGCAAATCGGTCAAATATTTAAGTGTACATTAATGTGTGAGAGGATATCTTGCTTTCATAACATATGTTCTCCACTGCCATAACCCTATCTGCCCTCAGCTTTTGTTAAATATATGCCCTCCCTTTTACACAATCGCAAAAGCGTTTTTTAGCACAGGCTCTGCGCTTGCTTGGGAGTGTTGGATCAGTGCAGAGCATTCAGCGCGCCGGCCTGTGCTAGAAATCGCTTTCGCAGTTTTGTAATCCCTGATAATCCCTTTTCATAGTACTCTAATATTTCTCAGGATGCACCGGGAAAGGGAAGGCCGCCATTCTGGGGAGACGGGCCTGATGGCCAGAGGGAGTAAGCATCCCTCTGGTCAGGCTGTGAGAAATATGTACGGGTGGTATCCAGGGGCGCTTGGGGGTGTTAGGGTGGGGGCATGTCTTCATGGAGTGGGCATCCCTCCTGCCGGTGATTTTCCAGGACGGGGGGGGTTCCGATAGGAGGGAGTGGGCATCCCTCCTGCCAGTAATCTTTGGGGGGAGGGGAATTTGCGGCAGGAAGGAGTGGGTATCCCTCCTGCCGGTGATCTTCGGGGAGTGGTCCGGTAAGAGAGAGAGGGAGTCCCTCCTGCCGGTGATCTTCAGGGGGTGGGGTGCTGGTAGGAGGGATTGTGAATCTCTCCTGCCGGGGACATTTGGGGGGGGGGTCGTATCAGCAGGAGGGACCGGGCATCGCTCCTGTCGGCCGACTTCATTGCTGGAGGTTTCCTGCCGCAGCTGTTCGCGGTAGGGAGATTCCCTTACTGTGATTAACTCAGCTGCAACACGATTCTTTAACTATTGCCTGTGACATGGACACTGGTTAGAGAATCGGGGTGGTTAGGTGGGGTTCAGACACAATTCTATATAGGACGCCTGTTGTGATTCTCAAAAACTGCTTAGGTGGCTGCTGAGACTGGAAGTCCTATACAGAATTAGGCCCTGAATATCCAGTAACATTAACAGAATATTCAGAAAGATAATGGTTAATTCTGTGCTTTTGAAAATACCCATTGAAAGCTAATCATACAGCTTTGCCTGGTTAATTTTAGGACAGTTGAACTTAACTGGATAGCATAATCTGTTTAAAGTTAATGGAATATTCATATGATTTATAGAATTAAGTCAGACTGAAAGGTCACTTGGACACACAAAGTCAGAGGCGTGAAGAAAGTACAAGAGGTTTATTCACAGCATGCATGCTGGACCCCTGAGCTCCAAGCTGGCTCAGAAGTGCCGAAACCAGGAAGTTACAGACCAGACTTACACCGACCAAGTTTTGCTCACTCCCTGGCACCGTACCTTCAACCGACCAAAAAAAGGAAAACACTATTGATATGTAATTGTAATGTAACCTGATTTATCTTCCAAAGTTACTATGTCCATTCTGTTATTAAGTCTATACCCTCAATCTGTTTTCTCCAATGTCATGTACCCTCCTGGAAATGTCCAGCTTTCTTCTTATGTAATCCGCTTTGAACCGCAAGGTACAAGCGGAATAAAAATCACTAATGTAATGTAATGTAATGTAATATTTATTCATTTTTCTGGCTATACAACTGAATTCTAGAAAAAGCTTTTCACGTGTTATTTTTCTTAACACTCATTGGTTCTAAGCTCACACTAGCAGGTCACTAGCAGGACACTTATCTAACTCTTACAGTTAAATGTACAGAAGGGCAGGGTACATCATGGCTCAAACTCTTATCTATTTAGCTTACAATGTGGTAAGGTAGGGACATACATTTTAAGCAGATGAAGTCAATAGATTGTACACTTTCTTCAGCTATGTAGACCAGAGCAATATTTTAAACAACAGTTAACCATTTCATGACCCTACAAGACTACTGAAAAAGCTGTGGTAAAGCTAGCAGTAAAAATTATCTGGGTAATTTAAGGGTCTGAATTTTTAAAGTTAAAGATGTCTTTATCTGCCGTCATTTACTATGTTACTAGGGGGCTCATAATTTAAAAAAAACACAAAACAACAACAACCCGTCTAAAAAGTGGTCTAAATGGGTACTTGGACGATCAAAAAGCCTGATTGTCCAAGTACCAAAAACCAAAGCTGGTTTTAGACGTATCTAAAACTAGCTTAGGCCTTTCCCCTGCCTCTAAACCAGGGGTGCCCAATACGTTGATCGCGATCAACTGGTAGATCTCTAAGGCAACGCGAGTCGATCGCGGAGCCCATCCTGGGCTCCGTGATAGACTCGCATTGCCTTCGCAATCTACTGTGCCGATCAGCCTTTCTTCCCCTGACGCCCCCCACCGCCGCCCCAAGCTCTGTCTGCAGAAGTGTTCTCCCCGACATCAATACTGACGTTGGAGAGGAAGTTCTGGGCCAGCTAATCACTGCCTGGCTGGCCCGGAACTTCCTCTCCGTCAGAATTGACATTAGGGAGAAGGCTGCTGGCCTGTTGCAGCGTCGGAAAACAAAGAACTCGGCAACGGCGGTGTCTGCGGTGGCTTGGGGGCCCAGAAGTCGGCGGTGGCTTGGGGGCCTGTTGCCAGACGACAGCTCTGGCAGTGGCTTGGGGAGAAAGAAAGGGGAGACAGAGAAGCAGAACAGGGAGACAGAACGACAAGCAGGGAGGCAGAAAAAAAGAAAGGGGGCAGGGAGACAGAAAGAAAGACAGAGAGAGAAAGAAAGTAAGAAAGGGGCAGGGACGCAGAGGACAGACAGAGAGAAAAAGAAAGAAAGAAAAGGGCAGGGAGAAAAACAGAAAGAAAAAAAGGGGAGGGGGACAGGGAGAGAGGAAGTCAAAACAGGTATAAGTGTCGAAAAAGGGGCTGCTGAGCTGATCGCAGCTGCCACGATCAGCTCAGCGGCCCCAGCAACCTGCCTATCCCCTACCACAATAATCGTGGCAGGAGAAATGGCTCAACCCAGCCCTTGTGCCTAAGGCCCCGCCCACAGGAGGGGCCTAAGACAACTAGGCTAATTCCGGTTGGCCCAGGCACCTAAGGCCCCACCTATGGGCAGGGCTTGAGGCGCTTGGGCCAATCAGACCCTAAGACCCACCATTCTGAGGATGGCGGGCCTGCCAGACGGATGGGCTTGGGACCTGTCCGTCCAACTTTTTTTAAGGTAAAGGGTGGGTGTCAGGGGTGGGTGATGGAGGTGCGGGGTCAGCAGGTGTGGGGGGTTCGGTGGGCATATTCGGTGGGGGGTTTGGGGGCGATCGGGGGGGCTTTGTCGGGGCAGGGATCGTGTCAGGGGAATCGCCGGTCGCTGTGGCAGGAGGGCCTGGGTTTCCTCCTGCCCAATCTGATTTGGGAGGGATCGCGGCAGGAGATGGGGGGGTGGGTTTTGTAACCGGTGTTCTTTTTGACAGACACCGGTTATAGAATACAGCTTTTAGACAAAGGAATGGCCCCTCTTTCGCTTAAAAGCTCTTGTGTTGGGCGTTTGGGACTTAGGCTTTTTTTTTGTTAGTGTAGACGTAGTGGTGGTCTGGGCGTTTAAACAGCTGAACGTAGAGGCTGGCCATTATACAAAAAAACCTCCTTTTGGATGTTTTTTTTGAGAATGAACATTTTCCCTGCTTCTACTTTCAGCATTTAGGGCCTGATTCTCCAAAGTGCGTCCCGATTTTAGGCAGCTGTAGGCGTCTTACAGCTGTCTAATCAGCCAATCGGGATGCACGTTTTTAAAAAAAAAAAAATGCTCCCCAGGCAGGTCTGAAGGTGCCTCCGGGAGCCTAGGGAGACTCGCAAGACGCCTAAGCTCGCCTAAGGGCCTTAGGTGAACCTAGGCGGCTCTACGCGTCTCCCTAGTAGAGGAAGAAACGCTTAAAATGTAGGCCAGCAAAATGCTGGTCTACATTGTAAGTAGACGCGGCCGCTATACTTATTGTGGCAAAGGATCTCTCTGCCGCTATAAATATAGCGGGCCGCGACCCCCTGTCCGATCGCTGGCAGGAGGGTGCCCAATCCCTCCTGCCCGAAGACGCACCCTCCCCCCCCCGACAATATCGATCGCTGGCAGGAGGGTGCCCAATCCCTCCTGCCCGAAGACGCACCCCCCCTGGCGCTAACAACCCCCAAACCTCCACCCCACCAAACTAACCTTTTCTTAAGGCCAGATGGGTCTTGCCCGTCCAGCCGGCAGGCAAGCCTCGTCGAAATGAGGCGGGCCCGCCCGTTCCGGCCCATCCCGCTGAAGCTTAAGGCCTGATTGGCCCAGGCTCAGGAAGGAAGGAAGACAGGAAGGAAGGAAGGACACATTCCCATTGTACAGCAGGGGAGAGTGCATAAAAGCTGTAGCGTATATGGGGGCGGGATCTGGGGTGGACATTGGATAGAGATGGGTGGGGTCTGGCCCAGTGTTGTTCAACCGCCGGTCCACAAGATATGTGTTTTATTTCTGCCTGTCCATTTTTGCCAACTCATTCTCTGCATGTGTATACAGCTCTGGTCCACAGCTGGTCTTGTCTCATAAAAATGGTGTGTACTAGCTGTGTTTCACTTCAAAACTCAGAATGTGATGTATCCTTAACACAGCCCCATAGGTCTTTGTATTCTGTGGAAAATATTATAGCATGACCTCAGATGTGGCCTGGAAACACAGAGCAAGGCAGAAGAAGACAATATCATAGATATGTTTACTTGCAATCCTTGTTTATAACTTTTGGTCACATTGCTCTGAGGAGAAATGGGTGTAAAGAAAGGTAAGTAGTCTCTCTTATGATTCCACTTCCCAAAGGAGATCAAACACTGAAGAGGAATCTGTATCTAACTAACTTTTCCAATGGTCTGAAGCTAGTGATGGTGTTCACAGAAGGTCTATCTATACCAGTGGTCTCAAACTCAAACCTTGTGCAGGGCCACATTTTGGATTTGTCAGTACTTGGAGGGCCTCAGAAAAAATAGTTAATGTCTTATTAAAGAAATGACAATTTTGCATGAGTTAAAACTCCTTATAGTTTATAAATCTTTCCTTTTGTCTAAGTCTTAATAATAATATTGTAATTTATAGCTAAAGAGACATATGATTAAGAAACTGTTTTATTTTACTTTTGTGATTATGATAAACAAACCGAGGGCCTCAAAATAATACCTGGTAGGCTGTGAGTTTGAGACCACTGGTCTATACATATCCCATGACATCCTTTCTTGATACAATCCTTGATACATCCTTTCAGATACAATATAACTATGTTTTCTTTTTTCGACAGGGAATGTGCAGAGGGAGAGGTGCTGTCTGGGAGCAGTCATGACCCTGGTGAGTACACTCTGGCAATAGCCATTCCCTAGGTCTGGAAATTTCTCCCAAAATGCTTCAACCCAGTGTACTTCACGGTATAGTGGTATATAAGAAATAAATTATTATTATTATTATTACTATCTGCAGTAAGGAAGGTTGCTCCAAGATCATTTACACATTTGTCCAAAGATATTTTCTGTGCATAAACCCATTCTTAAGGACTATACCGGTCTATAGGCTAACAGAAAGAAAATTAGCAGGTAAGAACCTAATTTCTCCTTTCATGCCTGTGTGTGTGTGATAGGAGAAGAATACTCTGCTGTAACACCGCTCTATGTAACTCACAGCAAATGTAACTCCATTGCAGATGTAACTTCGCTGTAAAAATAACTTCACAGTAAATGTAGCATCGCTGAAAATGTAGCTTCGCTGTAAATGTACAGTCTCTTCATCTGTTAACCGCATAGAACTTCCATGGTTATGTGGTAAACAAGAATAAAGTTATTATTATTATTACTCCCTGAGATGCTATATGCGTCTCTCTGTCATGGAGTTTGGTGGTCTCTGAGATACTTTACAAATCTCTGATAAAGGATAGCTGCATCTGTAGACACTTTACACAGTTGCATGTGATAGAGGATTGATGCTTCCAAGGTGCTACACATTTGAATATGAGAGGGGATAGTTATCAAGATGCATTCATTCTATATTGCCCATTATTAGCCCCTTAACGCATGTTAAATGACTGTAATGCAAGTTTTGGTGCCATAATCCAATTTTTTTAGGTCAATGCACAGTATGTATTAAATGAGTTGCAAGTGTGTGCAAAATGCCTCATTAGTATATAAAATCAATTACATCCTTAATATAAGCTGTCTCTGAGGCCCCCAAATCACAAACCCCTTTCCAAAGTGCCCACTAATTTAATGGTATAGCTGATTACCACAGAAAGCAATAGCTACATCCCTGAAGGTATAAGTAAACTGTTTGATAACAGTTAATGTGCTTTAAGGTCAACCAGCATTAAGTGTCAGGCAAAAACTCCTTGTCTGCCATACATTAGTATGAAATCTAATGCTAGATATTTAACATGGGATTTAACGTGCATTAAGGGAGGTCATTCTAGAAGAGGGCATCTGGTTGGTAAAGGAAAGCAGGTGCCTTGGTACTTGATTTTAATTGACATTGATTTTAATTGAACTTCTCTGTTCATTTATACATTTGCAGTCATTTATTCAATAATCTTTATGTATCGATTTAATTATTTATAACAATCAGTTTTGTATTATTGCCATTGGGATTGCTTAGTCACTTATCTTGCAATATTTTCACGATGCTACAATAGCTTTGCCTTTGTTTCTTCAGACTGTCATAGAACATTACAGGCAGAAAATGACACAGGAATAAATTTTTCCCCAACCCCGTGGGAACTCATTTTCCCATCCTACCCAGAGAGTTCTTTCTCTGCCCCATTCGTGCAAGCTCTGTCCTCATCTGCACAAGTCTCAAATACTTCAAAATCATGTGACCGAGGTTTGTGCAATTAAGGCAGAGCTTACAGGATTGGGACAGGGACAGTGACAAAACTCAGGGGACGGAACAGGGAAATTGAGTTCCTGCAGGGACAGGCAAAAATTTTTCCCCATGTCATTCTTTAATTACAGGAGTAGATGTTAGTGATTATCCTTGGGGTTCTCAGAGCCCTGTGTGATTTAGAGGGTATGGGACAGAACACTTGGTGGAGCTCCTTTATTATGCTACTAGTTTTTTAGCCTGTTACATTAAGAATAGATGTGTAGACTTAGGCATTTCTTTCTTTCTTTCTGTCTCTCTCCCTGCCCCCTGTCTGTCTGTCTTTCTTTCTGTCTCTCTCACACTGTCTGTCTTTCTTTCTGTCTCTCCCCCCGTCCAGCAGCACCCCTTCCCTGCTCCCCCTGTCCAGCAGTAGCCCTTCTCCCTTACTTTTACCTCTCCCCTATCCAGTAGTACCCCTTCTCCCTTCCCTGCTCCCTGTCCAGCATCCGCTAGGCTGGGCAGCCTCGGGGCTTTTGCTAAGCCGGCCCGTCTCGCATTATCGAGGCTGGCCCGTCTCGCCTAGCAAATGCCCCGCGGCTGCTTAATGAAACCGCGGCTGCTGCCACTGCTGGTCCAGGAGTAAGAAGAAGAGGCATCCCAGCAGCGGCAGCATAGTCAGAAGGCAGAAAGTCAGCTGGCGTCGGAGATCGGGGCAGGAAATCAGCTGAGGCAGGCGCTGCACATGCGTGGTACGGAAACAGGATCACGGATCACGAAGCATGGACACACGGAGATTGAAGTGTGCATGTGCGCTAAGGGTTTTATTATAGTGGATACTAATCTGTTTCCATCATCTCTTTGCAGCGTTACCAAGTGATGATGAGGGAAAGGGGCATGCAGTCCAGACTCATACACTGAGAGAACATGAGAAGGTAAAGCAATAGAATAAATGTATTTGACACTGTATATAGTGGTAGAGGTAGCAGTGATTCCCAGTGAGACATATAAAGGAGGCAGAACATAATGAACATGTGCTTTTACTTGCTGGTTTTGTTCCTAATAATACATAAAGGGTGAGGCAATAAAAGTAACCCTCTAGAGTTTTTTTGCCGTTTTCTCAGCAACCACTTTGACGTTCAGCAAGAAATTTTACATACTTTAATCAGTCATCATATTTATTTTTAATTTTTAAAAAAATTCTTTATTTTCATTTTATACATTTTGACAATACATTAGTCAAAACCAAGAAATAATACAATACTAGTTTTAACATCTTTGAATAAAAAGAAAAATCTAGAAAAACATATACTTCAAATAAGTAATTATGTCTGGAAACATCTTTCCATAAATTCAAAGATACAAAAGTGAACTCAGGAATTAAATATACCGGTTTGTCCTTAAGAGAAGGGAGGAGCACTGTGAATTCACTGAACTTTTACTAATTAAAATATACAAAGGAAAATAAAGATGTGGCTGATTGGGCACTCAAGCTAAACTTCACTGAACTGATACTGAAGTAGGGGATCTCAGGAAATTACTGCACCTTGCTCTCTGGCAGCAATAAACTTTGTCAACTGTTGAGGTTCGAAAAAGACATATCTATTCCCTTGATAGACCATCACACATTTACAGGGGTATCTCAGAATGAACATCACACCCAACTGCAATACCCTAGATCTCAAAATAAGAAACTGTTTTCTTCTCTTTTGGATCGATCGTGACACATCTGGATACATTCTCACTATTTTTGACAAAAATTGAATATCTTAAAATTAAAAAAACAGCTTAAGCATCTAATCTCTGTCCGAATCAATTGCAAATTGTACAAGCAGCGTTGCAGTTACCAATACCTCATTATCTGATCTCTCTAGGAAATTTGTTAAGTCCAAACTATCAGCAGACAAATTCTGCTGTTTAGGGTACTTGGTAAATAGTAAATTTTAGAGAGAGGCGGATAAGAGGATTCCGGAACTTTCAATACTTCTTTTAAAATATTTCTTAAATGTATCTTGCACTGGTATAAGTGGTATGTTTGTAAAATTTGTAATCCGAAGATTACATCTTCTGGTCATGTTCTCCAGCATTTCCACCTTGAAGTTAAGATTTCCACTGTCCCTAACCCAAGTTAAGGTCTGGGACGCCACAGTTTTTACTCTGGCCTCATGTCCATCGACATTTTCCAGGCTGGATAGTCTATTTTTCAAATCCAAATTTTCTGAAATTACTGTAGTATAACGTGCTGTAAGTTGCTGCATTTGAGTCCCCAAAGTGAGTTGCAAATTAGAAATTGCTTCCCAGAGTGTTTCCATATTAAAGACCTTGGGTCTTTGCATGGGTACAAGTTCTAGACCAAGACCCTCTGATGGAAATAAAGTACCTGTAGTCTCAGCAGAAGATGAATTCAGCTTAAGAAAATCCTGAGGGATCCGTTGCTTCAGCTCCTCCGAATGCTCCGGTGACTGAATTGGCTTCTCTACTCCCCCTGCAGAGTCGGACACCACACTCAGCTGGTTGAGAGAGAGAACACTCCGGGTCGTTCTTGCCTCCACCTTCTGCTCTAACGCCCCAGGGTGACTTAGAGAACTCCGCTCCTCTGGAGATAGAGATGCTGCCTCAAGGGAGAGTGCCGATGCTTCAGCTTGCGTGCCTATCACTGCTGATGAAAGCTCTGGCTCATTTGCTCAAGCCCCACGCTGGATATAGGTGTCCATTGGACCCGCTGCTGCCAAAGATTCCTCCGGGAAGACCCGGCATTTAAACTTCCGTTTAACCATTGAAATGGTAAGGTATAATTCCCAGGCAAGTCTGTGGCTTCTCAGCTCCAGCAACCAGCCGCCATCTTGGTCAAGCCACTCCCCTGATCTGGCAGATTTCAGTCATCATACTTATATATTACTATTAAACAACATTTTAAGCAATGTTGATATTACTTACATTTTAATGTTACTACCTAGTAATTTTTGCATGCTAAAGATGTTTGAGCTAAAACACAGTAAAATAAAACAATTCAAACAATACAATTAACAATGTGTCAGAATTTCTGAGTCACTGTGAATGCTCAAAGTGTCCACAGGCCTTCAGTTGCTGTGGGAAGTTCTTAACAGCCTTGTCAATCGATCCCTGCGGCAAACTATCCCAGATCATCTGCGGTGCGTTCAGCGATCATTTGTGGCTTTGGGTGGAGTTTGTGCTTCCCAGACACCTCACTATGATGTCAGTAACAGTAAGCTAATACCCTTTTCCCCCTCAAATAATAATAATAGTATGACGGAGGCAGGAAGGGAGTGGTGAAGGAGGAGAAAGAAGTGGCAGAAAGACTTAACATGTTCTTTTCATCTGTATTTACAAATGAAGACACATCCAACATACCGGAACCTGAGCAAATCTTCAATGGAGATCTAGCAGAAAAATTAACATCCATGGAAGTGAGCCTTTTAGACGTAGGCAGACAGATAGAAAAATTAAAAACTGACAAATCCCTGGGTCTGGACGGAACCCATCCAAGGGTTCTGAGGGAACTAAAGGAGGAAATAGCAGAACTACTGCAGCAAATTTGCAATCTATCCCTGAAAACAGGTGTGATCCCGGAGGACTGGAAGATAGCCAACGTTACGCCCATCTTTAAAAAGGGATCAAGAGGTGACCCGGGAAATTACAGTCTGACCTCGGTTCCGGGGAAAATGGCGGAAGCACTGATAAAAGACAACATCGATGAACATTTTGAAAGAAACAAACTTCTGATAACCAGCCAACATGGATTCTGCAAGGGGAGATCGTGCCTAACGAACTTATTGCACTTCTTCAAAGGAATTAACAAATGGATGGACAGAGGAGACCCCATAGACATCATATATCTAGATTTCTAAAAAGCCTTTGACAAGGTACTCCATGAATGCCTACTTCAGAAACTGAAGAACCATGGGGTGGAAGGAGACATACATAGATAGATCAGAAATTGGTTGGCAGGTAGAAAACAGAGGGTAGGTGTGAAGGGCCACTACTCGGACTGGAGGAGGGTCATGAGTGGTGTTCCACAGGGCTCAGTGCTCGGACTGCTGCTATTTAATGTATTTATAAATGATCTAGAAGCAGGGACGAAGTGCGAGATAATAAAATTTGCGGATGACACCAAACTATTCAGTGGAGCTCGGACTAAAGAGGACTGCGAAGAATTACAAAGGGATCTGAACAAACTAGGAGAATGGGCGATGAGATGGCAGATGAAGTTCAAAGTTGAGAAACGTTGAGTAAAGTACTACATGTGGGAAGCAGAAACCCGAGGTACAGCTATATGATGGGAGGAATGTTAATGAATGAGAGTACCCAAGAAAGGGACTTGGGGGTAATGGTGGACACGACAATGAAGCCGACGCCACAGTGCGCTATGGCTGCTAAGAGAGCGAATAGAATGCTAGGTATAATCAAGAAGGGTATTACAACCAGAACGAAAGAAGTTATCCTGCCGTTGTATTGGGCGATGGTGCGTCTATATCTGGAGTACTGTGTCCAGTATTGGTCGCCGTACCTAAAGAAGGATATGGCGATACTCGAGAGGGTTCAGAGGAGAGCGACACGTCTGATAAAAGGTTTGGAAAACCTTTCATACGCTGAGAGATTGGAGAAACTGGGACTCTTTTCCCTGGAGAAGAGGAGACTTAGAGGGGATATGATAGAGACTTACAAGATCATGAAGGGCATAGAGAGGGACAGATTCTTCAAACTTTTGAAAAATAAAAGAACAAGAGGGCATTCGGAAAAGTTGAAAGGGGACAGATTCAAAACGAACGCTAGGAAGCAACGTGTGGTGACATCTGGAATGCGCTTCCAGAGGGCGTAATAGGGCAGAGTATGGTACTGGGGTTCAAGAAAGGATTGGACAATTTCCTGTTGGAAAAGGGGATAGAGGGATATAGATAGAGGATTACTGCACAGGTCCTGGACCTGTTGGGCCACTGCGTGAGCGGACTGCTGGGCATGATGGACCTCAGGTCTGACCCAGCGGAGGCATTGCTTATGTTCTTATGACAGTACAGACATTTTTGAATGCACAAAAATTTCTGGGTGTTTACACAAAAAAGTCTGTAACTTCACTGTGTTTATAATTTCATGCCATTTGGCAAATAAACGTAGATTGCAACACCAAAGAAAGCTGTAAAATTTCATATTCTAATTCTAATCAGTTGCTGAGGAAAACAGCAAAAAACAAACTCTAAGAGGGTTACCTTTTTTGCCTCACCCTGTATATATTTTTAACATTCTACCCACACCAAACTTTTGGACATTTATGCAAGGGAGAGTTAATAAGGTGGAATTTGACAGTTGTGATACTGTACTTAAATTCACTTTATTTAACTTCCCCTTATTTATATGAATATTCTTACCAAAACCTTTTCAGTTTAGAATGTCTTTATTTACTTGTATCCCACTTTTCCACACCAGATTGCCCAAGGCAGCATATATCAAATGCAACAAGGAAGTTTTGTCTTCTCTGTACTGAAGACAACCAGCTCATTCGGGGGGGGGGGGGGGGAATTTGAAATAAGATCCTGACTTTTTTTAGTAGTAGCTCAGGGTGATTTTTGTTCTAGTAGGTTCATTCCTGGTCCTGGAGGGGCTCACAGTCTAAGCTTGTGCCTTAAGCAGTGGAAGGATAAGTGACTTGCCCAAGATCATAGGAAATGTCCTTGGGATTTGAACTCTGACTTCACTGGTTCTGAGCCTACTGCTCTAACCACTAGGCTACTCTTCCACTCCTGTTATCCTAAGAACATACTTATGTGCATGTACAGTGCCCCCTCCCCTGTCAGGCTTCACCCAGCCCCCCTCCCTGCAAGGCACTGCTCAAAGCCCTTTTCCCTCCCAGACTTTCCACCCTGCCCCCCCCTGCCCTGTACGTCTGTCTGTCCTACTTCCTCTGCCACTGGAATCCCTGGTGGTCCAGAGGTACAGCGGGCAGGAGCAAGCTTTCCGTGCTCCTGCCCCACTGCTGACCCGATTGGTCAGTCGCTGCCGTAGCTGCCCCAAATTCTGGCTTCTTCAGCTGCTGGCTCCTGCTCGACGCTGAGTGGCTTCCTGACTGGCTCCTGAGAATTCTCATGAGAATTCACAGAGCCAGTCAAGAAGCCACTCAGCACCAAGCAGGAACGCCAAAGCGTGCTTCTGCTCAGTGCCGCTCAGCGGCTGAAGAAGCCAAAACTCAGAGCAGCCATGGCAGCGACTATCTGACCAGGTTAGCAGCAGGGCAGGAATGTGGAAAGCTTGCTCCTGCCCGCTGCACCTCTGGACCACTAGGGATTCCAGCGGCAGAGGAGGTAGGACGGACAGGGTGCAGATTTCATAATTTAGATTATCGACATATAAGACACACCCCTTATTTTAAGTTTATTTTGAGGGGAAAAAAGTGCATCCTATACGCTGGGAAATACAGTAAGTAGTTGCCTTACTGGGATAGATCAAAAGTCCATGAAGCCTAGTTTCCAGTTTCTGACAGTGGCCAATCCAGGTCCAAGTATCCGTCAAAATTCTAAAAGAGTAAAACATGCAGCTCGAGTAAAACATGCTGCTCAGTCCGTCTTAATAATGGACTTTTCTTTTAGGAACTTATCCAAAACTTTTTTAAAGTCTGCTGAGCTAACTGCTTTTACCACATTCTCTGGCAACAAATTCCAGAGAGTTTAGTTATATGTTGCATGAAGAAATATTTTCTCCAATTTGTTTAAAAAAATGACTAGTTAGTAACTTCATTGCATGCCTCCTAGTCTGTATTTTTTGAAAAAATAAACAAGCAATTCACATCTACCTGTTCCACTGACCTCTATCACATCTCCCCGCAGCCATCTCTTTTCCAAGCTGAAGAGCCCTAGCCTCTGTAACCTTTCCTCTTTCCTACATGCATCACTTTGCACTTGCTCACATTAAATGTCATCTGCCATTTGGATGCCAAATCTTGTACTATCCTTTTGCGATTTTTCAAATTCCTCTTGTGATAAAAACTTGGAATAACTTTTGTGTCATCAGCAAATTTAGGAGCTCTTTTTCTTAAGTTTAACACTCAGTAAATTGGTGCTAAGAAGTTTGTTTTATACATATAGGCTTCTTAGCATTAGCATGTGTTAAGCTTTAGTAAAGGGACTCCTTGATCATCTCACTTGTTCCCATTTCTAGATCATTTATAAATAAGTTAAAAAGCAGTGGTCCCAGCACAGACCCCTGGAAGCCCCCAATATCTACCCTTGTCCATTGAGAATACTGACCATTTAGCACTATTCTGTTTTCTATCTTTTAACCAGTTCTTAATCCACAATAGAACATCATCTCCTATACTATGACTTTCTAATTTTCTCAGGAGTCATTCATAATGTACTTTGTCAAATGCCTTCTGAAAATCCAAATACATAGTATCAACTGGCTCACCTTTATCTGCATATTGCTTATTTACCTCTTCAAAGAAATGTAGCAGCTTGGTAAAGCAAAATTTCCTTTGGCTAAATTAATGTTGACTTTGTCTCATTAATCCATGCCTATGTGTATTCTCAGTAATTTTGTTCTTTATAATAGTCTACCATTTTGCCTGGCTCCAGTGTTAGGCTTGCCAATCTCTAATTTCCTGGGTTACCTGTGGAGCCTTTTTAAAAATTGGTATTACATTACCCATCTTCCAATCTTCAGTACCACTCTTGATTTTAGAGCTATTATTATTTTGGTACACTTTTTAGCTCTGGGATGTATACCATCTAGCCTGGATGATTTGCCACTCTTTGCTTTGTCAAATTGCTCCATTACATCTTCCAGGTTTACAAAGATTTCTTTCAATTCCTCCAACGCATCACCATTAAATACCATTTCTGGCATGTGTATTTTCCCCACATCATTTTTGGTGAAGATCTAAGCAAAGAATTCATATACTATCTCCACTATGGCCTTGTCTTCCCCTTTTATCCCTCGGTTATCTAGTGGTCCAACTAATTCTGTTACTAGCTTCTAACGTACCTAAAAAATGTTATGTATTTTTTTGCCTCCGATGCGATCTTCTTTTCAAAGTCTCTTTTTGCTTTCCTTATAAGCACTTTGCATTTGACTTGCCATTCTTTATGCTGTTTCTATTACCTTCATTTTCTGAAGAATGTTCTTTTAGTTGTTAGCCTCCTTCACCTCACTTTTAACCATCCCACTATCGTTTGTCATTTGGCCTTCCTTCTGCTTTTAATACAAGGCATACATGTGGCCTGAGCTTCCACAATAACATTTTTGAACAACATCCATGCTTGATATAAAATGTTGATATAAAATGTTGACCTTTGCAGCTGCTTCTTCAGATTCTGTGTTTTTTTACCATTTTGATCTTGCCTACCTCTGGAATTTCTCTTGTTTTCCATATCATTCTTGAAATACTTATCACAGTTCTGCAGCAAAGATCTTGGCAGTGTTGACTGAAGTGAAAGAATTTCCCTCTTTAGTGTTATACATCCCATGAAATATTCAGTTCTTTCTTAAAAAATGTTCACATATCGATGTCAGATCTTTTTTTTTATTTGTCTCTGGAAAAGAAAGTGATGTAATTGCTGGTAAGCAACAAACTTTTCCTTGATTTACTCATGAAACAAAAGATATCCACAAAAATGTGTATTCTACCTGAGGAATAAATACCCAAAGCTGAAAGTGGCATATCTGGAGGAGTGGTTAGGGTAGGATGTAGGCCAACCTAGACTTAGTCGTCCTGCAGGGATAATCAAAAGTTTTACTAGACATCCTGGACGAAACTTAAACGTTGTGAGTTAGACGATGTAAAAACAGGTATAAGTGCCAAAAAGGTATCCAAAATGACCAGATAACCACTGCAGAGACAAAGTAAAGACCCCCACACACTCCCATAGTGTTCTCTGACTTCCTCACACCTCCACAAAGATCAGAATAAAAAAGTACATACCTATCTCCAGAACATCAACACCTGCTATAGGAAGCTTAGTAGAGTTGCATATAGGTGTCTTAAATAGCCTGGGGGTGGGCTAGTGAACCATAGAGAGGAGGACCCAGGCCCATTAGCCACTCTAACCACTACATTTATGATGGAACACGTGCACCCACCAAAACCCCCCAAAAGCCTACTCTACTGCCATATAGGTGACGCCTGCAGCAATAAGGGCTATTAGGGTTGTAGACAGGTGGGTATAGTGGGTTTTAGGGGGCTCACCATAACCTATAAGGGAGTTCTGGTGAGATGTTTATCTGGCACCCTTTCTGTGAAGTTCACAGCAGTGCCCTGTAAGGTGCCCCACTGCTCCGTTACCATGTCTGGGTGGCCAGTCCATTACAAGATTAGCCCCTCCCATGACCAAATGATCTTGTTCTGGACATTTGGGACTTAGACGAAAGTTTGTTCGAAAATGTGGTATAAAGATGGACGAACAATAGCCTGGATGTCCAGATAGATGATTTTCAGAGAGAAAAAAAAATTCTAGACATATTTTTCAAAAATGGGCATTTTCCCACTGTTGACTTAGGCGTCTAGCGCCATCCATACTTAGATATATGTTTTGATTATGCCCCTCTACGTCTGTGTGGAAGAGGTGCTGGGGGAAGGAAGAAAATCCCATACTCTTGTGGCCCCCTCCAATCTCTGACTTCATGAATTCTCCCCTAAGTCCACATTATTTAACCCTCTCTCCCTCTCTTTTGACCACCTCTCTCCACACTCTACTCCCACATTCACTCATCCCCCAACTGTACTCCCTCTTCTACTTAACCCCACATTCTCTGTGGACCTTATGGCTCCCTCTGCTCGCCCTGGCCCCTTATGGACAACATATCTCCTTCTCATCACTCACCCAGCCCCTCAGACTCCATGCTCCCTTTTCCCCAGGTAGTGAACTCTTCCGGCTTCTCCCCACTCATCTATACTCTAAGCACTTCATGGCACTCTTTTCATCTTCTTCCCTTTGGACCTCATAATACTCTTATGCCATCATGGTTCTCTTTCCATACATCACCCCCCCCCCCTCAAGATCTTAGAGCTCTCACCCCCCAGTCTCCAGTGATCTTCTAGCTCCACAGCCCACCCTGATAAAATCAATAGGAGGATATTTTTTTCCACTCAGAGAATAGTTAAGCTCTGGAACGTGTTGCCAGAAGATGTAGTAAGAACGGATAGCGTAGTTGGTTTTAAGGAAGGTTTGGACAAGTTCCTGGAGGAAAAGTCCATAGTCTGTTATTGAGAAAGACATGGGGAAGCCATTGCTTGCCCTGTATTGGTAACATGGAATATTGCTACACCTTGGTTTTGGCCAGGTACTAGTGACCTGGATTGGCCACCGTGAGAACGGGCTACTGGGCTTGATGGACCATTGGTCTGACCCAGTAAGGCTAATTTTATGTTCTTATGTTAACCTAAATTGGGTTGGTCCCTGTCCACCCAGGCCCACCTGTGCTGCACCACTGCTGCACCGCTGCTGCAGATATTACTCATTCAGGCCTGATTCTATAAACAGGTGTTTATAGAATTGCGCCTAGCAATGCCTAACGTAGACTTAGACACACCCTATTTATGCCAGGGTTTTCCGGCCTAAATACCAGCATCTAAGTCCAAAACAGGCATCTACATGCCAAACACGCCCACGAGTTGCCCCTCTTCTCACACCTACTTTCTGGTATTTGCCTTGGACTAGAAGCCTATCTGAAAGTAGTAGATGCCTACATTCCAATTAAGTCTAATTTAAGCTAATTATGAGGTGCTAATTGCTTGTTATTGGCGCTGATTAAGCTTTTTAAATGTTAGGCACCTAGATTGGCTAGGCGCTCCAATCTAGGAACTTACTTTATGCGTCTTTTATAGAATCTGGGCCTCATTGTTCACTTCTGCACCAGATAGTAGCTCACAGGTTGCTGTGAAAACTATCTTTATCCTCCCTCCTAGAACCAGACCTGCCCTCTCAGCAGTAGTGCAGTCATTGACATTGCTAGCAGGGATCTCCAAGATCCACCAGCAGAAGACATTCTCTGCAAAGTCTTCTCGGCCATTTGAGCAGCATGAAGTCGGCAGCAGCTTTCAGCCACTGACGTTGGTACTCACTGCACATGCTCAGTTTGTGCTTGGGGGTTCTGGAGTTGGCAGCTGGAAGCATGCCACAAACTTCCCCACTGCTCAGAGGGTCTAGGGGGCTCCACAGAGGATGCCTTCAGGTATTTCTAATGTGAGAGGGGTGCAGTGGAGAGTCATGCGTTGCTCCCTCAGAAATTGGCTTCACCTCTGACCTGCAGTCTACTGTTTTAGTGTGGATATGGAAGTATGGGGTGAGAGCTCATATAAATCATGAACTTCTATTTATGTTGTGAGAGAGGGATTCCATTTATTTATGAATTCAAGACAAGCAATCCTGATTCTCAGGAAAGCCCTGTGTCGGGAACATTGTACACATTCTATTAATAATTATTAGAATACACTGGATACATCTAGTGGCCATTCTAGAAGCCAAGAATCACAAATAGTGTGAGACTGCTCTGTAAAAGCTGTACTGATGTTAAATCCATCAACAGCAAAGAGACTAATGGATCGTAATTGCACACTTCGTCTCATTTTTATGCCAGATGGTAGGAATTTAAATTGAAGAAAAAATCCCCTTGAGCAATGTCTTGAGACACAGTGATGCTTAAAGTGGAGCAACTCAGACAAAGGGAGAAAGTGAATACAGTACGCAATGCACAGGGCAGTTTGATCTATAGCCCAGGGACAGAGAATGAGTCACTAAGTGATGCAAAGAAAATGTCTGCCAAGAGGCTAAATGCAAAGAGACACAAGGGAGGAAGGAGAGGTTAAACAGCCTACAGAAAAAAGTTGATATGGAATTTAGCATGGTGAGGAATCATTCAGAGTGGACAATGCTGTAGAGAGAACACCAAGCAGACCCTGCAGAGTATATGTAGCAGCTGTACCACTGCTTCCCTGCTAATGGAAAAGATAGAGAGGATACAGTTTGTTGTATTGAGAGCCCAAGATACACAAGGCCGATAGTGAACAGCACAGAAATAGCTGTTTGTGTTTTGGCTCAAAGAAACAGAGAGACCTTTGGATCTGTATGTGGACAGCAGGGGCTGGATTCACAAAGTAAACCGATCGTGTACCGATCGGTTTGTGACCACTTTGCAACTTGTTTTCCCTCCGGTCTGATTCACTTACCTCTCTGCCGACCATCTGATCCGTGCATGCAAATGAGGGCAGGGACGCGATTCACTAAGCAAAACCCTGCAACACCGACTGGGCTGGCCGATCACAAACAAGCGATTGCTGAGGACCAGTCGCTCAAACCCTTTCCGGCTGCCCTGCCGCCCTGCTCTCTGCCCTGTCAGCCCCGATCTCCTGCTGCCCTGAATGCCTCCTGCTCCCCGGATCTCCTATGTGCCCTAACCGCAGCCTGCCCTGAACGTCTCCTGCAGCCCCGACTCTCCCACTGCCCCGGATCTCCTGTCTGCCCCAACTGCCGCCTGCCCCGAATGCCTCTTGTTGCTCCAAGTCTCCCGCTGCACCGGATCTCCTGCCTGCCCCAACCACCGCCTGCCCTGAACGCCTCCTGCTGCCCCAGATCTCCTGCCTGCTCCAGCCGCCGCCTGGCCATAGTGCAAGCCCGTGGTTTTAATCCGCAGGCTTAAGCGGGTTAAAACCATGGGCTCCAGTTAAAAACAGAAAAAAAAAATCTCTGCCAGCCCAGATGGTCTGCGCATGCACTGGGATCACTCTAGAGCGATCCAGGCAGACAGATGGGGGAATTCCTCCGATTGCCCCCATCTGCATATTGTAGTTTCGAGAATTCATCAGACCTGCCCCGATCAGATCCTATCGGGCAGGTTCGTGAATCTAGCCCCAGGCCTTGCATGTATACAAACCCACTAACTGCTCTTCTAAAGAATGCAGAACCGGAACAGGGTGTGGTCTGTTTTTGGAAAAGGACATAGGTCATACACAGATAACCTCTGGAAAGCCCCAAAAAGAAGTGTGTGAGAGACAGATAATTTTAGATGGTTTTTGACCATCAATCCAATCTGATAATGCCAAGCATAAATGGTAAATTGCTTCAAGGACATACGCAAATGCTAACGGCTTTCATGTCAATTAGGGACACAGCCAATTATATGTATCTATAACCACTGAATTAATTTTGCTAATGATGCTCACCAATCAGCAGAAACAGTGCAATTGTAATGGAAGGCCAAGAAAGGTAAATCAACAGCTTGCTATAAGGAAGTAGCCAGTAGACAGGGTAGGTCTGCACATTGCAGGTGTGGCTTTACTTTCTACTCCACACTGATTGCTGTACTAATTTTCTGTTCTCTTTTGTATGCTGGTATTTACTTTTTAAATAAACACTCGAAGCCCATACCAATATCCTAATCAAAAAATGCTTCCAACTATTATGGAAACTAAGCACACTAAAACCATACTTCGATTTCACATCATTCAGACTTGGTCCAGTCTCTAGTCCTGAGCTCACTGGACTACTGCAACATAAACACCTAGGATCTCACAAAAAAAAACCATCAAGAAATAGAGACTCATCCAGAACACAGCCATCCAACTAATCTTTGGCTTGAAAAACTCTGACCATATCACCCCAATACTACAAGAAACTTCACTGGCTACCTATCGAGGCCAGAATACTCTTCAAATTTGGTTGCCTTTGCTTCAAGACCCTCCTCTGCACCACATCCACCTGTCCTGAAACACCTCACCCTAGAGGACAAACTACGTCTCTCTCGCAGAACATTACTGTTCACATTTTCTTCTCCCAATGGATGCAAATTCAAAAGATTCCTCAACAGGACACTCTCCTTTCAAGCAGGGATTTGAAACAACACCTTAAGCAACCTAATCCGGAATGCACCAACATACCATTCATTCAGGAAATCACTAAAACCCCACTTATTCAACAAATTTATCTGATCCTTCAATTCCGCTCATCTCTAACCTTTTCTTATATTCTCCTTCTTCCTACCCTACCACCCCGTTCACTCAACTTGTCTTCTACACTTTCCTAAATCTAACTGATGTAGCCTCGCTGTCCTTACAGCATCTCTTATACCATCTTGAACTGAAAAGGTATGACGGGATATAAACAAAGCTATTATTATTATATATCTAAACAACAGCATTCCGTGTGTGGCCTGAGTCCTTTATGGTAAGGGTCCCCAGCCTGCCCTTTCCAATAGTCTCAGTGAGCACCCATGTCATAGAAACATAGAAAAATGACGGCAGATAAGGGCCATAGCCCATCAAGTCTGCCCACTTCACAGACCCACCCCCCTGAGTCTGCTCTCCTGGAGATCCCTCTTCTAATGACCCATCCTTAACTCCACCCTCTTAAGGATCCCACATGGGCATCCCATTTACCCTTAAAATCTGGCACGCTGTTGGCCTCGATTACCTGTATTGGAAGCTTGTTCCAATGATCAACCACTCTTTCGGTGAAGAAATACTTTCTGGTGTCCCCATGAAATTTCCCACCCCTGAGTTTAAGCGGGTGCCCTCTTGTGGATGAGGGTCCCTGGAGAAGGATAATATCTTCTTCCACCTCGATACGTCCGGAGATGTATTTAAATGTCTCAATCATGATAGGTCACGTGATGCTGTGAGCTGGCAAGCAGCTCGCATTGCCTGCTCCGGAACCTGATCCCTCTGCAGCTTTAAAAGCGGGTGATTTTGCGAGTTTTTTCTCGCCGATTTTCAACAGGTTTTGAGGGGATTATATATGGACAGATTCTTAGCGAGGTCTCCACCAGCAATGTCGTCTAAATCGGCAAAAAAAGACAAAGACAAAGAAAAGAGCAGGCCGACTGAGGAGAAAATGGCGGAACCCTCGGGTGGCGTGCTTAAACAATTTTCCACGGAGACGCTAGCAGATCTTAAACTATTAATTGCTCAGGCTCTTACTCCTTGCATGGAACAGCTGTCGGCTCAACTCCCAAGCTGGAGTCCCTTTTGGAAGATCATTCGGCAAGAGTCACGGCCCTGGAGGAGCGCGTATCCACGGTGGAGGACGAAGCCCGAGGGGTAGATACAGAGCTGGCCCAGATGAAAGTGCAACTACGCCACCACCAAGATAAACTCGAGGACCTGGAGAACAGGTCCCGAAGGGGTAATTTACGATTTATGGGATTCCCAGAAACCATCTCTGACTCTGTGCTGCTTTCTGTGTTAGAATCTTGGCTGGCTAGTGAAATGCCCATGCCCGCAGCACTAGGCCCGGCTCGATTTGAGCGCGTTCACAGAGTCGGGCCACGCAATGGAATGGATCAGCGGCCCAGGGTGGTGATAGGAAAACTGCACAATTACCGGCACAAAGTTGAAATTTTGCGGGAATTTCGATTGAAACGGGAGACCTTACAATATGAATCTGCTCCAATAAGGATTGGCCAGGATTATTCGTCGGCCTTAACGGACCGGAGGAAAAGTTTCTACCCTATCTGCAAAAAATTGGCTGATCTCAAATGTCGTTTTTTGTTCTTGTATCCTGCCATTCTGAAAATATATTTAGATGGTAAATGGCATGTGTTTGACTCGGATACATTGGCTGGAGATTTTGTCAACAGGTTGGGAGCTAGTACACCTCCTCAAACCTGAGCGGTGTTTGTGTATGCACATATTGTTTGTTGATTTCAGGTTTATTTGAACTGTAGATTGTTAACCCTGCACTGTACAATGTTCATGTTTATAAAGGGGACAGGTTCCGATGGCACCAGAGACGTGCTCTATCTTCCAGTGTCAGTTTGGGTACTGGACGACTTTTGTTTTTCAGGAAAGTTAACAAGGGGATATGGGGGTGGTCGGGATTGGAAGGAGGGGTGGGAGGGGGAGGGGGGTGGGTAAGGCGTTGGGATATTTGATCACTGATGTTATAACCTTTGATTCCAGAGTGGGTTCTTTCTGTATGTATGTTGTTTCATTTGGGTTCCTATGGCTACTTACTTCCGGTTGTCCTCTGGGTGAAGGCTGGGCGCCCGGAGGTCCACGGGAATTACACTGGTGGCAGGTATGCTTTTGTGGTCCTGGTGTGTGGTAAGACATTTAGGTTGATATCTTGGAATGTGGGAGGCATCACGTCACCGGTGAAACGCTCCAAGATTTTGAGTAGATTACGGTATCATAAAGCAGATCTTGCTTGCCTTCAAGAGACGAGGTTGTCCAAAACAGAACATGTTAAACTTTTAAAGGGATGGGTGGGTCAGGTTTTTCATTCTTCCTCTTCTACTAAGCATGCAGGGGTGGTACTATTGGTTCGGAAAGGATTCCCTGGAAAGATCGAACAGCTTTTTGCAGATAATTTGGGACGGGTTCTTTACTGTAGAGTGACTATGTCAGATCAAGTATTTAATGTCTTAATGGTGTATGGTCCGAACCAATACAACCACAAATTTTTTAAGGCTCTGGCCCGAATTGGTGGTAGGGATAACAACCATCCATTGTTGGTTCTGGGGGACTTTAATCAAGTTTTAGATAATGCTCAGGATAGGTCGGGTGCGGGATCTGCTCAAAAAACCTCCATGGGTAGAGGCCTTCCTTATTTATGTGAAGCGCTGGAATTACTCGACCCATGGAGGTTACTACACCCTCATGAGCGGGATTATACCCATCAATCTCGGGCCCATCAGACATATTCTAGATTAGATTATATCTTGGTTTCTCGGGGTTCCTTTTCATTGATAGATTCTTCGGAAATCGGCCCTCTTTCGATTTCAGATCACTGTCCGGTATGGGTGGATGTCCTAACCGGGGACTCTCCTTGGTTAGGGGGTTGGCGTTTCCCTGCTTACCTAATGGATAACCCTGATTTTGTCAAATACATTACTGAAAAATGGGAAGACTATCTTCGATTTAACGCTCAACATCGGGAGACGCCACTCTTGTTCTGGGAGGCGGCGAAGTCGGTTCTCCGGGGGGATGTTATTGCATATGTGGTAGCTTATAGGAAGAGAATAACACAGGGTATTCTAAGGTTGGAGCGGGAATGTGCGGTGCTTAAACGGCAACATCTACACCGTCCCACGGTTAATACTGGA
Organism: Geotrypetes seraphini; assembly: GCF_902459505.1. Taxonomy (NCBI): domain Eukaryota; kingdom Metazoa; phylum Chordata; class Amphibia; order Gymnophiona; family Dermophiidae; genus Geotrypetes; species Geotrypetes seraphini. Next base: position 94,920,398 of record NC_047095.1, on the reverse strand, counting down.
GAACGGTTAACATCAGCACAGAATGCTCTCAACGCTCTGTTGCATGACTGTGCGAAAAAATCAATGTATTACGCTAAATTTAATTATTATAAGCATGGGAATAAGCCTGGTAAATTACTGGCTACTTTGATTAAACCAAAGAGATCTCTTCGCTATATCCCCTGTTTACATTTGCCTGATGGCAAGAAGGTGAGCAAAACTCGGGATATAGCTGACCAGTTCTTTAATTATTATAAACATTTTTATTCATCGGTAGAGGGGGAGGGGGGGCCCGAGGCACAGGACTATTTGGAGGATGCAGGTATGCCCCGGCTGACTTCTCCCATGCGTTCAGCATTAAATAGGCCGATTCAAGGGAAAGAGCTACAATCTGCCATTAAACAGTTGAGGAATTGCACGGCCCCGGGCCCCGACGGGTTTTCCCCCGAATTTTATAAAATTATGTCCACGCACATCTCTGGCCCTTTGGAGGCTTATTATGACCAGGCGTTGGTGGAGGGTGCATTTCCTGTGAGGTCTAACCATGCTTATATTACATTAATTCCGAAACCCGGCAAGCCTGCGTTGGAAATAGAATCATACCGCCCAATCTCCCTTATAAATGTTGACATAAAAATCTTAGATAAAATATTAGCTAACCGTTTGGCTGTCTTACTCCCTCAATTGATAATACCGGAGCAGGCGGGCTTTGTGAAAAATCGACATTCGGTTATTAATGTTAGGCGACTGTTGACTGCGATGCATAGAACTCAAGTTACTCGCACCGCTGGCATCCTGGTTAGTTTAGACGCGGCCAAGGCTTTCGACCAGGTCAATTGGAATTTTCTGTTTGCGGTTCTCACGCATATGAGAATAACGGGTTGGTTTTATAACATGATTCAATTGTTATACTCGGCCCCGACGGCTAGTGTCTTGGTCAATGGTGTTGGGACGGAGTCCTTTCCCATATTGCGGGGTACGCGCCAGGGGAGCCCTCTATCTCCTCTCCTGTTTTTGCTCTATTTGGATCCTTTCTTGCGTACTTTACTAAATGATGATCAGTTAAGTGGTCTCCCAGAAGGGGATTCTCAACTTCGAGTCCTAGCCTTTGCAGATGATATTTTGCTGACATTGTCTTCCCCTCAGCCTTTTTTGACCAGGGTATTGGCCATCTTAGATGAGTTTAGTTTGTATTCGGGGTTGGTTTTAAATTATCAAAAATCAATGGTATTGCCTCTGTCTAGTGAGGTTCCTGGCACTTGGAGGGGAGATTTTCCCCTAAGGTGGTCAACAGATTATTTGACTTATCTGGGGATTAAGATACCCATGGACCTCACTAGATTATACTCCTTGAATGTCTTTCCACTCCTGACTCTTACTCAACAAAAATTGCAACTTTGGAGGGAGTTTCCTTTATCGCTGCTGGGCAAAATTGCTCTATATAATTTGGTTTTGGTGCCTCAATGGCTTTATGTGCTTCAAATGCTTCCGGTTTTACTGTCCATTAAACATGATAAACTGGTGGGCAAAAGTTTAACATCCTTTTTATGGAATGGGAAGCGTGCGAGATTGGCACTGCCGGTCTTGATGCTTCCCAAGTCCCAAGGGGGTTTGGGATTGCAGAATTTACGATTACTTTCACAAGCGTGTCAAATGCGCCACTTGAACGATTGGTTCCGGGGCACTCGCTACTTTTCGGCGACTGCCTCAGAGCTTACGCTTTGTGGCTCTTACCACTTTAGCTATTTGCTCCATACTCGCCATCTTCCTAGTGGATATGGTGGAGGTATATTTATTCTTCCGCTTCGCCAGGTGTGGCGGAGGTTATGTAAGTCTTTACAAATACCGCATACTGATACTCTTTATTTGCCTTTTTTGGACAATAAGGACTTCCCTCCGGGAACCTCTATTTACCCACTTTCGGTATGGAGATCTACCAATACCCAATATGTCTTCCAGGTGGTTGATTCGCATGGTGTTGTACCACCCTTTACAGTGATGCAAACGGATTATCAATGGTCACCTGGAGATTGGCTAGCTTATTCTCAGATGGTCTCCTATGTGCGGTCTCTTCAGAAGAAAGGACTAACCAGTCGTAGTAGAGAAGCTCTTTCGGAAGCATTGTGTTTGTCTGCTCAAGACCATATACCTCTGAAGTTCCATATTAGATATCTTCGGGAGAGTCAGGGACCAATTTCTTACGATCATTATGCCTCTCTTTGGTCTAGAGATCTACCATGTGAGGTTACTGGAGTACAAATTCAGACTGGTCTTAAGCGAATACATGTACTTACGACCCATGTTGTTTTGATTGAAATGAACTATAAATTTCTTCTTCGACTTCACCGGTCCCCGGTCTACCTTCATAGAGTCAAACTGAGTACTTCTGACAAATGCCTTAAGTGTCATCAGCCTCAGGCTTCATTGGGGCACTTATACTGGACTTGCCCTCACATTCAAGACTTTTGGACACTACTACATAGTCACATTACCTCTATGTGGCATCATGTTTATTCTCAGGGCCCTGAAATGCTTTTTACATTGGATCATCTTCCTAGGACATCACCTAAAGGATTTCGGGCGTACCTGGAGAGGGCCTTTTTGCTTGGGAAAAAATCTATTCTACATTGTTGGATTGTACCTGAATCGCCCACTTTGTCTCTTTGGCGTACTCTCATGCTTCGGCAGGCGTCCATGGAGCGCTTGCTTATACGAACGCTGGATTCTCCTAAGGGACGCATTTTTTGTTCCATTTGGGAACCGTTTTGGCTTACTCTCACACATAGAGCTCGAAGTAATTTGCTAAACCCATGACAATTCCTTCTCTGGAAGACGGTTATTTACTTTGTAATTGTGTTTGTGGGATTGGGTGGGGGGGTGGGAATTGGGGGGGAGGGGGGAGTGTATTTGTACTATTATGTGGGTTGTTTCTTTGTTGATTTTTTTATTGCAAAAATTTAATAAACATATCTACACATAAATGTCTCAATCATGTCTCCCCTCTCCCTATGTTCCTCGAGAGAGTAGAGCCGCATCTTGTTCAGCCTCTCTTCGTATGAGAGATCCTTGAGCCCCGAGACCATCCTGGTGGCCATCCGCTGAACTGACTCTGCTCTTAGCACATCTTTACGGTAATGTGGCCTCCAGAATTGCACACAGTATTCCAGATATGGTCTCACCATGGTTCTGTATAACGGCATGATGACCTCAGGCTTCCGGCTGACAAAACTTCTGCGGATACAACCTAACATTTGTCTTGCCTTGGATGAAGCTTTCTCCACTTGATTGGCAGCTTTCATATCTGCACTGATGATAACTCCCAAATCTCGTTCTGTTACAGACCTAGCTAATGTTTCACCATTTAAGGTGTAAGTTCTGCATGGATTCCTACTGCCGAGGTGCATGACCTTGCATTTCTTGGCGTTGAAGCCCAGCTGCCAGGTAGATGACCAACGTTCCAACAAAAAAAGGTCATGCGTCATACTATCGTGTAAATCAGAGCCGCTCACTATGTTACATAGTTTGGCTTCATCGGCAAATAGTGTTATTTTACCTTGAAGCCCCTGAGTCAGGTCCCCTATGAATAAGTTGAAAAGGAGCGGGCCCAAGACTGAGCCCTGCGGTACTCCACTTGTCACTTCTGATGTTTTAGAGAGGGTACCGTTAACCACCACCCTCTGAAGTCTACCACTTAGCCAATCCTTGACCCATGCAGTTAGCGTTTCTCCCAACCCCATCGATTTTATCTTGCTCAACAGCCTACGGTGAGGGATGCTATCGAAGGCTTTACTGAAGTCTAGGTACACTACGTCTAGGGATTCTCCCAAGTCCAGCTTTCTTGTTACCCAGTCAAAGAAGCTAATGAGATTGGATTGACAGGACCTACCCTTGGTGAATCATAAGAACATAAGAACATAAGAACATAAGAAATGCCATCTCCGGATCAGACCTTCGGTCCATCAAGTCCGGTGATCCGCACACGCGGAGGCCCTGCCAGGTGTACACCTGTCGTAATTTATAGTCCACCATATCTTTACATGCCTCTCTTAAGGAGATATGCATCTAGTTTGCTCTTGAAGCCTAGGACGGTCGATTCCGCAATAATCTCATCTGGGAGGGCATTCCAGGTGTCAACCACTCTCTGAGTGAAGCAGAACTTCCTGACATTAGTCCTGAACCTGTCCCCCCTTAGCTTCATTACATGTCCTCTAGTCCGTGTCAAATTGGACAACGTAAATAATCTTCTCTGCTCTATTTTGTCGATTCCTTTCAGTATTTTGAAGGTCTCGATCATATCCCCACGCATTCTCCTTTTCTCAAGGGAGAATAATCCTAGTGTTATAAGTCTGTCCTCGTATTCCGGTTTTTCCATACCCTTCACCAGTTTTGTTGCTCGTCTCTGCACCCTCTCCAGCAGTTTTATATCCTTCTTTAGGTAGGGAGACCAATGTTGGACGCAGTATTCCAAGTGTGGTCTGACCATTGCCCTATAAAGCGGCATTATAACTTTCTCCGATCTACTCGAGATTCCTTTCTTTATCATGCCCAACATTCTATTTGCCTTCTTTGCCGCTGCCGCGCATTGTGCCGACGGCTTCAGGGTCCTATCTATCAGTACACCCAGGTCCTTTTCTTGTTCACTCTTCCCCAGAGTTGCACCTGACATTGTATACTCGTATTCCTTATTCTTATTTCCTAAATGCATTACCTTGCATTTCTCCACATTGAACGTCATCTGCCATTTCTCCGCCCATGTTTCTAACCGACACAAGTCGCTCTGGAGTTTCTCTCTATCCTCATGCGATCTGATCGCCCGGCATAGTTTTGTATCGTCTGCAAACTTGATGATCTCACTGGATGTTCCTTCCTCCAGATCATTGATATAAATATTAAAAAGGATCGGCCCAAGTACCGAGCCCTGGGGTACACCACTAGTCACTTTCTCCCAGTCGGAGAACTTCCCATTTATGCCCACTCTCTGCTTTCGGTTTTCCAGCCATTTGCCTATCCATCTTTGTTTATCCCCCTCTATGCCATGGCTTTGTAGTTTCCTGAGAAGTCTTTCATGTGGAACTTTGTCGAACGCTTTCTGGAAGTCCAAGTATATTATGTCCACCGGCTTCCCACTATCAATTTGCTCGTTCACGGTCTCAAAAAATTGGAGTAAATTCGTCAAACATGATTTCCCTTTCCTGAATCCGTGTTGACTGGGTTTCATCAAGTCGTGTGCGTCCAAGTGCCGGACCATGCTATCCTTGATCAGTGCTTCAACCATCTTGCCGGGGACAGACGTAAGACTCACAGGTCTATAGTTGCCCGGTTCCCCTCTTGATCCTTTTTTGAAAATTGGGGTGACGTTCGCTATCCTCCAGTCGTCCGGTATCTGTCCAGTTCTGATTGTCAGGTTTGCAAGTTTTTGCAATAACTCTCCGATTTCAACCTTCAATTCCTTTAAGACTCTCGGGTGAATTCCATCCGGTCCAGGGGATTTGTCACTTTTAAGTTTGTCGATCTGATAGTATATCTGGTCTAAGTCCACTTCAACTGTGGTGAGGCTGTCTTCTATTTCTCCTGCAAACACTTTCTCCGCTTCAGGTATTGTTGAGGTGTCCTCCTTCGTAAAGACGGACGCAAAGAAGGAATTTAGTTTGTCTGCGATTTGTTTATCTTCCTTGATGTACCCTTTTCTTCCCTGGTCGTCCAAGGGTCCGACTGCCTCTTTTGCAGGTTTTTTCCCTTTCACGTATCTAAAGAAGGGCTTGAAGTTTTTGGCCTCCTGGGCTATTTTTTCCTCATATTCCTGTTTTGCATCCCTCACCGCCTTGTGACATTTCTTCTGTTGACTGGGATCCCGTAGATTCTCCTCATTCAGGAACGTGTCTATTTTACGTTTGGTTAGTGTTTCCATGAGTTTACACACTATTGATGTTAGACTCACCGGTCTGTAATTCGCAGCCTCCGCTCTGCAACCTTTTTTGTGCAGTGGAACAACGTTAGCCGTTTTCCAGTCCATGGGTACTCTCCCCGTACTGAGTGAGAGATTAAAGAGTATGGATAGCGGTTCCGCCAGGACATCACACAACTCCCTGAGTACTCTGGGGTGTAGATTGTCTGGACCCATGGCTTTATTCACCTTGAGTGTTGTAAGTTCGCAGTAGACGTCTCCGGGTGTGAACTCGAAATTCCAAAACGGGTCTTTCGCTCCTTGCTTCGTCTGTAAGTGTGGACCGTGCCCCGGTGCCTCGCTGGTGAAGACCGAGCAGAAGTACTCATTCAGAAGTTCGGCTTTTTCGGAGTCTGATTCCACGTACTTTCCCTCTTGTTTTTTTAGGCGTACTATCCCGTCTGTGTTTCTTTTCCTGTCACTAATGTACCTGAAGAAGGATTTGTCTCCCTTCTTGAGGTTCTTCGCTAAAGTTTCTTCCATTCGAAGTTTGGCCTCCCTGACTGCCGTTTTGACCGCTGCAGCCCTGGATGTATATTTTAGTTTGGCTTCCACTTCCTCCGTACGTTTGTAGGAAATAAATGCCTTTTTCTTTTCTTTAACGAGGCACGAGATCTCAGCAGTGAACCATTGGGGTTTATTGTTTCTCTGCCGTTTGTTTACCGATCTAATGTAGAGGCTTCATGTATGGTAGATTTCAGGGTTGACCACATAGCTTCAACATCATCCGTCTCTGCTTGTTTCTGCAGTGCCTGATGGACAAAATCTCCCATGCGTTCGAAGTCAGTGCCTCGGAAGTGGAGTACCTTTGTTTTTGTGTTTGATCTAGGGAAACCTTTCCTAAGGTTAAACCGTACCATGTTGTGGTCACTGGAGGCTAGCGTATCTCCTACTGAGACCTCCGAGACGCTTTCCCCGTTGGTGAGTACCAGGTCCAGGATCACCTGGGCCCTAGTGGGCTCCAATACCATTTGTTTAAGTCGTGCTCCCTTCATGGACGTCAATAGCCTCCTGCTGCTGCTAGTTGTCACTGAAAGTGTGTTCCAGTCCGCATCAGGCATGTTGAAGTCCCCTAGCAGAACAGCATCCCCCGGTAGAGTGATATTCTCAATGTCTTCAATTAGTTCCGTGTCTTTGTCTTCCAGTTGTTTTGGAGGTCTATATACCACACCAAGATACAGGCGTTTTTCTCTACCTCTGGCCAGGTTCACCCAGAGGGATTCCGCTGTGTACTTGACATCTGTGATCCTGGTCGTTTTGATGTCCTCTTTAATGTATAGTGCTACCCCTCCCCCTAACTTACCCTCTCTGTCTTGACGAAGTAAGTTGTAGCCCGGTATAGCCATGTCCCACCCATGAGAGTCCGTGAACCAGGTTTCGGATATTGCCACTATGTCCAAGTCGGCATTTATTATTTCGGTCTCCAATTCTAGAATTTTATTGCCTAAACTGTGTGCATTAACATACATAGCCCTCCACACCTTGTGTTTGATAAGTCCTGTAGAGAATTTTCCATCTGAGTCAATGTGACTCCTAGAGAATCGTTTGTAGTGAGGGTACTTACCTCAGACCTAGAAGCGGAGTTTCGACTCACCTCATCAGGATTATTACTTACTGCTCTGGTATGGTATGAGTGGGTACCCTCCCCCAACTTACCTAGTTTAAAGCCCTGCGAAGCAGGCGGGCTAGTCGGTGTCCGAAAACATTCTTACCTCTACTGGTCATCTCTAAACAGGCAAACATTTTAATTTTGAATGCTCAAACACCTTGAAAGAAGTACAAGGTAATTTAATAATGGCTTGGTTTCCTTACTAACTACCAAACATACGTGTCCTTTTATTAATAAATGGTTTTAGTGCACCCTTAATATGCAAGTCATTCCCACAGGCTAAAGCCATTTTTAAAATGGCCATAAAATAGCCTTTTTTTCTATTTATTACATTAATGGCCATATGGTAGTGTTCCCGTTAGCACATAACCATTTAAAAAAATTACCGGGGGAATAGTTACTGCCACTTGTTTTGTAGGTAGTAAGGGTTCTGCGTTATCCTTGTGCTCATCAGTTAGCATGCGATAGTGTAGATGCAATAACTGGTTAGTGCAGAATGCCCACTCTCGGCCCTGACGTCCCCTAAAAAAAATCCCCCCAAATATTTACCATGTGGTTAGCATGTGCCAGGACAAAAACCAATGCATGATGCTTTGCATCTCATGTTCACAAGAACAGTCATACTGGGTTGGACCAGTGGTCCATCTAGCCCAGTTTCCTGTTTCCAACAGTGGCCAGTTCAGGTCATGGTACCTGTCAGAAACCCAGGAAGTAGCAACATTCCACGCTACTGATCCAGGGCAAGCAGTGGCTTCTCCCATGTCTGTCTCAATAGCATGCATTGGACTTTTCCTCCCCTGAGTGTCCCCTGGTTTTTGTATTTTTTGAAAGGGTGAAAAATCAATTCACTTTTACCCATTCTACACCACTCAGGATTTTGTACTCAGTCATATCGCCCCTGAGCCATCTCTTTTCCAAGCTGAAGAGCCCCAAACTCTTTAGTCTTTCCTCATATGAGAGGACTTCCATCCCCTTTATCATTTTGCTCGCTCTTGTTTGAACTTTTTCTAATTCCACTATATCCTTTAGATACGGTAACCAGAACTGTGTACAGTACTCAAGGTGAGGATGCACCATGGAGCGATACAGAGGCATTATAATATTCTCTCTCTTATTTACCATCCCTTTTCTAATAATTCCTAGCATCCTGTTTGCTTTTTTTGCATAACTGCACACTGAGCAGAAGATTTCTTCACACTAAACCTGTGCTAAATCCGTGCTACGCGGCTAGAACTAACGCCAGCTCAATGCTGGCGTTAGCGTCTAGCGTGCGTGGCAATTCTGTGTGCGCTAAAACCGCTATCGCTGCTTAGTAAAAGGAACCCATAATGTCTACAATGACACCCAGATCTTTTTCTTGGGTGCTGACTCCTAAGGTTGACCCTAGCAAAAGGTACCGTATTTTCACGTGTGTAACGCGCACCCGTGTAAAACGTGCACACGGGTATAGCGCGCGTGAAAAATAAATGTATGTAAATAAATTAATATATAGCGCGCACACGCGTATACCGCGCATTCTGCTCATTGAATTAAAACCTCCTTCTGCCCCCCTTGAAGTCCTGTCCCCCCTTGAAGTCCTGTCCCCCCTTAAAGTCTGCCTGTCCCCCCTTGAAGTCTTGTCCCTCCTTAAGGTCTGCCTGTCCCCCCTTGAAGTCCTGTCCCCACCCTGAAAGCCTGATGCCCCACCCCGAAGGACCGCTGGCCCCCCTCCCTGAAGGACTGCTCGCACCCCCACCCTGAAGGACCGCTCACACCCCCCGACATCCGATTCATCTCCCAGCCCCCCCCCCCCCGCACTGTTTGCGGTGGAGAAGCAGCCTACTGTGGGTTCGCGATGCCAGTGAGTCCTGCTGCTTCCTCTGCCGGTGGTCCCGCCCCTTCTCTGAGCCCTGCACTGCTTCCTCTGCTGCGGTCCCGCCCTTTCTCTGACGTCAGATACGGGGGAAGGGGGGTGGGGGTGTCGTGGGGGTCGAGGGTCGGCTGGGGGGGTGGTCGGATGTTCTTGGGGGGGCGGTCGTTGGGGGGAGGGGGGTTTGCGTCGAGGGCAGGAGGGCCTGGGATCCCTCCTGCCCGTAATGTAGTGCGGGGTGGGGGTAGGGGGTCGCCGTGGCCAGGAGGGTTTGGGCTCCCTCCTGGCCCGAACAACTAGCAGGGGGGGTGCCAGGGCCAGGAGAGCTTGGGCTCCCTCCTGGACCGATATTGTCGGAGTTGGGGAGTCGGCGGGGCAAGAGGGCTTGGGCTCCTTCTTGCCCCGATCGTGTCGGGGGTGCCGCGGTTGGCTGGGGCAAGAGGGCTTGAGCTCCCTCTTGCCCCGATGTTGTGTGTGTGGAGGGGAGTGATGCATCGCGGCAGGAGAGATGCCTCATCTCCCCTACCGCAATGCCATCACTCCTCTACCCGAACTGCCGCGGGTCGCAGCACTTCGGGTAGAAGAGTGATGGCATCGTGGTAGGGGAGATGAGGCATCTCTCCTGCCGCGATGGTTAATTTGCTGGGCCGCTGAACTGATGGCGCCCCAGCGGCCATCAGCTCTGCGGCCCCTTTTTCGGCACTTAGACCTGGTTTTATTTCTTCTAAGTGAAAAAGGTCTAAGTGCCGACTAAACTGTATTGGTTATACCTGTTGTACGGCTAGGTGTAGGTCGGCCCACCTCCCGCCCACTGCCCACCCTTTCCCCTCCTCTAAACACACCTCTTTTCTCTCTGTGCGTTTAGAGGCAGGGGAAAGGCCTAAGCTGTTTTTAGATACGTCTAAAAACCAGCTTTGGTTATGGGTACTTGGACAATCAGGCTTTTTGATCGTCCAGTAGCCACTTAGGACACTTTTTAGACGTTGTTTTTTTTTTTAATTATTACCCCCATACACTTTAGTGTAGTCATCTCCCAATGGCATTCCAAACACTCAAGCATTCAATGTCTTCTTGAAATTCTAAGGATAAAGCCTGCAATGCTTTCTTCTTAAATGCTTCTGGTCTGCTTTCACCATTATTGGGATTCCCTAAATGCCGTAGACCCTCTGTTAACAGGAACTCAAGCAACCAGAAAAAAAATCTAAGAAATACTATAATGCTTTAAATAAAAATGAAAATACAGTGGTACCTTGGTTTACGAGCGTAATTTGTTCCAGAAGCATGCTCGTAAACCAAAATACTCATATATCAAAGTGAGTTTCCCCATAGGAAATAATGGAAACTCGCTTTGATACGTTCCCACCCCCCTCCGAGGTCAGCGGCGCTGCTTCCCCCCTGCTCACAAAGGCCCCCCTCACCGCACGAACCGGCACTGCCCGCCCGAACAACTTGAACTTACCCCCCCCCCCCCCGTCTGGCACCGGCATGCAGCCCACAGGACGTGCCGGTGCCACTAGAAGATCTTCCTGCCTCTGCCGGCCTTGAAAATGCATCTGCGCGTGCTCAAGGCCTTCTAATTCTCTAAGTCTGTAATAAACACTCCTTCTATTATTCTAATTAGAATAATTGACTATAAATTAAGACTAAGTGAAGAAATGTGCTAGGGGTGGACGAGAAAGATGACTGAGCTAGGCCCTGTTATACCTGCCAGAGGCTTTTAATGCTGTAGACTTTAACAGTTAAGTTTCTATCTCTAGCAGAAGCTGAGGTTTAAAAACTGGGAAAAAGGCTTTTATACTATGGAAACTAGCTAATATGTAATGTTTGCTCTTTTAAGATTTAGATTGTCTTTATAAAAGAACCTACAATTTATCTTTTATCTGGTTAATAAAAGTCCTTCTGTTGCTGTAAAGTGTGCTTTTTGGTTTCTTTGACTTTCTCACAAGAACCTAGGACTAGATTCACTAAGCAAACCGATTGTGTACTGATCGGTTTGCGAGCCCTTTGCGACCCAATTTCCCTCCGACCCAATTCACTAACCTGTGTCCCGATCATCCTCCGATCCGCGTGTGCAAATGAGGGGGAACAGCATTCAAATGATGGCAGGCAGCAATTCACAAACCAAAACCCTGCAACACCAAGGATCGCTCTCTAGTGATCCGTGCGGTGGGTGGGGGGCGTGTCAACGATCGTCCCCATTTGCATGCAGGCCTTTTCTGAATTTGTCGGCCTGCATACAATCGGGCATGGATTGTACACGGAATCAGGGGTTAGTGTATCTAGCCCTTAATAGCCATAGTGGGTCAGACCAATGGTCCATCTAGCCTAGTCTCCCGTCTCCACAGTGGCTAATCCAGCTCACAAGTACCTGGTAAAAACTGAAATAGTAGCAACATTCCATGCTACCGATCCAGGACAAGCAGTGGCTTCCCCCTTGTCTGTCTCAATGGAAGACTATGGACTCTTCCTTCAGAACTTGTCCAAACCTTTTTTAACCCCAGCTAAGCAAACTGTTGTTACGAGGAAAAAAAATTTCAATTTGTTTTAAAAGTACAGTATTTCTTTGTAACTTCATTGAGTGTCCCCTGGTCTTTGTACTTTTTTGAAAAAGAGTTAAAAAAGAATGGTTCACTTTTACCTGTTGTACACTACTCACCTTTCTGCAGACACATCACCCTGGATTCCCTCATTAAGCGGCCCTTTGACTAAAGTTTATTTTATTTCTGTCAGTGACCATTTCAGGTCACAGGTATCTGACAGGATCTCAAAAGTAACAATTCTATGCTCTGACCCTAGGGATAAGCAGTCTTGTTGGCTGAGAGTATTTTTGAGGGCCTTGGGCCCTAAAAGGTGTGTGTGTGGTGGGGGGGGGTCTAGCCTAGGGAAAGCTGCTATGTGTTGATGTAATGCCCTCTCATGAGAAGGGGACTACTGGGGAGGAATTGGACTATCAGAGGGGCTCGATGGGGCAGTGTGCCTTGAGGGAGGCTTCGGGTTGATTATGCTCTCAGGAGTGGATATATGTTGCCAGAAAGTCTTATTTCTGCAGGGAAAGAGGGGGTTTGTCTTAGGGAGTAGTTGTTGCTAGGAAGAGAGGGTTAACTTTGCTGAGGGGTGAGTTGTTGTTGCCTGGGATGTTAATATTGTTGGGGAAATGGTTGCTTCCAGAAGGAGGTTGTACTGAGGAAGGGGTTAATGCTGTCAGGGGGCGAGTTGTTGCCACTGTAGGTTGGGTTTTGCTGAAGGGGGTTGGAAGAGGCTGGCAACATGGGAGGAGCTTTACTGACAGGGGGCGCTGCCATTGCGGAAACCCAGGTGTCAAAATTTGTAGTTGCTCCTACAACAGGCACTTAGACATGCCTTGGAGTGGGTGTAAACTCCAAATGCTGATGTGGATTCCTTATGTGACAGAGAAACATTCCCTCTCCCCACTTTTTCAACACTCCCTTGCCATTTACACATATTGACAGGAGCACCAGTGCTAAAAGCCATGCTATGGTTTTGTAAAAAAAGGGGGGGGGGTAATAAAGTTGGCTATTACAATGCAACACACATTAACCTGAATATTTCCACTGTATTAGTGAATCTGCTTTCTTGAACCAGTATCCTGAGAGTACATAAGATGAGTATTCTTGCTTGTTTATTTGAAACTGTTCTATTTTTTTTAAGTTATGTTTATTAGAGTACAGTATATTATAAACTACTGATCTGTTCACCAGAAAAAGGCAGTATAGCAAATCTCTCAATTAAATCATATACAAGTTAAATTACTGTATTAATAAGATGGCAAGAAATAATGCAGGAATAACTAGATACATTGGCTAGCAATTTTCAAATTCTCATAGCTCTTTTTATGAAATAGATTGGAGTGGTCCTAACAGAGTTCTCTGCTTTTAATGCATAGTTTAATTTAGCATCTCAATTAAGGAATCCCATGGACATGTAATTTGCCAGAGTTAAAACAGCTAAATTATGGGTGTCTAGAAAAAAAGAACCGATATAAAAGAGCCAGTGAATAACATGCAGACACTCTCCTTCCCCCTGCCAATCAGCTGACTCAGGGCACAAGCACAAATTATGTCAAATGATACCCTGTGACTCTCAGAGGCCATCTCTGATTGCATATATTATGCTGCTGCACAGCTGAACCTGATAGAATATACAATCTGTTAAACTAGAATCATTTTAATAACCACTGTTTCACTCTTTGGTCAGACACAAGGGCTCTTGAGAGAGATCAGGGGCTATCTGAAAGTCCCCTTCCTTTGCACCCCATCCCGTTTACTGTGATCTTCCCTTGCTCAGTGTTTTTGAAAACTGCAAAACCAAGGACAGCAGTCAGCCTCTCACATTCTCCCTTCTCCCTTCATATATAAAACTGGGGAAAATCATTAGCCCCCTCTGATCAGTCTCTAACTCACCAGATTTTAAACTCAAGAGGAGGCACCAGCCTCTCCTTCCCACCTGTCAGAAGTGAAACTAACTTATGGTATTATCAACCTGACCAAAGTCAATAAAGTGGGATGTTGAAAGTGTCCTAAGACTGGAAAGATCCCTAAGACTGACCAGGAGGATTCAAGCTTAAATCTGCTGGACAGAAAGAAGTCCAGTCCTCCTGGTATCTAGCATTACTCTGATAGTAACACTGGACGTCTGTCTAGCTGGGAGCATGCAAGATTGTGTCCTAAAATTATGGCTGTATTAGGGTCTTCTAAGAAAGTGTGTGTGTGTGTGGAGGAGGGATGTTTAGGCTTTCAGCATTAAACTGTTTTGACTTCAGGTGGTTGGAAAAAGAGATCTGGGTATTGGTGCTTCACCATCCTGGTATTTTGACTTTGTGAGAGAAATGGGGATGGAGGCATGACTGGTGGTGCCACTTTAGTTTCAATTTGGGCAGGTGAGGACTGACAACAGATCAACACCCTCTGGTTTTACCTTTTGAGGCAATTGTAGAGGGTAGATGCTGAAGGGCTGATAGTACCCCCAGCTTTTATTTTTTGAGATGGTAGATAGTAGAGGGTTTGCCAAGGAGTAAGTCCAGGGCTAGGATGGAGGCCAGGGGTTGGCTGGCCTCCAGCTTGACATGAGCCTTATTTCTCAAACAATCCGAAAACTTGGTGACTGCCCAATACAGTTGAAAGGAAAGTACATTTCTTCAGTGTAGGCAGCCAGAACCTTTGGATGACACAAAATCCCCAGTGTCAAAGTACAATTTCCAGGCACCATGTCAATCTGGCTCTCACGATTTGTCTAATCTTTATGTTGTGGCTTTGGGAGAGTGTAAGGAAACTGCTGGACACAGGCGTTAGGGGATGGAAGGAAGGTGCTACACCAGAGTGTAGAGATGCCAAAGGGGGAGGGGCATATACCCCAGTGAGTGACGTTATTCTCACAGTGCACTTGGTGTATAAATGTAGCATGGTTGTGGAGACTGATGCCCAAAGAAGGGATGCTTGCTACTCTTATTGACAAGTAATGTCTTCACATGAACCTAAAAATGGATTTCTGCATCACGGAATGACATGTTATGTATTTTAAACTCGATTATATCAAGCACTTTCCAACACTAAACCACATACATATCTATGAAAACATAAGAATAGTCATTCAGTGGCCAATCCGGGCCACAAGTACCTGGAAGAAATCCAGACAGTAGCAACATTCCATGCTACCAATCCCAGGCAAGCAGTGGCTTCCCCTGTGTCTTTCGCCAATATCAACTGTATTTAAATTGCCCTCCTTCAATGTATGGACGATTGCTCATGTGCTCAGCTTAGACGGAACATAGGAAAAGGTGTGTAGATCCAGGGGCTGTCTTTTCCTTTCCATCCCAGCAGAGCACCAGGCTTCAATCCCTGGGTCCAGCAAACCTCTTCCCCACCCCTTCTCCACTCCTGCAGGTGCCCACATCTCCCCTTCGACCTGGTTGTCCTCCTGTCTTCTTTGATTGCCTGCCGATAGCTGCAGGCAGTGGATAAAACAGGGCTGCCTCGGAGTCTCAGTCTGCTCTAGGATGTGTCCTGCCCTCACAGAAAGAGGAAGTTACATCAGAGGAGGGTGAGGTGCTTCCTAGTAGAGGGCAGAGCTTCGAGGCAGCCCTGCTTTAATTGCTGCCTGCAACTACTGGCAGGCAATCAAAGAAGGCAGGAGGAATGTTGGAAAGAAGGAGAGAGACGTGGGCAGGGAGATATTTGCTGGATCCGGGGTGTAAGATCTGTTCCTCTGTTGAGATGGGGTGGGACATACAGAAGATGAAAGACATTGGTACCTGGAGTGGCCCTAACGCTACCTAGAGTCACTACCTATCTAAATCTAAGTCACGCTTGCAGGTGTGGAGTCTAAGCCTCCCTAAGCCTCTTATATAGGGCGCCTGTGATGCCAAGCATATTTTCTTTGTCCTGTCCTATTCCTTGTCCATCTTATCTCCTCTTCCTCTCTTGCCGCTCCCCCAATTCAGAACCAGCATATCTCTCTCTCTCTTCCCCCCTCCCCCAAGTTTGGCATGTTTCTTTTCCCCTTCCTTCCCTCTATTAAACCAGCATTTCTCCTTTCTTCCCTCACCCCCCCAGATTTGGTTCTTCCTTCCCCCCCCATGTATACAGCATCTCTTCCCCATTCTTCTACCTCCCAGCACAACATTTCTCCCCCTCCCATGCAAATCTAGTCACAATCTTTTTCCCCACCCCACCCCCTCTCCTTCTTCTGCCTTCAGTTCTTCAAACACAGTAAGTCACTGGCAACAAGGAGAACATACTCTGGCTGATATTCAAAGTGATTTAAGTGGGCAGAAACCTCTCCTGTCCACTTAAATCAGTCACTTACAGCCACCTACCTATCTCCTGATATTCAGCTGTATTAAAGCAGATATTATCCCAGGACAAGCAGGCATGATATTCTCACATGTGGGTGACGTCATCTACGGAGCCCCGATGCGGAAGCATTTTCAAGCAAACTTGATTGAAGATTTAAGTTTGCTCTGCTGCTCCACGCATGCGTGCCTTCCTGCTCCACTAGGGGGTGCATCCCCTCGTGGTCTCCAGTTCAAAATTTTTCCGCGAGCCTAGAAGACGTGTTTTTCAGGCTCTGCCCCAACTGCCTTCTAGCACCGCGATTTTTTTCTTGTTTTTTCACGATTAAGTCGCTGTGCGCGAATTCTTTACTCCTTTACTTGATTCCTGCTTCGTTTTCGACGACCCGGAGGCTTCCGGGTCCCCGTGGCCGCGTGGCTAATCGACCCGCGGCTACTTTCGATTTAATGTCCCGGCCTCTGACCGGATTTAAAAAGTGCACCCGGTGCGAGCGGCTTCTTTCTCTCACAGATCCGCATCGCCGGTGCATCCTCTGTCTGGGGGCGGCTCATCCAACCGACTCCTGCCCCCAGTACGCTATTTTCCAAAACCGGGCCCTCCGCCGAAGAAAAGCCCGCATGGCGGATCTCTTCACCCCGGACCAACCCTCCACCTCGGCCTCGAGGTCGGCCCCGGCCTCGGCCCCGGCCTTGACCTCGGCCCCGGAAACCTCAGCATCGCCTCGAGACTCGACCCCGAAGTCCTCGGGACAACAAAAAGCCTCGGCTCCGGGTAAGTCCCCTCTTCCCTCTTCAGGTTCTGTAACAGCGAAGAAGCCAACCTCGGGGACAGCGGCGACGCATGGCGGAAGCCCCATGCTTACAGCCCCGTCTAAGCCCTCCAAGCCTTCGGGCCGTGCCTCCACCACACGGGAATACTCTAATACGAGGTCGCCCCCGGTGGAGCGCACCGAGGCAGTGGACATGCCTTCGATGCTGTCCGTGCCCGTCTTCCAGGACCTACTCCGAGCGATGATCACGTCGGAGCTGTCCGCTGCAATGGCCCAGTTTCAATCGGCCTCGACCTCGAATGTGCCAGACCAGCCTGAGCCTCACACCGAACAACCTCGAGGAAAGGTGCGCAACCCTCGCCGCATCCCATCCTCCTCGGACTCCTCGCCGAGACGCCCGAGACGTTCCCCCTCCGCAGACCGCAGAGGGGCAAAACGTCGGGTTAGAACTACAGAAACCTCGAACCGCCGTACCTCCAAGAGGGCACGAGGTTCACCAACTCTACGAGGCCGTTCTCCCACACCTCGTACGGGACCACTAAGGGTGGCTGAGTTATCACTCTCCAACCCGCACATCCTCCGAACTCCCCCTCGGACGCATTCTCCGAGGGAGTCCGGATCAAGGTCACCAATCCGACATCGATCGGTACCCC